>NW_024544706.1:1306814-1960221 GCF_018167655.1 Microtus oregoni
GGGTGCTGGGTGCTCATTACTCAGGGTGCTGGGTGCTCAGTGCTCGGGGTGCTCGGTGCTCAGTACTCAGGGTGCTGGGTGCTCAGTGCTCAGGGTGCTGGGTGCTCAGTACTCAGGGTACTGGGTGCTCAGTGCTGAGGGTGCAGGGTGCTCAGTATTCAGGGTGCTCAGTACTCAGGGTGCTGGGTGCTCAGTACTCAGGGTGCTCAGTACTCAGGGTGCTGGGTGCTCAGTGCTCGGGTTGCTGGGTGCTCAGTACTCAGGGTGCTCAGTACTCAGGGTGCTGGGTGCTCAGTGCTCGGGGTGCTGGGTGCTCAGTGCTCAGGGTGGTCGGTGCCCAGTACTCAGGATGCTGGGTGCTCAGTACTCAGGGTGCTGGGTGCTCAGTACTCAGGGTGCTGGGTGCTCAGTCCTCAGGGTGCTCAGTGCTCAGGGTGTTGGGTGCTCAGTGCTCGGGGTGCTCGGTGCTCATTAATCAGGGTGCTGGGTGCTCAGTACTCAGGGTGCTCAGTGCTTGGGGTGCTGGGTGCTCAGTCCTCAGGGTGCTCAGTACTCAGGGTGCTGGGTGCTCAGTACTCAGGGTGCTCGGTGCTCAGTACTCAGGGTGCTGGGTGCTCAGTGCTCGGGGTGCTGGGTGCTCATTAATCAGGGTGCTGGGTGCTCAGTACTCAGGGTGCCCAGTGCTTGGGGTGCTGGGTGCTCAATACTCAGGGTGCTCATTGCTTGGGGTGCTGGGTGCTCAGTACTCAGGGTGCTGGGTGCTCAGTGCTCAGGGTGCTGGGTGCTCAGTACTCAGGGTGCTGGGTGCTCAGTGCTCGGGGTGCTCGGTGCTCAGTACTCAGGGTGCTGGGTGCTCAGTGCTCAGGGTGCTGGGTGCTCAGTACTCAGGGTACTGGGTGCTCAGTGCTGAGGGTGCAGGGTGCTCAGTATTCAGGGTGCTCAGTACTCAGGGTGCTGGGTGCTCAGTACTCAGGGTGCTCAGTACTCAGGGTTCTGGGTGCTCAGTGCTCGGGGTGCTGGGTGCTCAGTACTCAGGGTGCTCAGTACTCAGGGTGCTGGGTGCTCAGTGCTCGGGGTGCTGGGTGCTCAGTGCTCAGGGTGCTGGGTGCTCAGTGCTCAGGGTGCTGGGTGCTCAGTGCTCAGGGTGCTCAGTGCTCAGTACTCAGGGTGCTGGGTGCTCATTACTCAGGGTGCTGGGTGCTCAGTGCTCGGGGTGCTGGGTGCTCTGTACTCAGGGTGCGGGGTTTTCAGTGCTCAGGGTGCTGGGTGCTCAGTGCTCGGGGTGCTGGGTGCTCAGAACTCAGGGTGCTGGGTGCTCATTACTCAGGGTGCTGGGTTCTCAGTGCTCGGGGTGCTGGGTGCTCAGTGCTCGGGGTGCTGGGTGCTCGGTGCTCAGGGTGCTGGGGGCTCAGTACTTAGGGTGCTGGGTGCTCAGTGCTCGGGGTGCTGGGTCCTCAGTGCTCAGGGTGCTGGGTGCTCAGGGTGCTGGGTGCTCAGAATTCAGGATGATGGGTTCTCAGTACTCAGGGTGCTGGGTGCTCAGTACTCAGGGTGCTTGGTGCTCAGTACTCAGGGTGCTGGGTGCTCAGTGCTCAGGGTGCTCGGTGCTCAGTACTCATGGTGCTGGGTGCTCATTCTCGGGGTGGTGGGTGCTCAGTACTCAGGGTGCTGGGTGGTCAGTACTCAGGGTGCTGTGTGTTCAGTGCTCAGGGTGCTGGGTGCTCAGTACTCAGGGTGCTCGGTGCTTAGTACTCAGGGTGCTAGGTGCTCAGTACTCCGGGTGCTGGGTGCTCAGTGCTCGGGGTGCTCGGTGCTCAGTGCTCAAGGTGCTGGGTGCTCAGTACTCAGGGTGCTCATTGCTCAGGGTGCTGGGTGCTCAGTACTCAGGGTGCTGGGTGCTCAGTGCTCAGGGTGCTCGGCGCTCAGTACGTTGGGTGGTCAGTACTCAGGGTGCTGGGTGCTCAGTACTCAGGGTGCTCGGTGCTCAGTACTCAGGGTGCTGGGTGCTCAGTGCTCGGGGTGCTGGGTGCTCATTAATCAGGGTGCTGGGTGCTCAGTACTCAGGGTGCTCAGTGCTTGGGGTGCTGGGTGCTCAATACTCAGGGTGCTCATTGCTTGGGGTGCTGGGTGCTCAGTACTCAGGGTGCTGGGTGCTCAGTGCTCAGGGTGCTGGGTGCTCAGTACTCAGGGTGCTGGGTGCTCAGTGCTCGGGGTGCTCGGTGCTCAGTACTCAGGGTGCTGGGTGCTCAGTGCTCATGGTGCTGGGTGCTCAGTACTCAGGGTGCTGGGTGCTCAGTGCTCAGGGTGCTGGGTGCTCAGTATTCAGGGTGCTCAGTACTCAGGGTGCTGGGTGCTCAGTACTCAGGGTCCTCAATACTCAGGGTGCTGGGTGCTCAGTGCTCGGGGTGCTGGGTGCTCAGTACTCAGGGTGTTCAGTACTCAGGGTCCTGGGTGCTCAGTGCTCGGGGTGCTGGGTGCTCAGTGCTCAGGGTGATCGGTGCTCAGTACTCAGGATGGTGGGTGCTCAGTACTCAGGGTGCTGGGTGCTCAGTACTCAGGGTGCTGGGTGCTCAGTCCTCAGGGTGCTCAGTGCTCAGGGTGCTGGGTGCTCAGTACTCAGGGTGCTGGGTGCTCAGTGCTCAGGGTGCTCGGTGCTCAGTACGTTGGGTGGTCAGTACTCAGGGTGCTCGGTGTTCAGTACTCAGGGTGCTGGGTGCTCAGTGCTCGGGGTGCTCGGTGCTCAGTACTCAGGGTGCTTGGTGCTCATTTCTCAGGGTGCTGAGTGCTCAATACTCAGGGTGCTGGGTGCTCAGTACTCAGGGTGCTGGGTGCTCAGTGCTCGGTGTACTGGGTGCTCAGTGCTCAGGGTGCTCAGTGCTCAGTACTCAGGGTGCTGGGTGCTCATTACTCAGGGTGCTGGGTGCTCAGTGCTCGGGGTGCTGGGTGCTCAGTACTCAGGGTGCTGGGTGCTCAGTGCTCAGGGTGCTGGGTGCTCAGTGCTCGGTGTGCTGGGTGCTCAGAACTCAGGGTGCTGGGTGCTCAGTACTCAGGGTGCTGGGTTCTCACTGCTCGGGGTGCTGGGTGCTCAGTGCTCAGGGTGCTGGGTGCTCAGTACTTAGGGTGTTGGGTGCTCAGTGCTCGGGGTACTCGGTGCTCAGTACGCAAGGTGCTGGGTGCTCACTGCTCACGGTGCTGGGTGCTTAGTCCTCGGGGTGCTCCGTGCTCAGTGCTCAGTGTGCTGGGCGCTCAGTACTCAGGGTGCTCGGTGCTCAGTACTAAGGGTGCTCAGTGCTCAGTACTCAGGGTGCTCAGTGCTCAGTGCTCGGGGTGCTGGGTGCTCAGTGCTCGGGGTGCTGGGTGCTCAGTACTCAGTGTGCTGGGTGCTCAGTGCTCAGTACTCAGCGTGCTGGGTGCTCAGTGCTCGGGATGCTGGGTCCTCATTGCTCAGGGTGCTGGGTGCTCAGTACTCAGGGTGCTGGGTGCTCAGTGCTCGGGGTGCTGGGTCCTCAGTGCTCTGGGTGCTGGGTGCTCAGTACTAAGGGTGCTGGGTCCTCAGTGCTCAGGGTGCTGGGTGCTCAGTACTCAGTGTGCTCAGTGCTCAGGGTGCTGGGTGCTCAGAACTCAGGATGCTGGGTGCTCAGTACTCAGGGT
Organism: Microtus oregoni; assembly: GCF_018167655.1. Taxonomy (NCBI): domain Eukaryota; kingdom Metazoa; phylum Chordata; class Mammalia; order Rodentia; family Cricetidae; genus Microtus; species Microtus oregoni. Next base: position 1,310,466 of record NW_024544706.1, read on the forward strand.
GCTGGGTGCTCAGTACTCAGGGTGCTTGGTGCTCAGTACTCAGGCTGCTGGGTGCTCAGTGCTCAGGGTGCTCGGTGCTCAGTACTCATGGTGCTGGGTGCTCATTCTCAGGGTGCTGGGTACTCAGTACTCAGGTTGCTCAGTACTCTGGGTGCTCGGTGCTCAGTACTCATGGTGCTGGGTGCTCAGTACTCAGGGTGCTCGGTGCTCAGTTCTCCGGGTGCTCGGTGCTCAGTGTTAGGGGTGCTGGGTCCTCAGTGCTCAGGGTGCTGGGTGCTCAGTACACAGTGCTCAGGATGCTGGGTGCTCTGTGCTCAGGGTGCTGGGTGCTCAGTGCTCAGGGTGCTCAGTGCTCAGTGCTCAGTACTCAGGGTGCTGGGTGCTCAGTACTCAGGGTGCTGGGTTCTCAGTGCTCGGGGTGCCCGGTGCTCAGTGCTCGGGGTGCTCGGTGCTCAGTACTCAGGGTGCTGGGTGCTCAGTACTCAGGGTGCTGGGTGCTCAGTGCTCGGGGTGCTCGGTGCTCAGTACTCAGGGTGCTGGGTGCTCAGTGTTGGGTGCTCAGTGCTCGGGGTGCTGGGTGCTCAGTGCTCGGGGTGCTGGGTGCTCAGTACTCAGGGTGCTCGGTGCTCAGTACTCAGGGTGCTGGGTGCTCATTCCATGGGGTGCTGGGTGCTCAGTACTCAGAGTGCTGTGTGCTCAGTGCTCGGGGTGCTCGGTGCTCAGTACGTTTTGTGCTCAGTACTCAGGGTGCTGGGTGCTCAGTGCTCAGGGTGCTTGGTGCTCAGTGCTCAGGGTGCTGGGTGCTCAGTGCTCAGGGTCCTTGATGCTCAGTACTCAGGGTGCTGGGTGCTCAGTGCTCGGGGTGCTGGGTGCTCAGTACTCAGGGTGCTGGGTGCTCAGTGCTCGGGCTGCTGGGTGCTCAGTGCTCGGGGTGCTGGGTGCTCAGTGCTCAGGGTCCTTGATGCTCAGTACTCAGGGTGCTGGGTGCTCAGTGCTCAGGGTGCTCGGTGCTCAGTACGTTGGGTGCTCAGTACTCAGGGTGCTGGGTGCTCAGTACTCAGGGTGCTGGGTGCTCAGTGCTCAGGGTGCTGGGTGCTCAGTGCTCAGGGTGCTCGGTGCTCAGTACGTTGGGTGCTCAGTACTCAGCGTGCTGGGTGCTCAGTACTCAGGGTGCTGGGTTCTCAGTACTCAGGGTGCTGGGTGCTCAGTGCTCGGGGAGCTGGGTGCTCAGTGCTCAGTGCTCAGGGTGCTGGGTGCTCAGTGCTCAGTGCTCAGGGTGCTGGTTGCTCAGTACTCAGGGTGCTGGGTGCTCAGTACTCAGGGTGCTGGGTGCTCTGTGCTCAGGGTGCTGGGTGCTCAGTACTCAGGGTGCTGGGTGATGAGTGCTCAGGGTACTGGGTGCTCAGTGCTCAGGGTGCTGGCTGCTCAGTGCTCAGTGCTCAGGGTGCTGGGTGTTCAGTACTCAGGGTGCTGGGTGCTCAGTACTCAGGGTGCTGGGTGCTCAGTGCTCAGGGTGCTGGATGCTCAGTGCTCGGGGCGCTGGGTGCTCAGTGCTCGGGGTGCTCGGAGCTCAGTACTCAGGGTGCTGGGTGCTCAGTGCTCGGGGTGCTCGGTGCTCAGTACTCAGGGTGCTGGGTGCTCAGTGCTCGGGGTGCTCGGTGCTCAGTACGTTGGGTGCTCACTACTCAGGGTGCTGGGTGAACAGTGCTCAGGGTGCTGGGTGCTCAGTGCTCGGGGTGCTGGGTGCTCAGTGCTCAGGGTGCTGGGTGCTCAGTACTCAGGGTGATCTGTTCTCAGTACTCAGGGTGCTGGGTGCTCAGTGCTCGTAGTGCTGGGTGCTCAGTACTCGGGGTGCTCAGTGCTCAGTACTCAGGGTGCTCAGTACTCAGGGTGCTGGGTGCTGAGTGCTCTGGCTGCTGGGTGCTCAGTACTCAGGGTGCTCAGTAGTCAGGGTGCTGGGTGCTCAGTGCTCGGGGTGCTGGGTGCTCAGTGCACAGGGTGGTCGGTGCTCAGTACTCAGGATGCTGGGTGCTCAGTACTCAGGGTGCTGGGTGCTCAGTACTCAGGGTGCTGGGTGCTCAGTCCTCAGGGTGCTCAGTGCTCAGGGTGCTGGGTGCTCAGTGCTCGGGGTGCTCGGTGCTCAGTACTCAGGGTGCTGGTTGCTCATTACTCAGGGTGCTGAGTGCTCAGTACTCAGGGTGCTGGGTGCTCAGTACTCAGGGTGCTGGGTGCTCAGTGCTCGGGGTGCTGGGTGCTCAGTGCTCAGGGTGCTCAGTGCTCAGTACTCAGGGTGCTGGGTGCTCATTACTCAGGGTGCTGGGTGCTCAGTGCTCGGGGTACTGGGTGCTCAGTACTCACGGTGCTGGGTGCTCAGTGCTCAGGGTGCTGGGTGCTCAGTGCTCGGGGTGCTGGGTGCTCAGAACTCAGGGTGCTGGGTGCTCAGTACTCAGGGTGCTGGGTTCTCAGTGCTCGGGGTGCTGGGTGCTCAGTGCTCGGGGTGCTGGGTGCTCATTGTCGGGGTGCTGGGAGCTCAGTACTCAGGGTGCTGGGGGCTCAGTACTCAGGGTGCTCGGTGCTCAGTACTCAGGGTGCTGGGAGCTCAGTACTCAGGGTGCTGGGGGCTCAGTACTCAGGGTGCTCGGTGCTCAGTACTCAGGGTGCTCAGTGCTCAGTACTCAGGGTGCTGGGTGCTCAGTGCTCATGGTGCTGGGTGCTCAGTACTCAGGGTGCTGGCTGCTCGGTGCTCAGTACGCTGGGTGCTCAGTACTCAGGGTGCTGGGTGCTCAGTACTCAGGGTGCTCGGTGCTCAGTACTCAGGGTGCTGCGTGCTCACTGCTCGGGGTGCTGGGTGCTCGGTACTCAGGGTGCTGGGTGCTCAGTGCTCGGGGTGCTCGGTGCTCAGTACGCTGGGTGCTCAGTACTCAGGGTGCTGGGTGCTCAGTACTCAGGGTGCTGGGTGCTCAGTACTCAGGGTGCTGGGTGCTTAGTACTCAGGGTGCTCAGTGCTCAGTACTGAGGGTGCTCAGTGCTCAGTGCTCGGGGTGCTGGGTGCTCAATGCTCAGGGTGCTGGGTGCTCAGTGCTCGGGGTGCTGGGTGCTCAGTGCTCAGGGTGCTGGGTGCTAAGTGCTCAGAGTGCTGGGTGCTCAGTACTCCGGGTGCTCGGTGCTCAGTACTCAGAGTGCTCAGTGCACAGTACTCAGCGTGGTGGGTGCTCAGTGCTCAGGGTGCTCGGTGATCAGTACTCAGGGTGCTCAGTGCTCAGTACTCAGCGTGCTGGGTGCTCAGTTCTCAGGGTACTGGGTGCTCAGTACTCAGGGTGCTGGGTGCTTAGTACTCAGGGTGCTCGGTCCTCAGTGCTCAGGGTGCTGGGTGCTCAGTGCTCGGGGTGCTGGGTGCTCATTACTCAAGGTGCTGGGTGCTCAGTACTCAGGGTGCTCAGTGCTTGGGGTGCTGGGTGCTCAGTACTCAGGGTGCTCAGTGCTTGGGGTGTTGGGTGCTCAGTACTCAGGGTTCTGGGTGCTCAGTACTCAGGGTGCTGTGTGCTCAGTGCTCAGGGTGCTCAGTCCTCAGTACTCAGGGTGTTGGGTGCTCAGTGCTCGGGCTGCTGGGTGCTCAGTGCTCGGGGTGCTGGGTGCTCAGTGCTCGGGGTGCTCGGTGCTCAGTACTCAGGGTGTTGGGGTCTCAGTGCTCGGGCTGCTGGGTGCTCAGTGCTCGGGGTGCTGGGTGCTCAGTGCTCGGGGTGATTGGTGCTCAGTACTCAGGGTGCTGGGTACTCAGTGCTTTGGGTGCTCCGTACTCAGGGTGCTGTGTGTCCAGTGCTCAGGGTGCTGGGTGCTCAGTACTCAGGGTGCTCGGTGCTTAGTACTCAGGGTGCTGGGTGCTCAGTACTCCGGGTGCTGGGTGCTCAGTGCTCGGGGTGCTCGGTGCTCAGTACGTTGGGTGCTCAGTACTCAGGGTGCTGGGTGCTCAGTGCTCAGGGTGCTGGGTGCTCGGTGCTCGGGGTGCTGGGTGCTCAGTGCTCATAGTGCTCGGTGCTCAGTACTCAGGGTGCTGGGTGCTCAGTGCTCAGGGTGCTGGGTGCTCGGTGCTCGGGGTGCTGGGTGCTCAGTGCTCATAGTGCTCGGTGCTCAGTACTCAGGGTGCTCAGTGCTCAGTACTCAGGGTGCTGGGTGCTCAGTGCTCATGGTGCTGGGTGCTCAGTACTCAGGGTGCTGGGTGATCGGTGCTCAGTACGCTGGGTGCTCAGTACTCAGGGTGCTGGGTGCTCAGTGCTCAGGGTGCTGGGTGATCGGTGCTCAGTACGCTGGATGCTCAGTACTCAGGGTGCTGGGTGCTCAGTACTCAGGGTGCTGGGTGATCGGTGCTCAGTACGCTGGGTGCTCAGTACTCAGGGTGCTGGGTGCTCAGTGCTCAGGGTGCTGGGTGCTCAGTACTCAGGGTGCTGGGTGCTCAGTGCTCGGGGTGCTCGTTGCTCAGTACGCTGGGTGCTCAGTACTCAGGGTGCTGGGTGCTCAGTACTCAGGGTGCTGGGTGCTCAGTACTCAGGGTGCTGGGTGCTCAGTGCTCAGGGTGCTGGGTGCTCAGTGCTCAGGGTGCTGGGTGCTCAGTGCTCAGAGTGCTGGGTGCTCAGTACTCCGGGTGCTCGGTGCTCAGTACTCAGAGTGCTCAGTGCTCAGTACTCAGCGTGCTGGGTGCTCAGTGCTCAGGGTGCTCGGTGCTCAGTACTCAGGGAGCTCAGTGCTCAGTACTCAGCGTGCTGGGTGCTCAGTGCTCAGGGTGCTGGGTGCTCAGTACTCAGGGTGCTGGGTGCTTAGTACTCAGGGTGCTCGGTCCTCAGTGCTCGGGGTGCTGGGTGCTCATTACTCAGGGTGCTGGGTGCTCAGTTCTCAGGGTGCTCAGTGCTTGCGGTGCCTGGTGCTCAGTACTCAGGGTGCTCAGTGCTTGGGGTGTTGGGTGCTCAGTACTCAGGTTGCTGTGTGCTCAGTACTCAGGGTGCTGGGTGCTCAGTGCTCAGGGTGCTCAGTGCTCAGTACTCAGGGTGCTGGGTGCTCAGTGCTCGGGCTGCTGGGTGCTCAGTGCTCGGGGTTCTGGGTGCTCAGTGCTCGGCGCGCTGGGTGCTCAGAGCTCGGGGTGCTCGGTGCTCAGTACGTTGGGTGCTCACTACTCAGTGTGCTGGGTGCTCAGTGCTCAGGGTGCTGGGTGCTCCGTGCTCAGGGTGCTGGGTGCTCAGTGCTCAGGGTGCTAGGTGCTCACTACTCAGGGTGCTGGGTAAGCAGTGCTCGGGGTGCTGGGTGCTCCGTGCTCAGGGTGCAGGGTGGTCAGTGCTCAGGGTGCTGGGTGCTCAGTACTCGGGGTACTGGGTGCTCAGTGCTCAGGGTGCTGGGTGCTCAGTGCTCAGGGTGCTGGGTGCTCAGTGCTCAGAGTGCTGGGTGCTCAGTACTCCGGGTGCTCGGTGCTCAGTACTCAGAGTGCTCAGTGCTCAGTACTCAGCGTGCTGGGTGCTCAGTGCTCAGGGTGCTCGGTGCTCAGTACTCAGGGTGCTCAGTGCTCAGTACTCAGCGTGCTGGGTGCTCAGTGCTCAGGGAGCTGGGTGCTCAGTACTCAGGGTGCTGGGTGCTTAGTACTCAGGGTGCTCGGTCCTCAGTGCTCGGGGTGCTGGGTGCTCATTACTCAGGGTGCTGGGTGCTCAGTACTCAGGGTGCTCAGTGCTCGGGGTGCTGGGTGCTCAGTGCTCGGGGTTCTGGGTGCTCAGTGCTCGGCGCGCTGGGTGCTCAGAGCTCGGGGTGCTCGGTGCTCAGTACGTTGGGTGCTCACTACTCAGGGTGCTGGGTGCTCAGTGCTCAGGGTGCTGGGTGCTCAGTGCTCAGGGTGCTGGGTGCTCAGTGCTCAGGGTGCTAGGTGCTCACTACTCAGGGTGCTGGGTACGCAGTGCTCGGGGTGCTGGGTGCTCCGTGCTCAGGGTGCAGGGTGGTCAGTGCTCAGGGTGCTGCGTGCTCAGTACTCGGGGTACTGGGTGCTCAGTGCTCAGGGTGCTGGGTGCTCAGTGCTCAGGGTGATGGGTGCTCAGTGCTCAGAGTGCTGGGTGCTCAGTACTCAGGGTGCTGGGTGCTTAGTACTCAGGGTGCTCGGTCCTCAGTGCTCGGGGTGCTGGGTGCTCATTACTCAGGGTGCTGGGTGCTCAGTACTCAGGGTGCTCAGTGCTTGGGGTGCTGGGTGCTCAGTCCTCAGGGTGCTGGGGGCTCGTTGCTCAGTACGCTGGGTTCTCAGTACTCAGGGTGCTGGCTGCTCAGTACTCAGGGTGCTCGGTGCTCAGTACTCAGGGTGCTGGGTGCTTAGTACTCGGGGTACTGGGTGCTCAGTGCTCAGGGTGCTGGGTGCTCAGTGCTCAGGGTGCTGGGTGCTCAGTGCTCAGTAATCAGGGTGCTGGGTGCTCAGTGCTCGGGGTGCTGGGTACTCAGTGCTCAGTACTCAGGGTGCTGGGTGCTCAGTGCTCGGGGTGCTGGATGCTCAGTACTCAGGGTGCTGGGTGCTCAGTGCTCAGGGTGCTGGGTGCTCAGTACTCAGGGTGTTGGGTACTCAGTGCTCGGGGTGCTGGGTGCTCAGTTCTCAGGGTGCTGGGTGCTCAGTACTCAGTGCACAGTGTGCTGGGTGCTCAGTGCTCAGTGCTCAGGGTGCTGGGTGCTCAGTCCTCGGGGTGCTGGGTGCTCAGTTCTCTGGGTGCTCAGTGCTCAGTCCTCAGGGTGCAGGGTGGTCAGTACTCAGGGTGCTGGGGGCTCAGTACTCAGGGTGCTCAGTACTCGGGGTGCGGGGTGCTCAGTACTCAAGGTGCTGGGTGCTCAGTACTCAGGGTGCTGGGTGCTCAGTACTCAGGGTGCGGGGTGCTCAGTACTCAGGGTGCTGGGTGATCAGTACTCGGGTGCTGGGTGCTCAGTGCTCAGGGTGCTGGGTGCTCAGTGCTAGGGGTGCTGGGTGCTCAGTGCTCAGTACTCAGGGTGCTGGGTGCTCAGTGCTCGGGGTGCTGGGTGCTCAGTGCTCAGTACTCAGGGTGCTGGGTGCTCAGTGCTTGGGGTGCTGGGTGCTCAGTGCTCAGGGTGCTGGGTGCTCAGTGCTCAGGGTGCTGGGTGCTCAGTGCTCAGGGTGCTGGGTGCTCAGTACTCAGGGTGCTCGGTGCTCAGTACTCAGGGTGCTGGGTGCTCAGTACTCAGGGTGCTCGGTGCTCAGTACTCAGGGTGCTGGGTGCTCAGTGTTCGAGGTGCTCAGTACTCAGGGTGCTGGGTGCTCAGTGCTCAGGGTGCTGGGTGCTCAGTGCTCAGGGTGCTTGGTGCTCAGTACGTTGGGTGCTCAGTACTCAGGGTGCTGGGTGCTCAGTGCTCAGGGTGCTGGGTGCTCAGTGCTCAGGGTGCTGGGTGCTCGGTGCTCAGGGTGCTGGGTGCTCGGTGCTCGGGGTGCTGGGTGCTCAGTGCTCAGGGAGCTCGGTGCTCAGTACTCAGGGTGCTCAGTGCTCAGTACTCAGGGTGCTGGGTGCTCAGTGCTCATGGTGCTGGGTGCTCAGTACTCAGGGTGCTGGCTGCTCGGTGCTCAGTACGCTGGGTGCTCAGTACTCAGGGTGCTGGGTGCTCAGTACTCAGGGTGCTCGGTGCTCAGTACTCAGGGTGCTGGGTGCTCAGTGCTCGGGGTGCTGGGTGCTCGGTACTCAGGGTGCTGGGTGCTCAGTGCTCGGGGTGCTCGGTGCTCAGTACGCTGGGTGCTCAGTACTCAGGGTGCTGGGTGCTCAGTACTCAGGGTGCTGGGTGCTCAGTGCTCAGGGTGCTGGGTGCTAAGTGCTCAGAGTGCTGGGTGCTCAGTACTCCGGGTGCTCGGTGCTCAGTACTCAGAGTGCTCAGTGCTCAGTACTCAGCGTGGTGGGTGCTCAGTGCTCAGGGTGCTCGGTGATCAGTACTCAGGGTGCTCAGTGCTCAGTACTCAGCGTACTGGGTGCTCAGTTCTCAGGGTACTGGGTGCTCAGTACTCAGGGTGCTGGGTGCTTAGTACTCAGGGTGCTCGGTCCTCAGTGCTCAGGGTGCTGGGTGCTCAGTGCTCGGGGTGCTGGGTGCTCATTACTCAAGGTGCTGGGTGCTCAGTACTCAGGTGCTCAGTTCTTGGGGTGCTGGGTGCTCAGTACTCAGGGTGCTCAGTGCTTGGGGTGTTGGGTGCTCAGTACTCAGGGTTCTGGGTGCTCAGTACTCAGGGTGCTGTGTGCTCAGTGCTCAGGGTGCTCAGTCCTCAGTACTCAGGGTGTTGGGTGCTCAGTGCTCGGGCTGCTGGGTGCTCAGTGCTCGGGGTGCTGGGTGCTCAGTGCTCGGGGTGCTCGGTGCTCAGTACTCAGGGTGTTGGGGTCTCAGTGCTCGGGCTGCTGGGTGCTCAGTGCTCGGGGTGCTGGGTGCTCAGTGCTCGGGGTGATCGGTGCTCAGTACTCAGGGTGCTGGGTACTCAGTGCTTTGGGTGCTCAGTACTCAGGGTGCTCGGTGCTTAGTACTCAGGGTGCTGGGTGCTCAGTACTCCGGGTGCTGGGTGCTCAGTGCTCGGGGTGCTCGGTGCTCAGTGCTCAAGGTGCTGGGTGCTCAGTACTCAGGGTGCTCATTGCTCAGGGTGCTGGGTGCTCAGTACTCAGGGTGCTGGGTGCTCAGTGCTCAGGGTGCTCGGTGCTCAGTACGTTGGGTGCTCAGTACTCAGGGTGCTGGGTGCTCAGTGCTCAGGGTGCTGGGTGCTCAGTGCTCAGGGTGCTGGGTGCTCGGTGCTCAGGGTGCTGGGTGCTCGGTGCTCGGGGTGCTGGGTGCTCAGTGCTCGTAGTGCTCGGTGCTCAGTACTCAGGGTGCTCAGTGCTCAGTACTCAGGGTGCTGGGTGCTCAGTGCTCATGGTGCTGGGTGCTCAGTACTCAGGGTGCTGGGTGATTGGTGCTCAGTACGCTGGGTGCTCAGTACTCAGGGTGCTGGGTGCTCAGTACTCAGGGTGCTGGGTGATCGGTGCTCAGTACGCTGGGTGCTCAGTACTCAGGGTGCTGGGTGCTCAGTGCTCAGGGTGCTGGGTGCTCAGTACTCAGGGTGCTGGGTGCTCAGTGCTCGGGGTGCTCGTTGCTCAGTACGCTGGGTGCTCAGTACTCAGGGTGCTGGGTGCTCAGTACTCAGGGTGCTGGGTGCTCAGTACTCAGGGTGCTGGGTGCTCAGTGCTCAGGGTGCTGGGTGCTCAGTGCTCAGGGTGCTGGGTGCTCAGTGCTCAGAGTGCTGGGTGCTCAGTACTCCGGGTGCTCGGTGCTCAGTACTCAGAGTGCTCAGTGCTCAGTACTCAGCGTGCTGGGTGCTCAGTGCTCAGGGTGCTCGGTGCTCAGTACTCAGGGAGCTCAGTGCTCAGTACTCAGCGTGCTGGGTGCTCAGTGCTCAGGGTGCTGGGTGCTCAGTACTCAGGGTGCTGGGTGCTTAGTACTCAGGGTGCTCGGTCCTCAGTGCTCGGGGTGCTGGGTGCTCATTACTCAGGGTGCTGGGTGCTCAGTTCTCAGGGTGCTCAGTGCTTGCGGTGCCTGGTGCTCAGTACTCAGGGTGCTCAGTGCTTGGGGTGTTGGGTGCTCAGTACTCAGGGTGCTGTGTGCTCAGTACTCAGGGTGCTGGGTGCTCAGTGCTCAGGGTGCTCAGTGCTCAGTACTCAGGGTGCTGGGTGCTCAGTGCTCGGGCTGCTGGGTGCTCAGTTCTCGGGGTGCTGGGTGCTCAGTGCTCGGGGTGCTCGGTGCTCAGTACTCAGGGTGCTGGGTGCTCAGTGCTCGGGGTGCTGGGTGCTCAGTACTCGGGGTGCTCGATGCTCCGTACACAGGGTGCTGGGTGCTCAGTGCTCAGGGTGCTGGGTGCTCAGTACTCAGGGTGCTCGGTGCTCGTTGCTCAGTACGCTGGGTGCTCAGTACTCAGGGTGCTGGCTGCTCAGTACTCAGGGTGCTCGGTGCTCAGTACTCAGGGTGCTGGGTGCTCAGTACTCAGGGTGCTCAGTGCTTGGGGTGCTGGGTGCTCAGTACTCAGGGTGCTCAGTGCTTGGGGTGTTGGATGCTCAGTACTCAGGGTGCTGGGTGCTCAGTGCTCAGGGTGCTGGGTGCTCAGTACTCAGGGTGCTGGGTGCTCAGTACTCAGGGTGCTGGGTGCTCAGTGCTCGGGGTGGTGGGTGCTCAGTGCTCGGGGTGCTGGCTGCTCAGTGATCGGGGTGCTGGGTACTCAGTGCTCGGGGTTCTGGGTGCTCAGTGCTCGGCGCGCTGGGTGCTCAGAGCTCGGGGTGCTCGGTGCTCAGTACGTTGGGTGCTCACTACTCAGGGTGCTGGGTGCTCAGTGCTCAGGGTGCTGGATGCTCAGTGCTCAGGGTGCTGGGTGCTCAGTACTCAGGGTGCTCGTTGCTCGTTGCTCAGTACGCTGGGTGCTCAGTACTCAGGGTGCTGGCTGCTCAGTACTCAGGGTGCTCGGTGCTCAGTACTCAGGGTGCTGGGTGCTCAGTACTCAGGGTGCTCAGTGCTTGGGGTGCTGGGTGCTCAGTACTCAGGGTGCTCAGTGCTTGGGGTGTTGGATGCTCAGTACTCCGGGTGCTGGGTGCTCAGTGCTCAGTACGTTGGGTGCTCAGTGCTCGGGGTGCTGGCTGCTCAGTGCTCGGGGTGCTGGGTGCTCCGTGCTCAGGGTGCAGGGTGGTCAGTGCTCAGGGTGCTGGGTGCTCAGTACTCGGGGTACTGGGTGCTCAGTGCTCAGGGTGCTGGTTGCTCAGTGCTCAGGGTGCTGGGTGCTCAGTGCTCAGTAATCAGGGTGCTGGGTGCTCAGTGCTCGGGGTGCTGGGTGCTCATTGCTCAGTACTCAGGGTGCTGGGTGCTCAGTGCTCGGGGTGCTGGATGCTCAGTACTCAGGGTGCTGGGTGCTCAGTGCTCAGGGTGCTGGGTGCTCAGTACTAAGAGTGCTGGGTGCTCAGTGCTCAGGTTGCTGGGTGATCAGTACTCAGGGTGGTGGGTACTCAGTGCTCGGGGTGCTGGGTGCTCAGTGCTCAGGGTGCTGGGGGCTCAGTGCTCAGTGCACAGGGTGCTGGGTGCTCAGTGCTCAGTGCTCAGGGTGCTGGGTGCTCAGTCCTCGGGGTGCTGGGTGCTCAGTTCTCTGGGTGCTCAGTGCTCAGTCCTCAGGGTGCTGGGTGCTCAGTACTCAGGTTGCTGGGTGCTCAGTACTCAGGGAGCTCAGTGCTCGGGGTGCAGGGTGCCCAGTACTCAGGGTGCTTGGGGCTCATTACTCAGGGTGCTCAGTACTCGGGGTGTGGGGTGCTCAGTACTCAAGGTGCTGGGTGCTCAGTACTCAGTGTGCTGGGTGCTCAGTACTCAGGGTGCGGGGTGCTCAGTACTCAGGGTGCTGGGTGATCAGTACTCGGGTGCTGGGTGCTCAGTGCTCAGGGTGCTGGGTGCTCAGTGCTCGGGGTGCTGGGTGCTCAGTGCTCAGTGCTCAGGGTGCTGGGTGCTCAGTGCTCAGGGTGCTGGGTGCTCAGTACTCAGGGTGCTCGGTGCTCAGTACTCAGGGTGCTGGGTGCTCAGTACTCAGGGTGCTCGGTGCTCAGTACTCAGGGTGCTGGGTGCTCAGTGTTCGAGGTGCTCAGTACTCAGGGTGCTGGGTGCTCAGTGCTCAGGGTGCTGGGTGCTCAGTGCTCAGGGTGCTTGGTGCTCAGTACGTTGGGTGCTCAGTACTCAGGGTGCTGGGTGCTCAGTGCTCAGGGTGCTGGGTGCTCAGTGCTCAGGGTGCTGGGTGCTCGGTGCTCAGGGTGCTGGGTGCTCGGTGCTCGGGGTGCTGGGTGCTCAGTGCTCAGGGAGCTCGGTGCTCAGTACTCAGGGTGCTCAGTGCTCAGTACTCAGGGTGCTGGGTGCTCAGTGCTCATGGTGCTGGGTGCTCAGTACTCAGGGTGCTGGCTGCTCGGTGCTCAGTACGCTGGGTGCTCAGTACTCAGGGTGCTGGGTGCTCAGTACTCAGGGTGCTCGGTGCTCAGTACTCAGGGTGCTGGGTGCTCAGTGCTCGGGGTGCTGGGTGCTCGGTACTCAGGGTGCTGGGTGCTCAGTGCTCGGGGTGCTCGGTGCTCAGTACGCTGGGTGCTCAGTACTCAGGGTGCTGGGTGCTCAGTACTCAGGGTGCTGGGTGCTCAGTGCTCAGGGTGCTGGGTGCTAAGTGCTCAGAGTGCTGGGTGCTCAGTACTCCGGGTGCTCGGTGCTCAGTACTCAGAGTGCTCAGTGCTCAGTACTCAGCGTGGTGGGTGCTCAGTGCTCAGGGTGCTCGGTGATCAGTACTCAGGGTGCTCAGTGCTCAGTACTCAGCGTACTGGGTGCTCAGTTCTCAGGGTACTGGGTGCTCAGTACTCAGGGTGCTGGGTGCTTAGTACTCAGGGTGCTCGGTCCTCAGTGCTCAGGGTGCTGGGTGCTCAGTGCTCGGGGTGCTGGGTGCTCATTACTCAAGGTGCTGGGTGCTCAGTACTCAGGTGCTCAGTTCTTGGGGTGCTGGGTGCTCAGTACTCAGGGTGCTCAGTGCTTGGGGTGTTGGGTGCTCAGTACTCAGGGTTCTGGGTGCTCAGTACTCAGGGTGCTGTGTGCTCAGTGCTCAGGGTGCTCAGTCCTCAGTACTCAGGGTGTTGGGTGCTCAGTGCTCGGGCTGCTGGGTGCTCAGTGCTCGGGGTGCTGGGTGCTCAGTGCTCGGGGTGCTCGGTGCTCAGTACTCAGGGTGTTGGGGTCTCAGTGCTCGGGCTGCTGGGTGCTCAGTGCTCGGGGTGCTGGGTGCTCAGTGCTCGGGGTGATCGGTGCTCAGTACTCAGGGTGCTGGGTACTCAGTGCTTTGGGTGCTCAGTACTCAGGGTGCTCGGTGCTTAGTACTCAGGGTGCTGGGTGCTCAGTACTCCGGGTGCTGGGTGCTCAGTGCTCGGGGTGCTCGGTGCTCAGTGCTCAAGGTGCTGGGTGCTCAGTACTCAGGGTGCTCATTGCTCAGGGTGCTGGGTGCTCAGTACTCAGGGTGCTGGGTGCTCAGTGCTCAGGGTGCTCGGTGCTCAGTACGTTGGGTGCTCAGTACTCAGGGTGCTGGGTGCTCAGTGCTCAGGGTGCTGGGTGCTCAGTGCTCAGGGTGCTGGGTGCTCGGTGCTCAGGGTGCTGGGTGCTCGGTGCTCGGGGTGCTGGGTGCTCAGTGCTCGTAGTGCTCGGTGCTCAGTACTCAGGGTGCTCAGTGCTCAGTACTCAGGGTGCTGGGTGCTCAGTGCTCATGGTGCTGGGTGCTCAGTACTCAGGGTGCTGGGTGATTGGTGCTCAGTACGCTGGGTGCTCAGTACTCAGGGTGCTGGGTGCTCAGTACTCAGGGTGCTGGGTGATCGGTGCTCAGTACGCTGGGTGCTCAGTACTCAGGGTGCTGGGTGCTCAGTGCTCAGGGTGCTGGGTGCTCAGTACTCAGGGTGCTGGGTGCTCAGTGCTCGGGGTGCTCGTTGCTCAGTACGCTGGGTGCTCAGTACTCAGGGTGCTGGGTGCTCAGTACTCAGGGTGCTGGGTGCTCAGTACTCAGGGTGCTGGGTGCTCAGTGCTCAGGGTGCTGGGTGCTCAGTGCTCAGGGTGCTGGGTGCTCAGTGCTCAGAGTGCTGGGTGCTCAGTACTCCGGGTGCTCGGTGCTCAGTACTCAGAGTGCTCAGTGCTCAGTACTCAGCGTGCTGGGTGCTCAGTGCTCAGGGTGCTCGGTGCTCAGTACTCAGGGAGCTCAGTGCTCAGTACTCAGCGTGCTGGGTGCTCAGTGCTCAGGGTGCTGGGTGCTCAGTACTCAGGGTGCTGGGTGCTTAGTACTCAGGGTGCTCGGTCCTCAGTGCTCGGGGTGCTGGGTGCTCATTACTCAGGGTGCTGGGTGCTCAGTTCTCAGGGTGCTCAGTGCTTGCGGTGCCTGGTGCTCAGTACTCAGGGTGCTCAGTGCTTGGGGTGTTGGGTGCTCAGTACTCAGGGTGCTGTGTGCTCAGTACTCAGGGTGCTGGGTGCTCAGTGCTCAGGGTGCTCAGTGCTCAGTACTCAGGGTGCTGGGTGCTCAGTGCTCGGGCTGCTGGGTGCTCAGTTCTCGGGGTGCTGGGTGCTCAGTGCTCGGGGTGCTCGGTGCTCAGTACTCAGGGTGCTGGGTGCTCAGTGCTCGGGGTGCTGGGTGCTCAGTACTCGGGGTGCTCGATGCTCCGTACACAGGGTGCTGGGTGCTCAGTGCTCAGGGTGCTGGGTGCTCAGTACTCAGGGTGCTCGGTGCTCGTTGCTCAGTACGCTGGGTGCTCAGTACTCAGGGTGCTGGCTGCTCAGTACTCAGGGTGCTCGGTGCTCAGTACTCAGGGTGCTGGGTGCTCAGTACTCAGGGTGCTCAGTGCTTGGGGTGCTGGGTGCTCAGTACTCAGGGTGCTCAGTGCTTGGGGTGTTGGATGCTCAGTACTCAGGGTGCTGGGTGCTCAGTGCTCAGGGTGCTGGGTGCTCAGTACTCAGGGTGCTGGGTGCTCAGTACTCAGGGTGCTGGGTGCTCAGTGCTCGGGGTGGTGGGTGCTCAGTGCTCGGGGTGCTGGCTGCTCAGTGATCGGGGTGCTGGGTACTCAGTGCTCGGGGTTCTGGGTGCTCAGTGCTCGGCGCGCTGGGTGCTCAGAGCTCGGGGTGCTCGGTGCTCAGTACGTTGGGTGCTCACTACTCAGGGTGCTGGGTGCTCAGTGCTCAGGGTGCTGGATGCTCAGTGCTCAGGGTGCTGGGTGCTCAGTACTCAGGGTGCTCGTTGCTCGTTGCTCAGTACGCTGGGTGCTCAGTACTCAGGGTGCTGGCTGCTCAGTACTCAGGGTGCTCGGTGCTCAGTACTCAGGGTGCTGGGTGCTCAGTACTCAGGGTGCTCAGTGCTTGGGGTGCTGGGTGCTCAGTACTCAGGGTGCTCAGTGCTTGGGGTGTTGGATGCTCAGTACTCCGGGTGCTGGGTGCTCAGTGCTCAGTACGTTGGGTGCTCAGTGCTCGGGGTGCTGGCTGCTCAGTGCTCGGGGTGCTGGGTGCTCCGTGCTCAGGGTGCAGGGTGGTCAGTGCTCAGGGTGCTGGGTGCTCAGTACTCGGGGTACTGGGTGCTCAGTGCTCAGGGTGCTGGTTGCTCAGTGCTCAGGGTGCTGGGTGCTCAGTGCTCAGTAATCAGGGTGCTGGGTGCTCAGTGCTCGGGGTGCTGGGTGCTCATTGCTCAGTACTCAGGGTGCTGGGTGCTCAGTGCTCGGGGTGCTGGATGCTCAGTACTCAGGGTGCTGGGTGCTCAGTGCTCAGGGTGCTGGGTGCTCAGTACTAAGAGTGCTGGGTGCTCAGTGCTCAGGTTGCTGGGTGATCAGTACTCAGGGTGGTGGGTACTCAGTGCTCGGGGTGCTGGGTGCTCAGTGCTCAGGGTGCTGGGGGCTCAGTGCTCAGTGCACAGGGTGCTGGGTGCTCAGTGCTCAGTGCTCAGGGTGCTGGGTGCTCAGTCCTCGGGGTGCTGGGTGCTCAGTTCTCTGGGTGCTCAGTGCTCAGTCCTCAGGGTGCTGGGTGCTCAGTACTCAGGTTGCTGGGTGCTCAGTACTCAGGGAGCTCAGTGCTCGGGGTGCAGGGTGCCCAGTACTCAGGGTGCTTGGGGCTCATTACTCAGGGTGCTCAGTACTCGGGGTGTGGGGTGCTCAGTACTCAAGGTGCTGGGTGCTCAGTACTCAGTGTGCTGGGTGCTCAGTACTCAGGGTGCGGGGTGCTCAGTACTCAGGGTGCTGGGTGATCAGTACTCGGGTGCTGGGTGCTCAGTGCTCAGGGTGCTGGGTGCTCAGTGCTCGGGGTGCTGGGTGCTCAGTGCTCAGTACTCAAGGTGCTGGGTGCTCAGTGCTCGGCGTGCTGGGTGCTCAGTGCTCAGTACTCAGGGTGCTGGGTGCTCAGTGCTTGGGGTGCTTGGAGCTCAGTGCTCAGGGTGCTGGGTGCTCAGTGCTTGGGATGCTTGGAGCTCAGTGCTCAGGGTGCTGGGTACTCATTGCTCGGGGTGCTGGGTGCTCAGTACTCAGGGTGCTGGGTGCTCAGTACTCAGGGTGCTCATTGCTCATGGTGCTGGGTGCTCAGTGCTCAGGGTGCTGGGTGCTCAGTACTCCGGGTGCTGGGTGCTCAGTGCTCGGGGTGCTCGGTGCTCAGTGCTAAAGATGCTGGGTGCTCAGTACTCAGGGTGCTCATTGCTCAGGGTGCTGGGTGCTCAGTACTCAGGGTGCTGGGTGCTTAGTGCTCAGGGTGCTCGGTGCTCAGTACGTTGGGTGCTCAGTACTCCGGGTGCTGGGTGCTCAGTACTCGGGGTGCTGGGTGCTCATTAATCAGGGTGCTGGGTGCTCAGTACTCAGGGTGCTCAGTGCTTGTGGTGCTGGGTGCTCAGTACTCAGTGTGCTCTGTGCTTGGGGTGCTGGGTGCTCAGTACTCAGGGTCCTGGGTGCTCAGCGCTCAGGGTGTTGTGTGCTCAGTACTCAGGTTGCTGGGTGCTCAGTACTCAGGGTGCTGGGTGCTCAGTGCTCGGGGTGCTGGGTACTCAGTGCTCGGGTTGCTGGGTGCTCAGTGCTCGGGGTGCTGGGTGCTCAGTGCTCGGGGTGCTGGGTGCTCAGTGCTCAGGTTGCTGGGTTCTCAGTGCTCGGGGTGCTGGGTACTCAGTGCTCGGGGTGCTTCGTGCTCAGTGCTTGGGGTGCTGGGTGCTCAGTGCTCGGTGCGCCCGGTGCTCAGTACTCGGGGTGCTGGGTGCTCAGTGCTCAGGGTACTCGGTGCTCAGTACGTTGGTTGCTCAGTACTCAGGTTGCTGGGTGCTCAGTGCTCAGGGTGCTGGGTGCTCAGTGCTCAGGGTGCTGGGTGCTCAGTGCTCAGGGTGCTGGGTGCTCAGTGCTCAGGGTGCTGGGTGCTCAGTTCTCAGGGTGCTGGGTGCTCGGTGCTCGGGGTGCTGGGTGCTTAGTGCTCGGGGTGCCCGGTGCTCAGTACTCGGGGTACTCAGTGCTCAGTACTCAGGGTGCTGGGTGCTCAGTGCTCAGGGTGCTGGGTGCTCAGTACTCAGGGTGCTGGGTGCTCGGTGCTCAGTACGCCGGGTGCTCAGTACTCAGGGTGCTGGGTGCTCAGTACTCAGGGTGCTCGGTGCTCAGTACTCAGTTTGCTGGGTGCCAAGTGCTCGGGGTGCTGGGTGCTCAGTACTCAGGGTGCTGGGTGCTCAGTGCTCGGGGTGCTCGGTGCTCAGTACGCTGGGTGCTCAATACTCAGGGTGCTGGGTGCTCAGTACTCAGGGTGCTGGGTGCTTAGTACTCAGGGTGCTGGGTGCTCAGTACTCAGCGTGCTGGGTGCTCAGTGCTCGGGGTGCACGGTGCTCAGTGCTCGGGGTGCTCGGTGCTCAGTACTCAGGGTGCTCGGTGCTCAGTGCTCTTGGTGCTAGGTGCTCAGTACTCAGGGTGCTGGGTGCTCAGTGCTGGGTGCTCAGTGCTCGGGGTGCTGGGTGCTCAGTACTCAGGGTGCTCGGTGCTCAGTACTCAGGGTGCTGGGTGCTCAGTGCTCGGGGCGCTGGGTGCTCAGTACTCAGGGTGCTGGGTGCTCAGTGCTCGGGGTGCTCGGTGCTCAGTACGTTGGGTGCTCAGTACTCAGGGTGCTGGGTGCTCAGTGCTCAGGGTGCTGGGTGCTCAGTGCTCAGGGTGCTGGGTGCTCAGTGCTCAGGGTGCTTGATGCTCAGTACTCAGGGTGCTGGGTGCTCAGTGCTCAGGGTGCTCGGTGCTCAGTACTCAGGGTGCTCAGTGCTCAGTACTCAGCGTGCTGGGTGCTCAGTGCTCAGGGTGCTGGGTGCTCAGTACTCAGGGTGCTGGGTGCTTAGTACTCAGGGTGCTCGGTCCTCAGTGCTCAGGGTGCTGGGTGCTCAGTGCTCGGGGTACTGGGTGCTCATTACTCAGGGTGCTGGGTGCTCAGTACTCAGGGTGCTCAGTGCTTGGGGTGCTGGGTGCTCAGTAGTCAGGGTGCTCAGTGCTTGGGGTGTTGGGTGCTCAGTACTCAGGGTGCTGGTTGCTCAGTACTCAGGGTGCTGGGTGCTCAGTGCTCAGGGTGCTCAGTGCTCAGTACTCAGGGTGCTGGGTGATCAGTGCTCGGGCTGCTGCGTGCTCAGTGCTCGGGGTGCTGGGTGCTCAGTGCTCGGGGTGCTCGGTGCTCAGTACTCAGGGTGCTGGGTGCTCAGTGCTCGGGGTGCTGGGTGCTCAGTACTCGGGGTGCTCGGTGCTCAGTACTCAGGGTGCTGGGTGCTCAGTGCTCAGGGTGCTGGGTGCTCAGTACTCAGGGTGCTGGGTGCTCGTTGCTCAGTACGCTGGGTGCTCAGTACTCAGGGTGCCGGGTGCTCAGTGCTCAGGGTGCTCGGTGCTCAGTACTCAGGGTGCTGTGTGCTCATTCTCGGGGTGCTGGGTGCACAGTGCTCGGGGTGCTGGGTGCTCAGTGCTCGGGGTGCTGGGTGCTCAGTACGTTGGGTGCTCAGTACTCAGGGTGCCGGGTGCTCAGTACTCGGGGTGCTGGGTGCTCATTAATCAGGGTGCTGGGTGCTCAGTACTCAGGGTGCTCAGTGCTTGTGGTGCTGGGTGCTCAGTACTCAGTGTGCTCTGTGCTTGGGGTGCTGGGTGCTCAGTACTCAGGGTCCTGGGTG
Source organism: Microtus oregoni (assembly GCF_018167655.1). Classification (NCBI taxonomy): domain Eukaryota; kingdom Metazoa; phylum Chordata; class Mammalia; order Rodentia; family Cricetidae; genus Microtus; species Microtus oregoni. The sequence continues at coordinate 1,329,133 of NW_024544706.1, forward strand.
CTCAGTGCTCAGGGTGTTGGGTGCTCAGTACTCAGGTTGCTGGGTGCTCAGTACTCAGGGTGCCGGGTGCTCAGTACTCGGGGTGCTGGGTGCTCATTAATCAGGGTGCTGGGTGCTCAGTACTCAGGGTGCTCAGTGCTTGTGGTGCTGGGTGCTCAGTACTCAGTGTGCTCTGTGCTTGGGGTGCTGGGTGCTCAGTACTCAGGGTCCTGGGTGCTCAGTGCTCAGGGTGTTGGGTGCTCAGTACTCAGGTTGCTGGGTGCTCAGTACTCAGGGTGCTGGGTACTCAGTGCTCGGGGTGCTGGGTGCTCAGTGCTCGGGGTGCTGGGTGCTCAGTGCTCGGGGTGCTGGGTGCTCAGTGCTCAGGTTGCTGGGTGCTCAGTGCTCGGGGTGCTGGGTACTCAGTGCTCGGGGTGCTTGGTGCTCAGTGCTTGGGGTGCTGGGTGCTCAGCGCTCGGTGTGCCCGGTGCTCAGTACTTGGGGTGCTGGGTGCTCAGTGCTCAGGGTACTCAGTGCTCAGTACGTTGGGTGCTCAGTACTCAGGGTGCTTGGTGCTCAGTGCTCAGGTTGCTGGGTGCTCAGTGCTCGGGGTGCTGGGTGCTCAGTGCTCAGGGTGCTGGGTGCTCAGTGCTCAGGGTGCTGGGAGCTCAGTTCTCAGGGTGCTGGGTGCTCGGTGCTCGGGGTGCTGGGTGCTTAGTGCTCGGGTTGCCCGGTGCTCAGTACTCGGGGTGCTCAGTGCTCAGTACTCAGGGTGCTGGGTGCTCAGTGCTCAGGGTGCTGGGTGCTCAGTACTCAGGGTGCTGGGTGCTCGGTGCTCAGTACGCCGGGTGCTCAGTACTCAGGGTGCTGGGTGCTCAGTACTCAGGGTGCTCGGTGCTCAGTACTCAGGGTGCTGGGTGCTCAGTGCTCGGGGTGCTGGGTGCTCAGTACTCAGGGTGCTGGGTGCTCAGTGCTCGGGGTGCTCGGTGCTCAGTACGCTGGGTGCTCAGTACTCAGGGTGCTGGGTGCTCAGTACTCAGGGTGCTGGGTGCTTAGTACTCAGGGTGCTGGGTGCTCAGTACTCAGCGTGCTGGGTGCTCAGTGCTCGGGGTGCACGGTGCTCAGTGCTCGGTGTGCTCGGTGCTCAGTACTCAGGGTGCTGTGTGCTCAGTGCTCTTGGTGCTCGGTGCTCAGTACTCAGGGTGCTGGGTGCTCAGTGCTGGGTGCTCAGTGCTCAGGGTGCTGGGTGCTCAGTGCTCGGGGTGCTGGGTGCTCAGTACTCAGGGTGCTTGTTGCTCAGTACTCAGGGTGCTGGGTGCTCAGTGCTCGGGGCGCTGGGTGTTCAGTACTCAGGGTGCTGGGTGCTCAGTGCTCGGGGTGCTCAGTACTCAGGGTGCTGTGTGTTCAGTGCTCAGGGTGCTGGGTGCTCAGTACTCAGGGTGCTCGGTGCTTAGTACTCAGGGTGCTGGGTGTTCAGTACTCCGGGTGCTGGGTGCTCAGTGATCGGGGTGCTCGGTGCTCAGTGCTCGGGGTGCTGGGTGCTCAGTACTCAGGGTGCTCGGTGCTCAGTACGCTGGGTGCTCAGTACTCAGGGTGCTGGGTGCTCAGTTCTCGGGGTGCTGGGTGCTCAGTGCTCGCGGTGCTGGGTGCTCAGTACTCAGGGTGCTGGGTGCTCAGTGCTCGGGGTGCTGGGTGCTCAGTACTCAGGGTGCTGGGTGCTCAGTGCTCGGGGTGCTCGGTGCTCAGTACGCTGGGTGCTCAGTACTCAGGGTGCTGGGTGCTCAGTGCTCAGGGTGCTTGGTGCTCAGTGCTCAGGGTGCTGGGTGCTCAGTGCTCAGGGTGCTTGATGCTCAGTACTCAGGGTGCTGGGTGCTCAGTGCTCAGGGTGCTCGGTGCTCAGTACTCAGGGTGCTCAGTGCTCAGTACTCAGCGTGCTGGGTGCTCAGTGCTCAGGGTGCTGGGTGCTCAGAACTCAGGGTGCTGGGTGCTTAGTACTCAGGGTGCTCGGTCCTCAGTGCTCAGGGTGCTGGGTGCTCAGTGCTCGGGGTGCTGGGTGCTCATTACTCAGGGTGCTGGGTGCTCAGTACTCAGGGTGCTCAGTGCTTGGGGTGCTGGGTGCTCAGTGCTCAGGGTGCTCAGTGCTCAGTACTCAGGGTGCTGGGTGATCAGTGCTCGGGCTGCTGCGTGCTCAGTGCTCGGGGTGCTGGGTGCTCAGTGCTCGGGTTGCTCGGTGCTCAGTACTCAGGGTGCTGGGTGCTCAGTGCTCGGGGTGCTGGGTGCTCAGTACTCGGGGTGCTCGGTGCTCAGTACTCAGGTTGCTGGGTGCTCAGTGCTCAGGGTGCAGGGTGCTCAGTACTCAGGGTGCTGGGTGCTCGTTGCTCAGTACGCTGGGTGCTCAGTACTCAGGGTGCTGGGTGCTCAGTGCTCAGGGTGCTCGGTGCTCAGTACTCAGGGTGCTGTGTGCTCATTCTCGGGGTGCTGGGTGCACAGTGCTCGGGGTGCTGGGTGCTCAGTGCTCGGGGTGCTCGCTGCTCAGTACTCAGGGTTCTCAGTGCTCAGTTCTCAGGGTGCTGGGTGGCTCAGTACTCAGGGTGCTGGGTGCTCAGTGCTCGGGGCGCTGGGTGCTCAGTACTCTGGGTGCTGGGTGCTCAGTGCTCGGGGTGCTAGGTGCTCAGTACGTTAGGTGCTCAGTACTCAGGGTGCTGGGTGCTCAGTGCTCAGGGTGCTGGGTGCTCAGTGCTCAGGGTGCTGGGTGCTCAGTGCTCAGGGTGCTGGGTGCTCAGTGCTCAGGGTGCTCGGTGCTCAGTACTCAGGGTGCTCAGTGCTGAGTACTCAGCGTGCTGGGTGCTCAGTGCTCAGGGTGCTGGGTGCTCAGTACTCAGGGTGCTGGGTGCTTAGTACTCAGGGTGCTCGGTCCTCAGTGCTCAGGGTGCTGGGTGCTCAGTGCTCGGGGTGCTGGGTGCTCATTACTCAGGGTGCTGGGTGCTCAGTACGTTGGGTGCTCAGTACTCAGGGTGCTGGGTGCCCAGTACTCGGGGTGCTGTGTGCTCATTCTCGGGGTGCTGGGTGCACAGTGCTCGGGGTGCTGGGTGCTCAGTGCTCGGGGTGCTGGGTGCTCAGTACGTTGGGTGCTCAGTACTCAGGGTGCTGGGTGCCCAGTACTCGGGGTGCTGGGTGCTCATTAATCAGGGTGCTGGGTGCTCAGTACTCAGGGTGCTCAGTGCTTGTTGTGCTGGGTGCTCAGTACTCAGTGTGCTCTGTGCTTGGGGTGCTGGGTGCTCAGTACTCAGGGTCCTGGGTGCTCAGTGCTCAGGGTGTTGGGTGCTCAGTACTCAGGTTGCTGGGTGCTCAGTACTCAGGGTGCTGGGTGCTCAGTGCTCGGGGTGCTGGGTTCTCAGTGCTCGGGGTGCTGGGTGCTCAGTGCTCGGGGTGCTGGGTGCTCAGTGCTCGGGGTGCTGGGTGCTCAGTGCTCAGGTTGCTGGGTGCTCAGTGCTCCGGGTGCTGGGTACTCAGTGCTCGGGGTGCTTGGTTCTCAGTGCTTGGGGTGCTGGGTGCTCAGTGCTCGGTGTGCCCGGTGCTCAGTACTCGGGGTGCTGGGTGCTCAGTGCTCAGGGTACTCGGTGCTCAGTACGTTGGGTGCTCAGTACTCAGGGTGCTGGGTGCTCAGTGCTCAGGGTGCTGGGTGCTCATTGCTCAGGGTGCTGGGTGCTCAGTGCTCAGGGTGCTGGGTGCTCAGTGCTCAGGGTGCTGGGTGCTCAGTTCTCAGGGTGCTGGGTGCTCGGTGCTCGGGGTGCTGGGTGCTTAGTGCTCGGGGTGCCCGGTGCTCAGGACTCGGGGTGCTCAGTGCTCAGTACTCAGGGTGCTGGGTGCTCAGTGCTCAGGGTGCTGGGTGCTCAGTACTCAGGGTGCTGGGTGCTCGGTGCTCAGTACGCCGGGTGCTCAGTTCTCAGGGTGCTGGGTGCTCAGTACTCAGGGTGCTCGGTGCTCAGTACTCAGGGTACTGGGTGCTCAGTGCTCGGGGTGCTGGGTGCTCAGTACTCAGGGTGCTGGGTGCTCAGTGCTCGGGGTGCTGGGTGCTCAGTACTCGGGGTGCTCGGTGCTCAGTACTCAGGGTGCTGGGTGCTCAGTGCTCAGGGTGCTGGGTGCTCAGTACTCAGGGTGCTGGGTGCTCGGTGCTCAGTACGCCGGGTGCTCAGTACTCAGGGTGCTGGGTGCTCAGTACTCAGGGTGCTCGGTGCTCAGTACTCAGTTTGCTGGGTGCCAAGTGCTCGGGGTGCTGGGTGCTCAGTACTCAGGGTGCTGGGTGCTCAGTGCTCGGGGTGCTCGGTGCTCAGTACGCTGGGTGCTCAATACTCAGGGTGCTGGGTGCTCAGTACTCAGGGTGCTGGGTGCTTAGTACTCAGGGTGCTGGGTGCTCAGTACTCAGCGTGCTGGGTGCTCAGTGCTCGGGGTGCACGGTGCTCAGTGCTCGGGGTGCTCGGTGCTCAGTACTCAGGGTGCTCGGTGCTCAGTGCTCTTGGTGCTCGGTGCTCAGTACTCAGGGTGCTGGGTGCTCAGTGCTGGGTGCTCAGTGCTCGGGGTGCTGGGTGCTCAGTACTCAGGGTGCTCGGTGCTCAGTACTCAGGGTGCTGGGTGCTCAGTGCTCGGGGCGCTGGGTGCTCAGTACTCAGGGTGCTGGGTGCTCAGTGCTCGGGGTGCTCGGTGCTCAGTACGTTGGGTGCTCAGTACTCAGGGTGCTGGGTGCTCAGTGCTCAGGGTGCTGGGTGCTCAGTGCTCAGGGTGCTGGGTGCTCAGTGCTCAGGGTGCTTGATGCTCAGTACTCAGGGTGCTGGGTGCTCAGTGCTCAGGGTGCTCGGTGCTCAGTACTCAGGGTGCTCAGTGCTCAGTACTCAGCGTGCTGGGTGCTCAGTGCTCAGGGTGCTGGGTGCTCAGTACTCAGGGTGCTGGGTGCTTAGTACTCAGGGTGCTCGGTCCTCAGTGCTCAGGGTGCTGGGTGCTCAGTGCTCGGGGTACTGGGTGCTCATTACTCAGGGTGCTGGGTGCTCAGTACTCAGGGTGCTCAGTGCTTGGGGTGCTGGGTGCTCAGTAGTCAGGGTGCTCAGTGCTTGGGGTGTTGGGTGCTCAGTACTCAGGGTGCTGGTTGCTCAGTACTCAGGGTGCTGGGTGCTCAGTGTTCAGGGTGCTCAGTGCTCAGTACTCAGGGTGCTGGGTGATCAGTGCTCGGGCTGCTGCGTGCTCAGTGCTCGGGGTGCTGGGTGCTCAGTGCTCGGGGTGCTCGGTGCTCAGTACTCAGGGTGCTGGGTGCTCAGTGCTCGGGGTGCTCGTTGCTCAGTACGCTGGGTGCTCAGTACTCAGGGTGCTGGGTGCTCAGTACTCAGGGTGCTGGGTGCTCAGTACTCAGGGTGCTGGGTGCTCAGTGCTCAGGGTGCTGGGTGCTCAGCGCTCAGGGTGCTGGGTGCTCAGTGCTCAGAGTGCTGGGTGCTCAGTACTCCGGGTGCTCGGTGCTCAGTACTCAGAGTGCTCAGTGCTCAGTACTCAGCATGCTGGGTGCTCAGTGCTCAGGGTGCTCGGTGCTCAGTACTCAGGGAGCTCAGTGCTCAGTACTCAGCGTGCTGGGTGCTCAGTGCTCAGGGTGCTGGGTGCTCAGTACTCAGGGTGCTGGGTGCTTAGTACTCAGGGTGCTCGGTCCTCAGTGCTCGGGGTGCTGGGTGCTCATTACTCAGGGTGCTGGGTGCTCAGTTCTCAGGGTGCTCAGTGCTTGCGGTGCCTGGTGCTCAGTACTCAGGGTGCTCAGTGCTTGGGGTGTTGGGTGCTCAGTACTCAGGGTGCTGTGTGCTCAGTACTCAGGGTGCTGGGTGCTCAGTGCTCAGGGTGCTCAGTGCTCAGTACTCAGGGTGCTGGGTGCTCAGTGCTCGGGCTGCTGGGTGCTCAGTTCTCGGGGTGCTGGGTGCTCAGTGCTCGGGGTGCTCGGTGCTCAGTACTCAGGGTGCTGGGTGCTCAGTGCTCGGGGTGCTGGGTGCTCAGTACTCGGGGTGCTCGATGCTCCGTACACAGGGTGCTGGGTGCTCAGTGCTCAGGGTGCTGGGTGCTCAGTACTCAGGGTGCTCGGTGCTCGTTGCTCAGTACGCTGGGTGCTCAGTACTCAGGGTGCTGGCTGCTCAGTACTCAGGGTGCTCGGTGCTCAGTACTCAGGGTGCTGGGTGCTCAGTACTCAGGGTGCTCAGTGCTTGGGGTGCTGGGTGCTCAGTACTCAGGGTGCTCAGTGCTTGGGGTGTTGGATGCTCAGTACTCAGGGTGCTGGGTGCTCAGTGCTCAGGGTGCTGGGTGCTCAGTACTCAGGGTGCTGGGTGCTCAGTACTCAGGGTGCTGGGTGCTCAGTGCTCGGGGTGGTGGGTGCTCAGTGCTCGGGGTGCTGGCTGCTCAGTGATCGGGGTGCTGGGTACTCAGTGCTCGGGGTTCTGGGTGCTCAGTGCTCGGCGCGCTGGGTGCTCAGAGCTCGGGGTGCTCGGTGCTCAGTACGTTGGGTGCTCACTACTCAGGGTGCTGGGTGCTCAGTGCTCAGGGTGCTGGATGCTCAGTGCTCAGGGTGCTGGGTGCTCAGTACTCAGGGTGCTCGTTGCTCGTTGCTCAGTACGCTGGGTGCTCAGTACTCAGGGTGCTGGCTGCTCAGTACTCAGGGTGCTCGGTGCTCAGTACTCAGGGTGCTGGGTGCTCAGTACTCAGGGTGCTCAGTGCTTGGGGTGCTGGGTGCTCAGTACTCAGGGTGCTCAGTGCTTGGGGTGTTGGATGCTCAGTACTCAGGGTGCTGGGTGCTCAGTGCTCAGTACGTTGGGTGCTCAGTGCTCGGGGTGCTGGCTGCTCAGTGCTCGGGGTGCTGGGTGCTCCGTGCTCAGGGTGCAGGGTGGTCAGTGCTCAGGGTGCTGGGTGCTCAGTACTCGGGGTACTGGGTGCTCAGTGCTCAGGGTGCTGGTTGCTCAGTGCTCAGGGTGCTGGGTGCTCAGTGCTCAGTAATCAGGGTGCTGGGTGCTCAGTGCTCGGGGTGCTGGGTGCTCATTGCTCAGTACTCAGGGTGCTGGGTGCTCAGTGCTCGGGGTGCTGGATGCTCAGTACTCAGGGTGCTGGGTGCTCAGTGCTCAGGGTGCTGGGTGCTCAGTACTAAGAGTGCTGGGTGCTCAGTGCTCAGGTTGCTGGGTGATCAGTACTCAGGGTGGTGGGTACTCAGTGCTCGGGGTGCTGGGTGCTCAGTGCTCAGGGTGCTGGGGGCTCAGTGCTCAGTGCACAGGGTGCTGGGTGCTCAGTGCTCAGTGCTCAGGGTGCTGGGTGCTCAGTCCTCGGGGTGCTGGGTGCTCAGTTCTCTGGGTGCTCAGTGCTCAGTCCTCAGGGTGCTGGGTGCTCAGTACTCAGGTTGCTGGGTGCTCAGTACTCAGGGAGCTCAGTGCTCGGGGTGCAGGGTGCCCAGTACTCAGGGTGCTTGGGGCTCATTACTCAGGGTGCTCAGTACTCGGGGTGTGGGGTGCTCAGTACTCAAGGTGCTGGGTGCTCAGTACTCAGTGTGCTGGGTGCTCAGTACTCAGGGTGCGGGGTGCTCAGTACTCAGGGTGCTGGGTGATCAGTACTCGGGTGCTGGGTGCTCAGTGCTCAGGGTGCTGGGTGCTCAGTGCTCGGGGTGCTGGGTGCTCAGTGCTCAGTACTCAAGGTGCTGGGTGCTCAGTGCTCGGCGTGCTGGGTGCTCAGTGCTCAGTACTCAGGGTGCTGGGTGCTCAGTGCTTGGGGTGCTTGGAGCTCAGTGCTCAGGGTGCTGGGTGCTCAGTGCTTGGGATTCTTGGAGCTCAGTGCTCAGGGTGCTGGGTGCTCAGTGCTTGGGATTCTTGGAGCTCAGTGCTCAGGGTGCTGGGTACTCATTGCTCGGGGTGCTGGGTGCTCAGTACTCAGGGTGCTGGGTGCTCAGTACTCAGGGTGCTCATTGCTCATGGTGCTGGGTGCTCAGTGCTCAGGGTGCTGGGTGCTCAGTACTCCGGGTGCTGGGTGCTCAGTGCTCGGGGTGCTCGGTGCTCAGTGCTAAAGATGCTGGGTGCTCAGTACTCAGGGTGCTCATTGCTCAGGGTGCTGGGTGCTCAGTACTCAGGGTGCTGGGTGCTTAGTGCTCAGGGTGCTCGGTGCTCAGTACGTTGGGTGCTCAGTACTCCGGGTGCTGGGTGCTCAGTACTCGGGGTGCTGGGTGCTCATTAATCAGGGTGCTGGGTGCTCAGTACTCAGGGTGCTCAGTGCTTGTGGTGCTGGGTGCTCAGTACTCAGTGTGCTCTGTGCTTGGGGTGCTGGGTGCTCAGTACTCAGGGTCCTGGGTGCTCAGTGCTCAGGGTGTTGTGTGCTCAGTACTCAGGTTGCTGGGTGCTCAGTACTCAGGGTGCTGGGTGCTCAGTGCTCGGGGTGCTGGGTACTCAGTGCTCGGGTTGCTGGGTGCTCAGTGCTCGGGGTGCTGGGTGCTCAGTGCTCGGGGTGCTGGGTGCTCAGTGCTCAGGTTGCTGGGTTCTCAGTGCTCGGGGTGCTGGGTACTCAGTGCTCGGGGTGCTTCGTGCTCAGTGCTTGGGGTGCTGGGTGCTCAGTGCTCGGTGCGCCCGGTGCTCAGTACTCGGGGTGCTGGGTGCTCAGTGCTCAGGGTACTCGGTGCTCAGTACGTTGGTTGCTCAGTACTCAGGTTGCTGGGTGCTCAGTGCTCAGGGTGCTGGGTGCTCAGTGCTCAGGGTGCTGGGTGCTCAGTGCTCAGGGTGCTGGGTGCTCAGTGCTCAGGGTGCTGGGTGCTCAGTTCTCAGGGTGCTGGGTGCTCGGTGCTCGGGGTGCTGGGTGCTTAGTGCTCGGGGTGCCCGGTGCTCAGTACTCGGGGTACTCAGTGCTCAGTACTCAGGGTGCTGGGTGCTCAGTGCTCAGGGTGCTGGGTGCTCAGTACTCAGGGTGCTGGGTGCTCGGTGCTCAGTACGCCGGGTGCTCAGTACTCAGGGTGCTGGGTGCTCAGTACTCAGGGTGCTCGGTGCTCAGTACTCAGTTTGCTGGGTGCCAAGTGCTCGGGGTGCTGGGTGCTCAGTACTCAGGGTGCTGGGTGCTCAGTGCTCGGGGTGCTCGGTGCTCAGTACGCTGGGTGCTCAATACTCAGGGTGCTGGGTGCTCAGTACTCAGGGTGCTGGGTGCTTAGTACTCAGGGTGCTGGGTGCTCAGTACTCAGCGTGCTGGGTGCTCAGTGCTCGGGGTGCACGGTGCTCAGTGCTCGGGGTGCTCGGTGCTCAGTACTCAGGGTGCTCGGTGCTCAGTGCTCTTGGTGCTCGGTGCTCAGTACTCAGGGTGCTGGGTGCTCAGTGCTGGGTGCTCAGTGCTCGGGGTGATGGGTGCTCAGTACTCAGGGTGCTCGGTGCTCAGTACTCAGGGTGCTGGGTGCTCAGTGCTCGGGGCGCTGGGTGCTCAATACTCAGGGTGCTGGGTGCTCAGTGCTCGGGGTGCTCGGTGCTCAGTACGTTGGGTGCTCAGTACTCAGGGTGCTGGGTGCTCAGTGCTCAGGGTGCTGGGTGCTCAGTGCTCAGGGTGCTGGGTGCTCAGTGCTCAGGGTGCTTGATGCTCAGTACTCAGGGTGCTGGGTGCTCAGTGCTCAGGGTGCTCGGTGCTCAGTACTCAGGGTGCTCAGTGCTCAGTACTCAGCGTGCTGGGTGCTCAGTGCTCAGGGTGCTGGGTGCTCAGTACTCAGGGTGCTGGGTGCTTAGTACTCAGGGTGCTCGGTCCTCAGTGCTCAGGGTGCTGGGTGCTCAGTGCTCGGGGTACTGGGTGCTCATTACTCAGGGTGCTGGGTGCTCAGTACTCAGGGTGCTCAGTGCTTGGGGTGCTGGGTGCTCAGTAGTCAGGGTGCTCAGTGCTTGGGGTGTTGGGTGCTCAGTACTCAGGGTGCTGGTTGCTCAGTACTCAGGGTGCTGGGTGCTCAGTGCTCAGGGTGCTCAGTGCTCAGTACTCAGGGTGCTGGGTGATCAGTGCTCGGGCTGCTGCGTGCTCAGTGCTCGGGGTGCTGGGTGCTCAGTGCTCGGGGTGCTCGGTGCTCAGTACTCAGGGTGCTGGGTGCTCAGTGCTCGGGGTGCTGGGTGCTCAGTACTCGGGGTGCTCGGTGCTCAGTACTCAGGGTGCTGGGTGCTCAGTGCTCAGGGTGCTGGGTGCTCAGTACTCAGGGTGCTGGGTGCTCGTTGCTCAGTACGCTGGGTGCTCAGTACTCAGGGTGCCGGGTGCTCAGTGCTCAGGGTGCTCGGTGCTCAGTACTCAGGGTGCTGTGTGCTCATTCTCGGGGTGCTGGGTGCACAGTGCTCGGGGTGCTGGGTGCTCAGTGCTCGGGGTGCTGGGTGCTCAGTACGTTGGGTGCTCAGTACTCAGGGTGCCGGGTGCTCAGTACTCGGGGTGCTGGGTGCTCATTAATCAGGGTGCTGGGTGCTCAGTACTCAGGGTGCTCAGTGCTTGTGGTGCTGGGTGCTCAGTACTCAGTGTGCTCTGTGCTTGGGGTGCTGGGTGCTCAGTACTCAGGGTCCTGGGTGCTCAGTGCTCAGGGTGTTGGGTGCTCAGTACTCAGGTTGCTGGGTGCTCAGTACTCAGGGTGCCGGGTGCTCAGTACTCGGGGTGCTGGGTGCTCATTAATCAGGGTGCTGGGTGCTCAGTACTCAGGGTGCTCAGTGCTTGTGGTGCTGGGTGCTCAGTACTCAGTGTGCTCTGTGCTTGGGGTGCTGGGTGCTCAGTACTCAGGGTCCTGGGTGCTCAGTGCTCAGGGTGTTGGGTGCTCAGTACTCAGGTTGCTGGGTGCTCAGTACTCAGGGTGCTGGGTACTCAGTGCTCGGGGTGCTGGGTGCTCAGTGCTCGGGGTGCTGGGTGCTCAGTGCTCGGGGTGCTGGGTGCTCAGTGCTCAGGTTGCTGGGTGCTCAGTGCTCGGGGTGCTGGGTACTCAGTGCTCGGGGTGCTTGGTGCTCAGTGCTTGGGGTGCTGGGTGCTCAGCGCTCGGTGTGCCCGGTGCTCAGTACTTGGGGTGCTGGGTGCTCAGTGCTCAGGGTACTCAGTGCTCAGTACGTTGGGTGCTCAGTACTCAGGGTGCTTGGTGCTCAGTGCTCAGGTTGCTGGGTGCTCAGTGCTCGGGGTGCTGGGTGCTCAGTGCTCAGGGTGCTGGGTGCTCAGTGCTCAGGGTGCTGGGAGCTCAGTTCTCAGGGTGCTGGGTGCTCGGTGCTCGGGGTGCTGGGTGCTTAGTGCTCGGGTTGCCCGGTGCTCAGTACTCGGGGTGCTCAGTGCTCAGTACTCAGGGTGCTGGGTGCTCAGTGCTCAGGGTGCTGGGTGCTCAGTACTCAGGGTGCTGGGTGCTCGGTGCTCAGTACGCCGGGTGCTCAGTACTCAGGGTGCTGGGTGCTCAGTACTCAGGGTGCTCGGTGCTCAGTACTCAGGGTGCTGGGTGCTCAGTGCTCGGGGTGCTGGGTGCTCAGTACTCAGGGTGCTGGGTGCTCAGTGCTCGGGGTGCTCGGTGCTCAGTACGCTGGGTGCTCAGTACTCAGGGTGCTGGGTGCTCAGTACTCAGGGTGCTGGGTGCTTAGTACTCAGGGTGCTGGGTGCTCAGTACTCAGCGTGCTGGGTGCTCAGTGCTCGGGGTGCACGGTGCTCAGTGCTCGGTGTGCTCGGTGCTCAGTACTCAGGGTGCTGTGTGCTCAGTGCTCTTGGTGCTCGGTGCTCAGTACTCAGGGTGCTGGGTGCTCAGTGCTGGGTGCTCAGTGCTCAGGGTGCTGGGTGCTCAGTGCTCGGGGTGCTGGGTGCTCAGTACTCAGGGTGCTTGTTGCTCAGTACTCAGGGTGCTGGGTGCTCAGTGCTCGGGGCGCTGGGTGTTCAGTACTCAGGGTGCTGGGTGCTCAGTGCTCGGGGTGCTCAGTACTCAGGGTGCTGTGTGTTCAGTGCTCAGGGTGCTGGGTGCTCAGTACTCAGGGTGCTCGGTGCTTAGTACTCAGGGTGCTGGGTGTTCAGTACTCCGGGTGCTGGGTGCTCAGTGATCGGGGTGCTCGGTGCTCAGTGCTCGGGGTGCTGGGTGCTCAGTACTCAGGGTGCTCGGTGCTCAGTACGCTGGGTGCTCAGTACTCAGGGTGCTGGGTGCTCAGTTCTCGGGGTGCTGGGTGCTCAGTGCTCGCGGTGCTGGGTGCTCAGTACTCAGGGTGCTGGGTGCTCAGTGCTCGGGGTGCTGGGTGCTCAGTACTCAGGGTGCTGGGTGCTCAGTGCTCGGGGTGCTCGGTGCTCAGTACGCTGGGTGCTCAGTACTCAGGGTGCTGGGTGCTCAGTGCTCAGGGTGCTTGGTGCTCAGTGCTCAGGGTGCTGGGTGCTCAGTGCTCAGGGTGCTTGATGCTCAGTACTCAGGGTGCTGGGTGCTCAGTGCTCAGGGTGCTCGGTGCTCAGTACTCAGGGTGCTCAGTGCTCAGTACTCAGCGTGCTGGGTGCTCAGTGCTCAGGGTGCTGGGTGCTCAGAACTCAGGGTGCTGGGTGCTTAGTACTCAGGGTGCTCGGTCCTCAGTGCTCAGGGTGCTGGGTGCTCAGTGCTCGGGGTGCTGGGTGCTCATTACTCAGGGTGCTGGGTGCTCAGTACTCAGGGTGCTCAGTGCTTGGGGTGCTGGGTGCTCAGTGCTCAGGGTGCTCAGTGCTCAGTACTCAGGGTGCTGGGTGATCAGTGCTCGGGCTGCTGCGTGCTCAGTGCTCGGGGTGCTGGGTGCTCAGTGCTCGGGTTGCTCGGTGCTCAGTACTCAGGGTGCTGGGTGCTCAGTGCTCGGGGTGCTGGGTGCTCAGTACTCGGGGTGCTCGGTGCTCAGTACTCAGGTTGCTGGGTGCTCAGTGCTCAGGGTGCAGGGTGCTCAGTACTCAGGGTGCTGGGTGCTCGTTGCTCAGTACGCTGGGTGCTCAGTACTCAGGGTGCTGGGTGCTCAGTGCTCAGGGTGCTCGGTGCTCAGTACTCAGGGTGCTGTGTGCTCATTCTCGGGGTGCTGGGTGCACAGTGCTCGGGGTGCTGGGTGCTCAGTGCTCGGGGTGCTCGCTGCTCAGTACTCAGGGTTCTCAGTGCTCAGTTCTCAGGGTGCTGGGTGGCTCAGTACTCAGGGTGCTGGGTGCTCAGTGCTCGGGGCGCTGGGTGCTCAGTACTCTGGGTGCTGGGTGCTCAGTGCTCGGGGTGCTAGGTGCTCAGTACGTTAGGTGCTCAGTACTCAGGGTGCTGGGTGCTCAGTGCTCAGGGTGCTGGGTGCTCAGTGCTCAGGGTGCTGGGTGCTCAGTGCTCAGGGTGCTGGGTGCTCAGTGCTCAGGGTGCTCGGTGCTCAGTACTCAGGGTGCTCAGTGCTGAGTACTCAGCGTGCTGGGTGCTCAGTGCTCAGGGTGCTGGGTGCTCAGTACTCAGGGTGCTGGGTGCTTAGTACTCAGGGTGCTCGGTCCTCAGTGCTCAGGGTGCTGGGTGCTCAGTGCTCGGGGTGCTGGGTGCTCATTACTCAGGGTGCTGTGTGCTCAGTACGTTGGGTGCTCAGTACTCAGGGTGCTGGGTGCCCAGTACTCGGGGTGCTGTGTGCTCATTCTCGGGGTGCTGGGTGCACAGTGCTCGGGGTGCTGGGTGCTCAGTGCTCGGGGTGCTGGGTGCTCAGTACGTTGGGTGCTCAGTACTCAGGGTGCTGGGTGCCCAGTACTCGGGGTGCTGGGTGCTCATTAATCAGGGTGCTGGGTGCTCAGTACTCAGGGTGCTCAGTGCTTGTGGTGCTGGGTGCTCAGTACTCAGTGTGCTCTGTGCTTGGGGTGCTGGGTGCTCAGTACTCAGGGTCCTGGGTGCTCAGTGCTCAGGGTGTTGGGTGCTCAGTACTCAGGTTGCTGGGTGCTCAGTACTCAGGGTGCTGGGTGCTCAGTGCTCGGGGTGCTGGGTTCTCAGTGCTCGGGGTGCTGGGTGCTCAGTGCTCGGGGTGCTGGGTGCTCAGTGCTCGGGGTGCTGGGTGCTCAGTGCTCAGGTTGCTGGGTGCTCAGTGCTCCGGGTGCTGGGTACTCAGTGCTCGGGGTGCTTGGTTCTCAGTGCTTGGGGTGCTGGGTGCTCAGTGCTCGGTGTGCCCGGTGCTCAGTACTCGGGATGCTGGGTGCTCAGTGCTCAGGGTACTCGGTGCTCAGTACGTTGGGTGCTCAGTACTCAGGGTGCTGGGTGCTCAGTGCTCAGGGTGCTGGGTGCTCATTGCTCAGGGTGCTGGGTGCTCAGTGCTCAGGGTGCTGGGTGCTCAGTGCTCAGGGTGCTGGGTGCTCAGTTCTCAGGGTGCTGGGTGCTCGGTGCTCGGGGTGCTGGGTGCTTAGTGCTCGGGGTGCCCGGTGCTCAGGACTCGGGGTGCTCAGTGCTCAGTACTCAGGGTGCTGGGTGCTCAGTGCTCAGGGTGCTGGGTGCTCAGTACTCAGGGTGCTGGGTGCTCGGTGCTCAGTACGCCGGGTGCTCAGTTCTCAGGGTGCTGGGTGCTCAGTACTCAGGGTGCTCGGTGCTCAGTACTCAGGGTACTGGGTGCTCAGTGCTCGGGGTGCTGGGTGCTCAGTACTCAGGGTGCTGGGTGCTCAGTGCTCGGGCTGCTGGGTGCTCAGTACTCGGGGTGCTCGGTGCTCAGTACTCAGGGTGCTGGGTGCTCAGTGCTCAGGGTGCTGGGTGCTCAGTACTCAGGGTGCTGGGTGCTCGGTGCTCAGTACGCCGGGTGCTCAGTACTCAGGGTGCTGGGTGCTCAGTACTCAGGGTGCTCGGTGCTCAGTACTCAGTTTGCTGGGTGCCAAGTGCTCGGGGTGCTGGGTGCTCAGTACTCAGGGTGCTGGGTGCTCAGTGCTCGGGGTGCTCGGTGCTCAGTACGCTGGGTGCTCAATACTCAGGGTGCTGGGTGCTCAGTACTCAGGGTGCTGGGTGCTTAGTACTCAGGGTGCTGGGTGCTCAGTACTCAGCGTGCTGGGTGCTCAGTGCTCGGGGTGCACGGTGCTCAGTGCTCGGGGTGCTCGGTGCTCAGTACTCAGGGTGCTCGGTGCTCAGTGCTCTTGGTGCTCGGTGCTCAGTACTCAGGGTGCTGGGTGCTCAGTGCTGGGTGCTCAGTGCTCGGGGTGCTGGGTGCTCAGTACTCAGGCTGCTCGGTGCTCAGTACTCAGGGTGCTGGGTGCTCAGTGCTCGGGGCGCTGGGTGCTCAGTACTCAGGGTGCTGGGTGCTCAGTGCTCGGGGTGCTCGGTGCTCAGTACGTTGGGTGCTCAGTACTCAGGGTGCTGGGTGCTCAGTGCTCAGGGTGCTGGGTGCTCAGTGCTCAGGGTGCTGGGTGCTCAGTGCTCAGGGTGCTTGATGCTCAGTACTCAGGGTGCTGGGTGCTCAGTGCTCAGGGTGCTCGGTGCTCAGTACTCAGGGTGCTCAGTGCTCAGTACTCAGCGTGCTGGGTGCTCAGTGCTCAGGGTGCTGGGTGCTCAGTACTCAGGGTGCTGGGTGCTTAGTACTCAGGGTGCTCGGTCCTCAGTGCTCAGGGTGCTGGGTGCTCAGTGCTCGGGGTACTGGGTGCTCATTACTCAGGGTGCTGGGTGCTCAGTACTCAGGGTGCTCAGTGCTTGGGGTGCTGGGTGCTCAGTAGTCAGGGTGCTCAGTGCTTGGGGTGTTGGGTGCTCAGTACTCAGGGTGCTGGTTGCTCAGTACTCAGGGTGCTGGGTGCTCAGTGCTCAGGGTGCTCAGTGCTCAGTACTCAGGGTGCTGGGTGATCAGTGCTCGGGCTGCTGCGTGCTCAGTGCTCGGGGTGCTGGGTGCTCAGTGCTCGGGGTGCTCGGTGCTCAGTACTCAGGGTGCTGGGTGCTCAGTGCTCGGGGTGCTGGGTGCTCAGTACTCGGGGTGCTCGGTGCTCAGTACTCAGGGTGCTGGGTGCTCAGTGCTCAGGGTGCTGGGTGCTCAGTACTCAGGGTGCTGGGTGCTCGTTGCTCAGTACGCTGGGTGCTCAGTACTCAGGGTGCCGGGTGCTCAGTGCTCAGGGTGCTCGGTGCTCAGTACTCAGGGTGCTGTGTGCTCATTCTCGGGGTGCTGGGTGCACAGTGCTCGGGGTGCTGGGTGCTCAGTGCTCGGGGTGCTGGGTGCTCAGTACGTTGGGTGCTCAGTACTCAGGGTGCCGGGTGCTCAGTACTCGGGGTGCTGGGTGCTCATTAATCAGGGTGCTGGGTGCTCAGTACTCAGGGTGCTCAGTGCTTGTGGTGCTGGGTGCTCAGTACTCAGTGTGCTCTGTGCTTGGGGTGCTGGGTGCTCAGTACTCAGGGTCCTGGGTGCTCAGTGCTCAGGGTGTTGGGTGCTCAGTACTCAGGTTGCTGGGTGCTCAGTACTCAGGGTGCCGGGTGCTCAGTACTCGGGGTGCTGGGTGCTCATTAATCAGGGTGCTGGGTGCTCAGTACTCAGGGTGCTCAGTGCTTGTGGTGCTGGGTGCTCAGTACTCAGTGTGCTCTGTGCTTGGGGTGCTGGGTGCTCAGTACTCAGGGTCCTGGGTGCTCAGTGCTCAGGGTGTTGGGTGCTCAGTACTCAGGTTGCTGGGTGCTCAGTACTCAGGGTGCTGGGTACTCAGTGCTCGGGGTGCTGGGTGCTCAGTGCTCGGGGTGCTGGGTGCTCAGTGCTCGGGGTGCTGGGTGCTCAGTGCTCAGGTTGCTGGGTGCTCAGTGCTCGGGGTGCTGGGTACTCAGTGCTCGGGGTGCTTGGTGCTCAGTGCTTGGGGTGCTGGGTGCTCAGCGCTCGGTGTGCCCGGTGCTCAGTACTTGGGGTGCTGGGTGCTCAGTGCTCAGGGTACTCAGTGCTCAGTACGTTGGGTGCTCAGTACTCAGGGTGCTTGGTGCTCAGTGCTCAGGTTGCTGGGTGCTCAGTGCTCGGGGTGCTGGGTGCTCAGTGCTCAGGGTGCTGGGTGCTCAGTGCTCAGGGTGCTGGGAGCTCAGTTCTCAGGGTGCTGGGTGCTCGGTGCTCGGGGTGCTGGGTGCTTAGTGCTCGGGTTGCCCGGTGCTCAGTACTCGGGGTGCTCAGTGCTCAGTACTCAGGGTGCTGGGTGCTCAGTGCTCAGGGTGCTGGGTGCTCAGTACTCAGGGTGCTGGGTGCTCGGTGCTCAGTACGCCGGGTGCTCAGTACTCAGGGTGCTGGGTGCTCAGTACTCAGGGTGCTCGGTGCTCAGTACTCAGGGTGCTGGGTGCTCAGTGCTCGGGGTGCTGGGTGCTCAGTACTCAGGGTGCTGGGTGCTCAGTGCTCGGGGTGCTCGGTGCTCAGTACGCTGGGTGCTCAGTACTCAGGGTGCTGGGTGCTCAGTACTCAGGGTGCTGGGTGCTTAGTACTCAGGGTGCTGGGTGCTCAGTACTCAGCGTGCTGGGTGCTCAGTGCTCGGGGTGCACGGTGCTCAGTGCTCGGTGTGCTCGGTGCTCAGTACTCAGGGTGCTGTGTGCTCAGTGCTCTTGGTGCTCGGTGCTCAGTACTCAGGGTGCTGGGTGCTCAGTGCTGGGTGCTCAGTGCTCAGGGTGCTGGGTGCTCAGTGCTCGGGGTGCTGGGTGCTCAGTACTCAGGGTGCTTGTTGCTCAGTACTCAGGGTGCTGGGTGCTCAGTGCTCGGGGCGCTGGGTGTTCAGTACTCAGGGTGCTGGGTGCTCAGTGCTCGGGGTGCTCAGTACTCAGGGTGCTGTGTGTTCAGTGCTCAGGGTGCTGGGTGCTCAGTACTCAGGGTGCTCGGTGCTTAGTACTCAGGGTGCTGGGTGTTCAGTACTCCGGGTGCTGGGTGCTCAGTGATCGGGGTGCTCGGTGCTCAGTGCTCGGGGTGCTGGGTGCTCAGTACTCAGGGTGCTCGGTGCTCAGTACGCTGGGTGCTCAGTACTCAGGGTGCTGGGTGCTCAGTGCTCGGGGTGCTGGGTGCTCAGTGCTCGCGGTGCTGGGTGCTCAGTACTCAGGGTGCTGGGTGCTCAGTGCTCGGGGTGCTGGGTGCTCAGTACTCAGGGTGCTGGGTGCTCAGTGCTCGGGGTGCTCGGTGCTCAGTACGCTGGGTGCTCAGTACTCAGGGTGCTGGGTGCTCAGTGCTCAGGGTGCTTGGTGCTCAGTGCTCAGGGTGCTGGGTGCTCAGTGCTCAGGGTGCTTGATGCTCAGTACTCAGGGTGCTGGGTGCTCAGTGCTCAGGGTGCTCGGTGCTCAGTACTCAGGGTGCTCAGTGCTCAGTACTCAGCGTGCTGGGTGCTCAGTGCTCAGGGTGCTGGGTGCTCAGAACTCAGGGTGCTGGGTGCTTAGTACTCAGGGTGCTCGGTCCTCAGTGCTCAGGGTGCTGGGTGCTCAGTGCTCGGGGTGCTGGGTGCTCATTACTCAGGGTGCTGGGTGCTCAGTACTCAGGGTGCTCAGTGCTTGGGGTGCTGGGTGCTCAGTGCTCAGGGTGCTCAGTGCTCAGTACTCAGGGTGCTGGGTGATCAGTGCTCGGGCTGCTGCGTGCTCAGTGCTCGGGGTGCTGGGTGCTCAGTGCTCGGGTTGCTCGGTGCTCAGTACTCAGGGTGCTGGGTGCTCAGTGCTCGGGGTGCTGGGTGCTCAGTACTCGGGGTGCTCGGTGCTCAGTACTCAGGTTGCTGGGTGCTCAGTGCTCAGGGTGCAGGGTGCTCAGTACTCAGGGTGCTGGGTGCTCGTTGCTCAGTACGCTGGGTGCTCAGTACTCAGGGTGCTGGGTGCTCAGTGCTCAGGGTGCTCGGTGCTCAGTACTCAGGGTGCTGTGTGCTCATTCTCGGGGTGCTGGGTGCACAGTGCTCGGGGTGCTGGGTGCTCAGTGCTCGGGGTGCTCGCTGCTCAGTACTCAGGGTTCTCAGTGCTCAGTTCTCAGGGTGCTGGGTGGCTCAGTACTCAGGGTGCTGGGTGCTCAGTGCTCGGGGCGCTGGGTGCTCAGTACTCTGGGTGCTGGGTGCTCAGTGCTCGGGGTGCTAGGTGCTCAGTACGTTAGGTGCTCAGTACTCAGGGTGCTGGGTGCTCAGTGCTCAGGGTGCTGGGTGCTCAGTGCTCAGGGTGCTGGGTGCTCAGTGCTCAGGGTGCTGGGTGCTCAGTGCTCAGGGTGCTCGGTGCTCAGTACTCAGGGTGCTCAGTGCTGAGTACTCAGCGTGCTGGGTGCTCAGTGCTCAGGGTGCTGGGTGCTCAGTACTCAGGGTGCTGGGTGCTTAGTACTCAGGGTGCTCGGTCCTCAGTGCTCAGGGTGCTGGGTGCTCAGTGCTCGGGGTGCTGGGTGCTCATTACTCAGGGTGCTGGGTGCTCAGTACGTTGGGTGCTCAGTACTCAGGGTGCTGGGTGCCCAGTACTCGGGGTGCTGTGTGCTCATTCTCGGGGTGCTGGGTGCACAGTGCTCGGGGTGCTGGGTGCTCAGTGCTCGGGGTGCTGGGTGCTCAGTACGTTGGGTGCTCAGTACTCAGGGTGCTGGGTGCCCAGTACTCGGGGTGCTGGGTGCTCATTAATCAGGGTGCTGGGTGCTCAGTACTCAGGGTGCTCAGTGCTTGTGGTGCTGGGTGCTCAGTACTCAGTGTGCTCTGTGCTTGGGGTGCTGGGTGCTCAGTACTCAGGGTCCTGGGTGCTCAGTGCTCAGGGTGTTGGGTGCTCAGTACTCAGGTTGCTGGGTGCTCAGTACTCAGGGTGCTGGGTGCTCAGTGCTCGGGGTGCTGGGTTCTCAGTGCTCGGGGTGCTGGGTGCTCAGTGCTCGGGGTGCTGGGTGCTCAGTGCTCGGGGTGCTGGGTGCTCAGTGCTCAGGTTGCTGGGTGCTCAGTGCTCCGGGTGCTGGGTACTCAGTGCTCGGGGTGCTTGGTTCTCAGTGCTTGGGGTGCTGGGTGCTCAGTGCTCGGTGTGCCCGGTGCTCAGTACTCGGGGTGCTGGGTGCTCAGTGCTCAGGGTACTCGGTGCTCAGTACGTTGGGTGCTCAGTACTCAGGGTGCTGGGTGCTCAGTGCTCAGGGTGCTGGGTGCTCATTGCTCAGGGTGCTGGGTGCTCAGTGCTCAGGGTGCTGGGTGCTCAGTGCTCAGGGTGCTGGGTGCTCAGTTCTCAGGGTGCTGGGTGCTCGGTGCAAGGGGTGCTGGGTGCTTAGTGCTCGGGGTGCCCGGTGCTCAGGACTCGGGGTGCTCAGTGCTCAGTACTCAGGGTGCTGGGTGCTCAGTGCTCAGGGTGCTGGGTGCTCAGTACTCAGGGTGCTGGGTGCTCGGTGCTCAGTACGCCGGGTGCTCAGTTCTCAGGGTGCTGGGTGCTCAGTACTCAGGGTGCTCGGTGCTCAGTACTCAGGGTACTGGGTGCTCAGTGCTCGGGGTGCTGGGTGCTCAGTACTCAGGGTGCTGGGTGCTCAGTGCTCGGGGTGCTCGGTGCTCAGTACGCTGGGTGCTCAGTACTCAGGGTGCTGGGTGCTCAGTACTCAGGGTGCTGGTTGCTTAGTACTCAGGGTGCTGGGTGCTCAGTACTCAGCGTGCTGGTTGCTCAGTGCTCGGGGTGCACGGTGCTCAGAGCTCGGGGTGCTCGGTGCTCAGTACTCAGGGTGCTGGGTGCTCAGTGCTGGGTGCTCAGTGCTCGGGGTGCTGGGTGCTCAGTGCTCGGGGTGCTGGGTGCTCAGTACTCAGGGTGCTCGGTGCTCAGTACTCAGGGTGCTGGGTGGTCAGTGCTCGGGGCGCTGGGTGCTCAGTACTCAGTGTGCTGGGTGCTCAGTGCTCGGGGTGCTCGGTGCTCAGTACGTTGGGTGCTCAGTACTCAGGGTGCTGGGTGCTCAGTGCTCAGGGTGCTGGGTGCTCAGTGCTCAGGGTGCTGGGTGCTCAGTGCTCAGGGTGCTTGATGCTCAGTACTCAGGGTGCTCGGTGCTCAGTGCTCAGGGTGCTGTGTGCTCAGTACTCAGGGTGCTCAGTGCTTGGGGTGCTGGGTGCTCAGTACTCAGGGTGCTCAGTGCTTGGGGTGTTGGGTGCTCAGTACTCAGGGTGCTGGGTGCTCAGTACTCAGGGTGCTGGGTGCTCAGTGCTCAGGGTGCTCAGTGCTCAGTAATCAGGGTGCTGGGTGATCAGTGCTCGGGCTGCTGCGTGCTCAGTGCTCGGGGTGCTGGGTGCTCAGTGCTCGGGGTGCTCGGTGCTCAGTACTCAGGGTGCTGGGTGCTCAGTGCTCGGGGTGCTGGGTGCTCAGTACTCGGGGTGCTCGGTGCTCAGTACTCAGGGTGCTGGCTGCTCAGTGCTCAGGGTGCTGGGTGCTCAGTACTCAGGGTGCTGGGTGCTCGTTGCTCAGTACGCTGGGTGCTCAGTACTCAGGGTGCTGGGTGCTCAGTGCTCAGGGTGCTCGGTGCTCAGTACTCAGGGTGCTGTGTGCTCATTCTCGGGGTGCTGGGTGCACAGTGCTCGGGGTGCTGGGTGCTCAGTGCTCGGGGTGCTGGGTGCTCAGTACTTTGGGTGCTCAGTACTCAGGGTGCTGGGTGCTCAGTACTCGGGGTGCTGGGTGCTCATTAATCAGTGTGCTGGGTGCTCAGTACTCAGGGTGCTCAGTGCTTGTGGTGCTGGGTGCTCAGTACTCAGTGTGCTCTGTGCTTGGGGTGCTGGGTGCTCAGTTCTCAGGGTCCTGGGTGCTCAGTGCTCAGGGTGTTGGGTGCTCAGTACTCAGGTTCCTGGGTGCTCAGTACTCAGGGTGCTGGGTGCTCAGTGCTCGGGGTGCTGGGTACTCAGTGCTCGGGGTGCTGGGTGCTCAGTGCTCGGGTTGCTGGGTGCTCAGTGCTGGGGTGCTGGGTGCTCAGTGCTCAGGTTGCTGGGTGCTCAGTGCTCGGGGTGCTGGGTACTCAGTGCTCGGGGTGCTTGGTGCTCAGTGCTTGGGGTGCTGGGTGCTCAGTGCTCGGTGTGCCCGGTGCTCAGTACTCGGGTGCTGGGTGCTCAGTGCTCGGGGTGCTGGGTTCTCAGTGCTCGGGGTGCTTGGTGCTCAGTGCTTGGGGTGCTGGGTGCTCAGTGCTCGGTGTGCCCGGTGCTCAGTACTCAGGGTGCTGGGTGCTCAGTGCTCAGGGTGCTCGGTGCTCAGTACTCAGGGTGCTCAGTGCTGAGTACTCAGCTTGCTGGGTGCTCAGTGCTCAGGGTGCTGGGTGCTCAGTACTCAGGGTGCTGGGTGCTTAGTACTCAGGGTGCTCGGTCCTCAGTGCTCAGGGTGCTGGGTGCTCAGTGCTCGGGGTGCTGGGTGCTCATTACTCAGGGTGCTGGGTGCTCAGTACTCAGGGTGCTCAGTGCTTGGGGTGCTGGGTGCTCAGTACTCAGGGTGCTCAGTGCTTGGGGTGTTGGGTGCTCATTACTCAGGGTGCTGGGTGCTCAGTGCTCAGGGTGCTCAGTGCTCAGTACTCAGGGTGCTGGTTGATCAGTGCTCGGGCTGCTGCGTGCTCAGTGCTCGGGGTGCTGGGTGCTCAGTGCTCGGGGTGCTCGGTGCTCAGTACTCAGGGTGCTGGGTGCTCAGTGCTCGGGGTGCTGGGTGCTCAGTACTCGGGGTGCTCGGTGCTCAGTACTCAGGGTGCTGGGTGCTCAGTGCTCAGGGTGCTGGGTGCTCAGTACTCAGAGTGCTGGGTGCTCGTTGCTCAGTACGCTGGGTGCTCAGTACTCAGGGTGCTGGGTGCTCAGTGCTCAGGGTGCTCGGTGCTCAGTACTCAGGGTGCTGTGTGCTCATTCTCGGGGTGCTGGGTGCACAGTGCTCGGGGTGCTGGGTGCTCAGTGCTCGGGGTGCTGGGTGCTCAGTACGTTGGGTGCTCAGTACTCAGGGTGCTGGGTGCCCAGTACTCGGGGTGCTGGGTGCTCATTAATCAGGGTGCTGGGTGCTCAGTACTCAGGGTGCTCAGTGCTTGTGGTGCTGGGTGCTCAGTACTCAGTGTGCTCTGTGCTTGGGGTGCTGGGTGCTCAGTACTCAGGGTCCTGGGTGCTCAGTGCTCAGGGAGTTGGGTGCTCAGTACTCAGGTTGCTGGGTGCTCAGTACTCAGGGTGCTGGGTGCTCAGTGCTCGGGGTGCTGGGTTCTCAGTGCTCGGGGTGCTGGGTGCTCAGTGCTCAGGGTGCTGGGTGCTCAGTGCTCGGGGTGCTGGGTGCTCAGTGCTCAGGTTGCTGGGTGCTCAGTGTTCGGGGTGCTGGGTACTCAGTGCTCGGGGTGCTTGGTGCTCAGTGCTTGGGGTGCTGGGTGCTCAGTGCTCGGTGTGCCCGGTGCTCAGTACTCGGGGTGCTGGGTGCTCAGTGCTCAGGGTACTCGGTGCTCAGTACGTTGGGTGCTCAGTACTCAGGGTGCTGGGTGCTCAGTGCTCAGGGTGCTGGGTGTTCATTGCTCAGGGTGCTGGGTGCTCAGTGCAAAGGGTGCTGGGTGCTCAGTGCTCAGGGTGCTGGGTGCTCAGTTCTCAGGGTGCTGGGTGCTCGGTGCTCGGGGTGCTGGGTGCTTAGTGCTCGGGGTGCCCGGTGCTCAGGACTCGGGGTGCTCAGTGCTCAGTACTCAGGGTGCTGGGTGCTCAGTGCTCAGGGTGCTGGGTGCTCAGTACTCAGGGTGCTGGGTGCTCGGTGCTCAGTACGCCGGGTGCTCAGTTCTCAGGGTGCTGGGTGCTCAGTACTCAGGGTGCTCGGTGCTCAGTACTCAGGGTACTGGGTGCTCAGTGCTCGGGGTGCTGGGTGCTCAGTACTCAGGGTGCTGGGTGCTCAGTGCTCGGGGTGCTCGGTGCTCAGTACGCTGGGTGCTCAGTAATCAGGGTGCTGGGTACTCAGTACTCAGGGTGCTGGTTGCTTAGTACTCAGGGTGCTGGGTGCTCAGTACTCAGCGTGCTGGGTGCTCAGTGCTCGGGGTGCACGGTGCTCAGTGCTCGGGGTGCTCGGTGCTCAGTACTCAGGCTGCTGGGTGCTCAGTGCTCTTGGTGCTCAGTGCTCAGTACTCAGGGTGCTGGGTGCTCAGTGCTGGGTGCTCAGTGCTCGGGGTGCTGGGTGCTCAGTGCTCGGGGTGCTGGGTGCTCAGTACTCAGTGTGCTCGGTGCTCAGTACTCAGGGTGCTGGGTGCTCAGTGCTCGGGGCGCTGGGTGCTCAGTACTCAGTGTGCTGGGTGCTCAGTGCTCGGGGTGCTCGGTGCTCAGTACGTTGGGTGCTCAGTACACAGGGTGCTGGGTGCTCAGTGCTCAGGGTGCTGGGTGCTCAGTGCTCAGGGTGCTGGGTGCTCAGTGCTCAGGGTGCTTGATGCTCAGTACTCAGGGTGCTGGGTGCTCAGTGCTCAGGGTGCTGGGTGCTCAGTACTCAGGGTGCTGGGTGCTTAGTACTCAGGGTGCTCCGTCCTCAGTGCTCAGGGTGCTGGGTGCTCAGTGCTCGGGGTGCTGGGTGCTCATTACTCAGGGTGCTGGGTGCTCAGTACTCAGGGTGCTCAGTGCTTGGGGTGCTGGGTGCTCAGTACTCAGGGTGCTCAGTGCTTGGGGTGTTGGGTGCTCAGTACTCAGGGTGCTGGGTGCTCAGTACTCAGGGTGCTGGGTGCTCAGTGCTCAGGGTGCTCAGTGCTCAGTACTCAGGGTGCTGGGTGATCAGTGCTCGGGCTGCTGCGTGCTCAGTGCTCGGGGTGCTGGGTGCTCAGTGCTCGGGGTGCTCGGTGCTCAGTACTCAGGGTGCTGGGTGCTCAGTGCTCGGGGTGCTGGGTGCTCAGTACTCGGGGTGCTCGGTGCTCAGTACTCAGGGTGCTGGCTGCTCAGTGCTCAGGGTGCTGGGTGCTCAGTACTCAGGGTGCTGGGTGCTCGTTGCTCAGTACGCTGGGTGCTCAGTACTCAGGGTGCTGGGTGCTCAGTGCTCAGGGTGCTCGGTGCTCAGTACTCAGGGTGCTGTGTGCTCATTCTCGGGGTGCTGGGTGCACAGTGCTCGGGGTGCTGGGTGCTCAGTGCTCGGGGTGCTGGGTGCTCAGTACGTTGGGTGCTCAGTACTCAGGGTGCTGGGTGCTCGGTACTCGGGGTGCTGGGTGCTCATTAATCAGTGTGCTGGGTGCTCAGTACTCAGGGTGCTCAGTGCTTGTGGTGCTGGGTGCTCAGTACTCAGTGTGCTCTGTGCTTGGGGTGCTGGGTGCTCAGTACTCAGGGTCCTGGGTGCTCAGTGCTCAGGGTGTTGGGTGCTCAGTACTCAGGTTGCTGGGTGCTCAGTACTCAGGGTGCTGGGTGCTCAGTGCTCGGGGTGCTGGGTGCTCAGTGCTCGGGTTGCTGGGTGCTCAGTGCTGGGGTGCTGGGTGCTCAGTGCTCAGGTTGCTGGGTGCTCAGTGCTCGGGGTGCTGGGTACTCAGTGCTCGGGGTGCTGGGTGCTCAGTGCTCGGGTTGCTGGGTGCTCAGTGCTGGGGTGCTGGGTGCTCAGTGCTCAGGTTGCTGGGTGCTCAGTGCTCGGGGTGCTGGGTACTCAGTGCTCGGGGTGCTGGGTGCTCAGTGCTCGGGTTGCTGGGTGCTCAGTGCTGGGGTGCTGGGTGCTCAGTGCTCAGGTTGCTGGGTGCTCAGTGCTCGGGGTGCTGGGTACTCAGTGCTAGGGGTGCTTGGTGCTCAGTGCTGGGGTGCTGGGTGCTCAGTACTCAGGTTGCTGGGTGCTCAGTACTCAGGGTGCTGGGTACTCAGTGCTCGGGGTGCTGGGTGCTCAGTGCTCGGGTTGCTGGGTGCTCAGTGCTGGGGTGCTGGGTGCTCAGTGCTCAGGTTGCTGGGTGCTCAGTGCTCGGGGTGCTGGGTACTCAGTGCTCGGGGTGCTTGGTGCTCAGTGCTTGGGGTGCTGGGTGCTCAGTGCTCGGTGTGCCCGGTGCTCAGTACTCGGGTGCTGGGTGCTCAGTGCTCAGGGTACTCGGTGCTCAGTACGTTGGGTGCTCAGTACTCAAGGTGCTGGGTGCTCAGTACTCAGGGTGCTGGGTGCTTAGTACTCAGGGTGCTGGGTGCTCAGTACTCAGCGTGCTGTGTGCTCAGTGCTCGGGGTGCACGGTGCTCAGTGCTCGGGGTGCTCGGTGCTCATTACTCAGGGTGCTGGGTGCTCAGTGCTCTTGGTGCTCGGTGCTCAGTACTCAGGGTGCTGGGTGCTCAGTGCTGGGTGCTCAGTGCTCGGGGTGCTGGGTGCTCAGTGCTCGGGGTGCTGGGTTCTCAGTACTCAGGGTGCTCGGTGCTCAGTACTCAGGGCGCTGGGTGCTCAGTGCTCGGGGCGCTGGGTGCTCAGTACTCAGGGTGTTGGGTGCTCAGTGCTCGGGGTGCTCGGTGCTCAGTACGTTGGGTGCTCAGTACTCAGGGTGCTGGGTGCTCAGTGCTCAGGGTGCTGGGTGCTCAGTGGTCAGGGTGCTGGGTGCTCAGTGCTCAGGGTGCTTGATGCTCAGTACTCAGGGTGCTGGGTGCTCAGTGCTCAGGGTGCTCGGTGCTCAGTACTCAGGGTGCTCAGTGCTCAGTACTCAGCGTGCTGGGTGCTCAGTGCTCAGGGTGCTGGGTGCTCAGTGCTCCGGGTGCTATGTGCTCAGTACTCAGGGTGCTGGGTGCTTAGTACTCAGGGTGCTCGGTCCTCAGTGCTCAGGGTGCTGGGTGCTCAGTGCTCGGGGTGCTGGGTGCTCATTACTCAGGTTGCTGGGTGCTCAGTACTCAGGGTGCTCAGTGCTTGGGGTGCTGGGTGCTCAGTACTCAGGGTGCTCAGTGCTTGGGGTGTTGGGTGCTCAGTACTCAGGGTGCTGGGTGCTCAGTGCTCAGGGTGCTCAGTGCTCAGTAATCAGGGTGCTGGGTGCTCAGTGCTCAGGGTGCTGGGTGATCAGTGCTCGGGCAGCTGCGTGCTCAGTGCTCGGGGTGCTGGGAGCTCAGTGCTCGGGGTGCTCGGTGCTCAGTACTCAGGGTGCTGGTTGCTCAGTGCTCGGGGTGCTGGGTGCTCAGTAATCAGGGTGCTGGGTGCTCAGTGCTCAGGGTGCTGGGTGCTCAGTACTCAGGGTGCTGGGTGCTCAGTGCTCGGGGTGATCGGTGCTCAGTACTCAGGGTGCTGGGTGCTCAGTGCTCGGGGTGCTGGGTGCTCAGTGCTCGGGGTGTTGGGTGCTCAGTGCACGGGGTGCTGGGTGCTCAGTGCTCGGGGTGCTGGGTGCTCAGTGCTCGGGGTGCTTCGTGCTCAGTACTCGGGGTGCTGGGTGCTCAGTGCTCAGGGTGCTGGGTCTCAGTGCTCGGGGTACTGGGTACTCAGTGCTCAGTACACAGGGCGCTGAGTGCTCAGTGCTAGGGGTGCTGGGTGCTCAGTGCTCAGTACTCAGGGTGATGGTCGCTCAGTGCTCGGGGTGCTGGGTGCTCAGTGCTCGGGGTGCTCGCTGCTCAGTACTCAGGGTTCTCAGTGCTCAGTTCTCAGGGTGCTGGGTGCTCAGTACTCAGGGTGCTCAGTGCTCAGTACTCTGGATGCTGGGTGCTCAGTGCTCAGGGTGCTCAGTGCTCAGTGCTCGGTGTGCTGGGTGCTCAGTGCTCGGGGTGCTGGGTGCTCAGTGCTCAGAGTGCTGGGTGCTCAGTACTCAGGGTGCTGGGTGCTCAGTGCTCAGGGTGCTGGGTGCTCAGTAGTCAGGGTGCTGGGTGCTCAGTATTCAGGGTGCTGGGCACTCAGTGCTCAGGGTGCTCGGTGCACAGTACTCATGGTGCTGGGTACTCAGTGCTCAGGGTGCTCATTCTCGGGGTGCTGGGTGCTCAGTACTCAGGGTGCTGGGTGCTTAGTGCTCGGGCTTCTGGGTGCTCAGTGCTTGGGGTGCTCGGTGCTCAGTACTCAGGGTGCTCAGTGCTCAGGGAGCTCGGTAGTCAGTGCTCAGGGTGCTGGGTGCTCAGTGCTCAGGGTGCTGGGTGCTCATTACTCAGGGTGCTGGGTGCTCAGTACTCAGGGTGCTCAGTGCTTGGGGTGCTGGGTGCTCAGTACTCAGGGTGCTCAGTTCTTGGGGTGTTGGGTGCTCAGTACTCAGGGTGCTGGGTGCTCAGTACTCAGGGTGCTGGGTGCTCAGTACTCAGGGTGCTCGGTGCTCAGTACTCAGGGTGCTGGGTGCTCAGTGCTCGGGGCGCTGGGTGCTCAGTACTCAGGGTGCTGGGTGCTCAGTGCTCGGGGTGCTCGGTGCTCAGTACGTTGGGTGCTCAGTACTCAGGGTGCTGGGTGCTCAGTGCTCAGGGTGCTGGGTGCTCAGTGGTCAGGGTGCTGGGTGCTCAGTGCTCAGGGTGCTTGATGCTCAGTACTCAGGGTGCTGGGTGCTCAGTGCTCAGGGTGCTCGGTGCTCAGTACTCAGGGTGCTCAGTGCTCAGTACTCAGCGTGCTGGGTGCTCAGTGCTCAGGGTGCTGGGTGCTCAGTGCTCAGGGTGCTGGGTGCTCAGTACTCAGGGTGCTGGGTGCTTAGTACTCAGGGTGCTCGGTCCTCAGTGCTCAGGGTGCTGGGTGCTCAGTGCTCGGGGTGCTGGGTGCTCATTACTCAGGGTGCTGGGTGCTCAGTACTCAGGGTGCTCAGTGCTTGGGGTGCTGGGTGCTCAGTACTCAGGGTGCTCAGTGCTTGGGGTGTTGGGTGCTCAGTACTCAGGGTGCTGGGTGCTCAGTACTCAGGGTGCTGGGTGCTCAGTGCTCAGGGTGCTCAGTGCTCAGTACTCAGGGTGCTGGGTGATCAGTGCTCGGGCTGCTGCGTGCTCAGTGCTCGGGGTGCTGGGTGCTCAGTGCTCGGGGTGCTCGGTGCTCAGTACTCAGGGTGCTGGTTGCTCAGTGCTCGGGGTGCTGGGTGCTCAGTACTCAGGGTGCTGGGTGCTCAGTGCTCAGGGTGCTGGGTGCTCAGTACTCAGGGTGCTGGGTGCTCGTTGCTCAGTACGCTGGGTGCTCAGTACTCAGGGTGCTGGGTGCTCAGTGCTCAGGGTGATCGGTGCTCAGTACTCAGGGTGCTGGGTGCTCAGTGCTCGGGGTGCTCGGTGCTCAGTACTCAGGGTGCTGGGTGCTCAGTGCTCAGGGTGCTGGGTGCTCAGTGCTCGGGGTGCTGGGTGCTCAGTGCTCGGGGTGTTGGGTGCTCAGTGCACAGGGTGCTGGGTGCTCAGTGCTCGGGGTGCTGGGTGCTCAGTGATCGGCGTGCTGGGTGCTCAGTGCTCGGGGTGCTTCGTGCTCAGTACTCAGGGTGCTCAGTGCTCGGGGTGCTGGGTGCTCAGTGCTCGGGGTGCTCGGTGCTCAGTACTCAGGGTGCTGGGTGCTCAGTGCTCGGGGTGCTGTGTGCTCAGTACTTGGGGTGCTCGGTGCTCAGTACTCAGGGTGCTGGGTGCTCAGTGCTCAGGGTGCTGGGTGCTCAGTACTCAGGGTGCTGGGTGCTCGTTGCTCAGTACGCTGGGTGCTCAGTACTCAGGGTGCTGGGTGCTCAGTGCTCAGGGTGCTCGGTGCTCAGTACTCAGGGTGCTGTGTGCTCATTCTCGGGGTGCTGGGTGCACAGTGCTAGGGGAGCTGGGTGCTCAGTGC
Organism: Microtus oregoni; assembly: GCF_018167655.1. Taxonomy (NCBI): domain Eukaryota; kingdom Metazoa; phylum Chordata; class Mammalia; order Rodentia; family Cricetidae; genus Microtus; species Microtus oregoni. Next base: position 1,358,516 of record NW_024544706.1, read on the forward strand.
TCGGGGTGCTGGGTGCTCAGTACTCAGGGTGCTGGGTGCTCAGTGCTCGGGGTGCTCGGTGCTCAGTGCTCAGGGTGCTGGGTGCTCAGTCCTCGGGGTGCTCCGTGCTCAGTGCTCGGGGTGCTAGGTGCTCAGTACTCAGGGTGCTGGGTGCTCAGTACTCAGGGTGCTGGGTGCTCAGTTCTCAGTGTGCTCAGTGCTGAGGGTGCTGGGTGCTCAGTTCTCGGGGTGCTCGGTTCTCAGTACTCAGAGTGCTTGGTGCTCAGTGCTCGGGGTGCTGGGTGCTCAGTGCTCAGGGTGCTGGGTGCTCAGTACTCAGGGTGCTGGGTGCTAAGTGCTCGGGGTGCTGGGTGCTCAGTACTCAGGGTGCTGGGTGCTCAGTGCTCGGTGTGATCGGTGCTCAGTACTCAGGGTGCTGGGTGCTCAGTGCTCGGGGTGCTCGGTGCTCAGTACTCAGGGTGCTGGGTGCTCAGTGCTCGGAGTGCTTGGTGCTCAGTGCTCAGTGTGCTAGGTGCTCAGTACTCAGGGTGCTGGGTGCTCAGTGCTCGGGGTGCTGGGTGCTCAGTACTCAGGGTGCTGGGTGCTCAGTGCTCAGGGTGCTGGGTGCTCAGTGCTCGGGGTGCTGGGTGCTCAGTGCTCGGGGTGCTGGGTGCTCAGTGCTCGGGGTGCTGGGTGCTCAGTGCTCGGGGTGCTGGGTGCTCAGTTCTCGGGGTGCTTCGTGCTCAGTACTCGGGGTGCTGGGTGCTCAGTGCTCAGCGTGCTGGGTCTCAGTGCTTGGGGTACTGAGTACTCAGTGCTCAGTACAAAGGGCGCTGAGTGCTCAGTGCTCATGGTGCTGGGTGCTCAGTGCTCAGTACTCAGGGTGATGGGCGCTCAGTGCTCGGGGTGCTGGGTGCTCAGTGCTCGGGGTGCTCGCTGCTCAGTACTCAGGGTTCTCAGTGCTCAGTTCTCAGGGTGCTGGGTGCTCAGTACTCAGGGTGCTCAGTGCTCAGTACTCGGGGTGCTGTGTGCTCAGTACTCAGGGTGCTCAGTGCTCAGTACTCGGGATGCTGGGTGCTCAGTGCTCAGGGTGCTCAGTGCTCAGTGCTCGGTGTGCTGGGTGCTCAGTGCCCGGGGTGCTGGGTGCTCAGTGCTCAGGGTGCTGGGTGCTCAGTAGTCAGGGTGCTGGGTGCTCAGTATTCAGGGTGCTGGGCACTCAGTGCTCAGGGTGCTCGGTGCACAGTACTCATGGTGCTGGGTACTCAGTGCTCAGGGTGCTCATTCTCGGGGTGCTGGTTGCTCAGTACTCAGGGTGCTGGGTGCTCAGTGCTCGGGGTTCTGGGTGCTCAGTGTTTGGGGTGCTCGGTGCTCAGTATTCAGGGTGCTCAGTGCTCAGGTAGCTCGGTAGTCAGTGCTCAGGGTGCTGGGTGCTCAGTGCTCAGGGTGCTGGGTGCTCATTACTCAGGGTGCTGGGTGCTCAGTACTCAGGGTGCTCAGTGCTTGGGGTGCTGGGTGCTCAGTACTCAGGGTGCTCAGTGCTTGGGGTGTTGGGTGCTCAGTACTCAGGGTGCTGGGTGCTCAGTACTCAGGGTGCTGGGTGCTCAGTGCTCAGGGTGCTCAGTGCTCAGTACTCAGGGTGCTGGGTGATCAGTGCTCGGGCTGTTGGGTGCTCAGTGCTCGGGGTGCTGGGTGCTCAGTGCTCGGGGTGCTGTGTGCTCAGTACTTGGGGTGCTCGGTGCTCAGTTCTCAGGGTGCTGGGTGCTCAGTGCTCAGGGTGCTGGGTGCTCGTTGCTCAGTACGCTGGGTGCTCAGTACTCAGGGTGCTGGGTGCTCAGTGCTCAGGGTGCTCGGTGCTCAGTACTCAGGGTGCTGTGTGCTCATTCTCGGGGTGCTGGGTGCACAGTGCTAGGGGTGCTGGGTGCTCAGTGCTCGGGGTGGTGGGTGCTCAGTACTCAGGGTGCTGGGTGCTCAGTGCTCGGGGTGCTCGGTGCTCAGTGCTCAGGGTGCTGGGTGCTCAGTCCTCGGGGTGCTCCGTGCTCTGTGCTCGGGGTGCTAGGTGCTCAGTACTCAGGGTGCTGGGTGCTCAGTACTCAGGGTGCTGGGTGCTCAGTTCTCAGTGTGCTCAGTGCTCAGGGTGCTGGGTGCTCAGTGCTCGGGGTGCTCGGTTCTCAGTACTCAGAGTGCTGGGTGCTCAGTGCTCGGGGTGCTGGCTGCTCAGTGCTCAGGGTGCTGGGTGCTCAGTACTCAGGGTGCTGGGTGCTAAGTGCTCGGGGTGCTGGGTGCTCAGTACTCAGGGTGCTGGGTGCTCAGTGCTCGGTGTGATCGGTGCTCAGTACTCAGGGTGCTGGGTGCTCAGTGCTCGGGGTGCTCGGTGCTCAGTACTCAGGGTGCTGGGTGCTCAGTGCTCGGGGTGCTTGGTGCTCAGTGCTCAGTGTGCTCGGTGCTCAGTACTCAGGGTGCTGGGTGCTCAGTGCTCGGGGTGCTGGGTGCTCAGTACTCAGGGTGCTGCGTGCTCAGTGCTCAGGGTGCTGGGTGCTCAGTGCTCGGGGTGCTGGGTGCTCAGTGCTCGGGGTGCTGGGTGCTCAGTGCTCGGGGTGCTGGGTGCTCAGTGCTTGGGGTGCTTCGTGCTCAGTACTCGAGGTGCTGGGTGCTCAGTGCTCAGGGTGCTGGGTCTCAGTGCTTGGGGTACTGAGTACTCAGTGCTCAGTACACAGGGCGCTGAGCGCTCAGTGCTCGGGGTGCTGGGTGCTCAGTGCTCAGTACTCAGGGTGATGGGTGCTCAGTGCTCGGGGTTCTGGGTGCTCAGTGCTCAGGGTGCTCGCTGCTCAGTACTCAGGGTTCTCAGTGCTCAGTTCTCAGGGTGCTGGGTGCTCAGTACTCAGGGTGCTCAGTGCTCAGTACTCGGGGTGCTGGGTGCTCAGTATTCAGGGTGCTCAGTGCTCAGTACTCGGGGTGCTGGGTGCACAGTGCTCAGGGTGCTCAGTGCTCAGTGCTCGGTGTGCTGGGTGCTCAGAGCTCGGGGTGCTCAGTGCTCAGTACTCAGGGTGCTGGGTGCTCAGTGCTCAGGGTGCTGGGTGCTCAGTAGTCAGGGTGCTGGGTGCTCAGTATTCAGGGTTCTGGGTGCTCAGTGCTCAGGGTGCTCGGTGCACAGTACTCATGGTGCTGGGTACTCAGTGCTCAGGGTGCTCATTCTCGGGGTGCTGGGTGCTCAGTACTCAGGGTGCTGGGTGCTCAGTGCTTGGGGTGCTCGGTGCTCAGTACTCAGGGTGCTCAGTGCTCAGGGAGCTCGGTGCTCAGTACTCAGGCTGCTGGGTGCTCAGTGCTCGGGGTTCTGGGTGCTCAGTACTCAGGGTGCTGGGTGCTCAGTGCTCAGGGTGCTGGGTGCTCAGTACTCAGGGTGCTCGGTGCTCAGTACTCGGGGTGCTGGGTGCTCAGTGCTCAGGGTGCTCAGTGCTCAGTGCTCAGGGTGCTGGGTGCTCAGTGCTCGGGGTGCTGGGTGCTCAGTGCTCGGGGTGTTGGGTGCTCAGTGCACGGGGTGCTGGGTGCTCAGTGCTCGGGGTGCTGGGTGCTCAGTGCTCGGCGTGCTGGGTGCTCAGTGCTCGGGGTGCTTCGTGCTCAGTACTCAGGGTGTTCAGTGCTCCGGGTGCTGGGTGCTCAGTGCTCGGGGTGCTCGGTGCTCAGTACTCAGGGTGCTGGGTGCTCAGTGCTCGGGGTGCTGTGTGCTCAGTACTTGGGGTGCTCGGTGCTCAGTACTCAGGGTGCTGGGTGCTCAGTGCTCAGGGTGCTGGGTGCTCAGTACTCAGGGTGCTGGGTGCTCGTTGCTCAGTACGCTGGGTGCTCAGTACTCAGGGTGCTGGGTGCTCAGTGCTCAGGGTGCTCGGTGCTCAGTACTCAGGGTGCTGTGTGCTCATTCTCGGGGTGCTGGGTGCACAGTGCTAGGGGTGCTGGGTGCTCAGTGCTCGGGGTGCTGGGTGCTCAGTACTCAGGGTGCTGGGTGCTCAGTGCTCGGGGTGCTCGGTGCTCAGTGCTCAGGGTGCTGGGTGCTCAGTCCTCGGGGTGCTCCGTGCTCAGTGCTCGGGGTGCTAGGTGCTCAGTACTCAGGGTGCTGGGTGCTCAGTACTCAGGGTGCTGGGTGCTCAGTTCTCAGTGTGCTCAGTGCTCAGGGTGCTGGGTGCTCAGTGCTCGGGGTGCTCGGTTCTCAGTACTCAGAGTGCTGGGTGCTCAGTGCTCGGGTTGCTGGGTGCTCAGTGCTCAGGGTGCTGGGTGCTCAGTACTCAGGGTGCTGGGTGCTAAGTGCTCGGGGTGCTGGGTGCTCAGTGCTCGGTGTGATCGGTGCTCAGTACTCAGGGTGCTTGGTGCTCAGTGCTCAGTGTGCTAGGTGCTCAGTACTCAGGGTGCTGGGTGCTCAGTGCTCGGGGTGCTGGGTGCTCAGTACTCAGGGTGCTCGGTGCTCAGTGCTCAGGGTGCTGGGTGCTCAGTGCTCGGGGTGCTGGGTGCTCAGTGCTCGGGGTGCTGGGTGCTCAGTGCTCGGGGTGCTGGGTGCTCAGTGCTCGGGGTGCTGGGTGCTCAGTGCTCGGGGTGCTTCGTGCTCAGTACTCGGGGTGCTGGGTGCTCAGTGCTCAGGGTGCTGGGTCTCAGTGCTTGGGGTACTGAGTACTCAGTGCTCAGTACACAGGGCGCTGAGTGCTCAGTGCTCGGGGTGCTGGGTGCTCAGTGCTCAGTACTCAGGGTGATGGGCGCTCAGTGCTCGGGGTGCTGGGTGCTCAGTGCTCGGGGTGCTCGCTGCTCAGTACTCAGGGTTCTCAGTGCTCAGTTCTCAGGGTGCTGGGTGCTCAGTACTCAGGGTGCTCAGTGCTCAGTACTCGGGGTGCTGTGTGCTCAGTACTCAGGGTGCTCAGTGCTCAGTACTCGGGATGCTGGGTGCTCAGTGCTCAGGGTGCTCAGTGCTCAGTGCTCGGTGTGCTGGGTGCTCAGTGCCCGGGGTGCTGGGTGCTCAGTGCTCAGAGTGCTGGGTGCTCAGTACTCAGGGTGCTGGGTGCTCAGTGCTCAGGGTGCTGGGTGCTCAGTAGTCAGGGTGCTGGGTGCTCAGTATTCAGGGTGCTGGGCACTCAGTGCTCAGGGTGCTCGGTGCACAGTACTCATGGTGCTGGGTACTCAGTGCTCAGGGTGCTCATTCTCAGGGTGCTGGGTGCTCAGTACTCAGGGTGCTGGGTGCTCAGTGCTCGGGGTTCTGGGTGCTCAGTGTTTGGGGTGCTCGGTGCTCAGTACTCAGGGTGCTCAGTGCTCAGGGAGCTCGGTAGTCAGTGCTCAGGGTGCTGGGTGCTCAGTGCTCAGGGTGCTGGGTGCTCATTACTCAGGGTGCTCGGTGCTCAGTACTCAGGGTGCTCAGTGCTTGGGGTGCTGGGTGCTCAGTACTCAGGGTGCTGGGTGCTAAGTGCTCGGGGTGCTGGGTGCTCAGTACTCAGGGTGCTGGGTGCTCAGTGCTCGGTGTGATCGGTGCTCAGTACTCAGGGTGCTGGGTGCTCAGTGCTCGGGGTGCTCGGTGCTCAGTACTCAGGGTGCTGGGTGCTCAGTGCTCGGGGTGCTTGGTGCTCAGTGCTCAGTGTGCTCGGTGCTCAGTACTCAGGGTGCTGGGTGCTCAGTGCTCGGGGTGCTGGGTGCTCAGTACTCAGGGTGCTGCGTGCTCAGTGCTCAGGGTGCTGGGTGCTCAGTGCTCGGGGTGCTGGGTGCTCAGTGCTCGGGGTGCTGGGTGCTCAGTGCTCGGGGTGCTGGGTGCTCAGTGCTTGGGGTGCTTCGTGCTCAGTACTCGAGGTGCTGGGTGCTCAGTGCTCAGGGTGCTGGGTCTCAGTGCTTGGGGTACTGAGTACTCAGTGCTCAGTACACAGGGCGCTGAGCGCTCAGTGCTCGGGGTGCTGGGTGCTCAGTGCTCAGTACTCAGGGTGATGGGTGCTCAGTGCTCGGGGTTCTGGGTGCTCAGTGCTCAGGGTGCTCGCTGCTCAGTACTCAGGGTTCTCAGTGCTCAGTTCTCAGGGTGCTGGGTGCTCAGTACTCAGGGTGCTCAGTGCTCAGTACTCGGGGTGCTGGGTGCTCAGTATTCAGGGTGCTCAGTGCTCAGTACTCGGGGTGCTGGGTGCACAGTGCTCAGGGTGCTCAGTGCTCAGTGCTCGGTGTGCTGGGTGCTCAGAGCTCGGGGTGCTCAGTGCTCAGTACTCAGGGTGCTGGGTGCTCAGTGCTCAGGGTGCTGGGTGCTCAGTAGTCAGGGTGCTGGGTGCTCAGTATTCAGGGTTCTGGGTGCTCAGTGCTCAGGGTGCTCGGTGCACAGTACTCATGGTGCTGGGTACTCAGTGCTCAGGGTGCTCATTCTCGGGGTGCTGGGTGCTCAGTACTCAGGGTGCTGGGTGCTCAGTGCTTGGGGTGCTCGGTGCTCAGTACTCAGGGTGCTCAGTGCTCAGGGAGCTCGGTGCTCAGTACTCAGGCTGCTGGGTGCTCAGTGCTCGGGGTTCTGGGTGCTCAGTACTCAGGGTGCTGGGTGCTCAGTGCTCAGGGTGCTGGGTGCTCAGTACTCAGGGTGCTCGGTGCTCAGTACTCGGGGTGCTGGGTGCTCAGTGCTCAGGGTGCTCAGTGCTCAGTGCTCAGGGTGCTGGGTGCTCAGTGCTCGGGGTGCTGGGTGCTCAGTGCTCGGGGTGTTGGGTGCTCAGTGCACGGGGTGCTGGGTGCTCAGTGCTCGGGGTGCTGGGTGCTCAGTGCTCGGCGTGCTGGGTGCTCAGTGCTCGGGGTGCTTCGTGCTCAGTACTCAGGGTGTTCAGTGCTCCGGGTGCTGGGTGCTCAGTGCTCGGGGTGCTCGGTGCTCAGTACTCAGGGTGCTGGGTGCTCAGTGCTCGGGGTGCTGTGTGCTCAGTACTTGGGGTGCTCGGTGCTCAGTACTCAGGGTGCTGGGTGCTCAGTGCTCAGGGTGCTGGGTGCTCAGTACTCAGGGTGCTGGGTGCTCGTTGCTCAGTACGCTGGGTGCTCAGTACTCAGGGTGCTGGGTGCTCAGTGCTCAGGGTGCTCGGTGCTCAGTACTCAGGGTGCTGTGTGCTCATTCTCGGGGTGCTGGGTGCACAGTGCTAGGGGTGCTGGGTGCTCAGTGCTCGGGGTGCTGGGTGCTCAGTACTCAGGGTGCTGGGTGCTCAGTGCTCGGGGTGCTCGGTGCTCAGTGCTCAGGGTGCTGGGTGCTCAGTCCTCGGGGTGCTCCGTGCTCAGTGCTCGGGGTGCTAGGTGCTCAGTACTCAGGGTGCTGGGTGCTCAGTACTCAGGGTGCTGGGTGCTCAGTTCTCAGTGTGCTCAGTGCTCAGGGTGCTGGGTGCTCAGTGCTCGGGGTGCTCGGTTCTCAGTACTCAGAGTGCTGGGTGCTCAGTGCTCGGGTTGCTGGGTGCTCAGTGCTCAGGGTGCTGGGTGCTCAGTACTCAGGGTGCTGGGTGCTAAGTGCTCGGGGTGCTGGGTGCTCAGTGCTCGGTGTGATCGGTGCTCAGTACTCAGGGTGCTTGGTGCTCAGTGCTCAGTGTGCTAGGTGCTCAGTACTCAGGGTGCTGGGTGCTCAGTGCTCGGGGTGCTGGGTGCTCAGTACTCAGGGTGCTCGGTGCTCAGTGCTCAGGGTGCTGGGTGCTCAGTGCTCGGGGTGCTGGGTGCTCAGTGCTCGGGGTGCTGGGTGCTCAGTGCTCGGGGTGCTGGGTGCTCAGTGCTCGGGGTGCTGGGTGCTCAGTGCTCGGGGTGCTTCGTGCTCAGTACTCGGGGTGCTGGGTGCTCAGTGCTCAGGGTGCTGGGTCTCAGTGCTTGGGGTACTGAGTACTCAGTGCTCAGTACACAGGGCGCTGAGTGCTCAGTGCTCGGGGTGCTGGGTGCTCAGTGCTCAGTACTCAGGGTGATGGGCGCTCAGTGCTCGGGGTGCTGGGTGCTCAGTGCTCGGGGTGCTCGCTGCTCAGTACTCAGGGTTCTCAGTGCTCAGTTCTCAGGGTGCTGGGTGCTCAGTACTCAGGGTGCTCAGTGCTCAGTACTCGGGGTGCTGTGTGCTCAGTACTCAGGGTGCTCAGTGCTCAGTACTCGGGATGCTGGGTGCTCAGTGCTCAGGGTGCTCAGTGCTCAGTGCTCGGTGTGCTGGGTGCTCAGTGCCCGGGGTGCTGGGTGCTCAGTGCTCAGAGTGCTGGGTGCTCAGTACTCAGGGTGCTGGGTGCTCAGTGCTCAGGGTGCTGGGTGCTCAGTAGTCAGGGTGCTGGGTGCTCAGTATTCAGGGTGCTGGGCACTCAGTGCTCAGGGTGCTCGGTGCACAGTACTCATGGTGCTGGGTACTCAGTGCTCAGGGTGCTCATTCTCAGGGTGCTGGGTGCTCAGTACTCAGGGTGCTGGGTGCTCAGTGCTCGGGGTTCTGGGTGCTCAGTGTTTGGGGTGCTCGGTGCTCAGTACTCAGGGTGCTCAGTGCTCAGGGAGCTCGGTAGTCAGTGCTCAGGGTGCTGGGTGCTCAGTGCTCAGGGTGCTGGGTGCTCATTACTCAGGGTGCTCGGTGCTCAGTACTCAGGGTGCTCAGTGCTTGGGGTGCTGGGTGCTCAGTACTCAGGGTGCTCAGTGCTTGGGGTGTTGGGTGCTCAGTACTCAGGGTGCTGGGTGCTCAGTACTCAGGGTGCTGGGTGCTCAGTGCTCAGGGTGCTCAGTGCTCAGTACTCAGGGTGCTGGGTGATCAGTCCTCGGGCTGTTGGGTGCTCAGTGCTCGGGGTGCTGGGTGCTCAGTGCTCGGGGTGCTCGGTGCTCAGTTCTCAGGGTGATGGGTGCTCAGTGCTCAGGGTGCTGGGTGCTCAGTACTCAGGGTGCTGGGTGCTCGTTGCTCAGTACGCTGGGTGCTCAGTACTCAGGGTGCTGGGTGCTCAGTGCTCAGGGTGCTCGGTGCTCAGCACTCAGGGTGCTGTGTGCTCATTCTCGGGGTGCTGGGTGCACAGTGCTAGGGGTGCTGGGTGCTCAGTGCTCGGGGTGCTGGTTGCTCAGTACTCAGGGTGCTGGGTGCTCAGTGCTCGGGGTGCTCGGTGCTCAGTGCTCAGGGTGCTGGGTGCTCAGTCCTCGGGGTGCTCCGTGCTCTGTGCTCGGGGTGCTAGGTGCTCAGTACTCAGGGTGCTGGGTGCTAAGTACTCAGGGTGCTGGGTGCTCAGTTCTCAGTGTGCTCAGTGCTCAGGGTGCTGGGTGCTCAGTGCTCGGGGTGCTCGGTTCTCAGTACTCAGAGTGCTGGGTGCTCAGTGCTCGGGGTGCTGGGTGCTCAGTGCTCAGGGTGCTGGGTGCTCAGTACTCAGGGTGCTGGGTGCTAAGTGCTCGGGGTGCTGGGTGCTCAGTACTCAGGGTGCTGGGTGCTCAGTGCTCGGTTTGATCGGTGCTCAGTACTCAGGGTGCTGGGTGCTCAGTGCTCGTGGTGCTCGGTGCTCAGTACTCAGGGTGCTGGGTGCTCAGTGCTCGGGGTGCTTGGTGCTCAGTGCTCAGTGTGCTCGGTGCTCAGTACTCAGGGTGCTGGGTGCTCAGTGCTCGGGGTGCTGGGTGCTCAGTACTCAGGGTGCTGGGTGCTCAGTGCTCAGGGTGCTGGGTGCTCAGTGCTCGGGGTGCTGGGTGCTCAGTGCTCGGGGTGCTGGGTGCTCAGTGCTCGGGGTGCTGGGTGCTCAGTGCTCGGGGTGCTGGGTGCTCAGTGCTCGGGGTGCTTCTTGCTCAGTACTCGCGGTGCTGGGTGCTCAGTGCTCAGGGTGCTGGGTCTCAGTGCTTGGGGTTCTGAGTACTCAGTGCTCAGTACACAGGGCGCTGAGTGCTCAGTGCTCGGGGTGCTGGGTGCTCAGTGCTCAGTACTCAGGGTGATGGGAGCTCAGTGCTCGGGGTGCTGGGTGCTCAGTGCTCAGGGTGCTCGCTGCTCAGTACTCAGGGTTCTCAGTGCTCAGTTCTCAGGGTGCTGGGTGCTGATTCTCGGGGTGCTGGGTGCACAGTGCTAGGGGTGCTGGGTGCTCAGTGCTCGGGGTGCTGGGTGCTCAGTACTCAGGGTGCTGGGTGCTCAGTGCTCGGGGTGCTCGGTGCTCAGTGCTCAGGGTGCTGGGTGCTCAGTGCTCGGGGTGCTGGGTGCTCAGTGCTCGGGGTGCTGGGTGCTCAGTGCTCGGGGTGCTGGGTGCTCAGTGCTCGGGGTGCTGGGTGCTCAGTGCTCGGGGTGCTTCGTGCTCAGTACTCGGGGTGCTGGGTGCTCAGTGCTCAGGGTGCTGGGTCTCAGTGCTTGGGGTACTGAGTACTCAGTGCTCAGTACACAGGGCGCTGAGTGCTCAGTGCTCGGGGTGCTGGGTGCTCAGTGCTCAGTACTCAGGGTGATGGGCGCTCAGTGCTCGGGGTGCTGGGTGCTCAGTGCTCGGGGTGCTCGCTGCTCAGTACTCAGGGTTCTCAGTGCTCAGTTCTCAGGGTGCTGGCTGCTCAGTACTCAGGGTGCTCAGTGCTCAGTACTCGGGGTGCTGTGTGCTCAGTACTCAGGGTGCTCAGTGCTCAGTACTCGGGATGCTGGGTGCTCAGTGCTCAGGGTGCTCAGTGCTCAGTGCTCGGTGTGCTGGGTGCTCAGTGCCCGGGGTGCTGGGTGCTCAGTGCTCAGAGTGCTGGGTGCTCAGTACTCAGGGTGCTGGGTGCTCAGTGCTCAGGGTGCTGGGTGCTCAGTAGTCAGGGTGCTGGGTGCTCAGTATTCAGGGTGCTGGGCACTCAGTGCTCAGGGTGCTCGGTGCACAGTACTCATGGTGCTGGGTACTCAGTGCTCAGGGTGCTCATTCTCGGGGTGCTGGGTGCTCATTACTCAGGGTGCTGGGTGCTCAGTGCTCGGGGTTCTGGTTGCTCAGTGTTTGGGGTGCTCGGTGCTCAGTACTCAGGGTGCTCAGTGCTCAGGGAGCTCGGTAGTCAGTGCTCAGGGTGCTGCGTGCTCAGTGCTCAGGGTGCTGGGTGCTCATTACTCAGGGTGCTGGGTGCTCAGTACTCTGGGTGCTCAGTGCTTGGGGTGCTGGGTGCTCAGTACTCACGGTGCTCAGTGCTTGGGGTGTTGGGTGCTCAGTACTCAGGGTGCTGGGTGCTCAGTACTCAGGGTGCTGGGTGCTCAGTGCTCAGGGTGCTCAGTGCTCAGTACTCAGGGTGCTGGGTGATCAGTGCTCGGGCTGTTGGGTGCTCAGTGCTCGGGGTGCTGGGTGCTCAGTGCTCGGGGTGCTCGGTGCTCAGTACTCAGGGTGCTGGGTGCTCAGTGCTCGGGGTGCTGTGTGCTCAGTACTTGGGGTGCTCGGTGCTCAGTTCTCAGGGTGCTGGGTGCTCAGTGCTCAGGGTGCTGGGTGCTCAGTACTCAGGGTGCTGGGTGCTCGTTGCTCAGTACGCTGGGTGCTCGTTGCTCAGTACGCTGGGTGCTCAGTACTCAGGGTGCTGGGTGCTCAGTGCTCAGGGTGCTCGGTGCTCAGTACTCAGGGTGCTGTGTGCTCATTCTCGGGGTGCTGGGTGCACAGTGCTAGGGGTGCTGGGTGCTCAGTGCTCGGGGTGCTGGTTGCTCAGTACTCAGGGTGCTGGGTGCTCAGTGCTCGGGGTGCTCGGTGCTCAGTGCTCAGGGTGCTGGGTGCTCAGTCCTCGGGGTGCTCCGTGCTCTGTGCTCGGGGTGCTAGGTGCTCAGTACTCAGGGTGCTGGGTGCTCAGTACTCAGGGTGCTGGGTGCTCAGTTCTCAGTGTGCTCAGTGCTCAGGGTGCTGGGTGCTCAGTGCTCGGGGTGCTCAGTTCTCAGTACTCAGAGTGCTGGGTGCTCAGTGCTCGGGGTGCTGGGTGCTCAGTGCTCAGGGTGCTGGGTGCTCAGTACTCAGGGTGCTGGGTGCTAAGTGCTCGGGGTGCTGGGTGCTCAGTACTCAGGGTGCTGGGTGCTCAGTGCTCGGTGTGATCGGTGCTCAGTTCTCAGGGTGCTGGGTGCTCAGTGCTCGGGGTGCTCGGTGCTCAGTACTCAGGGTGCTGGGTGCTCAGTGCTCGGGGTGCTTGGTGCTCAGTGCTCAGTGTGCTCGGTGCTCAGTACTCAGGGTGCTGGGTGCTCAGTGCTCGGGGTGCTGGGTGCTCAGTACTCAGGGTGCTGGGTGCTCAGTGCTCAGGGTGCTGGGTGCTCAGTGCTCGGGGTGCTGGGTGCTCAGTGCTCGGGGTGCTGGGTGCTCAGTGCTCGGGGTGCTGGGTGCTCAGTGCTCGGGGTGCTGGGTGCTCAGTGCTCGGGGTGCTTCGTGCTCAGTACTTGCGGTGCTGGGTGCTCAGTGCTCAGGGTGCTGGGTCTCAGTGCTTGGGGTACTGAGTACTCAGTGCTCAGTACACAGGGCGCTGAGTGCTCAGTGCTCGGGGTGCTGGGTGCTCAGTGCTCAGTACTCAGGGTGATGGGTGCTCAGTGCTCAGGGTGCTGGGTGCTCAGTGCTCAGGGTGCTCGCTGCTCAGTACTCAGGGTTCTCAGTGCTCAGTTCTCAGGGTGCTGGGTGCTCAGTACTCAGGGTGCTCAGTGCTCAGTACTCGGGGTGCTGGGTGCTCAGTATTCAGGGTGCTCAGTGCTCAGTACTCGGGGTGCTGGGTGCACAGTGCTCAGGGTGCTCAGTGCTCAGTGCTCGGTGTGGTGGGTGCTCAGTGGTCGGGGTGCTGGGTGCTCAGTACTCAGGGTGCGGGGTGCTCAGTACTCAGGGTGCTGGGTGATCAGTGCTCAGGGTGCTGGGTGCTCAGTACTCAGGGTGCGGGGTGCTCAGTACTCAGGGTGCTGAGTGATCAGTGCTCAGGGTGCTGGGTGCTCAGTGCTCGGGGTGCTGGGTGCTCAGTGCTCAGTACTCAGGGTGCTGGGTGCTCAGTGCTCGGGGTGCTGGGTGCTCAGTGCTCGGGGTGCTGGGTGCTCAGTGCTCAGTACTCAGGGTGCTGGGTGCTCAGTGCTCGGGGTGCTGGGTGCTCAGTGCTCAGTACTCAGGGTGCTGGGTGCTCAGTGCTCGGGGTCCTGGGTGCTCAGTGCTCAGTACTCAGGGTGCTGGGTGCTCAGTGCTCGGGGTGCTGGGTGCTCAGTGCTCAGGGTGCGGGGTACTCAGTGCTCGGGGTGCTGGGTGCTCAGTACTCAGGGTGCTGGGTGCTCAGTACTCAGGGTGCTGGGGGCTCAGTGCTCGGGCTGCTGGGTGCTCAGTGCTCGCGGTGCTGGGTGCTCAGTGCTCAGGGTGATCGGTGCTCAGTACTCAGGGTGCTGGGTACTCAGTGCTCAGGGTGCTCGGTGGTCAGTACGTTGGGTGCTCACTACTCAGGGTGCTGGGTGCTCAGTGCTCAGGGTGCTGGGTGCTCAGTGCTAAGGGTGCTGGGTGCTCAGTGCTCAGGGTGCTGGGTGCTCAGTACTCAGGATGCTGGGTGCGCAGTGCTCGGGGTGCTGGGTGCTCCGTGCTCAGGGTGCTGGGTGCTCAGTGCTCAGGGTGCTGGGTGCTCAGTGCTCAGTAATCAGGGTGCTGGGTGCTCAGTGCTCAGGGTGCTGGGTGCTCAGTACTCGGGGTACTGGGTGCTCAGTGCTCAGGGTGCTGGGTGCTCAGTGCTCAGGGTGCTGGGTGCTCAGTGCTCGGGGTGCTGGGTGCTCAGTACTCAGGGTGCTGGGTGCTCAGTACTCAGGGTGCTGGGGGCTCAGTGCTCGGGGTGCTGGGTGCTCAGTGCTCAGGGTGCTGGGTGCTCAGTGCTCAGTGCACAGCGTGCTGGGGGCTCAGTGCTCAGTGCTCAGGGTGCTGGGTGCTCAGTCCTCGGGGTGCTGGGTGCTCAGTTCTCTGGGTGCTCAGTGCTCAGTCCTCAGGGTGCTGGGTGCTCAGTACTCAGGGTGCTGGGTGCTCAGTACTCAGGGAGCTCAGTGCTCGGGGTGCAGGGTGCTCAGTACTCAGGGTGCAGGGGGCTCAGTACTCAGGGTGCTCAGTACTCGGGGTGCGGGGTGCTCAGTACTCAAGGTGCTGGGTGCTCAGTACTCAGGGTGCTGGGTGCTCAGTGCTCTGGGTGCTCGGTACTCAGGGTGCTGTGTGTGCAGTGCTCAGGGTGCTGGGTGCTCAGTACTCAGGGTGCTCGGTGCTTAGTACTCAGGGTGCTGGGTGCTCAGTACTCCGGGTGCTGGGTGCTCAGTGCTCGGGGTGCTCGGTGCTCAGTGTTCAAGGTGCTGGGTGCTCAGTGCTCAGGGTGCTCGGTGCTCAGTACTCAGGGTGCTGGGTGCTCAGTGCTCGGGGTGCTCGGTGCTCAGTCCTCGGGTTGCTGGGTGCTCAGTTCTCTGGGTGCTCAGTGCTCAGTCCTCAGGGTGCTGGGTGCTCAGTACTCAGGGTGCTGGGTTCTCAGTACTCAGGGTGCTCAGTACTCAGGGTGCTGGGTGCTCAGTACTCCGGGTGCTGGGTGCTCAGTGCTCGGGGTGCTCGGTGCTCAGTCCTCGGGTTGCTGGGTGCTCAGTTCTCTGGGTGCTCAGTGCTCAGTCCTCAGGGTGCTGGGTGCTCAGTACTCAGGGTGCTGGGTGCTCAGTACTCAGGGAGCTCAGTGCTCGGGGTGCAGGGTGCTCAGTACTCAGGGTGCAGGGGGCTCAGTACTCAGGGTGCTCAGTACTCGGGGTGCGGGGTGCTCAGTACTCAAGGTGCTGGGTGCTCAGTACTCAGGGTGCTGGGTGCTCAGTACTCAGGGTGCGGGGTGCTCAGTACTCAGGGTGCTGGGTGATCAGTACTCGGGTGCTGGGTGCTCAGTGCTCAGGGTGCTGGGTGCTCAGTGCTCGGGGTGCTGGGTGCTCAGTGCTCAGTACTCAGGGTGCTGGGTGCTCAGTGCTCAGTACTCAGGGTGCTGGGTGCTCAGTGCTCGGGGTGCTGGGTGTTCAGTGCTCAGGGTGCTGGGTGCTCAGTGCTCAGGGTGCTGGGTACTCAGTGCTCGGGGTGCTGGGTGCTCAGTACTCAGGGTGCTGGGTGCTCAGTACTCAGGGTGCTGGGGGCTCAGTGCTCGGGCTGCTGGGTGCTCAGTGCTCGGGGTGCTGGGTGCTCAGTGCTCGGGGTGATCGGTGCTCAGTACTCAGGGTTCTGTGTACTTAGTGCTCGGGGTGCTCAGTACTCAGGGTGCTGTGTGTCCAGTGCTCAGGGTGCTGGGTGCTCAGTACTCAGGGTGCTTGGTGCTTAGTACTCAGGGTGCTGGGTGCTCAGTACTCCGGGTGCTGGGTGCTCAGTGCTCGGGGTGCTCGGTGCTCAGTGCTCAAGGGGCTGGGTGCTCAGTACTCAGGGTGCTCATTGCTCAGGGTGCTGGGTGCTCAGTAATCAGGGTGCTGGGTGCTCAGTGCTCAGGGTGCTCGGTGCTCAGTACGTTGGGTGCTCAGTACTCAGGGTGCTGGGTGCTCAGTGCTCAGGGTGCTGGGTGCTCGGTGCTCGGGGTGCTGGGTGCTCAGTGCTCGTAGTGCTCGGTGCTCAGTACTCAGGGTGCTCAGTGCTCAGTACTCAGGGTGCTGGGTGCTCAGTGCTCATGGTGCTGGGTGCTCAGTACTCAGGGTGCTGGGTGCTCTGTGCTCAGTACGCTGGGTGCTCAGTACTCAGGGTGCTGGGTGCTCAGTACTCAGGGTGCTCGGTGCTCAGTACTCAGGGTGCTGGGTGCTCAGTGCTCGGGGTGCTGGGTGCTCAGTGCTCGGGGTGCTGGGTGCTCAGTGCTCGGGGTGCTCGGTGCTCAGTACGCTGGGTGCTCAGTACTCAGGGTGCTGGGTGCTCAGTACTCAGGGTGCTGGGTGCTCAGTACTCAGGGTGCTGGGTGCTTAGTACTCAGGGTGCTCAGTGCTCAGTACTTAGGGTGCTCAGTGCTCAGTGCTCGGGGTGCTGGGTGCTCAGTGCTCAGGGTGCTGGGTGCTCAGTGCTCAGGGTGCTGGGTGCTCAGTGCTCAGGGTGCTGGGTGCTCAGTGCTCAGAGTGCTGGGTGCTCAGTACTCCGGGTGCTCGGTGCTCAGTACTCAGAGTGCTCAGTGCTCAGTACTCAGCGTGCTGGGTGCTCAGTGCTCAGGGTGCTGGGTGCTCAGTACTCAGGGTGCTGGGTGCTTAGTACTCAGGGTGCTCGGTCCTCAGTGCTCGGGGTGCTGGGTGCTCATTCCTCAGGGTGCTGGGTGCTCAGTACTCAGGGTGCTCAGTGCTTGGGGTGCTGGGTGCTCAGTCCTCAGGGTGCTGGGTGCTCGTTGCTCAATACGCTGGGTGCTCAGTACTCAGGGTGCTGGCTGCTCAGTACTCAGGGTGCTCGGTGCTCAGTACTCAGGGTGCTGGGTGCTCAGTACTCGGGGTACTGGGTGCTCAGTGCTCAGGGTGCTGGGTGCTCAGTGCTCAGGGTGCTGGGTGCTCAGTGCTCAGTAATCAGGGTGCTGGGTGCTCAGTGCTCGGGGTGCTGGGTACTCAGTGCTCAGTACTCAGGGTGCTGGGTGCTCAGTGCTCGGGTTGCTGGATGCTCAGTACTCAGGGTCCTGGGTGCTCAGTGCTCAGGGTGCTGTGTGCTCAGTACTAAGGGTGCTGGGTGCTCAGTACTCAGTGCACAGGGTGCTGGGTGCTCAGTGCTCAGTCCTCAGGGTGCAGGGTGGTCAGTACTCAGGGTGCTGGGGGCTCAGTACTCAGGGTGCTCAGTACTCGGGGTGCGGGGTCCTCAGTACTCAAGGTGCTGGGTGCTCAGTACTCAGGGTGCTGGGTGCTCAGTACTCAGGGTGCGGGGTGCTCAGTACTCAGGGTGCTGGGTGATCAGTACTCGGGTGCTGGGTGCTCAGTGCTCAGGGTGCTGGGTGCTCAGTGCTAGGGGTGCTGGGTGCTCAGTGCTCAGTACTCAGGGTGCTGGGTGCTCAGTGCTCAGGGTGCTGGGTGCTCAGTGCTCAGTACTCAGGGTGCTGGGGGCTCAGTGCTTGGGGTGCTGGGTGCTCAGTGCTCAGGGTGCTGGGTGCTCAGTGCTCAGGGTGCTGGGTAATCAGTGCTAGGGGTGCTGGGTGCTCAGTACTCAGGGTGCTGGGTGCTCAGTACTCAGGGTGCTGGGGGCTCAGTGCTCGGGCTGCTGGGTGCTCAGTGCTCGGGGTGCTCGGTGCTCAGTACTCAGGGTACTGGGTGCTCAGTGCTCGGGGTGCTCAGTACTCAGGGTGCTGTGTGTCCAGTGCTCAGGGTGCTGGGTGCTCAGTACTCAGGGTGCTCGGTGCTTAGTACTCAGGGTGCTGGGTGCTCAGTACTCCGGGTGCTGGGTGCTCAGTGCTCGGGGTGCTCGGTGCTCAGTGCTCAATGTGCTGGGTGCTCAGTACTCAGGGTGCTCATTGCTCAGGGTGCTGGGTGCTCAGTGCTCAGGGTGCTGGGTGCTCAGTGCTCAGGGTGCTTGGTGCTCAGTACGTTGGGTGCTCAGTACTCAGGGTGCTGGGTGCTCAGTGCTCAGGGTGCTGGGTGCTCAGTGCTCAGGGTGCTGGGTGCTCGGTGCTCAGGGTGCTGGGTGCTCGGTGCTCGGGGTGCTGGGTGCTCAGTGCTCAGGGTGCTCGGTGCTCAGTACTCAGGGTGCTCAGTGCTCAGTACTCAGGGTGCTGGGTGCTCAGTGCTCATGGTGCTGGGTGCTCAGTACTCAGGGTGCTGGCTGCTCGGTGCTCAGTACGCTGGGTGCTCAGTACTCAGGGTGCTGGGTGCTCAGTACTCAGGGTGCTCGGTGCTCAGTACTCAGGGTGCTGGGTGCTCAGTGCTCAGGGTGCTGGGTGCTCAGTACTCAGGGTGCTGGGTGCTCAGTGCTCGGGGTGCTCGGTGCTCAGTACGCTGGGTGCTCAGTACTCAGGGTGCTGGGTGCTCAGTACTCAGGGTGCTGGGTGCTCAGTACTCAGGGTGCTGGGTGCTTAGTACTCAGGGTGCTCAGTGCTCAGTACTGAGGGTGCTCAGTGCTCAGTGCTCGAGGTGCTGGGTGCTCAATGCTCAGGGTGCTGGGTGCTCAGTGCTCGGGGTGCTGGGTGCTCAGTGCTCAGGGTGCTGGGTGCTAAGTGCTCAGAGTGCTGGGTGCTCAGTACTCCGGGTGCTCGGTGCTCAGTACTCAGAGTGCTCAGTGCTCAGTACTCAGCGTGGTGGGTGCTCAGTGCTCAGGGTGCTCGGTGATCAGTACTCAGGGTGCTCAGTGCTCAGTACTCAGCGTGCTGGGTGCTCAGTTCTCAGGGTACTGGGTGCTCAGTACTCAGGGTGCTGGGTGCTTAGTACTCAGGGTGCTCGGTCCTCAGTGCTCAGGGTGCTGGGTGCTCAGTGCTCGGGGTGCTGGGTGCTCATTTCTCAATGTGCTGGGTGCTCAGTACTCAGGGTGCTCAGTGCTTGGGGTGCTGGGTGCTCAGTACTCAGGGTGCTCAGTGCTTGGGGTGTTGGGTGCTCAGTACTCAGGGTTCTGGGTGCTCAGTACTCAGGGTGCTGTGTGCTCAGTGCTCAGGGTGCTCAGTCCTCAGTACTCAGGGTGTTGGGTGCTCAGTGCTCGGGCTGCTGGGTGCTCAGTGCTCGGGGTGCTCGGTGCTCAGTACTCAGGGTGTTGGGTGCTCAGTGCTCGGGCTGCTGGGTGCTCAGTGCTCGGGGTGCTGGCTGCTCAGTGCTCGGGGTGATCGGTGCTCAGTACTCAGGGTGCTGGGTACTCAGTGCTTTGGGTGCTCAGTACTCAGGGTGCTGTGTGTCCAGTGCTCAGGGTGCTGGGTGCTCAGTACTCAGGGTGCTCGGTGCTTAGTACTCAGGGTGCTGGGTGCTCAGTACTCCGGGTGCTGGGTGCTCAGTGCTCGGGGTGCTCGGTGCTCAGTGCTCAAGGTGCTGGGTGCTCAGTACTCAGGGTGCTGGGTGCTCAGTGCTCAGGGTGCTCGGTGCTCAGTACGTTGGGTGCTCAGTACTCAGGGTGCTGGGTGCTCAGTGCTCAGGGTGCTGGGTGCTCAGTGCTCAGGGTGCTGGGTGCTCGGTGCTCAGGGTGCTGGGTGCTCGGTGCTCGGGGTGCTGGGTGCTCAGTGCTCGTAGTGCTCGGTGCTTAGTACTCATGGTGCTCAGTGCTCAGTACTCAGGGTGCTGGGTGCTCAGTTCTCATGGTGCTGGGTGCTCAGTACTCAGGGTGCTGGGTGATCGGTGCTCAGTACGCTGGGTGCTCAGTACTCAGGGTGCTGGGTGCTCAGTACTCAGGGTGCTCAGTGCTCAGTACTCAGGGTGCTGGGTGCTCAGTGCTCGGGGTGATGGGTGCTCAGTACTCAGGGTGCTGGGTGCTCAGTGCTCGGGGTGCTCGGTGCTCAGTACGCTGGGTGCTCAGTACTCAGGGTGCTGGGTGCTCAGTACTCAGGGTGCTGGGTGCTCAGTACTCAGGGTGCTGGGTGCTCAGTGCTCAGGGTGCTGGGTGCTCAGTGCTCAGAGTGCTGGGTGCTCAGTGCTCAGAGTGCTGGGTGCTCAGTACTCCGGGTGCTCGGTGCTCAGTACTCAGAGTGCTCAGTGCTCAGTACTCAGCGTGCTGGGTGCTCAGTGCTCAGGGTGCTCGGTGCTCAGTACTCAGGGTGCTCAGTGCTCAGTACTCAGCGTGCTGGGTGCTCAGTGCTCAGGGTGCTGGGTGCTCAGTACTCAGGGTGCTGGGTGCTTAGTACTCAGGGTGCTCTGTCCTCAGTGCTCGGGGTGCTGGGTGCTCATTACTCAGGGTGCTGGGTGCTCAGTTCTCAGGGTGCTCAGTGCTTGCGGTGCCTGGTGCTCAGTACTCAGGGTGCTCAGTGCTTGGGGTGTTGGGTGCTCAGTACTCAGGGTGCTGTGTGCTCAGTACTCAGGGTGCTGGGTGCTCAGTGCTCAGGGTGCTCAGTGCTCAGTACTCAGGGTGTTGGGTGCTCAGTGCTCGGGCTGCTGGGTGCTCAGTTCTCGGGGTGCTGGGTGCTCAGTGCTCGGGGTGCTCGGTGCTCAGTACTCAGGGTGCTGGGTGCTCAGTGCTCGGGGTGCTGGGTGCTCAGTACTCGGGGTGCTCGATGCTGCGTACTCAGGGTGCTGGGTGCTCAGTGCTCAGGGTGCTGGGTGCTCAGTACTCAGGGTGCTCGGTGCTCGTTGCTCAGTACGCTGGGTGCTCAGTACTCAGGGTGCTGGCTGCTCAGTACTCAGGGTGCTCGGTGCTCAGTACTCAGGGTGCTGGGTGCTCAGTACTCAGGGTGCTCAGTGCGTGGGGTGCTGGGTGCTCAGTACTCAGGGTGCTCAGTGCTTGGGGTGTTGGATGCTCAGTACTCAGGGTGCTGGGTGCTCAGTGCTCAGGGTGCTGGGTGCTCAGTACTCAGGGTGCTGGGTGCTCAGTACTCAGGGTGCTGCTTGCTCAGTGCTCGGGGTGGTGGGTGCTCAGTGCTCGGGTTGCTGGCTGCTCAGTGCTCGGGGTGCTGGGTGCTCAGTGCTCCGGGTTCTGGGTGCTCAGTGCTCGGCGCGCTGGGTGCTCAGAGCTCGGGGTACTCGGTGCTCAGTACGTTGGGTGCTCACTACTCAGGGTGCTGGTTGCTCAGTGCTCAGGGTGCTGGGTGCTCAGTGCTCAGGGTGCTGGGTGCTCAGTGCTCAGGGTGCTAGGTGCTCACTACTCAGGGTGCTGGGTACGCAGTGCTCGGGGTGCTGGGTGCTCCGTGCTCAGGGTGCAGGGTGGTCAGTGCTCAGGGTGCTGGGTGCTCAGTACTCGGGGTACTGGGTGCTCAGTGCTCAGGGTGCTGGGTGCTCAGTGCTCAGGGTGCTGGGTGCTCAGTGCTCAGTAATCAGGGTGCTGGGTGCTCAGTGCTCGGGGTGCTGGGTGCTCAGTGCTCAGTACTCAGGGTGCTGGGTGCTCAGTGCTCGGGGTGCTGGATGCTCAGTACTCAGGGTGCTGGGTGCTCAGTGCTCAGGGTGCTGGGTGCTCAGTACTAAGGGTGCTGGGTGCTCAGTGCTCAGGGTGCTGGGTGCTCAGTACTCAGGGTGCTGGGTACTCAGTGCTCGGGGTGCTGGGTGCTCAGTGCTCAGGGTGCTGTGGGCTCAGTGCTCAGTGCACAGGGTGCTGGGTGCTCAGTGCTCAGTGCTCAGGGTGCTGGGTGCTCAGTCCTCGGGGTGCTGGGTGCTCAGTTCTCTGGGTACTCAGTGCTCAGTCCTCAGGGTGCTGGGTGCTCAGTACTCAGGGTGCTCGCTGCTCAGTACTCAGGGTTCTCAGTGCTCAGTTCTCAGGGTGCTGGGTGCTCAGTACTCAGGGTGCTCAGTGCTCAGTACTCGGGGTGCTGGGTGCTCAGTATTCAGGGTGCTCAGTGCTCAGTACTCGGGGTGCTGGGTGCACAGTGCTCAGGGTGCTCAGTGCTCAGTGCTCGGTGTGGTGGGTGCTCAGTGGTCGGGGTGCTGGGTGCTCAGTACTCAGGGTGCGGGGTGCTCAGTACTCAGGGTGCTGGGTGATCAGTGCTCAGGGTGCTGGGTGCTCAGTACTCAGGGTGCGGGGTGCTCAGTACTCAGGGTGCTGAGTGATCAGTGCTCAGGGTGCTGGGTGCTCAGTGCTCGGGGTGCTGGGTGCTCAGTGCTCAGTACTCAGGGTGCTGGGTGCTCAGTGCTCGGGGTGCTGGGTGCTCAGTGCTCGGGGTGCTGGGTGCTCAGTGCTCAGTACTCAGGGTGCTGGGTGCTCAGTGCTCGGGGTGCTGGGTGCTCAGTGCTCAGTACTCAGGGTGCTGGGTGCTCAGTGCTCGGGGTCCTGGGTGCTCAGTGCTCAGTACTCAGGGTGCTGGGTGCTCAGTGCTCGGGGTGCTGGGTGCTCAGTGCTCAGGGTGCGGGGTACTCAGTGCTCGGAGTGCTGGGTGCTCAGTACTCAGGGTGCTGGGTGCTCAGTACTCAGGGTGCTGGGGGCTCAGTGCTCGGGCTGCTGGGTGCTCAGTGCTCGCGGTGCTGGGTGCTCAGTGCTCAGGGTGATCGGTGCTCAGTACTCAGGGTGCTGGGTACTCAGTGCTCAGGGTGCTCGGTGGTCAGTACGTTGGGTGCTCACTACTCAGGGTGCTGGGTGCTCAGTGCTCAGGGTGCTGGGTGCTCAGTGCTAAGGGTGCTGGGTGCTCAGTGCTCAGGGTGCTGGGTGCTCAGTACTCAGGATGCTGGGTGCGCAGTGCTCGGGGTGCTGGGTGCTCCGTGCTCAGGGTGCTGGGTGCTCAGTGCTCAGGGTGCTGGGTGCTCAGTGCTCAGTAATCAGGGTGCTGGGTGCTCAGTGCTCAGGGTGCTGGGTGCTCAGTACTCGGGGTACTGGGTGCTCAGTGCTCAGGGTGCTGGGTGCTCAGTGCTCAGGGTGCTGGGTGCTCAGTGCTCGGGGTGCTGGGTGCTCAGTACTCAGGGTGCTGGGTGCTCAGTACTCAGGGTGCTGGGGGCTCAGTGCTCGGGGTGCTGGGTGCTCAGTGCTCAGGGTGCTGGGTGCTCAGTGCTCAGTGCACAGCGTGCTGGGGGCTCAGTGCTCAGTGCTCAGGGTGCTGGGTGCTCAGTCCTCGGGGTGCTGGGTGCTCAGTTCTCTGGGTGCTCAGTGCTCAGTCCTCAGGGTGCTGGGTGCTCAGTACTCAGGGTGCTGGGTGCTCAGTACTCAGGGAGCTCAGTGCTCGGGGTGCAGGGTGCTCAGTACTCAGGGTGCAGGGGGCTCAGTACTCAGGGTGCTCAGTACTCGGGGTGCGGGGTGCTCAGTACTCAAGGTGCTGGGTGCTCAGTACTCAGGGTGCTGGGTGCTCAGTGCTCTGGGTGCTCGGTACTCAGGGTGCTGTGTGTGCAGTGCTCAGGGTGCTGGGTGCTCAGTACTCAGGGTGCTCGGTGCTTAGTACTCAGGGTGCTGGGTGCTCAGTACTCCGGGTGCTGGGTGCTCAGTGCTCGGGGTGCTCGGTGCTCAGTGTTCAAGGTGCTGGGTGCTCAGTGCTCAGGGTGCTCGGTGCTCAGTACTCAGGGTGCTGGGTGCTCAGTGCTCGGGGTGCTCGGTGCTCAGTCCTCGGGTTGCTGGGTGCTCAGTTCTCTGGGTGCTCAGTGCTCAGTCCTCAGGGTGCTGGGTGCTCAGTACTCAGGGTGCTGGGTTCTCAGTACTCAGGGTGCTCAGTACTCAGGGTGCTGGGTGCTCAGTACTCCGGGTGCTGGGTGCTCAGTGCTCGGGGTGCTCGGTGCTCAGTCCTCGGGTTGCTGGGTGCTCAGTTCTCTGGGTGCTCAGTGCTCAGTCCTCAGGGTGCTGGGTGCTCAGTACTCAGGGTGCTGGGTGCTCAGTACTCAGGGAGCTCAGTGCTCGGGGTGCAGGGTGCTCAGTACTCAGGGTGCAGGGGGCTCAGTACTCAGGGTGCTCAGTACTCGGGGTGCGGGGTGCTCAGTACTCAAGGTGCTGGGTGCTCAGTACTCAGGGTGCTGGGTGCTCAGTACTCAGGGTGCGGGGTGCTCAGTACTCAGGGTGCTGGGTGATCAGTACTCGGGTGCTGGGTGCTCAGTGCTCAGGGTGCTGGGTGCTCAGTGCTCGGGGTGCTGGGTGCTCAGTGCTCAGTACTCAGGGTGCTGGGTGCTCAGTGCTCAGTACTCAGGGTGCTGGGTGCTCAGTGCTCGGGGTGCTGGGTGTTCAGTGCTCAGGGTGCTGGGTGCTCAGTGCTCAGGGTGCTGGGTACTCAGTGCTCGGGGTGCTGGGTGCTCAGTACTCAGGGTGCTGGGTGCTCAGTACTCAGGGTGCTGGGGGCTCAGTGCTCGGGCTGCTGGGTGCTCAGTGCTCGGGGTGCTGGGTGCTCAGTGCTCGGGGTGATCGGTGCTCAGTACTCAGGGTTCTGTGTACTTAGTGCTCGGGGTGCTCAGTACTCAGGGTGCTGTGTGTCCAGTGCTCAGGGTGCTGGGTGCTCAGTACTCAGGGTGCTTGGTGCTTAGTACTCAGGGTGCTGGGTGCTCAGTACTCCGGGTGCTGGGTGCTCAGTGCTCGGGGTGCTCGGTGCTCAGTGCTCAAGGGGCTGGGTGCTCAGTACTCAGGGTGCTCATTGCTCAGGGTGCTGGGTGCTCAGTAATCAGGGTGCTGGGTGCTCAGTGCTCAGGGTGCTCGGTGCTCAGTACGTTGGGTGCTCAGTACTCAGGGTGCTGGGTGCTCAGTGCTCAGGGTGCTGGGTGCTCGGTGCTCGGGGTGCTGGGTGCTCAGTGCTCGTAGTGCTCGGTGCTCAGTACTCAGGGTGCTCAGTGCTCAGTACTCAGGGTGCTGGGTGCTCAGTGCTCATGGTGCTGGGTGCTCAGTACTCAGGGTGCTGGGTGCTCTGTGCTCAGTACGCTGGGTGCTCAGTACTCAGGGTGCTGGGTGCTCAGTACTCAGGGTGCTCGGTGCTCAGTACTCAGGGTGCTGGGTGCTCAGTGCTCGGGGTGCTGGGTGCTCAGTGCTCGGGGTGCTGGGTGCTCAGTGCTCGGGGTGCTCGGTGCTCAGTACGCTGGGTGCTCAGTACTCAGGGTGCTGGGTGCTCAGTACTCAGGGTGCTGGGTGCTCAGTACTCAGGGTGCTGGGTGCTTAGTACTCAGGGTGCTCAGTGCTCAGTACTTAGGGTGCTCAGTGCTCAGTGCTCGGGGTGCTGGGTGCTCAGTGCTCAGGGTGCTGGGTGCTCAGTGCTCAGGGTGCTGGGTGCTCAGTGCTCAGGGTGCTGGGTGCTCAGTGCTCAGAGTGCTGGGTGCTCAGTACTCCGGGTGCTCGGTGCTCAGTACTCAGAGTGCTCAGTGCTCAGTACTCAGCGTGCTGGGTGCTCAGTGCTCAGGGTGCTGGGTGCTCAGTACTCAGGGTGCTGGGTGCTTAGTACTCAGGGTGCTCGGTCCTCAGTGCTCGGGGTGCTGGGTGCTCATTCCTCAGGGTGCTGGGTGCTCAGTACTCAGGGTGCTCAGTGCTTGGGGTGCTGGGTGCTCAGTCCTCAGGGTGCTGGGTGCTCGTTGCTCAATACGCTGGGTGCTCAGTACTCAGGGTGCTGGCTGCTCAGTACTCAGGGTGCTCGGTGCTCAGTACTCAGGGTGCTGGGTGCTCAGTACTCGGGGTACTGGGTGCTCAGTGCTCAGGGTGCTGGGTGCTCAGTGCTCAGGGTGCTGGGTGCTCAGTGCTCAGTAATCAGGGTGCTGGGTGCTCAGTGCTCGGGGTGCTGGGTACTCAGTGCTCAGTACTCAGGGTGCTGGGTGCTCAGTGCTCGGGTTGCTGGATGCTCAGTACTCAGGGTCCTGGGTGCTCAGTGCTCAGGGTGCTGTGTGCTCAGTACTAAGGGTGCTGGGTGCTCAGTACTCAGTGCACAGGGTGCTGGGTGCTCAGTGCTCAGTCCTCAGGGTGCAGGGTGGTCAGTACTCAGGGTGCTGGGGGCTCAGTACTCAGGGTGCTCAGTACTCGGGGTGCGGGGTCCTCAGTACTCAAGGTGCTGGGTGCTCAGTACTCAGGGTGCTGGGTGCTCAGTACTCAGGGTGCGGGGTGCTCAGTACTCAGGGTGCTGGGTGATCAGTACTCGGGTGCTGGGTGCTCAGTGCTCAGGGTGCTGGGTGCTCAGTGCTAGGGGTGCTGGGTGCTCAGTGCTCAGTACTCAGGGTGCTGGGTGCTCAGTGCTCAGGGTGCTGGGTGCTCAGTGCTCAGTACTCAGGGTGCTGGGGGCTCAGTGCTTGGGGTGCTGGGTGCTCAGTGCTCAGGGTGCTGGGTGCTCAGTGCTCAGGGTGCTGGGTAATCAGTGCTAGGGGTGCTGGGTGCTCAGTACTCAGGGTGCTGGGTGCTCAGTACTCAGGGTGCTGGGGGCTCAGTGCTCGGGCTGCTGGGTGCTCAGTGCTCGGGGTGCTCGGTGCTCAGTACTCAGGGTACTGGGTGCTCAGTGCTCGGGGTGCTCAGTACTCAGGGTGCTGTGTGTCCAGTGCTCAGGGTGCTGGGTGCTCAGTACTCAGGGTGCTCGGTGCTTAGTACTCAGGGTGCTGGGTGCTCAGTACTCCGGGTGCTGGGTGCTCAGTGCTCGGGGTGCTCGGTGCTCAGTGCTCAATGTGCTGGGTGCTCAGTACTCAGGGTGCTCATTGCTCAGGGTGCTGGGTGCTCAGTGCTCAGGGTGCTGGGTGCTCAGTGCTCAGAGTGCTGGGTGCTCAGTGCTCAGGGTGCTCGGTACTCAGGGTGCTGGGTGCTCAGTGCTCAGAGTGCTGGGTGCTCAGTACTCCGGGTGCTCGGTGCTCAGTACTCAGAGTGCTCAGTGCTCAGTACTCAGCGTGCTGGGTGCTCAGTGCTCAGGGTGCTCGGTGCTCAGTACTCAGGGTGCTCAGTGCTCAGTACTCAGCGTGCTGGGTGCTCAGTGCTCAGGGTGCTGGGTGCTCAGTACTCAGGGTGCTGGGTGCTTAGTACTCAGGGTGCTCTGTCCTCAGTGCTCGGGGTGCTGGGTGCTCATTACTCAGGGTGCTGGGTGCTCAGTTCTCAGGGTGCTCAGTGCTTGCGGTGCCTGGTGCTCAGTACTCAGGGTGCTCAGTGCTTGGGGTGTTGGGTGCTCAGTACTCAGGGTGCTGTGTGCTCAGTACTCAGGGTGCTGGGTGCTCAGTGCTCAGGGTGCTCAGTGCTCAGTACTCAGGGTGTTGGGTGCTCAGTGCTCGGGCTGCTGGGTGCTCAGTTCTCGGGGTGCTGGGTGCTCAGTGCTCGGGGTGCTCGGTGCTCAGTACTCAGGGTGCTGGGTGCTCAGTGCTCGGGGTGCTGGGTGCTCAGTACTCGGGGTGCTCGATGCTCCGTACTCAGGGTGCTGGGTGCTCAGTGCTCAGGGTGCTGGGTGCTCAGTACTCAGGGTGCTCGGTGCTCGTTGCTCAGTACGCTGGGTGCTCAGTACTCAGGGTGCTGGCTGCTCAGTACTCAGGGTGCTCGGTGCTCAGTACTCAGGGTGCTGGGTGCTCAGTACTCAGGGTGCTCAGTGCGTGGGGTGCTGGGTGCTCAGTACTCAGGGTGCTCAGTGCTTGGGGTGTTGGATGCTCAGTACTCAGGGTGCTGGGTGCTCAGTGCTCAGGGTGCTGGGTGCTCAGTACTCAGGGTGCTGGGTGCTCAGTACTCAGGGTGCTGCTTGCTCAGTGCTCGGGGTGGTGGGTGCTCAGTGCTCGGGTTGCTGGCTGCTCAGTGCTCGGGGTGCTGGGTGCTCAGTGCTCCGGGTTCTGGGTGCTCAGTGCTCGGCGCGCTGGGTGCTCAGAGCTCGGGGTGCTCGGTGCTCAGTACGTTGGGTGCTCACTACTCAGGGTGCTGGTTGCTCAGTGCTCAGGGTGCTGGGTGCTCAGTGCTCAGGGTGCTGGGTGCTCAGTGCTCAGGGTGCTAGGTGCTCACTACTCAGGGTGCTGGGTACGCAGTGCTCGGGGTGCTGGGTGCTCCGTGCTCAGGGTGCAGGGTGGTCAGTGCTCAGGGTGCTGGGTGCTCAGTACTCGGGGTACTGGGTGCTCAGTGCTCAGGGTGCTGGGTGCTCAGTGCTCAGGGTGCTGGGTGCTCAGTGCTCAGTAATCAGGGTGCTGGGTGCTCAGTGCTCGGGGTGCTGGGTGCTCAGTGCTCAGTACTCAGGGTGCTGGGTGCTCAGTGCTCGGGGTGCTGGATGCTCAGTACTCAGGGTGCTGGGTGCTCAGTGCTCAGGGTGCTGGGTGCTCAGTACTAAGGGTGCTGGGTGCTCAGTGCTCAGGGTGCTGGGTGCTCAGTACTCAGGGTGCTGGGTACTCAGTGCTCGGGGTGCTGGGTGCTCAGTGCTCAGGGTGCTGTGGGCTCAGTGCTCAGTGCACAGGGTGCTGGGTGCTCAGTGCTCAGTGCTCAGGGTGCTGGGTGCTCAGTCCTCGGGGTGCTGGGTGCTCAGTTCTCTGGGTACTCAGTGCTCAGTCCTCAGGGTGCTGGGTGCTCAGTACTCAGGTTGCTGTGTGCTCAGTACTCAGGGAGCTCAGTGCTCGGGGTGCAGGGTGCTCAGTACTCAGGGTGCTGGGGGCTCAGTACTCAGGGTGCTCAGTACTCGGGGTGCGGGGTGCTCAGTACTCAAGGTGCTGGGTGCTCAGTACTCAGGGTGCTGGGTGCTCAGTACTCAGGGTGCGGGGTGCTCAGTACTCAGGGTGCTGGGTGATCAGTACTCGGGTGCTGGGTGCTCAGTGCTCAGGGTGCTGGGTGCTCAGTGCTCGGGGTGCTGGGTGCTCAGTGCTCAGTACTCAGGGTGCTGGGTGCTCAGTGCTTGGGGTGCTTGGAGCTCAGTGCTCAGGGTGCTGGGTGCTCAGTGCTTGGGGTGCTTGGAGCTCAGTGCTCAGGGTGCTGGGTACTCAGTGCTCGGGGTGCTGGGTGCTCAGTACTCAGGGTGCTGGGTGCTCAGTACTCAGGGTGCTGGGGGCTCAGTGCTCGGGCTGCTGGGTGCTCAGTGCTCGGGGTGCTGGGTGCTCAGTGCTCGGGGTGCTAGGTGCTCAGTACTCAGGGTGCTCATTGCTCATGGTGCTGGGTGCTCAGTGCTCAGGGTGCTGGGTGCTCAGTGCTCAGGGTGCTCGGTGCTCAGTACGTTGGGTGCTCAGTACTCAGGGTGCTGGGTGCTCAGTGCTCAGGGTGCTGGGTGCTCAGTGCTCAGGGTGCTGGGTGCTCGGTGCTCAGGGTGCTGGGTGCTCGGTGCTCGGGGTGCTGGATGCTCAGTGCTCAGGGTGCTCGGTGCTCAGTACTCAGGGTGCTCAGTGCTCAGTACTCAGGGTGCTGGGTGCTCAGTGCTCATGGTGCTGGGTGCTCAGTACTCATGGTGCTGGGTGCTCGGTGCTCAGTACGCTGGGTGCTCAGTACTCAGGGTGCTGGGTGCTCAGTACTCAGGGTGCTCGGTGCTCAGTACTCATTGTGCTGGGTGCTCAGTGCTCGGGGTGCTGGGTGCTCAGTACTCAGGGTGCTGGGTGCTCAGTGCTCGGGGTGCTCGGTGCTCAGTACGCTGGGTGCTCAGTACTCAGGGTGCTGGGTGCTCAGTACTCAGGGTGCTGGGTGCTCAGTACTCAGGGTGCTGGGTGCTTAGTACTCAAGGTGCTCAGTGCTCAGTACTTAGGGTGCTCAGTGCTCAGTGCTCGGGGTTCTGGGTGCTCAGTTCTCAGGGTGCTGGGTGCTCAGTGCTCAGTACTCATTGTGCTGGGTGCTCAGTGCTCAGGGTGCTGGGTGCTAAGTGCTCAGAGTGCTGGGTGCTCAGTACTGCGTGTGCTCGGTGCTCAGTACTCAGAGTGCTCAGTGCTCAGTACTCAGCGTGGTGGGTGCTCAGTGCTCAGGGTGCTCGGTGATCAGTGCTCAGGGTGCTCAGTGCTCAGTACTCAGCGTGCTGGGTGCTCAGTGCTCAGGGTGCTGGGTGCTCAGTACTCAGGGTGCTCGTTGTTTAGTACTCAGGGTGCTCGGTCCTCAGTGCTCAGGGTGCTGGGTGCTCAGTGCTCGGGGTGCTCAGTGCTTGGGGTGCTGGGTGCTCAGTACTCAGGGTGCTCAGTGCTTGGGGTGTTACGTGCTCAGTACTCAGGGTGCTGGGTGCTCAGTACTCAGGGTGCTGGGTGCTCAGTGCTCAGGGTGCTCAGTCCTCAGTACTCAGGGTGTTGGGTGCTCAGTGCTCGGGCTGCTGGGTGCTCAGTGCTCGGGGTGCTGGGTGCTCAGTGCTCGGGGTGCTCGGTGCTCAGTACTCAGGGTGCTGGGTGCTCAGTGCACGGGGTGCTGGGTGCTCAGTACTCGGGGTGCTCGGTGCTCAGTACTCAGGGTGCGGGGTGCTCAGTACTCAGGGTGCTGGGTGATCAGTACTCGGGTGCTGGGTGCTCAGTGCTCAGGGTGCTGGGTGCTCAGTGCTAGGGGTGCTGGGTGCTCAGTGCTCAGTACACAGGGTGCTGGGTGCTCAGTGCTCGGGGTGCTGGGTGCTCAGTGCTCAGTACTCATTGTGCTGGGTGCTCAGTGCTTGGGGTTCTGGGTGCTCAGTGCTCAGGGTGCTGGGTGCTCAGTGCTCAGGGTGCTGGGTAATCAGTGCTCGGGGTGCTGGGTGCTCAGTACTCAGGGTGCTGGGTGCTCAGTACTCAGGGTGCTGGGGGCTCAGTGCTCGGGCTGCTGGGTGCTCAGTTCTCGGGGTGCTGGGTGCTCAGTGCTCGGGGTGCTCGGTGCTCAGTACTCAGGGTACTGGGTGCTCAGTGCTCAGGGTGTTCAGTACTCAGGGTGCTGTGTGTCCAGTGCTCAGGGTGCTGGGTGCTCAGTACTCAGGGTGCTCGGTGCTTAGTACTCAGGGTGCTGGGTGCTCAGTACTCCGGGTGCTGGGTGCTCAGTGCTCGGGGTGCTCGGTGCTCAGTGCTCAAGGTGCTGGGTGCTCAGTACTCATGGTGCTCATTGCTCAGGGTGCTGGGTGCTCAGTACTCAGGGTGCTGGGTGCTCAGTGCTCAGGGTGCTTGGTGCTCAGTACGTTGGGTGCTCAGTACTCAGGGTGCTGGGTGCTCAGTGCTCAGGGTGCTGGGTGCTCAGTGCTCAGGGTGCTGGGTGCTCGGTGCTCAGGGTGCTGGGTGCTCGGTGCTCGGGGTGCTGGGTGCTCAGTGCTCAGCGTGCTCGGTGCTCAGTACTCAGGGTGCTCAGTGCTCAGTACTCAGGGTGCTGGGTGCTCAGTGCTCATGGTGCTGGGTGCTAAGTACTCAGGGTGCTGGCTGCTCGGTGCTCAGTACGCTGGGTGCTCAGTACTCAGGGTGCTGGGTGCTCAGTACTCAGGGTGCTCGGTGCTCAGTACTCAGGGTGCTGGGTGCTCAGTGCTCGGGGTGCTCGGTGCTCAGTACGCTGGGTGCTCAATACTCAGGGTGCTGGGTGCTCAGTACTCAGGGTGCTCGGTGCTCAGTACTCAGGGTGCTGGGTGCTTAGTACTCAGGGTGCTCAGTGCTCAGTACTGAGGGTGCTCAGTGCTCAGTGCTCGGGGTGCTGGGTGCTCAATGCTCAGGGTGCTGGGTGCTCAGTGCTCGGGGTGCTGGGTGCTCAGTGCTCAGGGTGCTGGGTGCTAAGTGCTCAGAGTGCTGGGTGCTCAGTACTCCGGGTGCTCGGTGCTCAGTACTCAGAGTGCTCAGTGCTCAGTAATCAGCGTGGTGGGTGCTCAGTGCTCAGGGTGCTCGGTGATCAGTACTCAGAGTGCTCAGTGCTCAGTACTCAGCGTGCTGGCTGCTCAGTTCTCAGGGTACTGGGTGCTCAGTACTCAGGGTGCTGGGTGCTTAGTACTCAGGGTTCTCGGTCATTAGTGCTCAGGGTGCTGGGTGCTCAGTGCTCGGGGTGCTGGGTGCTCATTACTCAAGGTGCTGGGTGCTCAGTACTCAGGGTGCTCAGTGCTTGGGGTGCTGGGTGCTCAGTACTCAGGGTGCTCAGTGCTTGGGGTGTTGGTTGCTCAGTACTCAGGGTTCTGGGTGCTCAGTACTCAGGGTGCTGTGTGCTCAGTGCTCAGGGTGCTCAGTCCTCAGTACTCAGGGTGTTGGGTGCTCAGTGCTCTGGCTGCTGGGTGCTCAGTGCTCGGGGTGCTGGGTGCTCAGTGCTCGGGGTGCTCGGTGCTCAGTACTCAGGGTGTTGGGTGCTCAGTGCTCGGGCTGCTGGGTGCTCAGTGCTCGGGGTGCTGGGTGCTCAGTGCTCGGGGTGATCGGTGCTCAGTACTCAGGGTGCTGGGTACTCAGTGCTTTGGGTGCTCAGTACTCAGGGTGCTGTGTGTCCAGTGGTCAGGGTTCTGGGTGCTCAGTACTCAGGGTGCTCGGTGCTTAGTACTCAGGGTGCTGGGTGCTCAGTACTCCGGGTGCTGGGTGCTCCGTGCTCAAGGTGCTCAGTCCTCAGTACTCAGGGTGTTGGGTGCTCAGTGCTCTGGCTACTGGGTGCTCAGTGCTCGGGGTGCTGGGTGCTCAGTGCTCGGGGTGCTCGGTGCTCAGTACTCAGGGTGTTGGGTGCTCAGTGCTCGGGCTGCTGGGTGCTCAGTGCTCGGGGTGCTGGGTGCTCAGTGCTCGGGGTGATCGGTGCTCAGTACTCAGGGTGCTGGGTACTCAGTGCTTTGGGTGCTCAGTACTCAGGGTGCTGTGTGTCCAGTGGTCAGGGTTCTGGGTGCTCAGTACTCAGGGTGCTCGGTGCTTAGTACTCAGGGTGCTGGGTGCTCAGTACTCCGGGTGCTCGGTGCTCAGTGCTCAAGGTGCTGGGTGCTCAGTACTCAGGGTGCTCATTGCTCAGGGTGCTGGGTGCTCAGTATTCAGGGTGCTGGGTGCTCAGTACTCAGGGTGCTGGGTGCTCAGTGCTCAGCGTGCTGGGTGCTCAGTGCTCAGGGTGCTGGGTGCTCGGTGCTCAGGGTGCTGGGTGCTCGGTGCTCGGGGTGCTGGGTGCTCAGTGCTCGTAGTGCTCGGTGCTCAGTACTCAGGGAGCTCAGTGCTCAGTACTCAGGGTGCTGGGTGCTCAGTGCTCATGGTGCTGGGTGCTCAGTACTCAGGGTGCTGGGTGATCGGTGCTCAGTACGCTGGGTGCTCAGTACTCAGGGTGCTGGGTGCTCAGTACTCAGGGTGCTCGGTGCTCAGTACTCAGGGTGCTGTGTGCTCAGTGCTCGGGGTGCTGGGTGCTCAGTACTCAGGGTGCTGGGTGCTCAGTGCTCGGGGTGCTCGGTGCTCAGTACGCTGGGTGCTCAGTACTCAGGGTGCTGGGTGCTCAGTACTCAGGCTGCTGGGTGCTCAGTACTCAGGGTGCTGGGTGCTCAGTGCTCAGGGTGCTGGGTGCTCAGTGCTCAGGGTGCTGGGTGCACATTGCTTAGAGTGCTGGGTGCTCAGTACTCCGGGTTCTCGGTGCTCAGTACTCAGAGTGCTCAGTGCTCAGTACTCAGCGTGCTGGGTGCTCAGTGCTCAGGGTGCTCGGTGCTCAGTACGTTGGGTGCTCAGTACTCAGGGTGCTGGGTGCTCGGTGCTCAGGGTGCTGGGTGCTCGGTGCTCGGGGTGCTGGGTGCTCAGTGCTCGTAGTGCTCGGTGCTCAGTACTCAGGGTGCTCAGTGCTCAGTACTCAGGGTGCTGGGTGCTCAGTGCTCATGGTGCTGGGTGCTCAGTACTCAGGGTGCTGGGTGATCGGTGCTCAGTACGCTGGGTGCTCAGTACTCAGGGTGCTGGGTGCTCAGTACTCAGGGTGCTCGGTGCTCAGTACTCAGGGTGCTGTGTGCTCAGTGCTCGGGGTGCTGGGTGCTCAGTACTCAGGGTGCTGGGTGCTCAGTGCTCGGGGTGCTCGGTGCTCAGTACGCTGGGTGCTCAGTACTCAGGGTGCTGGGTGCTCAGTACTCAGGGTGCTGGGTGCTCAGTACTCAGGGTGCTGGGTGCTCAGTGCTCAGGGTGCTGGGTGCTCAGTGCTCAGGGTGCTGGGTGCACATTGCTTAGAGTGCTGGGTGCTCAGTACTCCGGGTGCTCGGTGCTCAGTACTCAGAGTGCTCAGTGCTCAGTACTCAGCGTGCTGGGTGCTCAGTGCTCAGGGTGCTCGGTGCTCAGTACTCAGGGTGCTCAGTGCTCAGTACTCAGCGTGCTGGGTGCTCATTGCTCAGGGTGCTGGGTGCTCAGTACTCAGGGTGCTGGGTGCTTAGTACTCAGGGTGCTGGGTCCTCAGTGCTCGGGGTGCTGGGTGCTCATTACTCAGGGTGCTGGGTGCTCAGTACTCAGGGTGCTCAGTGCATGCGGTGCTGGGTGCTCAGTACTCAGGGTGCTAAGTGCTTGGGGTGTTGGGTGCTCAGTACTCAGGGTGCTGGGTGCTCAGTACTCAGGGTGCTGGGTGCTCAGTGCTCAGGGTGCTCAGTGCTCAGTACTCAGGGTGCTGGGTGCTCAGTGCTCGGGCTGCTGGGTGCTCAGTGCTCGGGGTGCTGGGTGCTCAGTGCTCGGGGTGCTCGGTGCTCAGTACTCAGGGTGCTGGGTGCTCAGTGCTCGGGGTGCTGGGTGCTCAGTACTCGGGGTGCTCGGTGCTCAGTACTCAGGGTGCTGGGTGCTCAGTGCTCAGGGTGCTGGGTGCTCAGTACTCAGGGTGCTCGGTGCTCGTTGCTCAGTACGCTGGGTGCTCAGTACTCAGGGTGCTGGCTGCTCAGTACTCAGGGTGCTGGGTGCTCAGTACTCAGGGTGCTCAGTGCTTGGGGTGCTGGGTGCTCAGTACTCAGGGTGCTCAGTGCTTGGGGTGTTGGGTGCTCAGTACTCAGGGTGCTGGGTGCTCAGTGCTCAGGGTGCTGGGTGCTCAGTACTCAGGGTGCTGGGTGCTCAGTACTCAGGGTGCTGGGT
The DNA here is from genome assembly GCF_018167655.1 of Microtus oregoni. NCBI lineage: Eukaryota > Metazoa > Chordata > Mammalia > Rodentia > Cricetidae > Microtus > Microtus oregoni. Next base: position 1,392,609 of record NW_024544706.1, read on the forward strand.
GCTCAGTGCTCGGGGTGGTGGGTGCTCAGTGCTCGGGGTGCTGGCTGCTCAGTGCTCGGGGTGCAGGGTGCTCAGTGCTCGGGGTGCTGGGTGCTCAGTGCTCAGGGTGCTGGGTGCTAAGTGCTCAGAGTGCTGGGTGCTCAGTACTCCGGGTGCTCGGTGCTCAGTACTCAGAGTGCTCAGTGCTCAGTAATCAGCGTGGTGGGTGCTCAGTGCTCAGGGTGCTCTGTGATCAGTACTCAGAGTGCTCAGTGCTCAGTACTCAGCGTGCTGGCTGCTCAGTTCTCAGGGTACTGGGTGCTCAGTACTCAGGGTGCTGGGTGCTTAGTACTCAGGGTTCTCGGTCATTAGTGCTCAGGGTGCTGGGTGCTCAGTGCTCGGGGTGCTGGGTGCTCATTACTCAAGGTGCTGGGTGCTCAGTACTCAGGGTGCTCAGTGCTTGGGGTGCTGGGTGCTCAGTACTCAGGGTGCTCAGTGCTTGGGGTGTTGGTTGCTCAGTACTCAGGGTTCTGGGTGCTCAGTACTCAGGGTGCTGTGTGCTCAGTGCTCAGGGTGCTCAGTCCTCAGTACTCAGGGTGTTGGGTGCTCAGTGCTCTGGCTGCTGGGTGCTCAGTGCTCGGGGTGCTGGGTGCTCAGTGCTCGGGGTGCTCGGTGCTCAGTACTCAGGGTGTTGGGTGCTCAGTGCTCGGGCTGCTGGGTGCTCAGTGCTCGGGGTGCTGGGTGCTCAGTGCTCGGGGTGATCGGTGCTCAGTACTCAGGGTGCTGGGTACTCAGTGCTTTGGGTGCTCAGTACTCAGGGTGCTGTGTGTCCAGTGGTCAGGGTTCTGGGTGCTCAGTACTCAGGGTGCTCGGTGCTTAGTACTCAGGGTGCTGGGTGCTCAGTACTCCGGGTGCTGGGTGCTCAGTGCTCAAGGTGCTCAGTCCTCAGTACTCAGGGTGTTGGGTGCTCAGTGCTCTGGCTACTGGGTGCTCAGTGCTCGGGGTGCTGGGTGCTCAGTGCTCGGGGTGCTCGGTGCTCAGTACTCAGGGTGTTGGGTGCTCAGTGTTCGGGCTGCTGGGTGCTCAGTGCTCGGGGTGCTGGGTGCTCAGTGCTCGGGGTGATCGGTGCTCAGTACTCAGGGTGCTGGGTACTCAGTGCTTTGGGTGCTCAGTACTCAGGGTGCTGTGTGTCCAGTGGTCAGGGTTCTGGGTGCTCAGTACTCAGGGTGCTCGGTGCTTAGTACTCAGGGTGCTGGGTGCTCAGTACTCCGGGTGCTCGGTGCTCAGTGCTCAAGGTGCTGGGTGCTCAGTACTCAGGGTGCTCATTGCTCAGGGTGCTGGGTGCTCAGTATTCAGGGTGCTGGGTGCTCAGTACTCAGGGTGCTGGGTGCTCAGTGCTCAGCGTGCTGGGTGCTCAGTGCTCAGGGTGCTGGGTGCTCGGTGCTCAGGGTGCTGGGTGCTCGGTGCTCGGGGTGCTGGGTGCTCAGTGCTCGTAGTGCTCGGTGCTCAGTACTCAGGGTGCTCAGTGCTCAGTACTCAGGGTGCTGGGTGCTCAGTGCTCATGGTGCTGGGTGCTCAGTACTCAGGGTGCTGGGTGATCGGTGCTCAGTACGCTGGGTGCTCAGTACTCAGGGTGCTGGGTGCTCAGTACTCAGGGTGCTCGGTGCTCAGTACTCAGGGTGCTGTGTGCTCAGTGCTCGGGGTGCTGGGTGCTCAGTACTCAGGGTGCTGGGTGCTCAGTGCTCGGGGTGCTCGGTGCTCAGTACGCTGGGTGCTCAGTACTCAGGGTGCTGGGTGCTCAGTACTCAGGGTGCTGGGTGCTCAGTACTCAGGGTGCTGGGTGCTCAGTGCTCAGGGTGCTGGGTGCTCAGTGCTCAGGGTGCTGGGTGCACATTGCTTAGAGTGCTGGGTGCTCAGTACTCCGGGTGCTCGGTGCTCAGTACTCAGAGTGCTCAGTGCTCAGTACTCAGCGTGCTGGGTGCTCAGTGCTCAGGGTGCTCGGTGCTCAGTACTCAGGGTGCTCAGTGCTCAGTACTCAGCGTGCTGGGTGCTCATTGCTCAGGGTGCTGGGTGCTCAGTACTCAGGGTGCTGGGTGCTTAGTACTCAGGGTGCTGGGTCCTCAGTGCTCGGGGTGCTGGGTGCTCATTACTCAGGGTGCTGGGTGCTCAGTACTCAGGGTGCTCAGTGCATGCGGTGCTGGGTGCTCAGTACTCAGGGTGCTAAGTGCTTGGGGTGTTGGGTGCTCAGTACTCAGGGTGCTGGGTGCTCAGTACTCAGGGTGCTGGGTGCTCAGTGCTCAGGGTGCTCAGTGCTCAGTACTCAGGGTGCTGGGTGCTCAGTGCTCGGGCTGCTGGGTGCTCAGTGCTCGGGGTGCTGGGTGCTCAGTGCTCGGGGTGCTCGGTGCTCAGTACTCAGGGTGCTGGGTGCTCAGTGCTCGGGGTGCTGGGTGCTCAGTACTCGGGGTGCTCGGTGCTCAGTACTCAGGGTGCTGGGTGCTCAGTGCTCAGGGTGCTGGGTGCTCAGTACTCAGGGTGCTCGGTGCTCGTTGCTCAGTACGCTGGGTGCTCAGTACTCAGGGTGCTGGCTGCTCAGTACTCAGGGTGCTGGGTGCTCAGTACTCAGGGTGCTCAGTGCTTGGGGTGCTGGGTGCTCAGTACTCAGGGTGCTCAGTGCTTGGGGTGTTGGTTGCTCAGTACTCAGGGTGCTGGGTGCTCAGTGCTCAGGGTGCTGGGTGCTCAGTACTCAGGGTGCTGGGTGCTCAGTACTCAGGGTGCTGGGTGCTCAGTGCTCGGGGTGGTGGGTGCTCAGTGCTCGGGGTGCTGGCTGCTCAGTGCTCGGGGTGCAGGGTGCTCAGTGCTCGGGGTGCTGGGTGCTCAGTGCTCAGGGTGCTGGGTGCTAAGTGCTCAGAGTGCTGGGTGCTCAGTACTCCGGGTGCTCGGTGCTCAGTACTCAGAGTGCTCAGTGCTCAGTAATCAGCGTGGTGGGTGCTCAGTGCTCAGGGTGCTCTGTGATCAGTACTCAGAGTGCTCAGTGCTCAGTACTCAGCGTGCTGGCTGCTCAGTTCTCAGGGTACTGGGTGCTCAGTACTCAGGGTGCTGGGTGCTTAGTACTCAGGGTTCTCGGTCATTAGTGCTCAGGGTGCTGGGTGCTCAGTGCTCGGGGTGCTGGGTGCTCATTACTCAAGGTGCTGGGTGCTCAGTACTCAGGGTGCTCAGTGCTTGGGGTGCTGGGTGCTCAGTACTCAGGGTGCTCAGTGCTTGGGGTGTTGGTTGCTCAGTACTCAGGGTTCTGGGTGCTCAGTACTCTGGGTGCTGTGTGCTCAGTGCTCAGGGTGCTCAGTCCTCAGTACTCAGGGTGTTGGGTGCTCAGTGCTCTGGCTGCTGGGTGCTCAGTGCTCGGGGTGCTGGGTGCTCAGTGCTCGGGGTGCTCGGTGCTCAGTACTCAGGGTGTTGGGTGCTCAGTGCTCGGGCTGCTGGGTGCTCAGTGCTCGGGGTGCTGGGTGCTCAGTGCTCGGGGTGATCGGTGCTCAGTACTCAGGGTGCTGGGTACTCAGTGCTTTGGGTGCTCAGTACTCAGGGTGCTGTGTGTCCAGTGGTCAGGGTTCTGGGTGCTCAGTACTCAGGGTGCTCGGTGCTTAGTACTCAGGGTGCTGGGTGCTCAGTACTCCGGGTGCTGGGTGCTCAGTGCTCAAGGTGCTCAGTCCTCAGTACTCAGGGTGTTGGGTGCTCAGTGCTCTGGCTACTGGGTGCTCAGTGCTCGGGGTGCTGGGTGCTCAGTGCTCGGGGTGCTCGGTGCTCAGTACTCAGGGTGTTGGGTGCTCAGTGTTCGGGCTGCTGGGTGCTCAGTGCTCGGGGTGCTGGGTGCTCAGTGCTCGGGGTGATCGGTGCTCAGTACTCAGGGTGCTGGGTACTCAGTGCTTTGGGTGCTCAGTACTCAGGGTGCTGTGTGTCCAGTGGTCAGGGTTCTGGGTGCTCAGTACTCAGGGTGCTCGGTGCTTAGTACTCAGGGTGCTGGGTGCTCAGTACTCCGGGTGCTCGGTGCTCAGTGCTCAAGGTGCTGGGTGCTCAGTACTCAGGGTGCTCATTGCTCAGGGTGCTGGGTGCTCAGTATTCAGGGTGCTGGGTGCTCAGTACTCAGGGTGCTGGGTGCTCAGTGCTCAGCGTGCTGGGTGCTCAGTGCTCAGGGTGCTGGGTGCTCGGTGCTCAGGGTGCTGGGTGCTCGGTGCTCGGGGTGCTGGGTGCTCAGTGCTCGTAGTGCTCGGTGCTCAGTACTCAGGGTGCTCAGTGCTCAGTACTCAGGGTGCTGGGTGCTCAGTGCTCATGGTGCTGGGTGCTCAGTACTCAGGGTGCTGGGTGATCGGTGCTCAGTACGCTGGGTGCTCAGTACTCAGGGTGCTGGGTGCTCAGTACTCAGGGTGCTCGGTGCTCAGTACTCAGGGTGCTGTGTGCTCAGTGCTCGGGGTGCTGGGTGCTCAGTACTCAGGGTGCTGGGTGCTCAGTGCTCCGGGTGCTCGGTGCTCAGTACGCTGTGTGCTCAGTACTCAGGGTGCTGGGTGCTCAGTACTCAGGGTGCTGGGTGCTCAGTACTCAGGGTGCTGGGTGCTCAGTGCTCAGGGTGCTGGGTGCTCAGTGCTCAGGGTGCTGGGTGCACATTGCTTAGAGTGCTGGGTGCTCAGTACTCCGGGTTCTCGGTGCTCAGTACTCAGAGTGCTCAGTGCTCAGTACTCAGCGTGCTGGGTGCTCAGTGCTCAGGGTGCTCGGTGCTCAGTACGTTGGGTGCTCAGTACTCAGGGTGCTGGGTGCTCGGTGCTCAGGGTGCTGGGTGCTCGGTGCTCGGGGTGCTGGGTGCTCAGTGCTCGTAGTGCTCGGTGCTCAGTACTCAGGGTGCTCAGTGCTCAGTACTCAGGGTGCTGGGTGCTCAGTGCTCATGGTGCTGGGTGCTCAGTACTCAGGGTGCTGGGTGATCGGTGCTCAGTACGCTGGGTGCTCAGTACTCAGGGTGCTGGGTGCTCAGTACTCAGGGTGCTCGGTGCTCAGTACTCAGGGTGCTGTGTGCTCAGTGCTCGGGGTGCTGGGTGCTCAGTACTCAGGGTGCTGGGTGCTCAGTGCTCGGGGTGCTCGGTGCTCAGTACGCTGGGTGCTCAGTACTCAGGGTGCTGGGTGCTCAGTACTCAGGGTGCTGGGTGCTCAGTACTCAGGGTGCTGGGTGCTCAGTGCTCAGGGTGCTGGGTGCTCAGTGCTCAGGGTGCTGGGTGCACATTGCTTAGAGTGCTGGGTGCTCAGTACTCCGGGTGCTCGGTGCTCAGTACTCAGTGTGCTCAGTGCTCAGTACTCAGCGTGCTGGGTGCTCAGTGCTCAGGGTGCTCGGTGCTCAGTACTCAGGGTGCTCAGTGCTCAGTACTCAGCGTGCTGGGTGCTCATTGCTCAGGGTGCTGGGTGCTCAGTACTCAGGGTGCTGGGTGCTTAGTACTCAGGGTGCTGGGTCTTCAGTGCTCGGGGTGCTGGGTGCTCATTACTCAGGGTGCTGGGTGCTCAGTACTCAGGGTGCTCAGTGCATGCGGTGCTGGGTGCTCAGTACTCAGGGTGCTAAGTGCTTGGGGTGTTGGGTGCTCAGTACTCAGGGTGCTGGGTGCTCAGTACTCAGGGTGCTGGGTGCTCAGTGCTCAGGGTGCTCAGTGCTCAGTACTCAGGGTGCTGGGTGCTCAGTGCTCGGGCTGCTGGGTGCTCAGTGCTCGGGGTGCTGGGTGCTCAGTGCTCGGGGTGCTCGGTGCTCAGTACTCAGGGTGCTGGGTGCTCAGTGCTCGGGGTGCTGGGTGCTCAGTACTCGGGGTGCTCGGTGCTCAGTACTCAGGGTGCTGGGTGCTCAGTGCTCAGGGTGCTGGGTGCTCAGTACTCAGGGTGCTCGGTGCTCGTTGCTCAGTACGCTGGGTGCTCAGTACTCAGGGTGCTGGCTGCTCAGTACTCAGGGTGCTCGGTGCTCAGTACTCAGGGTGCTGGGTGCTCAGTACTCAGGGTGCTCAGTGCTTGGGGTGCTGGGTGCTCAGTACTCAGGGTGCTCAGTGCTTGGGGTGTTGGGTGCTCAGTACTCAGGGTGCTGGGTGCTCAGTGCTCAGGGTGCTGGGTGCTCAGTACTCAGGGTGCTGGGTGCTCAGTACTCAGGGTGCTGGGTGCTCAGTGCTCGGGGTGGTGGGTGCTCAGTGCTCGGGGTGCTGGCTGCTCAGTGCTCGGGGTGCAGGGTGCTCAGTGCTCGGGGTTCTGGGTGCTCAGTGCTCGGCGCGCTGGGTGCTCAGAGCTCGGGGTGCTCGGAGCTCAGTACTCAGGGTGCTGGGTGCTCAGTGCTCGGGGTGCTCGGTGCTCAGTACATTGGGTTCTCACTACTCAGGGTGCTCGGTGCTCAGTACTCAGAGTGCTCAGTGCTCAGTACTCAGCGTGCTGGGTGCTCAGTGCTCAGGGTGCTCGGTGCTCAGTACTCAGGGTGCTCAGTGCTCAGTACTCAGCGTGCTGGGTGCTCAGTGCTCAGGGTGCTGGGTGCTCAGTACTCAGGGTGCTGGGTGCTTAGTACTCAGGGTGCTCGGTCCTCAGTGCTCGGGGTGCTGGGTGCTCATTACTCAGGGTGCTGGGTGCTCAGTTCTCAGGGTGCTCAGTGCTTGCAGTGCCTGGTGCTCAGTACTCAGGGTGCTCAGTGCTTGGGGTGTTGGGTGCTCAGTACTCAGGGTGCTGTGTGCTCAGTACTCAGGGTGCTGGGTGCTCAGTGATCAGGGTGCTCAGTGCTCAGTACTCAGGGTGCTGGGTGCTCAGTGCTCGAGCTGCTGGGTGCTCAGTTCTCGGGGTGCTGGGTGCTCAGTGCTCGGGGTGCTCGGTGCTCAGTACTCAGGGTGCTGGGTGCTCAGTGCTCGGGGTGCTGGGTGCTCAGTACTCGGGGTGCTCGATGCTCCGTACTCAGGGTGCTGGGTGCTCAGTGCTCAGGGTGCTGGGTGCTCAGTACTCAGGGTGCTCGGTGCTCGTTGCTCAGTATGCTGGGTGCTCAGTACTCAGGGTGCTGGCTGCTCAGTACTCAGGGTGCTCGGTGCTCAGTACTCAGGGTGCTGGGTGCTCAGTACTCAGGGTGCTCAGTGCTTGGGGTGCTGGGTGCTCAGTACTCAGGGTGCTCAGTGCTTGGGGTGTTGGATGCTCAGTACTCAGGGTGCTGGGTGCTCAGTGCTCAGGGTGCTGGGTGCTCAGTACTCAGGGTGCTGGGTGCTCAGTACTCAGGGTGCTGCTTGCTCAGTGCTCGGGGTGGTGGGTGCTCAGTGCTCGGGGTGCTGGCTGCTCAGTGCTCGGGGTGCTGGGTGCTCAGTGCTCCGGGTTCTGGGTGCTCAGTGCTCGGCGCGCTGGGTGCTCAGAGCTCGGGGTGCTCGGTGCTCAGTACGTTGGGTGCTCACTACTCAGGGTTCTGGTTGCTCAGTGCTCAGGGTGCTGGGTGCTCAGTGCTCAGGGTGCTGGGTGCTCAGTGCTCAGGGTGCTAGGTGCTCACTACTCAGGGTGCTGGGTACGCAGTGCTCGGGGTGCTGGGTGCTCCGTGCTCAGGGTGCAGGGTGGTCAGTGCTCAGGGTGCTGGGTGCTCAGTACTCGGGGTACTGGGTGCTCAGTGCTCAGGGTGCTGGGTGCTCAGTGCTCAGGGTGCTGGGTGCTCAGTGCTCAGTAATCAGGGTGCTGGGTGCTCAGTGCTCGGGGTGCTGGGTGCTCAGTGCTCAGTACTCAGGGTGCTGGGTGCTCAGTGCTCGGGGTGCTGGATGCTCAGTACTCAGGGTGTTGGGTGCTCAGTGCTCGGGGTGCTGGGTGCTCAGTACTAAGGGTGCTGGGTGCTCAGTGCTCAGGGTGCTGGGTGCTCAGTACTCAGGGTGCTGGGTACTCAGTGCTCGGGGTGCTGGGTGCTCAGTGCTCAGGGTGCTGTGGGCTCAGTGCTCAGTGCACAGGGTGCTGGGTGCTCAGTGCTCAGTGCTCAGGGTGCTGGGTGCTCAGTCCTCGGGGTGCTGGGTGCTCAGTTCTCTGGGTACTCAGTGCTCAGTCCTCAGGGTGCTGGGTGCTCAGTACTCAGGTTGCTGTGTGCTCAGTACTCAGGGAGTTCAGTGCTCGGGGTGCAGGGTGCTCAGTACTCAGGGTGCTGGGGGCTCAGTACTCAGGGTGCTCAGTACTCGGGGTGCGGGGTGCTCAGTACTCAAGGTGCTGGGTGCTCAGTACTCAGGGTGCTGGGTGCTCAGTACTCAGGGTGCGGGGTGCTCAGTACTCAGGGTGCTGGGTGATCAGTACTCGGGTGCTGGGTGCTCAGTGCTCAGGGTGCTGGGTGCTCAGTGCTCGGGGTGCTGGGTGCTCAGTGCTCAGTACTCAGGGTGCTGGGTGCTCAGTGCTTGGGGTGCTTGGAGCTCAGTGCTCAGGGTGCTGGGTGCTCAGTGCTTGGGGTGCTTGGAGCTCAGTGCTCAGGGTGCTGGGTACTCAGTGCTCGGGGTGCTGGGTGCTCAGTACTCAGGGTGCTGGGTGCTCAGTACTCAGGGTGCTGGGGGCTCAGTGCTCGGGCTGCTGGGTGCTCAGTGCTCGGGGTGCTGGGTGCTCAGTGCTCGGGGTGCTAGGTGCTCAGTACTCAGGGTGCTCATTGCTCATGGTGCTGGGTGCTCAGTGCTCAGGGTGCTGGGTGCTCAGTGCTCAGGGTGCTCGGTGCTCAGTACGTTGGGTGCTCAGTACTCAGGGTGCTGGGTGCTCAGTGCTCAGGGTGCTGGGTGCTCAGTGCTCAGGGTGCTGGGTGCTCGGTGCTCAGGGTGCTGGGTGCTCGGTGCTCGGGGTGCTGGGTGCTCAGTGCTCAGGGTGCTCGGTGCTCAGTACTCAGGGTGCTCAGTGCTCAGTACTCAGGGTGCTGGGTGCTCAGTGCTCATGGTGCTGGGTGCTCAGTACTCATGGTGCTGGGTGCTCGGTGCTCAGTACGCTGGGTGCTCAGTACTCAGGGTGCTGGGTGCTCAGTACTCAGGGTGCTCGGTGCTCAGTACTCATTGTGCTGGGTGCTCAGTGCTCGGGGTGCTGGGTGCTCAGTACTCAGGGTGCTGGGTGCTCAGTGCTCGGGGTGCTCGGTGCTCAGTACGCTGGGTGCTCAGTACTCAGGGTGCTGGGTGCTCAGTACTCAGGGTGCTGGGTGCTCAGTACTCAGGGTGCTGGGTGCTTAGTACTCAAGGTGCTCAGTGCTCAGTACTTAGGGTGCTCAGTGCTCAGTGCTCGGGGTTCTGGGTGCTCAGTTCTCAGGGTGCTGGGTGCTCAGTGCTCGGGGTGCTGGGTGCTCAGTGCTCAGGGTGCTGGGTGCTAAGTGCTCAGAGTGCTGGGTGCTCAGTACTGCGTGTGCTCGGTGCTCAGTACTCAGAGTGCTCAGTGCTCAGTACTCAGCGTGGTGGGTGCTCAGTGCTCAGGGTGCTCGGTGATCAGTACTCAGGGTGCTCAGTGCTCAGTACTCAGCGTGCTGGGTGCTCAGTGCTCAGGGTGCTGGGTGCTCAGTACTCAGGGTGCTCGTTGTTTAGTACTCAGGGTGCTCGGTCCTCAGTGCTCAGGGTGCTGGGTGCTCAGTGCTCGGGGTGCTGGGTGCTCATTACTCAAGGTGCTGGGTGCTCAGTACTCAGGGTGCTCAGTGCTTGGGGTGCTGGGTGCTCAGTACTCAGGGTGCTCAGTGCTTGGGGTGTTGGGTGCTCAGTACTCAGGGTGCTGGGTGCTCAGTACTCAGGGTGCTGGGTGCTCAGTGCTCAGGGTGCTCAGTCCTCAGTACTCAGGGTGTTGGGTGCTCAGTGCTCGGGCTGCTGGGTGCTCAGTGCTCGGGGTGCTGTGTGCTCAGTGCTCGGGGTGCTCGGTGCTCAGTACTCAGGGTGCTGGGTGCTCAGTGCACGGGGTGCTGGGTGCTCAGTACTCGGGGTGCTCGGTGCTCAGTACTCAGGGTGCGGGGTGCTCAGTACTCAGGGTGCTGGGTGATCAGTACTCGGGTGCTGGGTGCTCAGTGCTCAGGGTGCTGGGTGCTCAGTGCTAGGGGTGCTGGGTGCTCAGTGCTCAGTACTCAGGGTGCTGGGTGCTCAGTGCTCGGGGTGCTGGGTGCTCAGTGCTCAGTACTCATTGTGCTGGGTGCTCAGTGCTTGGGGTGCTGGGTGCTCAGTGCTCAGGGTGCTGGGTGCTCAGTGCTCAGGGTGCTGGGTAATCAGTGCTCGGGGTGCTGGGTGCTCAGTACTCAGGGTGCTGGGTGCTCAGTACTCAGGGTGCTGGGGGCTCAGTGCTCGGGCTGCTGGGTGCTCAGTTCTCGGGGTGCTGGGTGCTCAGTGCTCGGGGTGCTCGGTGCTCAGTACTCAGGGTACTGGGTGCTCAGTGCTCAGGGTGTTCAGTACTCAGGGTGCTGTGTGTCCATTGCTCAGGGTGCTGGGTGCTCAGTACTCAGGGTGCTCGGTGCTTAGTACTCAGGGTGCTGGGTGCTCAGTACTCCGGGTGCTGGGTGCTCAGTGCTCGGGGTGCTCGGTGCTCAGTGCTCAAGGTGCTGGGTGCTCAGTACTCATGGTGCTCATTGCTCAGGGTGCTGGGTGCTCAGTGCTCAGGGTGCTGGGTGCTCAGTGCTCAGGGTGCTTGGTGCTCAGTACGTTGGGTGCTCAGTACTCAGGGTGCTGGGTGCTCAGTGCTCAGGGTGCTGGGTGCTCAGTGCTCAGGGTGCTGGGTGCTCGGTGCTCAGGGTGCTGGGTGCTCGGTGCTCGGGGTGCTGGGTGCTCAGTGCTCAGGGTGCTCGGTGCTCAGTACTCAGGGTGCTCAGTGCTCAGTACTCAGGGTGCTCAGTGCTCAGTACTCAGCGTGCTGGGTGCTCAGTGCTCAGGGTGCTGGGTGCTCAGTACTCAGGGTGCTGGGTGCTTAGTACTCAGGGTGCTCGGTCCTCAGTGCTCGGGGTGCTGGGTGCTCATTACTCAGGGTGCTGGGTGCTCAGTTCTCAGGGTGCTCAGTGCTTGCAGTGCCTGGTGCTCAGTACTCAGGGTGCTCAGTGCTTGGGGTGTTGGGTGCTCAGTACTCAGGGTGCTGTGTGCTCAGTACTCAGGGTGCTGGGTGCTCAGTGATCAGGGTGCTCAGTGCTCAGTACTCAGGGTGCTGGGTGCTCAGTGCTCGAGCTGCTGGGTGCTCAGTTCTCGGGGTGCTGGGTGCTCAGTGCTCGGGGTGCTCGGTGCTCAGTACTCAGGGTGCTGGGTGCTCAGTGCTCGGGGTGCTGGGTGCTCAGTACTCGGGGTGCTCGATGCTCCGTACTCAGGGTGCTGGGTGCTCAGTGCTCAGGGTGCTGGGTGCTCAGTACTCAGGGTGCTCGGTGCTCGTTGCTCAGTATGCTGGGTGCTCAGTACTCAGGGTGCTGGCTGCTCAGTACTCAGGGTGCTCGGTGCTCAGTACTCAGGGTGCTGGGTGCTCAGTACTCAGGGTGCTCAGTGCTTGGGGTGCTGGGTGCTCAGTACTCAGGGTGCTCAGTGCTTGGGGTGTTGGATGCTCAGTACTCAGGGTGCTGGGTGCTCAGTGCTCAGGGTGCTGGGTGCTCAGTACTCAGGGTGCTGGGTGCTCAGTACTCAGGGTGCTGCTTGCTCAGTGCTCGGGGTGGTGGGTGCTCAGTGCTCGGGGTGCTGGCTGCTCAGTGCTCGGGGTGCTGGGTGCTCAGTGCTCCGGGTTCTGGGTGCTCAGTGCTCGGCGCGCTGGGTGCTCAGAGCTCGGGGTGCTCGGTGCTCAGTACGTTGGGTGCTCACTACTCAGGGTTCTGGTTGCTCAGTGCTCAGGGTGCTGGGTGCTCAGTGCTCAGGGTGCTGGGTGCTCAGTGCTCAGGGTGCTAGGTGCTCACTACTCAGGGTGCTGGGTACGCAGTGCTCGGGGTGCTGGGTGCTCCGTGCTCAGGGTGCAGGGTGGTCAGTGCTCAGGGTGCTGGGTGCTCAGTACTCGGGGTACTGGGTGCTCAGTGCTCAGGGTGCTGGGTGCTCAGTGCTCAGGGTGCTGGGTGCTCAGTGCTCAGTAATCAGGGTGCTGGGTGCTCAGTGCTCGGGGTGCTGGGTGCTCAGTGCTCAGTACTCAGGGTGCTGGGTGCTCAGTGCTCGGGGTGCTGGATGCTCAGTACTCAGGGTGTTGGGTGCTCAGTGCTCGGGGTGCTGGGTGCTCAGTACTAAGGGTGCTGGGTGCTCAGTGCTCAGGGTGCTGGGTGCTCAGTACTCAGGGTGCTGGGTACTCAGTGCTCGGGGTGCTGGGTGCTCAGTGCTCAGGGTGCTGTGGGCTCAGTGCTCAGTGCACAGGGTGCTGGGTGCTCAGTGCTCAGTGCTCAGGGTGCTGGGTGCTCAGTCCTCGGGGTGCTGGGTGCTCAGTTCTCTGGGTACTCAGTGCTCAGTCCTCAGGGTGCTGGGTGCTCAGTACTCAGGTTGCTGTGTGCTCAGTACTCAGGGAGTTCAGTGCTCGGGGTGCAGGGTGCTCAGTACTCAGGGTGCTGGGGGCTCAGTACTCAGGGTGCTCAGTACTCGGGGTGCGGGGTGCTCAGTACTCAAGGTGCTGGGTGCTCAGTACTCAGGGTGCTGGGTGCTCAGTACTCAGGGTGCGGGGTGCTCAGTACTCAGGGTGCTGGGTGATCAGTACTCGGGTGCTGGGTGCTCAGTGCTCAGGGTGCTGGGTGCTCAGTGCTCGGGGTGCTGGGTGCTCAGTGCTCAGTACTCAGGGTGCTGGGTGCTCAGTGCTTGGGGTGCTTGGAGCTCAGTGCTCAGGGTGCTGGGTGCTCAGTGCTTGGGGTGCTTGGAGCTCAGTGCTCAGGGTGCTGGGTACTCAGTGCTCGGGGTGCTGGGTGCTCAGTACTCAGGGTGCTGGGTGCTCAGTACTCAGGGTGCTGGGGGCTCAGTACTCGGGCTGCTGGGTGCTCAGTGCTCGGGGTGCTGGGTGCTCAGTGCTCGGGGTGCTAGGTGCTCAGTACTCAGGGTGCTCATTGCTCATGGTGCTGGGTGCTCAGTGCTCAGGGTGCTGGGTGCTCAGTGCTCAGGGTGCTCGGTGCTCAGTACGTTGGGTGCTCAGTACTCAGGGTGCTGGGTGCTCAGTGCTCAGGGTGCTGGGTGCTCAGTGCTCAGGGTGCTGGGTGCTCGGTGCTCAGGGTGCTGGGTGCTCGGTGCTCGGGGTGCTGGGTGCTCAGTGCTCAGGGTGCTCGGTGCTCAGTACTCAGGGTGCTCAGTGCTCAGTACTCAGGGTGCTGGGTGCTCAGTGCTCATGGTGCTGGGTGCTCAGTACTCATGGTGCTGGGTGCTCGGTGCTCAGTACGCTGGGTGCTCAGTACTCAGGGTGCTGGGTGCTCAGTACTCAGGGTGCTCGGTGCTCAGTACTCATTGTGCTGGGTGCTCAGTGCTCGGGGTGCTGGGTGCTCAGTACTCAGGGTGCTGGGTGCTCAGTGCTCGGGGTGCTCGGTGCTCAGTACGCTGGGTGCTCAGTACTCAGGGTGCTGGGTGCTCAGTACTCAGGGTGCTGGGTGCTCAGTACTCAGGGTGCTGGGTGCTTAGTACTCAAGGTGCTCAGTGCTCAGTACTTAGGGTGCTCAGTGCTCAGTGCTCGGGGTTCTGGGTGCTCAGTTCTCAGGGTGCTGGGTGCTCAGTGCTCGGGGTGCTGGGTGCTCAGTGCTCAGGGTGCTGGGTGCTAAGTGCTCAGAGTGCTGGGTGCTCAGTACTGCGTGTGCTCGGTGCTCAGTACTCAGAGTGCTCAGTGCTCAGTACTCAGCGTGGTGGGTGCTCAGTGCTCAGGGTGCTCGGTGATCAGTACTCAGGGTGCTCAGTGCTCAGTACTCAGCGTGCTGGGTGCTCAGTGCTCAGGGTGCTGGGTGCTCAGTACTCAGGGTGCTCGTTGTTTAGTACTCAGGGTGCTCGGTCCTCAGTGCTCAGGGTGCTGGGTGCTCAGTGCTCGGGGTGCTGGGTGCTCATTACTCAAGGTGCTGGGTGCTCAGTACTCAGGGTGCTCAGTGCTTGGGGTGCTGGGTGCTCAGTACTCAGGGTGCTCAGTGCTTGGGGTGTTGGGTGCTCAGTACTCAGGGTGCTGGGTGCTCAGTACTCAGGGTGCTGGGTGCTCAGTGCTCAGGGTGCTCAGTCCTCAGTACTCAGGGTGTTGGGTGCTCAGTGCTCGGGCTGCTGGGTGCTCAGTGCTCGGGGTGCTGTGTGCTCAGTGCTCGGGGTGCTCGGTGCTCAGTACTCAGGGTGCTGGGTGCTCAGTGCACGGGGTGCTGGGTGCTCAGTACTCGGGGTGCTCGGTGCTCAGTACTCAGGGTGCGGGGTGCTCAGTACTCAGGGTGCTGGGTGATCAGTACTCGGGTGCTGGGTGCTCAGTGCTCAGGGTGCTGGGTGCTCAGTGCTAGGGGTGCTGGGTGCTCAGTGCTCAGTACTCAGGGTGCTGGGTGCTCAGTGCTCGGGGTGCTGGGTGCTCAGTGCTCAGTACTCATTGTGCTGGGTGCTCAGTGCTTGGGGTGCTGGGTGCTCAGTGCTCAGGGTGCTGGGTGCTCAGTGCTCAGGGTGCTGGGTAATCAGTGCTCGGGGTGCTGGGTGCTCAGTACTCAGGGTGCTGGGTGCTCAGTACTCAGGGTGCTGGGGGCTCAGTGCTCGGGCTGCTGGGTGCTCAGTTCTCGGGGTGCTGGGTGCTCAGTGCTCGGGGTGCTCGGTGCTCAGTACTCAGGGTACTGGGTGCTCAGTGCTCAGGGTGTTCAGTACTCAGGGTGCTGTGTGTCCATTGCTCAGGGTGCTGGGTGCTCAGTACTCAGGGTGCTCGGTGCTTAGTACTCAGGGTGCTGGGTGCTCAGTACTCCGGGTGCTGGGTGCTCAGTGCTCGGGGTGCTCGGTGCTCAGTGCTCAAGGTGCTGGGTGCTCAGTACTCATGGTGCTCATTGCTCAGGGTGCTGGGTGCTCAGTGCTCAGGGTGCTGGGTGCTCAGTGCTCAGGGTGCTTGGTGCTCAGTACGTTGGGTGCTCAGTACTCAGGGTGCTGGGTGCTCAGTGCTCAGGGTGCTGGGTGCTCAGTGCTCAGGGTGCTGGGTGCTCGGTGCTCAGGGTGCTGGGTGCTCGGTGCTCGGGGTGCTGGGTGCTCAGTGCTCAGGGTGCTCGGTGCTCAGTACTCAGGGTGCTCAGTGCTCAGTACTCAGGGTGCTGGGTGCTCAGTGCTCATGGTGCTGGGTGCTCAGTACTCAGGGTGCTGGCTGCTCGGTGCTCAGTACGCTGGGTGCTCAGTACTCAGGGTGCTGGGTGCTCAGTACTCAGGGTGCTCGGTGCTCAGTACTCAGGGTGCTGGGTGCTCAGTGCTCGGGGTGCTCGGTGCTCAGTACGCTGGGTGCTCAATACTCAGGGTGCTGGGTGCTCAGTACTCAGGGTGCTCGGTGCTCAGTACTCAGGGTGCTGGGTGCTTAGTACTCAGGGTGCTCAGTGCTCAGTACTGAGGGTGCTCAGTGCTCAGTGCTCGGGGTGCTGGGTGCTCAATGCTCAGGGTGCTGGGTGCTCAGTGCTCGGGGTGCTGGGTGCTCAGTGCTCAGGGTGCTGGGTGCTAAGTGCTCAGAGTGCTGGGTGCTCAGTACTCCGGGTGCTCGGTGCTCAGTACTCAGAGTGCTCAGTGCTCAGTAATCAGCGTGGTGGGTGCTCAGTGCTCAGGGTGCTCGGTGATCAGTACTCAGAGTGCTCAGTGCTCAGTACTCAGCGTGCTGGGTGCTCAGTTCTCAGGGTATGGGTGCTCAGTACTCAGGGTGCTGGGTGCTTAGTACTCAGGGTTCTCGGTCATTAGTGCTCAGGGTGCTGGGTGCTCAGTGCTCGGGGTGCTGGGTGCTCATTACTCAAGGTGCTGGGTGCTCAGTACTCAGGGTGCTCAGTGCTTGGGGTGCTGGGTGCTCAGTACTCACGGTGCTCAGTGCTTGGGGTGTTGGTTGCTCAGTACTCAGGGTTCTGGGTGCTCAGTACTCAGGGTGCTGTGTGCTCAGTGCTCAGGGTGCTCAGTCCTCAGTACTCAGGGTGTTGGGTGCTCAGTGCTCTGGCTGCTGGGTGCTCAGTGCTCGGGGTGCTGGGTGCTCAGTGCTCGGGGTGCTCGGTGCTCAGTACTCAGGGTGTTGGGTGCTCAGTGCTCGGGCTGCTGGGTGCTCAGTGCTCGGGGTGCTGGGTGCTCAGTGCTCGGGGTGATCGGTGCTCAGTACTCAGGGTGCTGGGTACTCAGTGCTTTGGGTGCTCAGTACTCAGGGTGCTGTGTGTCCAGTGGTCAGGGTTCTGGGTGCTCAGTACTCAGGGTGCTCGGTGCTTAGTACTCAGGGTGCTGGGTGCTCAGTACTCCTGGTGCTGGGTGCTCAGTGCTCAAGGTGCTCAGTCCTCAGTACTCAGGGTGTTGGGTGCTCAGTGCTCTGGCTACTGGGTGCTCAGTGCTCGGGGTGCTGGGTGCTCAGTGCTCGGGGTGCTCGGTGCTCAGTACTCAGGGTGTTGGGTGCTCAGTGCTCGGGCTGCTGGGTGCTCAGTGCTCGGGGTGCTGGGTGCTCAGTGCTCGGGGTGATCGGTGCTCAGTACTCAGGGTGCTGGGTACTCAGTGCTTTGGGTGCTCAGTACTCAGGGTGCTGTGTGTCCAGTGGTCAGGGTTCTGGGTGCTCAGTACTCAGGGTGCTCGGTGCTTAGTACTCAGGGTGCTGGGTGCTCAGTACTCCGGGTGCTCGGTGCTCAGTGCTCAAGGTGCTGGGTGCTCAGTACTCAGGGTGCTCATTGCTCAGGGTGCTGGGTGCTCAGTATTCAGGGTGCTGGGTGCTCAGTGCTCAGGGTGCTCGGTGCTCAGTACGTTGGGTGCTCAGTACTCAGGGTGCTGGGTGCTCAGTGCTCAGCGTGCTGGGTGCTCAGTGCTCAGGTTGCTGGGTGCTTGGTGCTCAGGGTGCTGGGTGCTCGGTGCTCGGGGTGCTGGGTGCTCAGTGCTCGTAGTGCTCGGTGCTCAGTACTCAGGGTGCTCAGTGCTCAGTACTCAGGGTGCTGGGTGCTCAGTGCTCATGGTGCTGGGTGCTCAGTACTCAGGGTGCTGGGTGATCGGTGCTCAGTACGCTGGGTGCTCAGTACTCAGGGTGCTGGGTGCTCAGTACTCAGGGTGCTCGGTGCTCAGTACTCAGGGTGCTGGGTGCTCAGTGCTCGGGGTGCTGGGTGCTCAGTACTCAGGGTGCTGGGTGCTCAGTGCTCGGGGTGCTCGGTGCTCAGTACGCTGGGTGCTCAGTACTCAGGGTGCTGGGTGCTCAGTACTCAGGGTGCTGGGTGCTCAGTACTCAGGGTGCTGGGTGCTCAGTGCTCAGGGTGCTGGGTGCTCAGTGCTCAGGGTGCTGGGTGCACATTGCTTAGAGTGCTGGGTGCTCAGTACTCCGGGTGCTCGGTGCTCAGTACTCAGAGTGCTCAGTGCTCAGTACTCAGCGTGCTGGGTGCTCATTGCTCAGGGTGCTGGGTGCTCAGTACTCAGGGTGCTGGGTGCTTAGTACTCAGGGTGCTCGGTCCTCAGTGCTCGGGGTGCTGGGTGCTCATTACTCAGGGTGCTGGGTGCTCAGTACTCAGGGTGCTCAGTGCATGCGGTGCTGGGTGCTCAGTACTCAGGGTGCTAAGTGCTTGGGGTGTTGGGTGCTCAGTACTCAGGGTGCTGGGTGCTCAGTACTCAGGGTGCTGGGTGCTCAGTACTCAGGGTGCTGGGTGCTCAGTGCTCAGGGTGCTCAGTGCTCAGTACTCAGGGTGCTGGGTGCTCAGTGCTCGGGATGCTGGGTGCTCAGTGCTCGGGGTGCTGGGTGCTCAGTGCTCGGGGTGCTCGGTGCTCAGTACTCAGGGTGCTGGGTGCTCAGTGCTCGGGGTGCTGGGTGCTCAGTACTCGGGGTGCTCGGTGCTCAGTACTCAGGTTGCTGGGTGCTCAGTGCTCAGGGTGCTGGGTGCTCAGTACTCAGGGTGCTCGGTGCTCGTTGCTCAGTACGCTGGGTGCTCAGTACTCAGGGTGCTGGCTGCTCAGTACTCAGGGTGCTGGGTGCTCAGTACTCAGGGTGCTCAGTGCTTGGGGTGCTGGGTGCTCAGTACTCAGGGTGCTCAGTGCTTGGGGTGTTGGGTGCTCAGTACTCAGGGTGCTGGGTGCTCAGTGCTCAGGGTGCTGGGTGCTCAGTACTCAGGGTGCTGGGTGCTCAGTACTCAGGGTGCTGGGTGCTCAGTGCTCGGGGTGGTGGGTGCTCAGTGCTCGGGGTGCTGGCTGCTCAGTGCTCGGGGTGCTGGGTGCTCAGTGCTCGGGGTTCTGGGTGCTCAGTGCTCGGCGCGCTGGGTGCTCAGAGCTCGGGGTGCTCGGAGCTCAGTACTCAGGGTGCTGGGTGCTCAGTGCTCGGGGTGCTCGGTGCTCAGTACATTGGGTGCTCACTACTCAGGGTGCTGGGTGCTCAGTGCTCAGGGTGCTGGGTGCTCAGTGCTCAGGGTGCTGGGTGCTCAGTGCTCAGGGTGCTAGGTGCTCACTACTCAGGGTGCTGGGTACGCAGTGCTCGGGGTGCTGGGTGCTCCGTGCTCAGGGTGGAGGGTGGTCAGTGCTCAGGGTGCTGGGTGCTCAGTACTAAGGGTGCTGGGTGCTCAGTGCTCAGGGTGCTGGGTGCTCAGTACTCAGGGTGCTGGGTACTCAGTGCTCGGGGTGCTGGGTGCTCAGTGCTCAGGGTGCTGGGGGCTCAGTGCTCAGTGCACAGGGTGCTGGGTGCTCAGTGCTCAGTGCTCAGGGTTCTGAGTGCTCAGTCCTCGGGGTGCTGGGTGCTCAGTTCTCTGGGTGCTCAGTGCTCAGTCCTCAGGGTGCTGGGTGCTCAGTACTCAGGTTGCTGGGTGCTCAGTTCTCAGGGAGCTCAGTGCTCGGGGTGCAGGGTGCTCAGTACTCAGGGTGCTGGGGGCTCAGTACTCAGGGTGCTCAGTACTCGGGGTGTGGGGTGCTCAGTACTCAAGGTGCTGGGTGCTCAGTACTCAGGGTGGTGGGTGCTCAGTACTCAGGGTGCGGGGTGCTCAGTACTCAGGGTGCTGGGTGATCAGTACTCGGGTGCTGGGTGCTCAGTGCTCAGGGTGCTGGGTGCTCAGTGCTCGGGGTGCTGGGTGCTCAGTGCTCAGTACTCAGGGTGCTGGGTGCTCAGTAATCAGGGTGGTGGGTGCTCAGTACTCAGGGTGCGGGGTGCTCAGTATTCAGGGTGCTGGGTGATCAGTACTCGGGTGCTGGGTGCTCAGTGCTCAGGGTGCTGGGTGCTCAGTGCTTGGGGTGCTTGGAGCTCAGTGCTCAGGGTTCTGGGTGCTCAGTGCTCAGGGTGCTGGGTACTCAGTGCTCGGGGTGCTGGGTGCTCAGTACTCAGGGTGCTGGGTGCACAGTACTCAGGGTGCTGGGGGCTCAGTGTTCGGGCTGCTGGGTGCTCAGTGCTCGGGGTGCTGGGTGCTCAGTGCTCGGGGTGCTCGGTGCTCAGTACTCAGGGTGCTCATTGCTCATGGTGCTGGGTGCTCAGTGCTCAGGGTGCTGGGTGCTCAGTGCTTGGGGTGCTTGGAGCTCAGTGCTCAGGGTGCTGGGTGCTCAGTGCTCAGGGTGCGGGGTACTCAGTGCTCGGGGTGCTGGGTGCTCAGTACTCAGGGTGCTGGGTGCTCAGTACTCAGGGTGCTGGGGGCTCAGTGCTCGGGCTGCTGGGTGCTCAGTGCTCGGGGTGCTGGGTGCTCAGTGCTCGGGGTGCTCGGTGCTCAGTACTCAGGGTGCTCATTGCTCATGGTGCTGGGTGCTCAGTGCTCAGGGTGCTGGGTGCTCAGTGCTCGGGGTGCTCGGTGCTCAGTACGTTGGGTGCTCAGTACTCAGGGTGATGGGTGCTCAGTGCTCAGGGTGCTGGGTGCTCAGTGCTCAGGGTGCTGGGTGCTCAGTGCTCAGGGTGCTGGGTGCTCGGTGCTAGGGGTGCTGGGTGCTCAGTGCTCAGGGTGCTCGGTGCTCAGTACTCAGGGTGCTCAGTGCTCAGTACTCAGGGTGCTGGGTGCTCAGTGCTCATGGTGCTGGGTGCTCAGTACTCAGGGTGCTGGGTGCTCGGTGCTCAGTACGCTGGGTGCTCAGTACTCAGGGTGCTGGGTGCTCAGTACTCAGGGTGCTCGGTGCTCAGTACTCAGGGTGCTGGGTGCTCAGTGCTCGGGGTGC
Organism: Microtus oregoni; assembly: GCF_018167655.1. Taxonomy (NCBI): domain Eukaryota; kingdom Metazoa; phylum Chordata; class Mammalia; order Rodentia; family Cricetidae; genus Microtus; species Microtus oregoni. The sequence continues at coordinate 1,412,735 of NW_024544706.1, forward strand.
TGGGTGCTCAGTACTCAGGTTGCTGGGTGCTCAGTGCTTGGGGTGCTCGGTGCTCAGTACGCTGGGTGCTCAGTACTCAGGGTGCTGGGTGCTCAGTACTCAGGGTGCTGGGTGCTCAGTACTCATTGTGCTGGGTGCTTAGTAGTCAGGGTGCTCAGTGCTCAGTACTTAGGGTGCTCAGTGCTCAGTGCTCGGGGTTCTGGGTGCTCAGTGCTCAGGGTGCTGGGTGCTCAGTGCTCGGGGTGCTGGGTGCTCAGTGCTCAGGGTGCTGGGTGCTAAGTGCTCAGAGTGCTGGGTGCTCAGTACTCCGGGTGCTCGGTGCTCAGTACTCAGAGTGCTCAGTGCTCAGTACTCAGCGTGGTGGGTGCTCAGTGCTCAGGGTGCTCGGTGATCAGTACTCAGGGTGCTCAGTGCTCAGTACTCAGCGTGCTGGGTGCTCAGTGCTCAGGGTCCTGGGTGCTCAGTACTCAGGGTGCTCGGTGCTTAGCACTCAGGGTGCTCGGTCCTCAGTGCTCAGGGTGCTGGGTGCTCAGTGCTCGGGGTGCTGGGTGCTCATTACTCAAGGTGCTCGGTGCTCAGTACTCAGGGTGCTCAGTGCTTGGGGTGCTGGGTGCTCAGTACTCAGGGTGCTCAGTGCTTGGGGTGTTGGGTGCTCATTACTCAGGGTGCTCGGTGCTCAGTACTCAGGGTGCTGGGTGCTCAGTGCTCGGGGTGCTGGGTGCTCAGTACTCAGGGTGCTGGGTGCTCAGTGCTCAGGGTGCTGGGTGCTCAGTACTCAGGGTGCTGGGTGCTCAGTGCTCAGGGTGCTGGGTGCTCAGTGCTCAGGGTGCTGGGTGCTCAGTGCTCAGAGTGCTGGGTGCTCAGTACTCCGGGTGCTCGGTGCTCAGTACTCAGAGTGCTCAGTGCTCAGTACTCAGCGTGCTGGGTGCTCAGTGCTCAGGGTGCTCGGTGCTCAGTACTCAGGGTGCTCAGTGCTCAGTACTCAGCGTGCTGGGTGCTCAGTGCTCAGGGTGCTGGGTGCTCAGTACTCAGGGTGCTGGGTGCTTAGTACTCAGGGTGCTCGGTCCTCAGTGCTCGGGGTGCTGGGTGCTCATTACTCAGGGTGCTGGGTGCTCAGTACTCAGGGTGCTCAGTGCTTGCGGTGCTGGGTGCTGAGTACTCAGGGTGCTCAGTGCTTGGGGTGTTGGGTGCTCAGTACTCAGGGTGCTGGGTGCTCAGTACTCAGGGTGCTGGGTGCTCAGTGCTCAGGGTGCTCAGTGCTCAGTTCTCAGGGTGCTGGGTGCTCAGTGCTCGGGCTGCTGGGTGCTCAGTGCTCGGGGTGCTGGGTGCTCAGTGCTCGGGGTGCTCGGTGCTCAGTACTCAGGGTGCTGGGTGCTCAGTGCTCGGGGTGCTGGGTGCTCAGTACTCGGGGTGCTCGGTGCTCAGTACTCAGGGTGCTGGGTGCTCAGTGCTCAGGGTGCTGGGTGCTCAGTACTCAGGGTGCTCGGTGCTCGTTGCTCAGTACGCTGGGTGCTCAGTACTCAGGATGCTGGCTGCTCAGTACTCAGGGTGCTCGGTGCTCAGTACTCAGGGTGCTGGGTGCTCAGTACTCAGGGTGCTCAGTGCTTGGGGTGCTGGGTGCTCAGTACTCAGGGTGCTCAGTGCTTGGGGTGTTGGGTGCTCAGTACTCAGGGTGCTGGGTGCTCAGTGCTCAGGGTGCTGGGTGCTCAGTACTCAGGGTGCTGGGTGCTCAGTACTCAGGGTGCTGGGTGCTCAGTGCTCGGGGTGGTGGGTGCTCAGTGCTCGGGGTGCTGGCTGCTCAGTGCTCGGGGTGCTGGGTGCTCAGTGCTCGGGGTTCTGGGTGCTCAGTGCTCGGCGCGCTGGGTGCTCAGAGCTCGGGGTGCTCGGAGCTCAGTACACAGGGTGCTGAGTGCTCAGTGCTCGGGGTGCTCGGTGCTCAGTACGTTGGGTGCTCACTACTCAGGGTGCTGGGTGCTCAGTGCTCAGGGTGCTGGGTGCTCAGTGCTCAGGGTGCTGGGTGCTCAGTGCTCAGGGTGCTAGGTGCTCACTACTCAGGGTGCTGGGTACGCAGTGCTCGTGGTGCTGGGTGCTCCGTGCTCAGGGTGCAGGGTGGTCAGTGCTCAGGGTGCTGGGTGCTCAGTACTCGGGGTACTGGGTGCTCAGTGCTCAGGGTGCTCAGTGCATGCGGTGCTGGGTGCTCAGTACTCAGGGTGCTAAGTGCTTGGGGTGTTGGGTGCTCAGTACTCAGGGTGCTGGGTGCTCAGTACTCAGGGTGCTGGGTGCTCAGTACTCAGGGTGCTGGGTGCTCAGTGCTCAGGGTGCTCAGTGCTCAGTACTCAGGGTGCTGGGTGCTCAGTGCTCGGGATGCTGGGTGCTCAGTGCTCGGGGTGCTGGGTGCTCAGTGCTCGGGGTGCTCGGTGCTCAGTACTCAGGGTGCTGGGTGCTCAGTGCTCGGGGTGCTGGGTGCTCAGTACTCGGGGTGCTCGGTGCTCAGTACTCAGGTTGCTGGGTGCTCAGTGCTCAGGGTGCTGGGTGCTCAGTACTCAGGGTGCTCGGTGCTCGTTGCTCAGTACGCTGGGTGCTCAGTACTCAGGGTGCTGGCTGCTCAGTACTCAGGGTGCTGGGTGCTCAGTACTCAGGGTGCTCAGTGCTTGGGGTGCTGGGTGCTCAGTACTTAGGGTGCTCAGTGCTTGGGGTGTTGGGTGCTCAGTACTCAGGGTGCTGGGTGCTCAGTGCTCAGGGTGCTGGGTGCTCAGTACTCAGGGTGCTGGGTGCTCAGTACTCAGGGTGCTGGGTGCTCAGTGCTCGGGGTGGTGGGTGCTCAGTGCTCGGGGTGCTGGCTGCTCAGTGCTCGGGGTGCTGGGTGCTCAGTGCTCGGGGTTCTGGGTGCTCAGTGCTCGGCGCGCTGGGTGCTCAGAGCTCGGGGTGCTCGGAGCTCAGTACTCAGGGTGCTGGGTGCTCAGTGCTCGGGGTGCTCGGTGCTCAGTACATTGGGTGCTCACTACTCAGGGTGCTGGGTGCTCAGTGCTCAGGGTGCTGGGTGCTCAGTGCTCAGGGTGCTGGGTGCTCAGTGCTCAGGGTGCTAGGTGCTCACTACTCAGGGTGCTGGGTACGCAGTGCTCGGGGTGCTGGGTGCTCCGTGCTCAGGGTGGAGGGTGGTCAGTGCTCAGGGTGCTGGGTGCTCAGTACTAAGGGTGCTGGGTGCTCAGTGCTCAGGGTGCTGGGTGCTCAGTACTCAGGGTGCTGGGTACTCAGTGCTCGGGGTGCTGGGTGCTCAGTGCTCAGGGTGCTGGGGGCTCAGTGCTCAGTGCACAGGGTGCTGGGTGCTCAGTGCTCAGTGCTCAGGGTTCTGAGTGCTCAGTCCTCGGGGTGCTGGGTGCTCAGTTCTCTGGGTGCTCAGTGCTCAGTCCTCAGGGTGCTGGGTGCTCAGTACTCAGGTTGCTGGGTGCTCAGTTCTCAGGGAGCTCAGTGCTCGGGGTGCAGGGTGCTCAGTACTCAGGGTGCTGGGGGCTCAGTACTCAGGGTGCTCAGTACTCGGGGTGTGGGGTGCTCAGTACTCAAGGTGCTGGGTGCTCAGTACTCAGGGTGGTGGGTGCTCAGTACTCAGGGTGCGGGGTGCTCAGTACTCAGGGTGCTGGGTGATCAGTACTCGGGTGCTGGGTGCTCAGTGCTCAGGGTGCTGGGTGCTCAGTGCTCGGGGTGCTGGGTGCTCAGTGCTCAGTACTCAGGGTGCTGGGTGCTCAGTAATCAGGGTGGTGGGTGCTCAGTACTCAGGGTGCGGGGTGCTCAGTATTCAGGGTGCTGGGTGATCAGTACTCGGGTGCTGGGTGCTCAGTGCTCAGGGTGCTGGGTGCTCAGTGCTTGGGGTGCTTGGAGCTCAGTGCTCAGGGTTCTGGGTGCTCAGTGCTCAGGGTGCTGGGTACTCAGTGCTCGGGGTGCTGGGTGCTCAGTACTCAGGGTGCTGGGTGCACAGTACTCAGGGTGCTGGGGGCTCAGTGTTCGGGCTGCTGGGTGCTCAGTGCTCGGGGTGCTGGGTGCTCAGTGCTCGGGGTGCTCGGTGCTCAGTACTCAGGGTGCTCATTGCTCATGGTGCTGGGTGCTCAGTGCTCAGGGTGCTGGGTGCTCAGTGCTTGGGGTGCTTGGAGCTCAGTGCTCAGGGTGCTGGGTGCTCAGTGCTCAGGGTGCGGGGTACTCAGTGCTCGGGGTGCTGGGTGCTCAGTACTCAGGGTGCTGGGTGCTCAGTACTCAGGGTGCTGGGGGCTCAGTGCTCGGGCTGCTGGGTGCTCAGTGCTCGGGGTGCTGGGTGCTCAGTGCTCGGGGTGCTCGGTGCTCAGTACTCAGGGTGCTCATTGCTCATGGTGCTGGGTGCTCAGTGCTCAGGGTGCTGGGTGCTCAGTGCTCGGGGTGCTCGGTGCTCAGTACGTTGGGTGCTCAGTACTCAGGGTGATGGGTGCTCAGTGCTCAGGGTGCTGGGTGCTCAGTGCTCAGGGTGCTGGGTGCTCAGTGCTCAGGGTGCTGGGTGCTCGGTGCTAGGGGTGCTGGGTGCTCAGTGCTCAGGGTGCTCGGTGCTCAGTACTCAGGGTGCTCAGTGCTCAGTACTCAGGGTGCTGGGTGCTCAGTGCTCATGGTGCTGGGTGCTCAGTACTCAGGGTGCTGGGTGCTCGGTGCTCAGTACGCTGGGTGCTCAGTACTCAGGGTGCTGGGTGCTCAGTACTCAGGGTGCTCGGTGCTCAGTACTCAGGGTGCTGGGTGCTCAGTGCTCGGGGTGCTGGGTGCTCAGTACTCAGGTTGCTGGGTGCTCAGTGCTTGGGGTGCTCGGTGCTCAATACGCTGGGTGCTCAGTACTCAGGGTGCTGGGTGCTCAGTACTCAGGGTGCTGGGTGCTCAGTACTCATTGTGCTGGGTGCTTAGTAGTCAGGGTGCTCAGTGCTCAGTACTTAGGGTGCTCAGTGCTCAGTGCTCGGGGTTCTGGGTGCTCAGTGCTCAGGGTGCTGGGTGCTCAGTGCTCGGGGTGCTGGGTGCTCAGTGCTCAGGGTGCTGGGTGCTAAGTGCTCAGAGTGCTGGGTGCTCAGTACTCCGGGTGCTCGGTGCTCAGTACTCAGAGTGCTCAGTGCTCAGTACTCAGCGTGGTGGGTGCTCAGTGCTCAGGGTGCTCGGTGATCAGTACTCAGGGTGCTCAGTGCTCAGTACTCAGCGTGCTGGGTGCTCAGTGCTCAGGGTCCTGGGTGCTCAGTACTCAGGGTGCTCGGTGCTTAGCACTCAGGGTGCTCGGTCCTCAGTGCTCAGGGTGCTGGGTGCTCAGTGCTCGGGGTGCTGGGTGCTCATTACTCAAGGTGCTCGGTGCTCAGTACTCAGGGTGCTCAGTGCTTGGGGTGCTGGGTGCTCAGTACTCAGGGTGCTCAGTGCTTGGGGTGTTGGGTGCTCATTACTCAGGGTGCTCGGTGCTCAGTACTCAGGGTGCTGGGTGCTCAGTGCTCGGGGTGCTGGGTGCTCAGTACTCAGGGTGCTGGGTGCTCAGTGCTCAGGGTGCTGGGTGCTCAGTACTCAGGGTGCTGGGTGCTCAGTGCTCAGGGTGCTGGGTGCTCAGTGCTCAGGGTGCTGGGTGCTCAGTGCTCAGAGTGCTGGGTGCTCAGTACTCCGGGTGCTCGGTGCTCAGTACTCAGAGTGCTCAGTGCTCAGTACTCAGCGTGCTGGGTGCTCAGTGCTCAGGGTGCTCGGTGCTCAGTACTCAGGGTGCTCAGTGCTCAGTACTCAGCGTGCTGGGTGCTCAGTGCTCAGGGTGCTGGGTGCTCAGTACTCAGGGTGCTGGGTGCTTAGTACTCAGGGTGCTCGGTCCTCAGTGCTCGGGGTGCTGGGTGCTCATTACTCAGGGTGCTGGGTGCTCAGTACTCAGGGTGCTCAGTGCTTGCGGTGCTGGGTGCTGAGTACTCAGGGTGCTCAGTGCTTGGGGTGTTGGGTGCTCAGTACTCAGGGTGCTGGGTGCTCAGTACTCAGGGTGCTGGGTGCTCAGTGCTCAGGGTGCTCAGTGCTCAGTTCTCAGGGTGCTGGGTGCTCAGTGCTCGGGCTGCTGGGTGCTCAGTGCTCGGGGTGCTGGGTGCTCAGTGCTCGGGGTGCTCGGTGCTCAGTACTCAGGGTGCTGGGTGCTCAGTGCTCGGGGTGCTGGGTGCTCAGTACTCGGGGTGCTCGGTGCTCAGTACTCAGGGTGCTGGGTGCTCAGTGCTCAGGGTGCTGGGTGCTCAGTACTCAGGGTGCTCGGTGCTCGTTGCTCAGTACGCTGGGTGCTCAGTACTCAGGATGCTGGCTGCTCAGTACTCAGGGTGCTCGGTGCTCAGTACTCAGGGTGCTGGGTGCTCAGTACTCAGGGTGCTCAGTGCTTGGGGTGCTGGGTGCTCAGTACTCAGGGTGCTCAGTGCTTGGGGTGTTGGGTGCTCAGTACTCAGGGTGCTGGGTGCTCAGTGCTCAGGGTGCTGGGTGCTCAGTACTCAGGGTGCTGGGTGCTCAGTACTCAGGGTGCTGGGTGCTCAGTGCTCGGGGTGGTGGGTGCTCAGTGCTCGGGGTGCTGGCTGCTCAGTGCTCGGGGTGCTGGGTGCTCAGTGCTCGGGGTTCTGGGTGCTCAGTGCTCGGCGCGCTGGGTGCTCAGAGCTCGGGGTGCTCGGAGCTCAGTACACAGGGTGCTGAGTGCTCAGTGCTCGGGGTGCTCGGTGCTCAGTACGTTGGGTGCTCACTACTCAGGGTGCTGGGTGCTCAGTGCTCAGGGTGCTGGGTGCTCAGTGCTCAGGGTGCTGGGTGCTCAGTGCTCAGGGTGCTAGGTGCTCACTACTCAGGGTGCTGGGTACGCAGTGCTCGTGGTGCTGGGTGCTCCGTGCTCAGGGTGCAGGGTGGTCAGTGCTCAGGGTGCTGGGTGCTCAGTACTCGGGGTACTGGGTGCTCAGTGCTCAGGGTGCTGGGTGCTCAGTGCTCAGGGTGCTGGGTGCTCAGTTCTCAGTAATCAGGGTGCTGGGTGCTCAGTGCTCGGGGTGCTGGGTGCTCAGTGCTCAGTACTCAGGGTGCTGGGTGCTCAGTGCTCGGGGTGCTGGATGCTCAGTACTCAGGGTGCTGGGTGCTCAGTGCTCAGGGTGCTGGGTGCTCAGTACTAAGGGTGCTGGGTGCTCAGTGCTCAGGGTGCTGGGTGCTCAGTACTCAGGGTGCTGGGTACTCAGTGCTCGGGGTGCTGGGTGCTCAGTGCTCAGGGTGCTGGGGGCTAGGTGCTCAGTGCACAGGGTGCTGGGTGCTCAGTGCTCAGTGCTCAGGGTGCTGGGTGCTCAGTCCTCGGGGTGCTGGGTGCTCAGTACTCAGGGAGCTCAGTGCTCGGGGTGCAGGGTGCTCAGTACTCAGGGTGCTGGGGGCTCAGTACTCAGGGTGCTCAGTACTCGGGGTGCGGGGTGCTCAGTACTCAAGGTGCTGGGTGCTCAGTACTCAGGGTGCTGGGTGCTCAGTACTCAGGGTGCGGGGTGCTCAGTACTCAGGGTGCTGGGTGATCAGTACTCGGGTGCTGGGTGCTCAGTGCTCAGCGTGCTGGGTGCTCAGTGCTCGGGGTGCTGGGTGCTCAGTGCTCAGTACTCAGGGTGCTGGGTGCTCAGTGCTCGGGGTGCTGGGTGCTCAGTGCTCAGTACTCAGGGTGCTGGGTGCTCAGTGCTTGGGGTGCTTGGAGCTCATTGCTCAGGGTTCTGGGTGCTCAGTGCTCAGGGTGCTGGGTACTCAGTGCTCGGGGTGCTGGGTGCTCAGTACTCAGGGTGCTGGGTGCACAGTACTCAGGGTGCTGGGGGCTCAGTGCTCGGGCTGCTGGCTGCTCAGTGCTCGGGGTGCTGGGTGCTCAGTGCTCGGGGTGCTCGGTGCTCAGTACTCAGGGTGCTCATTGCTCATGTTGCTGGGTGCTCAGTGCTCAGGGTGCTGGGTGCTCAGTGCTTGGGGTGCTTGGAGCTCAGTGCTCAGGGTGCTGGGTGCTCAGTGCTCAGGGTGCTGGGTACTCAGTGCTCGGGGTGCTGTGTGCTCAGTACTCAGGGTGCTGGGTGCTCAGTACTCAGGGTGCTGGGGGCTCAGTGCTCGGGCTGCTGGGTGCTCAGTGCTCGGGGTGCTGGGTGCTCAGTGCTCGGGGTGCTCGGTGCTCAGTACTCAGGGTGCTCATTGCTCATGGTGCTGGGTGCTCAGTGCTCAGGGTGCTGGGTGCTCAGTGCTCAGGGTGCTCGGTGCTCAGTACGTTGGGTGCTCAGTACTCAGGGTGATGGGTGCTCAGTGCTCAGGGTGCTGGGTGCTCAGTGCTCAGGGTGCTGGGTGCTCAGTACTCAGGGTGCTCAGTGCTCAGTACTCAGGGTGCTGGGTGCTCAGTGCTCATGGTGCTGTGTGCTCAGTACTCAGGGTGCTGGGTGCTCGGTGCTCATTACGCTGGGTGCTCAGTACTCAGGGTGCTGGGTGCTCAGTACTCAGGGTGCTCGGTGCTCAGTACTCAGGGTGCTGGGTGCTCAGTGCTCCGGGTGCTGGGTGCTCAGTACTCAGGGTGCTGGGTGCTCAGTGCTCGGGGTGCTCGGTGCTCAGTACGCTGGGTGCTCAGTACTCAGGGTGCTGGGTGCTCAGTACTCAGGGTGCTGGGTGCTCAGTACTCAGGGTGCTGGGTGCTTAGTAGTCAGGGTGCTCAGTGCTCAGTACTTAGGGTGCTCAGTGCTCAGTGCTCGGGGTTCTGGGTGCTCAGTGCTCAGGGTGCTGGGTGCTCAGTGCTCGGGGTGCTGGGTGCTCAGTGCTCAGGGTGCTGGGTGCTAAGTGCTCAGAGTGCTGGGTGCTCAGTACTCCGGGTGCTCGGTGCTCAGTACTCAGAGTGCTCAGTGCTCAGTACTCAGCGTGGTGGGTGCTCAGTGCTCAGGGTGCTCGGTGATCAGTACTCAGGGAGCTCAGTGCTCAGTACTCAGCGTGCTGGGTGCTCAGTGCTCAGGGTGCTGGGTGCTCAGTACTCAGGGTGCTCGGTGCTTAGTACTCAGGGTGCTCGTTCCTCAGTGCTCAGGGTGCTGGGTGCTCAGTGCTCGGGGTGCTGGGTGCTCAGTGCTCAGTACTCAGGGTGCTGGGTGCTCAGTGCTTGGGGTGCTTGGAGCTCATTGCTCAGGGTTCTGGGTGCTCAGTGCTCAGGGTGCTGGGTACTCAGTGCTCGGGGTGCTGGGTGCTCAGTACTCAGGGTGCTGGGTGCACAGTACTCAGGGTGCTGGGGGCTCAGTGCTCGGGCTGCTGGCTGCTCAGTGCTCGGGGTGCTGGGTGCTCAGTGCTCGGGGTGCTCGGTGCTCAGTACTCAGGGTGCTCATTGCTCATGTTGCTGGGTGCTCAGTGCTCAGGGTGCTGGGTGCTCAGTGCTTGGGGTGCTTGGAGCTCAGTGCTCAGGGTGCTGGGTGCTCAGTGCTCAGGGTGCTGGGTACTCAGTGCTCGGGGTGCTGTGTGCTCAGTACTCAGGGTGCTGGGTGCTCAGTACTCAGGGTGCTGGGGGCTCAGTGCTCGGGCTGCTGGGTGCTCAGTGCTCGGGGTGCTGGGTGCTCAGTGCTCGGGGTGCTCGGTGCTCAGTACTCAGGGTGCTCATTGCTCATGGTGCTGGGTGCTCAGTGCTCAGGGTGCTGGGTGCTCAGTGCTCAGGGTGCTCGGTGCTCAGTACGTTGGGTGCTCAGTACTCAGGGTGATGGGTGCTCAGTGCTCAGGGTGCTGGGTGCTCAGTGCTCAGGGTGCTGGGTGCTCAGTACTCAGGGTGCTCAGTGCTCAGTACTCAGGGTGCTGGGTGCTCAGTGCTCATGGTGCTGTGTGCTCAGTACTCAGGGTGCTGGGTGCTCGGTGCTCATTACGCTGGGTGCTCAGTACTCAGGGTGCTGGGTGCTCAGTACTCAGGGTGCTCGGTGCTCAGTACTCAGGGTGCTGGGTGCTCAGTGCTCCGGGTGCTGGGTGCTCAGTACTCAGGGTGCTGGGTGCTCAGTGCTCGGGGTGCTCGGTGCTCAGTACGCTGGGTGCTCAGTACTCAGGGTGCTGGGTGCTCAGTACTCAGGGTGCTGGGTGCTCAGTACTCAGGGTGCTGGGTGCTTAGTAGTCAGGGTGCTCAGTGCTCAGTACTTAGGGTGCTCAGTGCTCAGTGCTCGGGGTTCTGGGTGCTCAGTGCTCAGGGTGCTGGGTGCTCAGTGCTCGGGGTGCTGGGTGCTCAGTGCTCAGGGTGCTGGGTGCTAAGTGCTCAGAGTGCTGGGTGCTCAGTACTCCGGGTGCTCGGTGCTCAGTACTCAGAGTGCTCAGTGCTCAGTACTCAGCGTGGTGGGTGCTCAGTGCTCAGGGTGCTCGGTGATCAGTACTCAGGGAGCTCAGTGCTCAGTACTCAGCGTGCTGGGTGCTCAGTGCTCAGGGTGCTGGGTGCTCAGTACTCAGGGTGCTCGGTGCTTAGTACTCAGGGTGCTCGTTCCTCAGTGCTCAGGGTGCTGGGTGCTCAGGGCTCGGGGTGCTGGGTGCTCATTACTCAAGGTGCTCGGTGCTCAGTACTCAGGGTGCTCAGTGCTTGGGGTGCTGGGTGCTCAGTACTCAGGGTGCTCAGTGCTTGGGGTGTTGGGTGCTCAGTACTCAGGGTGCTCGGTGCTCAGTACTCAGGGTGCTGGGTGCTCAGTGCTCGGGGTGCTGGGTGCTCAGTACTCAGGGTGCTGGGTGCTCAGTGCTCGGGGTGCTGGGTGCTCAGTACTCAGGGTGCTGGGTGCTCAGTGCTCAGGGTGCTGGGTGCTCAGTGCTCAGGGTGCTGGGTGCTCAGTGCTCAGAGTGCTGGGTGCTCAGTACTCCGGGTGCTCGGTGCTCAGTACTCAGAGTGCTCAGTGCTCAGTACTCAGCGTGCTGGGTGCTCAGTGCTCAGGGTGCTCGGTGCTCAGTACTCAGGGTGCTCAGTGCTCAGTACTCAGCGTGCTGGGTGCTCAGTGCTCAGGGTGCTGGGTGCTCATTACTCAGGGTGCTGGGTGCTCAGTACTCAGCGTGCTCAGTGCTTGCGGTGCTGGGTGCTCAGTACTCAGGGTGCTCAGTGCTTGGGGTGTTGGGTGCTCAGTACTCAGGGTGCTGGGTGCTCAGTACTCAGGGTGCTGGGTGCTCAGTGCTCAGGGTGCTCAGTGCTCAGTTCTCAGGGTGCTGGGTGCTCAGTGCTCGGGCTGCTGGGTGCTCAGTGCTCGGGGTGCTGGGTGCTCAGTGCTCGGGGTGCTCGGTGCTCAGTACTCAGTGTGCTGGGTGCTCAGTGCTCGGGGTGCTGGCTGCTCAGTACTCGGGGTGCTCGGTGCTCAGTACTCAGGGTGCTGGGTGCTCAGTGCTCAGTGTGCTGGGTGCTAAGTACTCAGGGTGCTCGGTGCTCGTTGCTCAGTACGCTGGGTGCTCAGTACTCAGGGTGCTGGCTGCTCAGTACTCAGGGTGCTCGGTGCTCAGTACTCAGGGTGCTGGGTGCTCAGTACTCAGGGTGCTCAGTGCTTGGGGTGCTGGGTGCTCAGTACTCAGGGTGCTCAGTGCTTGGGGTGTTGGGTGCTCAGTACTCAGGGTGCTGGGTGCTCAGTGCTCAGGGTGCTGGGTGCTCAGTGCTCATGGTGCTGTGTGCTCAGTACTCAGGGTGCTGGGTGCTCGGTGCTCATTACGCTGGGTGCTCAGTACTCAGGGTGCTGGGTGCTCAGTACTCAGGGTGCTCGGTGCTCAGTACTCAGGGTGCTGGGTGCTCAGTGCTCCGGGTGCTGGGTGCTCAGTACTCAGGGTGCTGGGTGCTCAGTGCTCGGGGTGCTCGGTGCTCAGTACGCTGGGTGCTCAGTACTCAGGGTGCTGGGTGCTCAGTACTCAGGGTGCTGGGTGCTCAGTACTCAGGGTGCTGGGTGCTTAGTAGTCAGGGTGCTCAGTGCTCAGTACTTAGGGTGCTCAGTGCTCAGTGCTCGGGGTTCTGGGTGCTCAGTGCTCAGGGTGCTGGGTGCTCAGTGCTCGGGGTGCTGGGTGCTCAGTGCTCAGGGTGCTGGGTGCTAAGTGCTCAGAGTGCTGGGTGCTCAGTACTCCGGGTGCTCGGTGCTCAGTACTCAGAGTGCTCAGTGCTCAGTACTCAGCGTGGTGGGTGCTCAGTGCTCAGGGTGCTCGGTGATCAGTACTCAGGGAGCTCAGTGCTCAGTACTCAGCGTGCTGGGTGCTCAGTGCTCAGGGTGCTGGGTGCTCAGTACTCAGGGTGCTCGGTGCTTAGTACTCAGGGTGCTCGTTCCTCAGTGCTCAGGGTGCTGGGTGCTCAGGGCTCGGGGTGCTGGGTGCTCATTACTCAAGGTGCTCGGTGCTCAGTACTCAGGGTGCTCAGTGCTTGGGGTGCTGGGTGCTCAGTACTCAGGGTGCTCAGTGCTTGGGGTGTTGGGTGCTCAGTACTCAGGGTGCTCGGTGCTCAGTACTCAGGGTGCTGGGTGCTCAGTGCTCGGGGTGCTGGGTGCTCAGTACTCAGGGTGCTGGGTGCTCAGTGCTCGGGGTGCTGGGTGCTCAGTACTCAGGGTGCTGGGTGCTCAGTGCTCAGGGTGCTGGGTGCTCAGTGCTCAGGGTGCTGGGTGCTCAGTGCTCAGAGTGCTGGGTGCTCAGTACTCCGGGTGCTCGGTGCTCAGTACTCAGAGTGCTCAGTGCTCAGTACTCAGCGTGCTGGGTGCTCAGTGCTCAGGGTGCTCGGTGCTCAGTACTCAGGGTGCTCAGTGCTCAGTACTCAGCGTGCTGGGTGCTCAGTGCTCAGGGTGCTGGGTGCTCATTACTCAGGGTGCTGGGTGCTCAGTACTCAGGGTGCTCAGTGCTTGCGGTGCTGGGTGCTCAGTACTCAGGGTGCTCAGTGCTTGGGGTGTTGGGTGCTCAGTACTCAGGGTGCTGGGTGCTCAGTACTCAGGGTGCTGGGTGCTCAGTGCTCAGGGTGCTCAGTGCTCAGTTCTCAGGGTGCTGGGTGCTCAGTGCTCGGGCTGCTGGGTGCTCAGTGCTCGGGGTGCTGGGTGCTCAGTACTCAGTGTGCTGGGTGCTCAGTGCTCGGGGTGCTGGCTGCTCAGTACTCGGGGTGCTCAGTGCTCAGTACTCAGGGTGCTGGGTGCTCAGTGCTCAGGGTGCTGGGTGCTAAGTACTCAGGGTGCTCGGTGCTCGTTTCTCAGTACGCTGGGTGCTCAGTACTCAGGGTGCTGGCTGCTCAGTACTCAGGGTGCTCGGTGCTCAGTACTCAGGGTGCTGGGTGCTCAGTACTCAGGGTGCTCAGTGCTTGGGGTGCTGGGTGCTCAGTACTCAGGGTGCTCAGTGCTTGGGGTGTTGGGTGCTCAGTACTCAGGGTGCTGGGTGCTCAGTGCTCAGGGTGCTGGGTGCTCAGTACTCAGGGTGCTGGGTGCTCAGTACTCAGGGTGCTGGGTGCTCAGTGCTCGGGGTGGTGGGTGCTCAGTGCTCGGGGTGCTGGCTGCTCAGTGCTCTCGGTGCTGAGTGCTCAGTGCTCGGGGTTCTGGGTGCTCAGTGCTCGGCGCGCTGGGTGCTCAGAGCTCGGGGTGCTCGGAGCTCAGTACTCAGGGTGCTGGGTGCTCAGTGCTCGGGGTGCTCGGTGCTCAGTACGTTGGGTGCTCACTACTCAGGGTGCTGGGTGCTCAGTGCTCAGGGTGCTGGGTGCTCAGTGCTCAGGGTGCTGGGTGCTCAGTGCTCAGGGTGCTAGGTGCTCACTACTCAGGGTGCTGGGTACGCAGTGCTCGGGGTGCTGGGTGCTCCGTGCTCAGGGTGCAGGGTGGTCAGTGCTCAGGGTGCTGGGTGCTCAGTACTCGGGGTACTGGGTGCTCAGTGCTCAGGGTGCTGGGTGCTCAGTGCTCAGGGTGCTGGGTGCTCAGTGCTCAGTAATCAGGGTGCTGGGTGCTCAGTGCTCGGGGTGCTGGGTGCTCAGTGCTCAGTACTCAGGGTGCTGGGTGCTCAGTGCTCAGGGTGCTGGATGCTCAGTACTCAGGGTGCTGGGTGCTCAGTGCTCAGGGTGCTGGGTGCTCAGTACTAAGGGTGCTGGGTGCTCAGTGCTCAGGGTGCTGGGTGCTCAGTACTCAGGGTGCTGGGTACTCAGTGCTCGGTGTGCTGGGTGCTCAGTGCTCAGGGTGCTGGGGGCTCAGTGCTCAGTGCACAGGGTGCTGGGTGCTCAGTGCTCAGTGCTCAGGGTGCTGGGTGCTCAGTCCTCGGGGTGCTGGGTGCTCAGTTCTCTGGGTGCTCAATGCTCAGTCCTCAGGGTGCTGGGTGCTCAGTACTCAGGTTGCTGGGTGCTCAGTACTCAGGGAGCTCAGTGCTCGGGTTGCAGGGAGCTCAGTACTCAGGGTGCTGGGGGCTCAGTACTCAGGGTGCTCAGTACTCTGGGTGCGGGGTGCTCAGTACTCAAGGTGCTGGGTGCTCAGTACTCAGGGTGCTGGGTGCTCAGTACTCAGGGTGCGGGGTGCTCAGTACTCAGGGTGCTGGGTGATCAGTACTCGGGTGCTGGGTGCTCAGTGCTCAGGGTGCTGGGTGTTCAGTGCTCGGGGTGCTGGGTGCTCAGTGCTCAGTACTCAGGGTGCTGGGTGCTCAGTGCTCGGGGTGCTGGGTGCTCAGTGCTCAGTACTCAGGGTGCTGGGTGCTCAGTGCTTGGGGTACTTGGAGCTCATTGCTCAGGGTGCTGGGTGCTCAGTGCTCAGGGTGCTGGGTACTCAGTGCTCGGGGTGCTGGGTGCTCAGTACTCAGGGTGCTGGGTGCTCAGTACTCAGGGTGCTGGGGGCTCAGTGCTCGGGCTGCTGGGTGCTCAGTGCTCGGGGTGCTGGGTGCTCAGTGCTCGGGGTGCTCGGTGCTCAGTACTCAGGTTGCTCATTGCTCATGGTGCTGGGTGCTCAGTGCTCAGGGTGCTGGGTGCTCAGTGCTCAGGGTGCTCGGTGCTCAGTACGTTGGGTGCTCAGTACTCAGGGTGATGGGTGCTTGGGGTGTTGGGTGCTCAGTACTCAGGGTGCTCGGTGCTCAGTACTCAGGGTGCTGAGTGCTCAGTGCTCGGGGTGCTGGGTGCTCAGTACTCAGGGTGCTGGGTGCTCAGTGCTCAGGGTGCTGGGTGCTCAGTACTCAGGGTGCTGGGTGCTCAGTGCTCAGGGTGCTGGGTGCTCAGTGCTCAGGGTGCTGGGTGCTCAGTGCTCAGAGTGCTGGGTGCTCAGTACTCCGGGTGCTCGGTGCTCAGTACTCAGAGTGCTCAGTGCTCAGTACTCAGCGTGCTGGGTGCTCAGTGCTCAGGGTGCTCGGTGCTCAGTACTCAGGGTGCTCAGTGCTCAGTACTCAGCGTGCTGGGTGCTCAGTGCTCAGGGTGCTGGGTGCTCAGTACTCAGGGTGCTGGGTGTTCAGTGCTCGGGGTGCTGGGTGCTCAGTGCTCAGTACTCAGGGTGCTGGGTGCTCAGTGCTCGGGGTGCTGGGTGCTCAGTGCTCAGTACTCAGGGTGCTGGGTGCTCAGTGCTTGGGGTGCTTGGAGCTCAGTGCTCAGGGTGCTAAGTGCTCAGTGCTCAGGTTGCTGGGTACTCAGTGCTCGGGGTGCTGGGTGCTCAGTACTCAGGGTGCTGGGTGCTCAGTACTCAGGGTGCTGGGGGCTCAGTGCTCGGGCTGCTGGGTGCTCAGTGCTCGGAGTGCTGGGTGCTCAGTGCTCGGGGTGCTCGGTGCTCAGTACTCAGGGTGCTCATTGCTCATGGTGCTGGGTGCTCAGTGCTCAGGGTGCTGGGTGCTCAGTGCTCAGGGTGCTCGGTGCTCAGTACGTTGGGTGCTCAGTACTCAGGGTGATGGGTGCTCAGTGCTCAGGGTGCTGGGTGCTCAGTGCTCAGGGTGCTGGGTGCTCGGTGCTCGGGGTGCTGGGTGCTCAGTGCTCAGGGTGCTCGGTGCTCAGTACTCAGGGTGCTCAGTGCTCAGTACTCAGGGTGCTGGGTGCTCAGTGCTCATGGTGCTGGGTGCTCAGTACTCAGGGTGCTGGGTGCTCGGTGCTCAGTACGCTGGGTGCTCAGTACTCAGGGTGCTGGGTGCTCAGTACTCAGGGTGCTCAGTGCTTGCGGTGCTGGGTTCTCAGTGATCGGGGTGCTCGGTGCTCAGTACATTGGGTGCTCACTACTCAGGGTGCTGGGTGCTCAGTGCTCAGGGTGCTGGGTGCTCGGTGCTCAGGGTGCTGGGTGCTCAGTGCTCAGGGTGCTAGGTGCTCACTACTCAGGGTGCTGGGTACGCAGTGCTCGGGGTGCTGGGTGCTCCGTGCTCAGGGTGCATGGTGGTCAGTGCTCAGGGTGCTGGGTGCTCAGTACTCGGGGTACTGGGTACTCAGTGCTCAGGGTGCTGGGTGCTCAGTGCTCAGGGTGCTGGGTGCTCAGTGCTCAGTAATCAGGGTGCTGGGTGCTCAGTGCTCGGGGTGCTGGGTGCTCAGTGCTCAGTACTCAGGGTGCTGGGTGCTCAGTGCTCGGGGTGCTGGATGCTCAGTACTCAGGGTGCTGGGTGCTCAGTGCTCAGGGTGCTGGGTGCTCAGTACTAAGGGTGCTGGGTGCTCAGTGCTCAGGGTGCTGGGTGCTCAGTACTCAGGGTGCTGGATACACAGTGCTCGGGGTGCTGGGTGCTCAGTGCTCAGGGTGCTGGGTGCTCAGTGCTCAGTGCTCAGGGTGCTGAGCGCTCAGTCCTCGGGGTGCTGGGTGCTCAGTTCTCTGGGTGCTCAGTGCTCAGTCCTCAGGGTGCTGGGTGCTCAGTACTCAGGTTGCTGGGTGCTCAGTTCTCAGGGAGCTCAGTGCTCGGGGTGCAGGGTGCTCAGTACTCAGGGTGCTGGGTCTCAGTACTCTGGGTGCTCAGTACTCGGGGTGTGGGGTGCTCAGTACTCAAGGTGCTGGGTGCTCAGTACTCAGGGTGGTGGGTGCTCAGTACTCAGGGTGCGGGGTGCTCAGTACTCAGGGTGCTGGGTGATCAGTACTCGGGTGCTGGGTGCTCAGTGCTCATGGTGCTGGGTGCTCAGTGCTCGGGGTGCTGGGTGCTCAGTGCTCAGTACTCAGGGTGCTGGGTGCTCAGTGCTCGGGGTGCTGGGTGCTCAGTGCTCAGTACTCAGGGTGCTGGGTGCTCAGTGCTTGGGGTGCTTGGAGCTCAGTGCTCAGGGTGCTGGGTGCTCAGTGCTCAGGGTGCTGGGTACTCAGTGCTCGGGGTGCTGGGTGCTCAGTACTCAGGGTGCTGGGTGCACAGTACTCAGGGTGCTGGGGGCTCAGTGCTCGGGCTGCTGGGTGCTCAGTGCTCGGGGTGCTGGGTGCTCAGTGCTCGGGGTGCTCGGTGCTCAGTACTCAGGGTGCTCATTGCTCATGGTGCTGGGTGCTCAGTGCTCAGGGTGCTGGGTGCTCAGTGCTTGGGGTGCTTGGAGCTCAGTGCTCAGGGTGCTGGGTGCTCAGTGCTCAGGGTGCTGGGTACTCAGTGCTCGGGGTGCTGGGTGCTCAGTACTCAGGGTGCTGGGTGCTCAGTACTCAGGGTGCTGGGGGCTCAGTGCTCGGGCTGCTGGGTGCTCAGTGCTCGGGGTGCTGGGTGCTCAGTGCTCGGGGTGCTCGGTGCTCAGTACTCAGGGTGCTCATTGCTCATGGTGCTGGGTGCTCAGTGCTCAGGGTGCTGGGTGCTCAGTGCTCAGGGTGCTCGGTGCTCAGTACGTTGGGTGCTCAGTACTCAGGGTGATGGGTGCTCAGTGCTCAGGGTGCTGGGTGCTCGGTGCTCAGGGTGCTGGGTGCTCGGTGCTCGGGGTGCTGGGTGCTCAGTGCTCAGGGTGCTCGGTGCTCAGTACTCAGGGTGCTCAGTGCTCAGTACTCAGGGTGCTGGGTGCTCAGTGCTCATGGTGCTGGGTGCTCAGTAGTCAGGGTGCTGGGTGCTCGGTGCTCAGTACGCTGGGTGCTCAGTACTCAGGGTGCTGGGTGCTCAGTACTCAGGGTGGTCGGTGCTCTGTACTAAGGGTGCTGGGTGCTCAGTGCTCGGGGTGCTGGGTGCTCAGTACTCAGGGTGCTGGGTGCTCAGTGCTCGGGGTGCTCGGTGCTCAGTATGCTGGGTGCTCAGTACTCAGGGTGCTGGGTGCTCAGTACTCAGGGTGCTATGTGCTCAGTACTCAGGGTGCTGGGTGCTTAGTAGTCAGGGTGCTCAGTGCTCAGTACTTAGGGTGCTCAGTGCTCAGTGCTCGGGGTTCTGGGTGCTCAGTGCTCAGGGTGCTGGGTGCTCAGTGCTCGGGGTGCTGGGTGCTCAGTGCTCAGGGTGCTGGGTGCTAAGTGCTCAGAGTGCTGGGTGCTCAGTACTCCGGGTGCTCGGTGCTCAGTACTCAGAGTGCTCAGTGCTCAGTACTCAGCGTGGTGGGTGCTCAGTGCTCAGGGTGCTCGGTGATCAGTACTCAGGGTGCTCAGTGCTCAGT
Organism: Microtus oregoni; assembly: GCF_018167655.1. Lineage (NCBI taxonomy): Eukaryota > Metazoa > Chordata > Mammalia > Rodentia > Cricetidae > Microtus > Microtus oregoni. Next base: position 1,431,123 of record NW_024544706.1, read on the forward strand.
ACTCAGCGTGCTGGGTGCTCAGTGCTCAGGCTGCTGGGTGCTCAGTACTCAGGGTGCTCGGTGCTCAGTACTCAGGGTGCTCAGTGCTTGGGGTGCTGGGTGCTCAGTACTCAGGGTGCTCAGTGCTTGGGGTGTTGGGTGCTCAGTACTCAGGGTGCTCGGTGCTCAGTACTCAGGGTGCTGAGTGCTCAGTGCTCGGGGTGCTGGGTGCTCAGTACTCAGGGTGCTGGGTGCTCAGTGCTCAGGGTGCTGGGTGCTCAGTACTCAGGGTGCTGGGTGGTCAGTGCTCAGGGTGCTGGGTGCTCAGTGCTCAGGGTGCTGGGTGCTCAGTGCTCAGAGTGCTGGGTGCTCAGTACTCCGGGTGCTCGGTGCTCAGTACTCAGAGTGCTCAGTGCTCAGTACTCAGCGTGCTGGGTGCTCAGTGCTCATTGTGCTCGGTGCTCAGTACTCAGGGTGCTCAGTGCTCAGTACTCAGCGTGCTGGGTGCTCAGTGCTCAGGGTGCTGGGTGCTCAGTACTCAGGGTGCTGGGTTCTTAGTACTCAGGCTGCTCGGTCCTCAGTGCTCGGGGTGCTGGGTGCTCATTACTCAGGGTGCTGGGTGCTCAGTACTCAGGGTGCTCAGTGCTTGCGGTGCTGGGTGCTCAGTACTCAGGGTGCTCAGTGCTTGGGGTGTTGGGTGCTCAGTACTCAGGGTGCTGGGTGCTCAGTACTCAGGGTGCTGGGTGCTCAGTGCTCAGGGTGCTCAGTGCTCAGTTCTCAGGGTGCTGGGTGCTCAGTGCTCGGGCTGCTGGGTGCTCAGTGCTCGGGGTGCTGGGTGCTCAGTGCTCTGGGTGCTCGGTGCTCAGTACTCAGGGTGCTGGGTGCTCAGTGCTCGGGGTGCTGGGTGCTCAGTACTCGGGGTGCTCGGTGCTCAGTACTCAGGGTGCTGGGTACTCAGTGCTCGGGGTGCTGGGTGCTCAGTACTCAGGGTGCTGGGTGCTCAGTACTCAGGGTGCTGGGGGCTCAGTGCTCGGGCTGCTGGGTGCTCAGTGCTCGGGGTGCTGGGTGCTCAGTGCTCGGGGTGCTCAGTGCTCAGTACTCAGGGTGCTCATTGCTCATGTTGCTGGGTGCTCAGTGCTCAGGGTGCTGGGTGCTCAGTGCTCAGGGTGCTCGGTGCTCAGTACGTTGGGTGCTCAGTACTCAGGGTGATGGGTGCTCAGTGCTCAGGGTGCTGGGTGCTCAGTGCTCAGGGTGCTGGGTGCTCGGTGCTCAGGGTGCTGGGTGCTCGGTGCTCGGGGTGCTGGGTGCTCAGTGCTCAGGGTGCTCGGTGCTCAGTACTCAGGGTGCTCAGTGCTCAGTACTCAGGGTGCTGGGTGCTCAGTGCTCATGGTGCTGGGTGCTCAGTACTCAGGGTGCTGGGTGCTCGGTGCTCAGTACGCTGGGTGCTCAGTACTCAGGGTGCTGGGTGCTCAGTACTCAGGGTGCTCAGTGCTTGCGGTGCTGGGTGCTCAGTGCTCGGGGTGCTCGGTGCTCAGTACATTGGGTGCTCACTACTCAGGGTGCTGGGTGCTCAGTGCTCAGGGTGCTGGGTGCTCGGTGCTCAGGGTGCTGGGTGCTCAGTGCTCAGGGTGCTAGGTGCTCACTACTCAGGGTGCTGGGTACGCAGTGCTCGGGGTGCTGGGTGCTCCGTGCTAAGGGTGCATGGTGGTCAGTGCTCAGGGTGCTGGGTGCTCAGTACTCGGGGTACTGGGTACTCAGTGCTCAGGGTGCTGGGTGCTCATTGCTCAGGGTGCTGGGTGCTCAGTGCTCAGTAATCAGGGTGCTGGGTGCTCAGTGCTCGGGGTGCTGGGTGCTCAGTGCTCAGTACTCAGGGTGCTGGGTGCTCAGTGCTCGGGGTGCTGGATGCTCAGTACTCAGGGTGCTGGGTGCTCAGTGCTCAGGGTGCTGGGTGCTCAGTACTAAGGGTGCTGGGTGCTTAGTGCTCAGGGTGCTGGGTGCTCAGTACTCAGGGTGCTGGGTACTCAGTGCTCGGGGTGCTGGGTGCTCAGTGCTCAGGGTGCTGGGGGCTCAGTGCTCAGTGCACAGGGTGCTGGGTGCTCAGTGCTCAGTGCTCAGGGTGCTGAGTGCTCAGTCCTCGGGGTGCTGGGTGCTCAGTTCTCTGGGTGCTCAGTGCTCAGTCCTCAGGGTGCTGGGTGCTCAGTACTCAGGTTGCTCCGTGCTCAGTTCTCAGGGAGCTCAGTGCTCGGGGTGCAGGGTGCTCAGTACTCAGGGTGCTGGGGGCTCAGTACTCTGGGTGCTCAGTACTCGGGGTGTGGGGTGCTCAGTACTCAAGGTGCTGGGTGCTCAGTACTCAGGGTGGTGGGTGCTCAGTACTCAGGGTGCGGGGTGCTCAGTACTCAGGGTGCTGGGTGATCAGTACTCGGGTGCTGGGTGCTCAGTGCTCAGGGTGCTGGGTGCTCAGTGCTCGGGGTGCTGGGTGCTCAGTGCTCAGTACTCAGGGTGCTGGGTGCTCAGTGCTCGGGGTGCTGGGTGCTCAGTGCTCAGTACTCAGGGTACTGGGTGCTCAGTGCTTGGGGTGCTTGGAGCTCAGTGCTCAGGGTGCTGGGTGCTCAGTGCTCAGGGTGCTGGGTACTCAGTACTCGGGGTGCTGGGTGCTCAGTACTCAGGGTGCTGGGTGCACAGTACTCAGGGTGCTGGGGGCTCAGTGCTCGGGCTGCTGGGTGCTCAGTGCTCGGGGTGCTGGGTGCTCAGTGCTCGGGGTGCTCGGTGCTCAGTACTCAGGGTGCTCATTGCTCATGGTGCTGGGTGCTCAGTGCTCAGGGTGCTGGGTGCTCAGTGCTTGGGGTGCTTGGAGCTCAGTGCTCAGGGTGCTGGGTGCTCAGTGCTCAGGGTGCTGGGTACTCAGTGCTCGGGGTGCTGGGTGCTCAGTACTCAGGGTGCTGGGTGCTCAGTACTCAGGGTGCTGGGGGCTCAGTGCTCGGGCTGCTGGGTGCTCAGTGCTCGGGGTGCTGGGTGCTCAGTGCTCGGGGTGCTCGGTGCACAGTACTCAGGGTGCTCATTGCTCATGGTGCTGGGTGCTCAGTGCTCAGGTTGCTGGGTGCTCAGTGCTCAGGGTGCTCGGTGCTCAGTATGTTGGGTGCTCAGTACTCAGGGTGATGGGTGCTCAGTGCTCAGGGTGCTGGGTTCTCAGTGCTCATGGTGCTGGGTGCTCGGTGCTCAGGGTGCTGGGTGCTCGGTGCTCGGGGTGCTGGGTGCTCAGTGCTCAGGGTGCTCGTTGCTCAGTACTCAGGGTGCTCAGTGCTCAGTACTCAGGGTGCTGGGTGCTCAGTGCTCATGGTGCTGGGTGCTCAGTACTCAGGGTGCTGGGTGCTCGGTGCTCAGTACGCTGGGTGCTCAGTACTCAGGGTGCTGGGTGCTCAGTACTCAGGGTGGTCGGTGCTCAGTACTCAGGGTGCTGGGTGCTCAGTGCTCGGGGTGCTGGGTGCTCAGTACTCAGGGTGCTGGGTGCTCAGTGCTCGGGGTGATCGGTGCTCAGTACGCTGGGTGCTCAGTACTCAGGGTGCTGGGTGCTCAGTACTCAGGGTGCTGGGTGCTCAGTACTCAGGGTGCTGGGTGCTTAGTAGTCAGGGTGCTCAGTGCTCAGTACTTAGGGTGCTCAGTGCTCAGTGCTCGGGGTTCTGGGTGCTCAGTGCTCAGGGTGCTGGGTGCTCAGTGCTCGGGGTGCTGGGTGCTCAGTGCTCAGGGTGCTGGGTGCTAAGTGCTCAGAGTGCTGGGTGCTCAGTACTCCGGGTGCTCGGTGCTCAGTACTCAGAGTGCTCAGTGCTCAGTACTCAGCGTGGTGGGTGCTCAGTGCTCAGGGTGCTCGGTGATCAGTACTCAGGGTGCTCAGTGCTCAGTACTCAGCGTGCTGGCTGCTCAGTGCTCAGGCTGCTGGGTGCTCAGTACTCAGGGTGCTCGGTGCTTAGTACTCAGGGTGCTCGGTCCTCAGTGCTCAGGGTGCTGGGTGCTCAGTGCTCGGGGTGCTGGGTGCTCATTACTCAAGGTGCTCGGTGCTCAGTACTCAGGGTGCTCAGTGCTTGGGGTGCTGGGTGCTCAGTACTCAGGGTGCTCAGTGCTTGGGGTGTTGGGTGCTCAGTACTCAGGGTGCTCGGTGCTCAGTACTCAGGGTGCTGAGTGCTCAGTGCTCGGGGTGCTGGGTGCTCAGTACTCAGGGTGCTGGGTGCTCAGTGCTCAGGGTGCTGGGTGCTCAGTACTCAGGGTGCTGGGTGCTCAGTGCTCAGGGTGCTGGGTGCTCAGTGCTCAGGGTGCTGGGTGCTCAGTGCTCAGAGTGCTGGGTGCTCAGTACTCCGGGTGCTCGGTGCTCAGTACTCAGAGTGCTCAGTGCTCAGTACTCAGCGTGCTGGGTGCTCAGTGCTCAGGGTGCTCGGTGCTCAGTACTCAGGGTGCTCAGTGCTCAGTACTCAGCGTGCTGGGTGCTCAGTGCTCAGGGTGCTGGGTGCTCAGTACTCAGGGTGCTGGGTTCTTAGTACTCAGGCTGCTCGGTCCTCAGTGCTCGGGGTGCTGGGTGCTCATTACTCAGGGTGCTGGGTGCTCAGTACTCAGGGTGCTCAGTGCTTGCGGTGCTGGGTGCTCAGTACTCAGGGTGCTCAGTGCTTGGGGTGTTGGGTGCTCAGTACTCAGGGTGCTGGGTGCTCAGTACTCAGGGTGCTGGGTGCTCAGTGCTCAGGGTGCTCAGTGCTCAGTTCTCAGGGTGCTGGGTGCTCAGTGCTCGGGCTGCTGGGTGCTCAGTGCTCGGGGTGCTGGGTGCTCAGTGCTCTGGGTGCTCGGTGCTCAGTACTCAGGGTGCTGGGTGCTCAGTGCTCGGGGTGCTGGGTGCTCAGTACTCGGGTTGCTCGGTGCTCAGTACTCAGGGTGCTGGGTGCTCAGTGCTCAGGGTGCTGGGTGCTCAGTACTCAGGGTGCTCGGTGCTCGTTGCTCAGTACGCTGGGTGCTCAGTACTCAGGGTGCTGGCTGCTCAGTACTCAGGGTGCTCGGTGCTCAGTACTCAGGGTGCTGGGTGCTCAGTACTCAGGGTGCTCAGTGCTTGGGGTGCTGGGTGCTCAGTACTCAGGGTGCTCAGTGCTTGGGGTGTTGGGTGCTCAGTACTCAGGGTGCTGGGTGCTCAGTGCTCAGGGTGCTGGGTGCTCAGTACTCAGGGTGCTGAGTGCTCAGTACTCAGGGTGCTGGGTGCTCAGTGCTCGGGGTGGTGGGTGCTCAGTGCTCGGGGTGCTGGCTGCTCAGTGCTCGGGGTGCTGGGTGCTCAGTGCTCGGGGTTCTGGGTGCTCATTGCTCGGCGCGCTGGGTGCTCAGAGCTCGGGGTGCTCGGAGCTCAGTACTCAGGGTGCTGGGTGCTCAGTGCTCGGGGTGCTCGGTGCTCAGTACGTTGGGTGCTCACTACTCAGGGTGCTGGGTGCTCAGTGCTCAGGGTGCTGGGTGCTCAGTGCTCAGGGTGCTGGGTGCTCAGTGCTCAGGGTGCTAGGTGCTCACTACTCAGGGTGCTGGGTACGCAGTGCTCCTGGTGCTGGGTGCTCCGTGCTCACTGTGCAGGGTGGTCAGTGCTCAGGGTGCTGGGTGCTCAGTACTCGGGGTACTGGGTGCTCAGTACCCAGGGTGCTGGGTGCTCATTGCTCAGGGTGCTGGGTGCTCAGTGCTCAGTAATCAGGGTGCTGGGTGCTCAGTGCTCGGGCTGCTGGGTGCTCAGTGCTCAGTACTCAGGGTGCTGGGTGCTCAGTGCTCGGGGTGCTGGATGCTCAGTACTCAGGGTGCTGGGTGCTCAGTGCTCAGGGTGCTGGGTGCTCAGTACTAAGGGTGCTGGGTGCTCAGTGCTCAGGGTGCTGGGTGCTCAGTACTCAGGGTGCTGGGTACTCAGTGCTCGGGGTGCTGGGTGCTCAGTGCTCAGGGTGCTGGGGGCTCAGTGCTCAGTGCACAGGGTGCTGGGTGCTCAGTGCTCAGTGCTCAGGGTGCTGGGTGCTCAGTCCTCGGGGTGCTGGGTGCTCAGTTCTCTGGGTGCTCAATGCTCAGTCCTCAGGGTGCTGGGTGCTCAGTACTCAGGTTGCTGGGTGCTCAGTTCTCAGGGAGCTCAGTGCTCGGGGTGCAGGGTGCTCAGTACTCAGGGTCCTGGGTGCTCAGTACTCAGGGTGCTCAGTACTCAAGGTGCTGGGTGCTCAGTACTCAGGGTGCTGGGTGCTCAGTACTCAGGGTGCGGGGTGCTCAGTACTCAGGGTGCTGGGTGATCAGTACTCGGGTGCTGGGTGCTCAGTGCTCAGGGTGCTGGGTGCTCAGTGCTCGGGGTGCTGGGTGCTCAGTGCTCAGTACTCAGGGTGCTGGGTGCTCAGTGCTCGGGGTGCTGGGTGCTCAGTGCTCAGTACTCAGGGTGCTGGGTGCTCAGTGCTTGGGGTGCTTGGAGCTCAGTTCTCAGGGTGCTGGGTGCTCAGTGCTCAGGTTGCTGGGTACTCAGTGCTCGGGGTGCTGGGTGCTCAGTACTCAGGGTGCTGGGTGCTCAGTACTCAGGGTGCTGGGGGCTCAGTGCTCGGGCTGCTGGGTGCTCAGTGCTCGCGGTGCTGGGTGCTCAGTGCTCGGGGTGCTCGGTGCTCAGTACTCAGGGTGCTCATTGCTCATGGTGCTGGGTGCTCAGTGCTCAGGGTGCTGGGTGCTCAGTGCTCAGGGTGCTCGGTGCTCAGTACGTTGGGTGCTCAGTACTCAGGGTGATGGGTGCTCAGTGCTCAGGGTGCTGGGTGCTCAGTGCTCAGGGTGCTGGGTGCTCGGTGCTCAGGGTGCTGGGTGCTCGGTGCTCGGGGTGCTGGGTGCTCAGTGCTCAGGGTGCTCGGTGCTCAGTACTCAGGGTGCTCAGTGCTCAGTACTCAGGGTGCTGGGTGCTCATTGCTCATGGTGCTGGGTGCTCAGTACTCAGGGTGCTGGGTGCTCGGTGCTCAGTACGCTGGGTGCTCAGTACTCAGGGTGCTGGGTGCTCAGTACTCAGGGTGCTCGGTGCTCAGTACTCAGGGTGCTGGGTGCTCATTGCTCGGGGTGCTGGGTGCTCAGTACTCAGGGTGCTGGGTGCTCAGTGCTCGGGGTGCTCGGTGCTCAGTACGCTGGGTGCTCAGTACTCAGGGTGCTGGGTGCTCAGTACTCAGGGTGCTGGGTGCTCAGTACTCAGGGTGCTGGGTGCTTAGTACTCAGGGTGCTCAGTGCTCAGTACTTAGGGTGCTCAGTGCTCAGTGCTCGGGGTTCTGGGTGCTCCGTGCTCAGGGTGCTGGGTGCTCAGTGCTCGGGGTGCTGGGTGCTCAGTGCTCAGGGTGCTGGGTGCTAAGTGCTCAGAGTGCAGGGTGCTCAGTACTCCGGGTGCTCGGTGCTCAGTACTCAGAGTGCTCAGTGCTCAGTACTCAGCGTGGTGGGTGCTCAGTGCTCAGGGTGCTCGGTGATCAGTACTCAGGGTGCTCAGTGCTCAGTACTCAGCGTGCTGGGTGCTCAGTGCTCAGGGTGCTGGGTGCTCAGTACTCAGGGTGCTCGGTGCTTAGTACTCAGGGTGCTCGGTCCTCAGTGCTCAGGGTGCTGGGTGCTCAGTGCTCGGGGTGCTGGGTGCTCATTACTCAAGGTGCTCGGTGCTCAGTACTCAGGGTGCTCAGTGCTTGGGGTGCTGGGGGCTCAGTACTCAGGGTGCTCAGTGCTTGGGGTGTTGGGTGCTCAGTACTCAGGGTGCTGGGTGCTCAGTACTCAGGGTGCTGGGTGCTCAGTGCTCAGGGTGCTCAGTCCTCAGTAGTCAGGGTGTTGGGTGCTCAGTGCTCGGGCTGCTGGGTGCTCAGTGCTCGGGGTGCTGGGTGCTCAGTGCTCGGGGTGCTCGGTGCTCAGTACTCAGGGTGCTGGGTGCTCAGTGCACGGGATGCTGGGTGCTCAGTACTCGGGGTGCTCGGTGCTCAGTACTCAGGGTGCTGGGTGCTCAGTGCTCAGGGTGCTGGGTGCTCAGTACTCAGGGTGCTGGGTGCTCGTTGCTCAGTACGCTGGGTGCTCAGTACTCAGGGTGCTGGCTGCTCAGTACTCAGGGTGCTCGGTGCTCAGTACTCAGGGTGCTGGGTGCTCAGTACTCAGGGTGCTCTGTGCTTGGGGTGCTGGGTGCTCAGTACTCAGGGTGCTCAGTGCTTGGGGTGTTGGGTGCTCAGTACTCAGGGTGCTGGGTGCTCAGTGCTCAGGGTGCTGGGTGCTCAGTACTCAGGGTGCTGGGTGCTCAGTACTCAGGGTGCTGGGTGCTCAGTACTCGGGGTGCTGGGTGCTCAGTGCTCGTGGTGCTGGCTGCTCAGTGCTCATGGTGCTGGGTGCTCCGTACTCAGGGTGCTCGGTGCTCAGTAGTCAGGGTGCTGGGTGCTCAGTACTCATGGTGCTGGGTGCTCAGTGCTCGGGGTGCTCGGTGCTCAGTACGTTGGGTGCTCACTACTCAGGGTGCTGGGTGCTCAGTGCTCAGGGTGCTGTGTGCTCAGTGTTCAGGGTGCTGGGTGCTCAGTGCTCAGGGTGCTGGGTTCTCAGTACTCAGGGTGCTGGCTGCGCAGTGCTCGGGGTGCTGGGTGCTCAGTGCTCAGGGTGCAGGGTGCTCAGTGCTCAGGGTGCTGGGTGCTCAGTACTCGGGGTACTTCGTGCTCAGTACTCCGGGTGCTCGGTGCTCAGTACTCAGAGTGCTCAGTGCTCAGTACTCAGCGTGCTGGGTGCTCAGTGCTCAGGGTGCTGGGTGCTCAGTGCTCAGGGTGCTCGGTGATCAGTACTCAGGGTGCTCAGTGCTCAGTACTCAGCGTGCTGGGTGCTCAGTGCTCAGGGTGCTGGGTGCTCAGTACTCAGGGTGCTGGGTGCTTAGTACTCATGGTGCTCGGTACTCAGTGCTCAGGGTGCTGGGTGCTCAGTGCTCGGGGTGCTGGGTGCTCATTACTCAAGGTGCTGGGTGCTCAGTACTCAGGGTGCTCAGTGCTTGGGGTGCTGGGTGCTCAGTACTCAGGGTGCTCAGTGCTTGGGGTGTTGGGTGCTCAGTACTCAGGGTGCTGGGTGCTCAGTACTAAGGGTGCTGGGTGCTCAGTGCTCAGGGTGCTCAGTCCTCAGTACTCAGGGTGTTGGGTGCTCAGTGCTCGGGCTGCTGGGTGCTCAGTGCTCGGGGTGCTGGGTGCTCAGTGCTCGGGCTGCTGGGTGCTCAGTGCTCGGGGTGCTGGGTGCTCAGTGCTCGGGGTGCTCGGTGCTCAGTGCTCAGGGTGCTGGGTGCTCAGTGCTCTTGGTGCTGGGTGCTCAGTGCTCGGGGTTCTGGGTGCTCAGTGCTCGGGGTGCTCGGTGCTCAGTGCTCGGGGTGCTTGGTGCTCAGTACTCAGGGTGCTGGGTGCTCAGTACTCAGGGTGCTGGGGGCTCAGTGCTCGGGCTGCTGGGTGCTCAGTGCTCGGGGTGCTGGGTGCTCAGTGCTCGGGGTGCTCGGTGCTTAGTACTCAGGGTACTGGGTCATCAGTGCTCGGGGTGCTCAGTACTCAGGTTGCTGTGTGTCCAGTGCTCAGGGTGCTGGGTGCTCAGTACTCAGGTTGCTCGGTGCTTAGTACTCAGGGTGCTGGGTGCTCAGTACTCCGGGTGCTGGGTGCTCAGTGCTCGGGGTGCTCGGTGCTCAGTGCTCAAGGTGCTGGGTGCTCAGTACTCAGGGTGCTCATTGCTCAGGGGGCTGGGTGCTCAGTGCTCAGGGTGCTGGGTGCTCAGGGCTCAGGGTGCTCGGTGCTCAGTTCGTTGGGTGCTCAGTACTCAGGGTGCTGGGTGCTTAGTACTCAGGGTTCTCGGTCCTCAGTGCTCTTGGTGCTGGGTGCTCAGTGCTCGGGGTGCTGGGTGCTCATTACTCAAGGTGCTGGGTGCTCAGTACTCAGGGTGCTCAGTGCTTGGGGTGCTGGGTGCTCAGTACTCAGGGTGCTCAGTGCTTGGGGTGTTGGGTGCTCAGTACTCAGGGTGCTGGGTGCTCAGTACTCAGGGTGCTGGGTGCTCAGTGCTCAGGGTGCTCAGTCCTCAGTACTCAGGGTGTTGGGTGCTCAGTGCTCGGGCTGCTGGGTGCTCAGTGCTCGGGGTGCTGGGTGCTCAGTGCTCGGGGTGCTCGGTGCTCAGTACTCAGGGTGTTGGGTGCTCAGTGCTCGGGCTGCTGGGTGCTCAGTGCTCGGTGTGCTGGGTGCTCAGTGCTCGGGGTGATCGGTGCTCAGTACTCAGGGTGCTGGGTACTCAGTGCTCGGGGTGCTCAGTACTCAGGGTGCTGTGTGTCCAGTGCTCAGGGTGCTGGGTGCTCAGTACTCAGGGTGCTCGGTGCTTATTACTCAGGGTGCTGGGTGCTCAGTACTCCTTGTGCTGGGTGCTCAGTGCTCGGGGTGCTCGGTGCTCAGTGCTCAAGGTGCTGGGTGCTCAGTACTCAGGGTGCTCATTGCTCAGGGTGCTGGGTGCTCAGTACTCAGGGTGCTGGGTGCTCAGTGCTCAGGGTGCTCGGTGCTCAGTACGTTGGGTGCTCAGTACTCAGGGTGCTGGGTGCTCAGTGCTCAGGGTGCTGGGTCCTCAGGGCTCAGGGTGCTGGGTGCTCGGTGCTCAGGGTGCTGGGTGCTCGGTGCTCGGGGTGCTGGGTGCTCAGTGCTTGCAGTGCTCGGTGCTCAGTACTCAGGGTGCTCAGTACTCAGTACTCAGGGTGCTGGGTGCTCAGTGCTCATGGTGCTGGGTGCTCAGTACTCAGGGTGCTGGGTGCTCGGTGCTCAGTACGCTGGGTGCTCAGTACTCAGGGTGCTGGGTGCTCAGTACTCAGGGTGCTCGGTGCTCAGTACTCAGGGTGCTGGGTGCTCAGTGCTCGGGGTGCTTGGTGCTCAGTACTCAGGGTGCTGGGTGCTCAGTGCTCGGGGTGCTCGGTGCTCAGTACGCTGGGTGCTCAGTACTCAGGGTGCTGGGTGCTCAGTACTCAGGGTGCTGGGTGCTCAGTGCTCGGGGTGCTGGGTGCTCAGTGCTCAGGGTGCTGGGTGCTCAGTGCTCTGGGTGCTGGGTGCTCAGTGCTCAGGGTGCTGGGTGCTCAGTGCTCAGAGTGCTGGGTGCTCAGTACTCCGGGTGCTCGGTGCTCAGTACTCAGAGTGCTCAGTGCTCAGTACTCAGCGTGCTGGGTGCTCAGTGCTCAGGGTGCTCGGTGCTCAGTACTCATGGTGCTCAGTGCTCAGTACTCAGCGTGCTGGGTGCTCAGTGCACAGGGTGATGGGTGCTCAGTACTCAGGGTGCTGGGTGCTTAGTACTCAGGGTGCTCGGTCCTCAGTGCCCGGGATGCTGGGTGCTCATTACTCAGGGTGCTGGGTGCTCAGTACTCAGGGTGCTCAGTGCTTGCGGTGCTGGGTGCTCAGTTCTCAGGGTGCTCAGTGCTTGGGGTGTTGGGTGCTCAGTACTCAGGGTGCTGGGTGCTCAGTACTCAGGGTGCTGGGTGCCCAGTGCTCAGGGTGCTCAGTGCTCAGTACTCAGGGTGCTGGGTGCTCAGTGCTCGGGCTGCTGGGTGCTCAGTGCTCGGGGTGCTGGGTGCTCAGTGCTCGGGGTGCTCGGTGCTCAGTACTCAGGGTGCTGGGTGCTCAGTGCTCGAGGTGCTGGGTGCTCAGTACTCGGGGTGCTCGGTGCTCAGTACTCAGGGTTCTGGGTGCTCAGTGCTCAGGGTGCTGGGTGCTCAGTACTCAGGGTGCTGGGTGCTCGTTGCTCAGTACGCTGGGTGCTCAGTACTCAGGGTGGTGGCTGCTCAGTACTCAGGGTGCTCGGTGCTCAGTATTCTGGGTGCTGGGTGCTCAGTACTCAGGGTGCTCAGTGCTTGGGGTGCTGGGTGCTCAGTACTCAGGGTGCTCAGTGCTTGGGGTGTTGGGTGCTCAGTACTCAGGGTGCTGGGTGCTCAGTGCTCAGGGTGCTGGGTGCTCAGTACTCAGGGTGCTGGGTGCTCAGTAATCAGGGTGCTGGGTGCTCAGTGCTCGGGGTGCTGGGTGCACAGTGCTCGGGGTACTGGCTGCTCAGTGCTCGGGGTGCTGGGTGCTCAGTGCTCGGGGTTCTGGGTGCTCCGTGCTCGGCCCACTGGGTGCTCAGAACTCGGGGTGCTCGGAGCTCAGTACTCAGGGTGCTGGGTGCTCAGTGCTCGGGGTGCTCGGTGCTCAGTACTCAGGGTGCTGGGTGATCAGTGCTCGGGGTGCTCGGTGCTCAGTACGTTGGGTGCTCACTACTCAGGGTGCTGGGTGCTCAGTGCTCAGGGTGCTGGGTGCTCAGTGCTCAGGGTGCTGGGTGCTCAGTGCTCAGGGTGCTGGGTGCTCAGTACTCAGGGTGCTGGGTGCGCAGTGCTCGGGGTGCTGGGTGCGCCGTGCTCCGGGTGCAGGGTGCTCAGTGCTCAGGGTGCTGGGTGCTCAGTACTCGGGGTACTGGGTGCTCAGTGCTCAGGGTGCTGCGTGCTCAGTGCTCAGGGTGCTGGGTGCTCAGTGCTCAGTAATCAGGGTGCTGGGTGCTCAGTGCTCGGGGTGCTGGGTGCTCAGTGCTCAGTACTCAGGGTGCTGGGTGCTCAGTGCTCGGGGTGCTGGATGCTCAGTACTCAGGGTGCTGGGTGCTCAGTGCTCGGGGTGCTGGGTGCTCAGTACTAAGGGTGCTGGGTGCTCAGTGCTCAGAGTGCTGTGTGCTCAGTACTCAGGGTGCTGGATACTCAGTGCTCGGGGTGCTGGGTGCTCAGTGCTCAGGGTGCTGGGTGCTCAGTGCTCAGTGCACAGGGTGCTGGGTGCTCAGTGCTCAGTGCTCAGGGTGCTGGGTGCTCAGTCCTCGGGGTGCTGGGTGCTCAGTTCTCTGGGTGCTCAGTGCTCAGTCCTCAGGGTGCTGGGTGCTCAGTACTCAGGGTGCTGGGTGCTCAGTACTCAGGGAGCTCAATGCTCGGGGTGCAGGGTGCTCAGTACTCAGGGTGCTGGGGGCTCAGTACTCAGGGTGCTCAGTACTCGGGGTGCGGGGTGCTCAGTACTCAAGGTGCTGGGTGCTCAGTACTCAGGGTGCTCTGTGCTTGGGGTGCTGGGTGCTCAGTACTCAGGGTGCTCAGTGCTTGGGGTGTTGGGTGCTCAGTACTCAGGGTGCTGGGTGCTCAGTGCTCAGGGTGCTGGGTGCTCAGTACTCAGGGTGCTGGGTGCTCAGTACTCAGGCTGCTGGGTGCTCAGTACTCGGGGTGCTGGGTGCTCAGTACTCAGGCTGCTGGGTGCTCAGTACTCGGGGTGCTGGGTGCTCAGTGCTCGTGGTGCTGGCTGCTCAGTGCTCGTGGTGCTGGGTGCTCAGTACTCAGGGTGCTCGGTGCTCAGTAATCAGGGTGCTGGGTGCTCAGTACTCAGGGTGCTCTGTGCTCGGGGTTCTGGGTGCTCAGTGCTCGGCGCGCTGGGTGCTCAGTGCTCGGGGTGCTCGGAGCTCAGTACTCAGGGTGCTGGGTGCTCAGTGCTCGGGGTGCTCGGTGCTCAGTACTCAGGGTGCTGGGTGCTCAGTGCTCGGGGTGCTCGGTGCTCAGTACGTTGGGTGCTCACTACTCAGGGTGCTGGGTGCTCAGTGCTCAGGGTGCTGTGTGCTCAGTGCTCAGGGTGCTGGGTGCTCAGTGCTCAGGGTGCTGGGTGCTCAGTACTCAGGGTGCTGGGTGCGCAGTGCTCGGGGTGCTGGGTGCTCAGTGCTCAGGGTGCAGGGTGCTCAGTGCTCAGGGTGCTGGGTGCTCAGTACTCGGGGTACTGGGTGCTCAGTACTCCGGGTGCTCGGTGCTCAGTACTCAGAGTGCTCAGTGCTCAGTACTCAGCGTGCTGGGTGCTCAGTGCTCAGGGTGCTCGGTGATCAGTAATCAGGGTGCTGGGTGCTTAGTACTCATGGTGCTCGGTCCTCAGTGCTCAGGGTGCTGGGTGCTCAGTGCTCGGGGTGCTGGGTGCTCAGTACTCAGGGTGCTGGGTGCTTAGTACTCATGGTGCTCGGTCTTCAGTGCTCAGGGTGCTGGGTGCTCAGTGCTCGGGGTGCTGGGTGCTCATTACTCAAGGTGCTGGGTGCTCAGTACTCAGGGTGCTCAGTGCTTGGGGTGCTGGGTGCTCAGTACTCAGGGTGCTCAGTGCTTGGGGTGTTGGGTGCTCAGTACTCAGGGTGCTGGGTGCTCAGTACTAAGGGTGCTGGGTGCTCAGTGCTCAGGGTGCTCAGTCCTCAGTACTCAGGGTGTTGGGTGCTCAGTGCTCGGGCTGCTGGGTGCTCAGTGCTCGGGGTGCTGGGTGCTCAGTGCTCGGGGTGCTCGGTGCTCAGTGCTCAGGGTGCTGGGTGCTCAGTGCTCTTGGTGCTGGGTGCTCAGTGCTCGGGGTTCTGGGTGCTCAGTGTTCGGGGTGCTCGGTGCTCAGTGCTCGGGGTGCTTGGTGCTCAGTACTCAGGGTGCTGGGTGCTCAGTGCTCAGGGTGCTGGGTGCTCAGTACTCAGGGTGCTGGGTGCTCAGTACTCAGGCTGCTGGGTGCTCAGTACTCGGGGTGCTGGGTGCTCAGTACTCAGGCTGCTGGGTGCTCAGTACTCGGGGTGCTGGGTGCTCAGTGCTCGTGGTGCTGGCTGCTCAGTGCTCGTGGTGCTGGGTGCTCAGTACTCAGGGTGCTCGGTGCTCAGTAATCAGGGTGCTGGGTGCTCAGTACTCAGGGTGCTCTGTGCTCGGGGTTCTGGGTGCTCAGTGCTCGGCGCGCTGGGTGCTCAGTGCTCGGGGTGCTCGGAGCTCAGTACTCAGGGTGCTGGGTGCTCAGTGCTCGGGGTGCTCGGTGCTCAGTACTCAGGGTGCTGGGTGCTCAGTGCTCGGGGTGCTCGGTGCTCAGTACGTTGGGTGCTCACTACTCAGGGTGCTGGGTGCTCAGTGCTCAGGGTGCTGTGTGCTCAGTGCTCAGGGTGCTGGGTGCTCAGTGCTCAGGGTGCTGGGTGCTCAGTACTCAGGGTGCTGGGTGCGCAGTGCTCGGGGTGCTGGGTGCTCAGTGCTCAGGGTGCAGGGTGCTCAGTGCTCAGGGTGCTGGGTGCTCAGTACTCGGGGTACTGGGTGCTCAGTACTCCGGGTGCTCGGTGCTCAGTACTCAGAGTGCTCAGTGCTCAGTACTCAGCGTGCTGGGTGCTCCGTGCTCAGGGTGCTCGGTGATCAGTAATCAGGGTGCTGGGTGCTTAGTACTCATGGTGCTCGGTCCTCAGTGCTCAGGGTGCTGGGTGCTCAGTGCTCGGGGTGCTGGGTGCTCAGTACTCAGGGTGCTGGGTGCTTAGTACTCATGGTGCTCGGTCTTCAGTGCTCAGGGTGCTGGGTGCTCAGTGCTCGGGGTGCTGGGTGCTCATTACTCAAGGTGCTGGGTGCTCAGTACTCAGGGTGCTCAGTGCTTGGGGTGCTGGGTGCTCAGTACTCAGGGTGCTCAGTGCTTGGGGTGTTGGGTGCTCAGTACTCAGGGTGCTGGGTGCTCAGTACTAAGGGTGCTGGGTGCTCAGTGCTCAGGGTGCTCAGTCCTCAGTACTCAGGGTGTTGGGTGCTCAGTGCTCGGGCTGCTGGGTGCTCAGTGCTCGGGGTGCTGGGTGCTCAGTGCTCGGGGTGCTCGGTGCTCAGTGCTCAGGGTGCTGGGTGCTCAGTGCTCTTGGTGCTGGGTGCTCAGTGCTCGGGGTTCTGGGTGCTCAGTGTTCGGGGTGCTCGGTGCTCAGTGCTCGGGGTGCTTGGTGCTCAGTACTCAGGGTGCTGGGTGCTCAGTACTCAGGGTGCTGGGGGCTCAGTGCTCGGGCTGCTGGGTGCTCAGTGCTCGGGGTGCTGGGTGCTCAGTGCTCGGGGTGCTCGGTGCTTAGTACTCAGGGTACTGGGTGCTCAGTGCTCGGGGTGCTCAGTACTCAGGGTGCTGTGTGTCCAGTGCTCAGGGTGCTGGGTGCTCAGTACTCAGGTTGCTCGGTGCTTAGTACTCAGGATGCTGGGTGCTCAGTACTCCGGGTGCTGTGTGCTCAGTGCTCGGGGTGCTCGGTGCTCAGTGCTCAGGGTGCTCGGTGCTCAGTACGTTGGGTGCTCAGTACTCAGGGTGCTGGGTGCTTAGTACTCAGGGTGCTCGGTCCTCAGTGCTCAGGGTGCTGGGTGCTCAGTGCTCGGGGTGCTGGGTGCTCATTACTCAAGGTGCTGGGTGCTCAGTACTCAGGGTGCTCAGTGCTTGGGGTGCTGGGTGCTCAGTACTCAGGGTGCTCAGTGCTTGGGGTGTTGGGTGCTCAGTACTCAGGGTGCTGGGTGCTCAGTACTCAGGGTGCTGGGTACTAAGTGCTCAGGGTGCTCAGTCCTCAGTACTCAGGGTGTTGGGTGCTCAGTGCTCGGGCTGCTGGGTGCTCAGTGCTCGGGGTGCTGGGTGCTCAGTGCTCGGGGTGCTCGGTGCTCAGTACTCAGGGTGTTGGGTGCTCAGTGCTCGGGCTGCTGCTGGGTGCTCAGTGCTCAGGGTGCTGGGTGCTCAGTGCTCGGGGTGATCGGTGCTCAGTACTCAGGGTGCTGGGTACTCAGTGCTCGGGGTGCTCAGTACTCAGGTTGCTGTGTGTCCAGTGCTCAGGGTGCTGGGTGCTCAGTACTCAGGGTGCTCGGTGCTTAGTACTCAGGGTGCTGGTTGCTCAGTACTCCTTGTGCTGGGTGCTCAGTGCTCGTTGTGCTCGGTGCTCAGTGCTCAAGTTGCTGGGTGCTCAGTACTCAGGGTGCTCATTGCTCAGGGTGCTGGGTGCTCAGTACTCAGGGTGCTGGGTGCTCAGTGCTCACGGTGCTCGGTGCTCAGTACGTTGGGTGCTCAGTACTCAGGGTGCTGGGTGCTCAGTGCTCAGGGTGCTGGGTCCTCAGTGCTCAGGGTGCTGGGTGCTCGGTGCTCAGGGTGCTGGGTGCTCGGTGCTCGGGGTGCTGGGTGCTCAGTGCTCGTAGTGCTCGGTGCTCAGTACTCAGGGTGCTCAGTGCTCAGTACTCAGGGTGCTGGGTGCTCAGTGCTCATGGTGCTGGGTGCTCAGTACTCAGGGTGCTGGGTGCTCGGTGCTCAGTACGCTGGGTGCTCAGTACTCAGGGTGCTGGGTGCTCAGTACTCAGGGTGCTCGGTGCTCAGTACTCAGGGTGCTGGGTGCTCAGTGCTCGGGGTGCTGGGTGCTCAGTACTCAGGGTGCTGGGTGCTCAGTACTCAGGGTGCTGGGTGCTCAGTACTCAGGGTGCTGGGTGCTCAGTACTCAGGGTGCTGGGTGCTTAGTACTCAGGGTGCTCAGTGCTCAGTACTTAGGGTGCTCAGTGCTCAGTGCTCGGGGTGCTGGGTGCTCAGTGCTCAGGGTGCTGGGTGCTCAGTGCTCTGGGTGCTCTGTGCTCAGTGCTCAGGGTGCTGGGTGCTCAGTGCTCAGAGTGCTGGGTGCTCAGTACTCCGGGTGCTCGGTGCTCAGTACTCAGAGTGCTCAGTGCTCAGTACTCAGCGTGCTGGGTGCTCAGTGCTCAGGGTGCTCGGTGCTCAGTACTCAGGGTGCTCAGTGCTCAGTACTCAGCGTGCTGGGTGCTCAGTGCACAGGGTGATGGCTGCTCAGTACTCAGGGTGCTGGGTGCTTAGTACTCAGGGTGCTCGGTCCTCAGTGCCCGCGATGCTGGGTGCTCATTACTCAGGGTGCTGGGTGCTCAGTACTCAGGGTGCTCAGTGCTTGCGGTGCTGGGTGCTCAGTTCTCAGGGTGCTCAGTGCTTGGGGTGTTGGGTGCTCAGTACTCAGGGTGCTGGGTGCTCAGTACTCAGGGTGCTGGGTGCCCAGTCCTCAGGGTGCTCAGTGCTCAGTACTCAGGGTGCTGGGTGCTCAGTGCTCGGGCTGCTGGGTGCTCAGTGCTCGGGGTGCTGGGTGCTCAGTGCTCGGGGTGCACGGTGCTCAGTACTCAGGGTGCTGGGTGCACAGGGCTCGGGGTGCTGGGTGCTCAGTGCTCGGGGTGCTGGGTGCTCAGTGCTCGGGGTTCTGGGTGCTCCGTGCTCGGCCCACTGGGTGCTCAGAACTCGGGGTGCTCGGGGCTCAGTACTCAGGGTGCTGGGTGCTCAGTGCTCGGGGTGCTCGGTGCTCAGTACTCAGGGTGCTGGGTGCTCAGTGCTCGGGGTGCTCGGTGCTCAGTACGTTGGGTGCTCACTACTCAGGGTGCTGGGTGCTCAGTGCTCAGGGTGCTGGGTGCTCAGTGCTCAGGGTGCTGGGTGCTCAGTGCTCAGGGTGCTGGGTGCTCAGTGCTCAGGGTGCTGGGTGCTCAGTACTCAGGGTGCTGGGTGCGCAGTGCTCGGGGTGCTGGGTGCGCCGTGCTCAGGGTGCAGGGTGCTCAGTGCTCAGGGTGCTGGGTGCTCAGTACTCGGGGTACTGTGTGCTCAGTGCTCAGGGTGCTGGGTGCTCAGTGCTCAGGGTGCTGGGTGCTCAGTGCTCAGTAATCAGGGTGCTGGGTGCTCAGTGCTCGGGGTGCTGGGTGCTCAGTGCTCAGTACTCAGGGTGCTGGGTGCTCAGTGCTCGGGGTGCTGGATGCTCAGTACTCAGGGTGCTGGGTGCTCAGTGCTCAGGGTGCTGGGTGCTCAGTACTAAGGGTGCTGGGTGCTCAGTGCTCAGAGTGCTGGGTGCTCAGTACTCAGGGTGCTGGGTACTCAGTGCTCGGGGTGCTGGGTGCTCAGTGCTCAGGGTGCTGGGTGCACAGTGCTCAGTGCACAGGGTGCTGGGTGCTCAGTGCTCAGTGCTCAGGGTGCTGGGTGCTCAGTCCTCGGGGTGCTGGGTGCTCAGTTCTCTGGGTGCTCAGTGCTCAGTCCTCAGGGTGCTGGGTGCTCAGTACTCAGGGTGCTGGGTGCTCAGTACTCAGGGAGCTCAGTGCTCGGGGTGCAGGGTGCTCAGTACTCAGGGTGCTGGGGGCTCAGTACTCAGGGTGCTCAGTACTCGGGGTGCGGGGTGCTCAGTACTCAAGGTGCTGGGTGCTCAGTACTCAGGGTGCTGGGTGCTCAGTACTCAGGGTGCGGGGTGCTCAGTACTCAGGGTGCTGGGTGATCAGTACTCGGGTGCTGGGTGCTCAGTGCTCAGGGTGCTGGGTGCTCAGTGCTCGGGGTGCTGGGTGCTCAGTGCTCAGTACCCAGGGTGCTGGGTGCTCAGTGCTCGGGGTGCTGGGTGCTCAGTGCTCAGTACTCAGGGTGCTGGGTGCTCAGTGCTTGGGGTCCTGGGTGCTCAGTGCTCGGGGTGCTGGGTGCTCAGTGCTCAGTACCCAGGGTGCTGGGTGCTCAGTGCTCGGGGTGCTGGGTGCTCAGTGCTCAGTACTCAGGGTGCTGGGTGCTCAGTGCTCAGGGTGCTGGGTACTCAGTGCTCGGGGTGCTGGGTGCTCAGTACTCAGGGTGCTGGGTGCTCAGTACTCAGGGTGCTGGGGGCTCAGTGCTCGGGCTGCTGGGTGCTCAGTGCTCAGTGTGCTGGGTGCTCATTGCTCTGGTGCTCGGTGCTCAGTACTCAGGGTACTGGGTGCTCAGTGCTCGGGGTGCTCAGTACTCAGGGTGCTGTGTGTCCAGTGCTCAGGGTGCTGGGTGCTCAGTACTCAGGGTGCTCGGTGCTTAGTACTCAGGGTGCTGGGTGCTCAGTACTCCGGGTGCTGGCTGCTCAGTGCTCGGGGTGCTCGGTGCTCAGTCCTCAAGTTGCTGGGTGCTCAGTACTCAGGGTGCTCATTGCTCAGGGTGCTGGGTGCTCAGTGCTCAGGGTGCTGGGTGCTCAGTGCTCAGGTTGCTCGGTGCTCAGTACGTTGGGTGCTCAGTACTCAGGGTGCTGGGTGCTCAGTGCTCAGGGTGCTGGGTGCTCGGTGCTCAGGGTGCTGGGTGCTCAGTGCTCAGGGTGCTGGGTGCTCGGTGCTCGGGGTGCTGGGTGCTCAGTGCTCAGGGTGCTGGGTGCTCAGTACTCCTTGTGCTGGGTGCTCAGTGCTCGTTGTGCTCAGTGCTCAGTGCTCAAGTTGCTGGGTGCTCAGTACTCAGGGTGCTCATTGCTCAGGGTGCTGGGTGCTCAGTACTCAGGGTGCTGGGTGCTCAGTGCTCAGGGTGCTCGGTGCTCAGTACGTTGGGTGCTCAGTACTCAGGGTGCTGGGTGCTCAGTGCTCAGGGTGCTGGGTCCTCAGTGCTCAGGGTGCTGGGTGCTCGGTGCTCAGGGTGCTGGGTGCTCGGTGCTCGGGGTGCTGGGTGCTCAGTGCTCGTAGTGCTCGGTGCTCAGTACTCAGGGTGCTCAGTGCTCAGTACTCAGGGTGCTGGGTGCTCAGTGCTCATGGTGCTGGGTGCTCAGTACTCAGGGTGCTGGGTGCTCGGTGCTCAGTACGCTGGGTGCTCAGTACTCAGGGTGCTGGGTGCTCAGTACTCAGGGTGCTCGGTGCTCAGTACTCAGGGTGCTGGGTGCTCAGTGCTCGGGGTGCTGGGTGCTCAGTACTCAGGGTGCTGGGTGCTCAGTGCTCGGGGTGCTCGGTGGTCAGTACGCTGGGTGCTCAGTACTCAGGGTGCTGGGTGCTCAGTACTCAGGGTGCTGGGTGCTCAGTACTCAGGGTGCTGGGTGCTTAGTACTCAGGGTGCTCAGTGCTCAGTACTTAGGGTGCTCAGTGCTCAGTGCTCGGGGTGCTGGGTGCTCAGTGCTCAGGGTGCTGGGTGCTCAGTGCTCTGGGTGCTCTGTGCTCAGTGCTCAGGGTGCTGGGTGCTCAGTGCTCAGAGTGCTGGGTGCTCAGTACTCCGGGTGCTCGGTGCTCAGTACTCAGAGTGCTCAGTGCTCAGTACTCAGCGTGCTGGGTGCTCAGTGCTCAGGGTGCTCGGTGCTCAGTACTCAGGGTGCTCAGTGCTCAGTACTCAGCGTGCTGGGTGCTCAGTGCACAGGGTGATGGGTGCTCAGTACTCAGGGTGCTGGGTGCTTAGTACTCAGGGTGCTCGGTCCTCAGTGCCCGGGATGCTGGGTGCTCATTACTCAGGGTGCTGGGTGCTCAGTACTCAGGGTGCTCAGTGCTTGCGGTGCTGGGTGCTCAGTTCTCAGGGTGCTCAGTGCTTGGGGTGTTGGGTGCTCAGTACTCAGGGTGCTGGGTGCTCAGTACTCAGGGTGCTGGGTGCCCAGTCCTCAGGGTGCTCAGTGCTCAGTACTCAGGGTGCTGGGTGCTCAGTGCTCGGGCTGCTGGGTGCTCAGTGCTCGGGGTGCTGGGTGCTCAGTGCTCGGGGTGCTCGGTGCTCAGTACTCAGGGTGCTGGGTGCTCAGGGCTCGGGGTGCTGGGTGCTCAGTGCTCGGGGTGCTGGGTGCTCAGTGCTCGGGGTTCTGGGTGCTCCGTGCTCGGCCCACTGGGTGCTCAGAACTCGGGGTGCTCGGAGCTCAGTACTCAGGGTGCTGGGTGCTCAGTGCTCGGGGTGCTCGGTGCTCAGTACTCAGGGTGCTGGGTGCTCAGTGCTCGGGGTGCTCGGTGCTCAGTACGTTGGGTGCTCACTACTCAGGGTGCTGGGTGCTCAGTGCTCAGGGTGCTGGGTGCTCAGTGCTCAGGGTGCTGGGTGCTCAGTGCTCAGGGTGCTGGGTGCTCAGTGCTCAGGGTGCTGGGTGCTCAGTACTCAGGGTGCTGGGTGCGCAGTGCTCGGGGTGCTGGGTGCGCCGTGCTCAGTGTGCAGGGTGCTCAGTGCTCAGGGTGCTGGGTGCTCAGTACTCGGGGTACTGGGTGCTCAGTGCTCAGGGTGCTGGGTGCTCAGTGCTCAGGGTGCTGGGTGCTCAGTGCTCAGTAATCAGGGTGCTGGGTGCTCAGTGCTCGGGGTGCTGGGTGCTCAGTGCTCAGTACTCAGGGTGCTGGGTGCTCAGTGCTCGGGGTGCTGGATGCTCAGTACTCAGGGTGCTGGGTGCTCAGTGCTCAGGGTGCTGGGTGCTCAGTACTAAGGGTGCTGGGTGCTCAGTGCTCAGAGTGCTGGGTGCTCAGTACTCAGGGTGCTGGGTACTCAGTGCTCGGGGTGCTGGGTGCTCAGTGCTCAGGGTGCTGGGTGCTCAGTGCTCAGTGCACAGGGTGCTGGGTGCTCAGTGCTCAGTGCTCAGGGTGCTGGGTGCTCAGTCCTCGGGGTGCTGGGTGCTCAGTTCTCTGGGTGCTCAGTGCTCAGTCCTCAGGGTGCTGGGTGCTCAGTACTCAGGGTGCTGGGTGCTCAGTACTCAGGGAGCTCAGTGCTCGGGGTGCAGGGTGCTCAGTACTCAGGGTGCTGGGGGCTCAGTACTCAGGGTGCTCAGTACTCGGGGTGCGGGGTGCTCAGTACTCAAGGTGCTGGGTGCTCAGTACTCAGGGTGCGGGGTGCTCAGTACTCAGGGTGCTGGGTGATCAGTACTCGGGTGCTGGGTGCTCAGTGCTCAGGGTGCTGGGTGCTCAGTGCTCGGGGTGCTGGGTGCTCAGTGCTCAGTACCCAGGGTGGTGGGTGCTCAGTGCTCGGGGTGCTGGGTGCTCAGTGCTCAGTACTCAGGGTGCTGGGTGCTCAGTGCTTGGGGTGCTGGGTGCTCAGTCCTCAGGGTGCTGATTGCTCAGTGCTCAGGGTGCTGGGTACTCAGTGCTCGGGGTGCTGGGTGCTCAGTACTCAGGGTGCTGGGTGCTCAGTACTCAGGGTGCTGGAGGCTCAGTGCTCGGGCTGCTGGGTGCTCAGTGCTCAGTGTGCTGGGTGCTCATTGCTCTGGTGCTCGGTGCTCAGTACTCAGGGTACTGGGTGCTCAGTGCTCGGGGTGCTCAGTACTCAGGGTGCTGTGTGTCCAGTGCTCAGGGTGCTGGGTGCTCAGTACTCAGGGTGCTCGGTGCTTAGTACTCAGGGTGCTGGGTGCTCAGTACTCCGGGTGCTGGGTGCTCAGTGCTCAGGGCGCTCGGTGCTCAGTCCTCAAGTTGCTGGGTGCTCAGTACTCAGGGTGCTCATTGCTCAGGGTGCTGGGTGCTCAGTGCTCAGGGTGCTGGGTGCTCAGTGCTCAGGGTGCTCGGTGCTCAGTACGTTGGGTGCTCAGTACTCAGGGTGCTGGGTGCTCAGTGCTCAAGGTGCTGGGTGCTCGGTGCTCAGGGTGCTGGGTGCTCAGTGCTCAGGGTGCTGGGTGCTTGGTGCTCGGGGTGCTGGGTGCTCAGTGCTCAGGGTGCTGGGTGCTCAGTACTCAGGGTGCTGGGTGCTCAGTGCTCATGGTGCTGGGTGCTCAGTACTCAGGGTGCTGGATGCTCAGTGCTCAGTACGCTGGGTGCTCAGTACTCAGGGTGCTGGGTGATCAGTACTCAGGGTGCTCGGTGCTCAGTACTCAGGGTGCTGGGTGCTCAGTGCTCGGGGTGCTGGGTGCTCAGTACTCAGGGTGCTGGGTGCTCAGTGCTCGGGGTGCTCGGTGCTCAGTACGCTGGGTGCTCATTACTCAGGGTGCTGGGTGCTCAGTACTCAGGGTGCTGGGTGCTCAGTACTCAGGGTGCTGGGTGCTTAGTACTCAGGGTGCTCAGTGCTCAGTACTTAGGGTGCTCAGTGCTCAGTGCTCGGGGTGCTGGGTGCTCAGTGCTCAGGGTGCTGGGTGCTCAGTACTCGGGGTGCTGGGTGCTCAGTGCTCAGGGTGCTGGGTGCTAAGTGCTCAGAGTGCTGGGTGCTCAGTACTCCGGGTGCTCGGTGCTCAGTACTCAGAGTGCTCAGTGCTCAGTACTCAGCGTGCTGGGTGCTCAGTGCTCAGGGTGCTCGGAGATCAGTACTCAGGGTGCTCAGTGCTCAGTACTCAGCGTGCTGGGTGCTCAGTGCTCAGGGTGCTGGGTGCTCAGTACTCAGGGTGCTGGGTGCTCATTACTCAAGGTGCTGGGTGCTCAGTACTCAGGGTGCTCAGTGCTTGGGGTGCTGGGTGATCAGTACTCAGGGTGCTCAGTGCTTGGGGTGTTGGGTGCTCAGTACGCAGGGTGCTGGGTGCTCAGTACTAAGGGTGCTGGGTGCACAGTGCTCAGGGTGCTCAGTCCTCAGTACTCAGGGTGTTGGGTGCTCAGTGCTCGGGCTGCTGGGTGCTCAGTGCTCGGGGTGCTGTGTGCTCAGTGCTCGGGTTGCTCGGTGCTCAGTACTCAGGGTGCTGGGTGCTCAGTGCTCGGGGTGCTGGGTGCTCAGTACTCGGGCTGCTCGGTGCTCAGTACTCAGGGTGCTGGGTGCTCAGTGCTCAGGGTGCTGGGTGCTCAGTACTCAGGGTGCTGGGTGCTCGTTGCTCAGTACGCTGGGTGCTCAGTACTCAGGGTGCTGGTTGCTCAGTACTCAGGGTGCTCGGTGCTCAGTACTCAGGGTGCTTGGTGCTCAGTACTCAGGGTGCTCTGTGCTTGGGGTGCTTGGTGCTCAGTACTCAGGGTGCTCAGTGCTTGGGGTGTTGGGTGCTCAGTACTCAGGGTGCTGGGTGCTCAGAGCTCTGGGTGCTGGGTGCTCAGTACTCAGGGTGCTTGGTGCTCAGTACTCAGGGTGCTGGGTGCTCAGTGCTCGGGGTGCTGGGTGCTCAGTGCTCGTGGTGCTGGCTGCTCAGTGCTCGTGCAGCTGGGTGCTCAGTGCTCGGGGTTCTTGGTGCTCAGTGCTCGGGGTGCTCGGAGCTCAGTACTCAGGCTGCTGGGTGCTCAGTACTCGGGGTACTGGGTGCTCAGTACTCAGGGTGCTGGGTGCTCAGTCCTCAGGGTGCTGGGTGATCAGTACTCGGGTGCTGGGTGCTCAGTGCTCAGGGTGCTGGGTGCTCAGTGCTCGGGGTGCTGGGTGCTCAGTGCTCAGTACTCAGGGTGATGGGTGCTCAGTGCTCGGGGTGCTGGGTGCTCAGTGCTCAGTACTCAGTGTGCTGGGTGCTCAGTGCTCAGGGTGCTGGGTGCTCATTGCTCAGGGTGCTGGGTGCTCAGTGCTCAGGGTGCTGGGTACTCAGTGCTCAGGGTGCTGGGTACTCAGTGCTCGGGGTGCTGGGTGCTCAGTACTCAGGGTGCTGGGTGCTCAGTACTCAGGGTGCTGGGTGCTCAGTGCTCAGGGTGCTGGGTGCTCAGTGCTCAGGGTGCTCGGTGCTTAGTACTCAGGGTGCTCGGTGCTCGGGGTGCTGGGTGCTCAGTGCTCGGGGTGCTGGGTGCTCAGTGCTCTGGGTGATGTGTGCTCAGTGCTCGGGGTGCTGGGTGCTCAGTGCTCGGGGTGTTAGGTGCTCAGTACTCGGGGTGCTCGGTGCTCAGTACTCAGGGTGCTGGGTGCTCAGTGCTCAGGGTGCTGGGTGCTCAGTACTCAGGGTGCTGGGTGCTCGGTGCTCAGTACGCTGGCTGCTCAGTACTCAGGGTGCTGGCTGCTCAGTACTCAGGGTGCTCGGTGCTCAGTACTCAGGGTGCTGGGTGCTCAGTGCTCGGGGTGCTGGGTGCTCATTACTCAGGGTGCTGGGTGCTCAGTACTCAGGGTGCTCGGTGCTCAGTGCTCAGGGTGCTGGGTGCTCAGTACTCAGGGTGCTGGGTGCTCAGTGCTAGGGGTGCTGGGTGCTCAGTACTCAGGTTGCTGGGTGCTCAGTGCTAGGGGTGCTGGGTGCTCAGTGCTCATTGTGCTCTGTGCTCAGTGCTAGGGGTGCTGGGTGCTCAGTACTCAGGGTGCTGGGTGCTCAGTACTCAGGGTGCTGGGTGCTCAGTGCTCAGGGTGCTGGGTGCTCAGTGCTCAGGGTGCTCGGTGCTTAGTACTCAGGGTGCTCGGTGCTCGGGGTGCTGGGTGCTCAGTGCTCGGGGTGTTAGGTGCTCAGTACTCGGGGTGCTCGGTGCTCAGTACTCAGGGTGCTGGGTGCTCAGTGCTCAGGGTGCTGGGTGCTCAGTACTCAGGGTGCTGGGTGCTCGGTGCTCAGTACGCTGGGTGCTCAGTACTCAGGGTGCTGGCTGCTCAGTACTCAGGGGGCTCGGTGCTCAGTACTCAGGGTGCTGGGTGCTCAGTGCTCGGGGTGCTGGGTGCTCATTACTCAGGGTGCTGGGTGCTCAGTACTCAGGGTGCTCAGTGCTTGGGGTGTTGGGTGCTGAGTACACAGGTTGCTGGGTGCTCAGTGCTCAGGGTGCTGGGTGCTCAGTACTCAGGGTGCTGGGTGCTCAGTACTCAGGGTGCTGGGTGCTCAGTGCTCGGGGTGCTGGGTGCTCAGTGCTCGGCGTGCTGGGTGCTCAGTGCTCGGGGTGCTGGCTGCTCAGTGCTCAGGGTGCTGGGTGCTCAGTGCTCAGGGTGCTGGGTGCTCAGTGCTCGGGGTGCTCGAGCTCAGTACTCAGGGTGCTGGGTGCTCAATACTCAGGGTGCTGGGTGCTCATTGCTCGGGCTGCTGGGTGCTCAGTGCTCGGGGTGCTGGGTGCTCAGTGCTCGGGGTTCTGGGTGCTCAGTGCTCGGGGCGCTGGGTGCTCAGTGCTCGGTGTGCTCGAGCTCAGTACTCAGGGTGCTGGGTGCTCAGTGCTCAGGGTGCTGGGTGCTCAGTACTCAGGGTGCTGGGTGCTCGTTGCTCAGTACGCTGGGTGCTCAGTACTCAGGGTGCTGGCTGCTCAGTACTCAGGGTGCTCGGTGCTCAGTACTCAGGGTGCTTGGTGCTCAGTACTCAGGGTGCTCTGTGCTTGG
This sequence comes from Microtus oregoni, assembly GCF_018167655.1. NCBI lineage: Eukaryota > Metazoa > Chordata > Mammalia > Rodentia > Cricetidae > Microtus > Microtus oregoni. Next base: position 1,457,645 of record NW_024544706.1, read on the forward strand.
GGTGCTGGGTGCTCAGTACTCAGGGTGCTCAGTGCTTGGGGTGTTTGGTGCTCAGTACTCAGGGTGCTGGGTGCTCAGAGCTCTGGGTGCTGGGTGCTCAGTACTCAGGGTGCTGGGTGCTCAGTACTCAGGGTGCTGGGTGCTCAGTGCTCGGGGTGCTGGGTGCTCAGTGCTCGTGGTGCTGGCTGCTCAGTGCTCGTGCAGCTGGGTGCTCAGTGCTCGGGGTTCTGGGTGCTCAGTGCTCGGGGTGCTTGGAGCTCAGTACTCAGGCTGCTGGGTGCTCAGTGCACGGGGTGCTCCGTGCTCAGTACTCAGCGTGCTGGGTGCTCAGTGCTCGGGGTGCTCGGTGCTCAGTACGTTGGGTGCTCAATACTCAGGGTGCTGGGTGCTCAGTGCTCAGGGTGCTGGGTGCTCAGTGCTCAGGGTGCTGGGTGCTCAGTGCTCAGGGTGCTGGGTGCTCTGTGCTCAGGGTGCTGGGTGCGCAGTGCTCGGGGTGCTTGGTGCTCAGTGCTCAGGGTGCAGGGTGCTCAGTGCTCAGTGTGCTGGGTGCTCAGTACTCGGGGTACTGGGTGCTCAGTACTCAGGGTGCTGGGTGCTCAGTCCTCAGGGTGCTGGGTGATCAGTACTCGGGTGCTGGGTGCTCAGTGCTCAGGGTGCTGGGTGCTCAGTGCTCGGGGTGCTGGCTGCTCAGTGCTCAGTACTCAGGGTGCTGGGTGCTCAGTGCTCGGGGTGCTGGGTGCTCAGTGCTCAGTACTCAGTGTGCTGGGTGCTCAGTGCTCAGGGTGCTGGGTGCTCATTGCTCAGGGTGCTGGGTGCTCAGTGCTCAGGGTGCTGGGTACTCAGTGCTCAGGGTGCTGGGTACTCAGTGCTCGGGGCGCTGGGTGCTCAGTACTCAGGGTGCTGGGTGCTCAGTACTCAGGGTGCTGGGTGCTCAGTGCTCAGGGTGCTGGGTGCTCAGTGCTCAGGGTGCTCGGTGCTTAGTACTCAGGGTGCTCGGTGCTCGGGGTGCTGGGTGCTCAGTGCTCGGGGTGCTGGGTGCTCAGTGCTCTGGGTGATGTGTGCTCAGTGCTCGGGGTGCTGGGTGCTCAGTGCTCGGGGTGCTGGGTGCTCAGTGCTCGGGGTGTTAGGTGCTCAGTACTCGGGGTGCTCGGTGCTCAGTACTCAGGGTGCTGGGTGCTCAGTGCTCAGGGTGCTGGGTGCTCAGTACTCAGGGTGCTGGGTGCTCGGTGCTCAGTACGCTGGGTGCTCAGTACTCAGGGTGCTGGCTGCTCAGTACTCAGGGTGCTCGGTGCTCAGTACTCAGGGTGCTGGGTGCTCAGTGCTCGGGGTGCTGGGTGCTCATTACTCAGGGTGCTGGGTGCTCAGTACTCAGGGTGCTCGGTGCTCAGTGCTCAGGGTGCTGGGTGCTCAGTACTCAGGGTGCTGGGTGCTCAGTGCTAGGGGTGCTGGGTGCTCAGTACTCAGGTTGCTGGGTGCTCAGTGCTAGGGGTGCTGGGTGCTCAGTGCTCAGGGTGCTCTGTGCTCAGTGCTAGGGGTGCTGGGTGCTCAGTACTCAGGGTGCTGGGTGCTCAGTACTCAGGGTGCTGGGTGCTCAGTGCTCAGGGTGCTGGGTGCTCAGTGCTCAGGGTGCTCGGTGCTTAGTACTCAGGGTGCTCGGTGCTCGGGGTGCTGGGTGCTCAGTGCTCGTGGTGTTAGGTGCTCAGTACTCGGGGTGCTCGGTGCTCAGTACTCAGGGTGCTGGGTGCTCAGTGCTCAGGGTGCTGGGTGCTCAGTACTCAGGGTGCTGCGTGCTCGGTGCTCAGTACGCTGGGTGCTCAGTACTCAGGGTGCTGGCTGCTCAGTACTCAGGGGGCTTGGTGCTCAGTACTCAGGGTGCTGGGTGCTCAGTGCTCGGGGTGCTGGGTGCTCATTACTCAGGGTGCTGGGTGCTCAGTACTCAGGGTGCTCAGTGCTTGGGGTGCTGGGTGCTCAGTGCTCAGGGTTCTGGGTGCTCAGTGCTCGGGGCGCTGGGTGCTCAGTGCTCGGGGTGCTCGAGCTCAGTACTCAGGGTGCTGGGTGCTCAGTGCTCGGGGTGCTCGGTGCTCAGTACTCAGGGTGCTGGGTGCTCAGTGCTCGGGGTGCTCGGTGCTCAGTACGTTGGGTGCTCACTACTCAGGGTGCTGGGTGCTCAGTCCTCAGGGTGCTGGGTGCTCAGAACTCAGGGTGCTGGGTGCGCAGTGCTTGGGGTGCTGGGTGCTCAGTGCTCAGGGTGCTGGGTGCTCAGTGCTCAGGGTGCTGGGTGCTGAGTACTCAGGGTGCTGGGTGCTCAGTACTCAGGGTGCGGGGTGCTCATTGCTCGGGCTGCTGGGTGCTCAGTGCTCGGGGTGCTGGGTGCTCAGTGCTCGGGGTTCTGGGTGCTCAGTGCTCGGGGCGCTGGGTGCTCAGTGCTCGGGGTGCTCGAGCTCAGTACTCAGGGTGCTGGGTGCTCAGTGCTCGGGGTGCTCGGTGCTCAGTACTCAGGGTGCTGGGTGCTCAGTGCTCGGGGTGCTCAGTGCTCAGTACGTTGGGTGCTCACTACTCAGGGTGCTGGGTGCTCAGTCCTCAGGGTGCTGGGTGCTCAGAACTCAGGGTGCTGGGTGCGCAGTGCTTGGGGTGCTGGGTGCTCAGTGCTCAGGGTGCTGGGTGCTCAGTGCTCAGGGTGCTGGGTGCTGAGTACTCAGGGTGCTGGGTGCTCAGTACTCAGGGTGCGGGGTGCTCAGTACTCAGGGTGCTGGGTGATCAGTACTCGGGTGCTGGGTGCTCAGTGCTCAGGGTGCTGGGTGCTCAGTGCTCAGGGTGCTGGGTGCTCAGTGCTCGGGGTGCTGGGTGCTCAGTGCTCAGTACTCAGGGTGCTGGGTGCTCAGTGCTCGGGGTGCTGGGTGCTCAGTGCTCAGTACTCAGGGTGCTGGGTGCTCAGTGCTCGGGGTGCTGGGTGCTCAGTGCTCGGGGTGCTCGGTGCTCAGTACTCAGGGTGCTGGGTGCTCAGTGCTCAGGGTGCTGGGTGCTCAGTACTCAGGGTGCTGGGTGCTCGGTGCTCAGTACGCTGGGTGCTCGGTGCTCAGTACGCTGGGTGCTCAGTACTCAGGGTGCTGGCTGCTCAGTACTCTGGGTGCTCGGTGCTCAGTACTCAGGGTGCTGGGTGCTCAGTGCTCAGTGTGCTCGGTTCTTAGTACTCAGGGTGCTCGGTGCGCGGGGTGCTGTGTGCTCAGTGCTCGGGGTGCTGGGTGCTCAGTGCTCGGGGTGCTGGGTGCTCAGTACTCAGGGTGCTGGGTGCTCAGTACTCAGGGTGCTGGGTGCTCAGTGCTCGGGGTGCTGGGTGCTCAGTGCTCGGCGTGCTGGGTGCTCAGTGCTCGGGGTGCTGGCTGCTCAGTGCTCAGGGTGCTGGGTGCTCAGTGCTCAGGGTGCTGGGTGCTCAGTGCTCGGGGTGCTCGAGCTCAGTACTCAGGGTGCTGGGTGCTCAGTACTCAGGGTGCTGGGTGCTCATTGCTCGGGCTGCTGGGTGCTCAGTGCTCGGGGTGCTGGGTGCTCAGTACTCAGGGTGCTGGGTGCTCAGTGCTCAGGGTGCTGGGTGCTCAGTGCTCAGGGTGCTCGGTGCTTAGTACTCAGGGTGCTCGGTGCTCGGGGTGCTGGGTGCTCAGTGCTCGGGGTGTTAGGTGCTCAGTACTCGGGGTGCTCGGTGCTCAGTACTCAGGGTGCTGGGTGCTCAGTGCTCAGGGTGCTGGGTGCTCAGTACTCAGGGTGCTGGGTGCTCGGTGCTCAGTACGCTGGGTGCTCAGTACTCAGGGTGCTGGCTGCTCAGTACTCAGGGGGCTCGGTGCTCAGTACTCAGGGTGCTGGGTGCTCAGTGCTCGGGGTGCTGGGTGCTCATTACTCAGGGTGCTGGGTGCTCAGTACTCAGGGTGCTCAGTGCTTGGGGTGTTGGGTGCTGAGTACACAGTTTGCTGGGTGCTCAGTGCTCAGGGTGCTGGGTGCTCAGTACTCAGGGTGCTGGGTGCTCAGTACTCAGGGTGCTGGGTGCTCGGTGCTCAGTACGCTGGGTGCTCAGTACTCAGGGTGCTGGCTGCTCAGTACTCAGGGTGCTCGGTGCTCAGTACTCAGGGTGCTGGGTGCTCAGTGCTCGGGGTGCTGGGTGCTCATTACTCAGGGTGCTGGGTGCTCAGTACTCAGGGTGCTCGGTGCTCAGTGCTCAGGGTGCTGGGTGCTCAGTACTCAGGGTGCTGGGTGCTCAGTGCTAGGGGTGCTGGGTGCTCAGTACTCAGGTTGCTGGGTGCTCAGTGCTAGGGGTGCTGGGTGCTCAGTGCTCAGGGTGCTCTGTGCTCAGTGCTAGGGGTGCTGGGTGCTCAGTACTCAGGGTGCTGGGTGCTCAGTACTCAGGGTGCTGGGTGCTCAGTGCTCAGGGTGCTGGGTGCTCAGTGCTCAGGGTGCTCGGTGCTTAGTACTCAGGGTGCTCGGTGCTCGGGGTGCTGGGTGCTCAGTGCTCGTGGTGTTAGGTGCTCAGTACTCGGGGTGCTCGGTGCTCAGTACTCAGGGTGCTGGGTGCTCAGTGCTCAGGGTGCTGGGTGCTCAGTACTCAGGGTGCTGGGTGCTCGGTGCTCAGTACGCTGGGTGCTCAGTACTCAGGGTGCTGGCTGCTCAGTACTCAGGGGGCTTGGTGCTCAGTACTCAGGGTGCTGGGTGCTCAGTGCTCGGGGTGCTGGGTGCTCATTACTCAGGGTGCTGGGTGCTCAGTACTCAGGGTGCTCAGTGCTTGGGGTGCTGGGTGCTCAGTGCTCAGGGTTCTGGGTGCTCAGTGCTCGGGGCGCTGGGTGCTCAGTGCTCGGGGTGCTCGAGCTCAGTACTCAGGGTGCTGGGTGCTCAGTGCTCGGGGTGCTCGGTGCTCAGTACTCAGGGTGCTGGGTGCTCAGTGCTCGGGGTGCTCGGTGCTCAGTACGTTGGGTGCTCACTACTCAGGGTGCTGGGTGCTCAGTCCTCAGGGTGCTGGGTGCTCAGAACTCAGGGTGCTGGGTGCGCAGTGCTTGGGGTGCTGGGTGCTCAGTGCTCAGGGTGCTGGGTGCTCAGTGCTCAGGGTGCTGGGTGCTGAGTACTCAGGGTGCTGGGTGCTCAGTACTCAGGGTGCGGGGTGCTCATTGCTCGGGCTGCTGGGTGCTCAGTGCTCGGGGTGCTGGGTGCTCAGTGCTCGGGGTTCTGGGTGCTCAGTGCTCGGGGCGCTGGGTGCTCAGTGCTCGGGGTGCTCGAGCTCAGTACTCAGGGTGCTGGGTGCTCAGTGCTCGGGGTGCTCGGTGCTCAGTACTCAGGGTGCTGGGTGCTCAGTGCTCGGGGTGCTCGGTGCTCAGTACGTTGGGTGCTCACTACTCAGGGTGCTGGGTGCTCAGTCCTCAGGGTGCTGGGTGCTCAGAACTCAGGGTGCTGGGTGCGCAGTGCTTGGGGTGCTGGGTGCTCAGTGCTCAGGGTGCTGGGTGCTCAGTGCTCAGGGTGCTGGGTGCTGAGTACTCAGGGTGCTGGGTGCTCAGTACTCAGGGTGCGGGGTGCTCAGTACTCAGGGTGCTGCGTGATCAGTACTCGGGTGCTGGGTGCTCAGTGCTCAGGGTGCTGGGTGCTCAGTGCTCAGGGTGCTGGGTGCTCAGTGCTCGGGGTGCTGGGTGCTCAGTGCTCAGTACTCAGGGTGCTGGCTGCTCAGTGCTCGGGGTGCTGGGTGCTCAGTGCTCAGTACTCAGGGTGCTGGGTGCTCAGTGCTCGGGGTGCTGGGTGCTCAGTGCTCGGGGTGCTCGGTGCTCAGTACTCAGGGTGCTGGGTGCTCAGTGCTCAGGGTGCTGGGTGCTCAGTACTCAGGGTGCTGGGTGCTCGGTGCTCAGTACGCTGGGTGCTCGGTGCTCAGTACGCTGGGTGCTCAGTACTCAGGGTGCTGGCTGCTCAGTACTCTGGGTGCTCGGTGCTCAGTACTCAGGGTGCTGGGTGCTCAGTGCTCAGTGTGCTCGGTTCTTAGTACTCAGGGTGCTCGGTGCGCGGGGTGCTGTGTGCTCAGTGCTCGGGGTGCTGGGTGCTCAGTGCTCGGGGTGCTGGGTGCTCAGTACTCAGGGTGCTGGGTGCTCAGTACTCAGGGTGCTGGGTGCTCAGTGCTCGGGGTGCTGGGTGCTCAGTGCTCGGCGTGCTGGGTGCTCAGTGCTCGGGGTGCTGGCTGCTCAGTGCTCAGGGTGCTGGGTGCTCAGTGCTCAGGGTGCTGGGTGCTCAGTGCTCGGGGTGCTCGAGCTCAGTACTCAGGGTGCTGGGTGCTCAGTACTCAGGGTGCTGGGTGCTCATTGCTCGGGCTGCTGGGTGCTCAGTGCTCGGGGTGCTGGGTGCTCAGTGCTCGGGGTTCTGGGTGCTCAGTGCTCGGGGCGCTGGGTGCTCAGTGCTCGGGGTGCTCGAGCTCAGTACTCAGGGTGCTGGGTGCTCAGTGCTCGGGGTGCTCGGTGCTCAGTACTCAGGGTGCTGGGTGCTCAGTGCTCGGGGTGCTCGGTGCTCAGTACGTTGGGTGCTCACTACTCAGGGTGCTGGGTGCTCAGTCCTCAGGGTGCTGGGTGCTCAGAACTCAGGGTGCTGGGTGCGCAGTGCTTGGGGTGCTGGGTGCTCAGTGCTCAGGGTGCTGGGTGCTCAGTGCTCAGGGTGCTGGGTGCTGAGTACTCAGGGTGCTGGGTGCTCAGTACTCAGGGTGCGGGGTGCTCAGTACTCAGGGTGCTGGGTGATCAGTACTCGGGTGCTGGGTGCTCAGTGCTCAGGGTGCTGGGTGCTCAGTGCTCAGGGTGCTGGGTGCTCAGTGCTCGGGGTGCTGGGTGCTCAGTGTTCAGTACTCAGGGTGCTGGGTGCTCAGTGCTCGGGGTGCTGGGTGCTCAGTGCTCAGTACTCAGGGTGCTGGGTGCTCAGTGCTCGGGGTGCTGGGTGCTCAGTGCTCGGGGTGCTCGGTGCTCAGTACTCAGGGTCCTGGGTGCTCAGTGCTCAGGGTGCTGGGTGCTCAGTACTCAGGGTGCTGGGTGCTCGGTGCTCAGTACGCTGGGTGCTCGGTGCTCAGTACGCTGGGTGCTCAGTACTCAGGGTGCTGGCTGCTCAGTACTCTGGGTGCTCGGTGCTCAGTACTCAGGGTGCTGGGTGCTCAGTGCTCAGTGTGCTCGGTTCTTAGTACTCAGGGTGCTCGGTGCGCGGGGTGCTGTGTGCTCAGGGCTCGGGGTGCTGGGTGCTCAGTGCTCTGGGTGCTGGGTGCTCAGTGCTCGGGGTGCTGGGTGCTCAGTGCTCGGGGTGCTAGGTGCTCAGTGCTCAGGGTGCTGGCTGCTCAGTGATCAGGGTGCTGGGTGCTCAGTGCTCAGGGTGTGGGGTGCTCAGTGCTCGGGGTGCTGGGTGCTCAGTGTTCGGGGTGCTGGGTGCTCAGTGCTCGGGATGCTCGGTGCTCAGTGCTCAGGGTGCTGGGTGCTCAGTACTCGGGGTGCTCAGTGCTCAGTACTCAGGGTGCTGGGTGCTCAGTGCTCAGGGTGGTGGGTGCTCAGTGCTCGGGGTGCTTGCGGCTCAGTGCTCACGTTGCTGGGTGCTCAGTACTCGGGGTGCTCAGTGCTCAGTGCTCGGGGTGCTCGGTGCTCAGTACTCAGGGTGCTGGGTGCTCAGTGCTCGGGGTGCTCGGTGCTCAGTACGTTGGGTGCTCACTACTCAGGGTGCTAGGTGCTCAGTGCTCGGGGTGCTGGGTGCTCAGTGCTCAGTACTCAGGGTGCTGGGTGCTCAGAGCTCGAGGTGCTGGGTGCTCAGTGCTCAGGGTGCTGGGTGCTCAGTGCTCAGGGTGCTGGGTATTCAGTGCTCAGGGTGCTGGGTTCTCAGTGCTCAGGGTGCTCGGTGCTTAGTACTCAGGGTGCTCGGTGCTTGGGGTGCTGGGTGCTCAGTGCTCAGGGTGCTGGGTGCTCAGTGCTCTGGGTGCTGGGTGCTCAGTGCTCGGGGTGCTGGGTGCTCAGTGCTCGGGGTGCTGGGTGCTCAGTGCTCGGGGTGCTGGGTGCTCAGTACTCGGGGTGCTCGGTGCTCAGTACTCAGGGTGCAGGGTGCTCAGTGCTCAGGGTGCTGGGTGCTCAGTACTCAGGGTGCTGGGTGCTCGGTGCTCAGTACGCTGGGTGCTCAGTACTCAGGGTGCTGGCTGCTCAGTACTCAGGGTGCTCAGTGCTCAGTACTCAGGGTGCTGTGTGCTCAGTGGTCGGGGTGCTGGGTGCTCATTACTCAGGGTGCTGGGTGCTCAGTACTCAGGGTGCTCAGTGCTTGGGGTGCTGGGTGCTCAGTACTCAGGGTGCTCAGTGCTTGGGGTGTTGGGTGCTCAGTACTCAGGGTGCTGGGTGCTCAGTGCTCAGGGTTCTGGGTGCTCAGTACTCAGGGTGCTGGGTGCTCAGTGCTCAGAGTGCTGGCTGCTCAGTGCTCAGGGTGCTGGGTGCTCAGTGCTCAGGGTGCTGGGTGCTCAGTGCTCGGGGTGCTGGGTGCTCAGTGCTCGGGGTGCTGGGTGCTCAGTGCTCGGGATGCTCGGTGCTCAGTGTTCGGGGTGCTGGGTGCTCAGTACTCGCGGTGCTCAGTGCTCAGTACTCAGGGTACTGGGTGCTCAGTGCTCAGGGTGCTGTGTGCTCAGTGCTTGGGGTGCTTGCGGCTCGGTGCTCACGTTGCTGGGTGGTCAGTACTCGGGGTGCTGGGTGCTCAGTACTCAGGATGCTGGGAGCTCATTGCTCGGGGTGCTGGGTGCTCAGTGCTCGGGGTGCTGGGTGCTCAGTGCTCTGGGTTCTGGGTGCTCAGTGTTCGGGGCGCTGGGTGCTCAGTGCTCGGGGCGCTGTGTGCTCAGTGCTCGGGGTGCTCGGAGCTCAGTACTCAGGGTGATGGGTGCTCAGTGCTCGGGGTGCTCGGTGCTCAGTACTCAGGGTGCTGGGTGCTCAGTGCTCAGGGTGCTCGGTGCTCAGTACGTTGGGTGCTCACTACTCAGGGTGCTGGGTGCTCAGTGCTCAAGGTGCTGGGTGCTCAGTACTCAGGGTGCTGGGTGCGCATTGCTCGGGGTGCTGGGTGCTCAGTGCTCAGGGTGCTGGGTGCTCAGTGCTCAGGGTGCTGGGTGCTCAGTACTCGGGGTGCTGGGTGCTCAGTACTCAGGGTGCGGGGTGCTCAGTACTCAGGGTGCTGGGTGATCAGTACTCGGGTGCTGGGTGCTCAGTGCTCAGGGTGCTGGGTGCTCAGTGCTCGGGGTGCTAGGTGCTCAGTGCTCAGTACTCAGGGTGCTGGGTGCTCAGTGCTCGGGGTGCTGGGTGCTCAGTGCTCAGTACTCAGGGTGCTGGGTGCTCAGTGCTCGGGGTGCTGGGTGCTCAGTGCTCAGGGTCCTGGGTGCTCAGTGCTCACTGTGCTGGGTACTCAGTGCTCGGGGTGCTGGGTGCTCAGTACTCAGGGTGCTGGGTGCTCAGTACTCAGGGTGCTGGGTGCTCAGTGCTCGGGCTGCTGGGTGCTCAGTGCTCGGGGTGCTGGGTGCTCAGTGCTCGGGGTGCTCGGTGCTCTGTACTCAGGGTGCTGGGTGCTCAGTGCTCGGGGTGCTCAGTACTCAGGGTTCTGTGTGTTCAGTGATCAGGGTGCTGGGTGCTCAGTACTCAGGGTGCTCGGTGCTTAGTACTCAGGGTGCTGGGTGCTCAGTACTCCGGGTGCTGGGTGCTCAGTGCTTGGGGTGCTCCGTGCTCAGTTCTCAAGGTGCTGGGTCCTCAGTACTCAGGGTGCTCATTGCTCAGGGTTCTGGGTCCTCAGTACTCAGGGTGCTGGGTGCTCAGTGCTCAGGGTGCCCGGTGCTCAGTACGTTGGGTGCTCAGTACTCAGGGTGCTGGGTGCTCAGTGCTCGGGGTGCTGGGTGCTCAGTGCACGGGGTGCTGGGTGCTCAGTGCTCGGGGTGCTGGGTGCTCAGTGCTCAGGGTGCTGGGTGCTCAGTGCTCAGGGTGCTGGGTGCTCAGTGCTCTTGGTGCTGGGTGTTCAGTGCTCGGGGTGCTGGGTGCTCAGTGCTCGGGGTGCTCGGTGCTCAGTGCTCAGTACTCAGGTTGCTCAGTGCTCAGGGTGCTGGGTGCTCAGTGCTCGGGGTGCTGGGTGCTCAGTCCTCAGGGTGCTGGGTGCTCAGTGCTCGGGTGCTGGGTGCTCAGTGCTCAGCGTGCTGTGTGCTCAGTACTCAGGGTGCTCAGTACTCAGGGTGCTGGGTGCTCAGTGCTCAGGGTGCTGGGTGCTCAGTGCTCAGGGTGCTGGGTGCTCAGTGCTCAGGGTGCTCGGTGCTCAGTGCTCAGGGTGCTGGGTGCTCAGTACTAATGGTGCTTTGTGCTCAGTACTCAGGGTGCTCATGGCTCAGTACTCAGGGTGCTCAGTGCTCAGTACTCAGGGTGCTCAGTGCTCAGGGTGCTGGGTGCTCAGTGCTTGGGGTGCTGGGTGCTCAGTCCTCAGGGTGCTGGGTGCTCAGTACTCAGGGTGCTGGGTGCTCAGTGCTCGGGGTGCTGGGTGCTCAGTACTCAGGGTGCTGGGTGCTCAGTCCTCGGGTGCTGGGTGCTCAGTTCTCAGGGTGCTGGGTGCTCAGTGCTCGGGGTGCTGGGTGCTCAGTGCTCAGTACTCAGGGTTCTGGGTGCTCAGTGCTCGGGGTGCTGGGTGCTCAGTACTCAGTACTCAGGGTGCTGGGTGCTCAGTGCTCAGGGTGCTGGGTGCTTAGTTCTCAGGGTGCTGGGTGCTCAGTGCTCAGGGTGCTGGGTGCTCAGTGCTTGGGGTGCTGGGTGCTCAGTCCTCAGGGTGCTGGGTGCTCAGTACTCAGGGTGCTGGGTGCTCAGTGCTCGGGGTGCTGGGTGCTCAGTACTCAGGGTGCTGGGTGCTCAGTCCTCGGGTGCTGGGTGCTCAGTTCTCAGGGTGCTGGGTGCTCAGTGCTCGGGGTGCTGGGTGCTCAGTGCTCAGTACTCAGGGTTCTGGGTGCTCAGTGCTCGGGGTGCTGGGTGCTCAGTACTCAGTACTCAGGGTGCTGGGTGCTCAGTGCTCAGGGTGCTGGGTGCTTAGTTCTCAGGGTGCTGGGTGCTCAGTGCTCAGGGTGCTGGGTACTCAGTGCTCGCGGTGCTGGGTCCTCAGTACTCAGGGTGCTGGGTGCTCAGTACTCAGGGTGCTGGGTGCTCAGTGCTCGGGGTGCTGGGTGCTCAGTGCTCGGTGTGCTGGGTGCTCAGTGCTCGGGGTGCTCAGTACTCAGGGTGCTGTGTGTTCAGTGCTCAGGGTGCTGGGTGCTCAGTACTCAGGGTGCTCGGAGCTTAGTACTCAGGGTGCTGGGTGCTCAGTACTCCGGGTGCTGGGTGATCAGTGCTCAGGGTGCTCGGTGCTCAGTGCTCAAGGTGCTGGGTAGTCAGTACTCGGGTGCACATTGCTCAGGGTGCTGGGTGCTCAGTGCTCAGGGTGCTCGGTGATCAGTACGTTGGGTGCTCAGTACTCAGGGTGCTGGGTGCTCAGTGCTCAGGGTGCTGGGTGCTCAGTGCTCAGGGTGCTGGTTGCACAGTGCTCAGGGTGCTGGGTGCTCAGTGCTCGGGGTGCTGGGTGCTCAGTACTCAGGGTGCTGGGTGCTCAGTGCTCAGGGTGCTCGGTGCTCAGTACGCTGGGTGCTCAGTACTCAGGGTGCTGGGTGCTCAGTACTCAGGGTGCTGGGTGCTCAGTACTCAGGGTGCTGGGTGCTCAGTGCTCAGGGTGCTCGGTGCTCAGTACGCTGGGTGCTCAGTACTCAGGGTGCTGGGTGCTCAGTACTCAGGGTGCTGGGTGCTCAGTACTCAGGGTGCTGGGTGCTCAGTACTCAGGGTGCTCGGTGCTCAGTACGCAGGGTGCTCAGTGCTCAGTGCTCGGGGTGCTGGGTCCTCAGTGCTCAGGGTGCTGGGTCCTCAGTGCTCGGGGTGCTGGGTGCTCAGTGCTCAGGGTGCTGGGTGCTCAGTGCTCAGAGTGCTGGGTGCTCAGTACTCAGGGTGCTCGGGTGCTCAGTGCTTGGGCTGTTGGGTGCCCAGTACACAGGGTGCTGTGTGCTCAGTGCTCAGGGTGCTGGGTGCTCAGTGCTCAGGGTGCTGGGTGCTCAGTGCTCGGGGTGCTGGGTGCTCAGTGCACGGGGTTCTGGGTGCTCAGTGCTCGGGGTGCTGGGTGCTCAGTGCTCAGGGTGCTGGGTGCTCAGTGCTCGGGGTGCTGGGTGCTCAGTGCACGGGGTGCTGGGTGCTCATTACTCAGGGTGCTGGGTGCTCAGTACTCAGGGTGCTCAGTGCTTGGGGTGCTGGGTGCTCAGTACTCAGGTTGCTCAGTGCTTGGGGTGTTGGGTGCTCAGTACTCAGGGTGCTGGCTGCTCAGTGCTCAGGGTTCTGGGTGCTCAGTACTCAGGGTGCTGGGTGCTCAGTGCTCAGAGTGCTGGCTGCTCAGTGCTCAGGGTGCTGGGTGCTCAGTGCTCAGGGTGCTGGGTGCTCAGTGCTCGGGGTGCTGGGTGCTCAGTGCTCGGGGTGCTGGGTGCTCAGTGCTCGGGATGCTCGGTGCTCAGTGCTCGGGGTGCTGGGTGCTCAGTACTCGCGGTGCTCAGTGCTCAGTACTCAGGGTACTGGGTGCTCAGTGCTCAGGGTGCTGTGTGCTCAGTGCTTGGGGAGCTTGCGGCTCGGTGCTCACGTTGCTGGGTGGTCAGTACTCGGGGTGCTGGGTGCTCAGTACTCAGGGTGCTGGGAGCTCATTGCTCGGGGTGCTGGGTGCTCAGTGCTCGGGGTGCTGGGTGCTCAGTGCTCTGGGTTCTGGGTGCTCAGTGTTCGGGGCGCTGGGTGCTCAGTGCTCGGGGCGCTGTGTGCTCAGTGCTCGGGGTGCTCGGAGCTCAGTACTCAGGGTGATGGGTGCTCAGTGCTCGGGGTGCTCGGTGCTCAGTACTCAGGGTGCTGGGTGCTCAGTGCTCGGGGTGCTCGGTGCTCAGTACGTTGGGTGCTCACTACTCAGGGTGCTGGGTGCTCAGTGCTCAAGGTGCTGGGTGCTCAGTACTCAGGGTGCTGGGTGCGCATTGCTCGGGGTGCTGGGTGCTCAGTGCTCAGGGTGCTGGGTGCTCAGTGCTCAGGGTGCTGGGTGCTCAGTACTCGGGGTGCTGGGTGCTCAGTACTCAGGGTGCGGGGTGCTCATTACTCAGGGTGCTGGGTGATCAGTACTCGGGTGCTGGGTGCTCAGTGCTCAGGGTGCTGGGTGATCAGTGCTCGGGGTGCTAGGTGCTCAGTGCTCAGTACTCAGGGTGTTGGGTGCTCAGTGCTCAGGGTGCTGGGTGCTCAGTACTCAGGGTGCTGGGTGCTCGGTGCTCAGTACGCTGGGTGCTCAGTACTCAGGGTGCTGGCTGCTCAGTACTCAGGGTGCTCAGTGCTCAGTACTCAGGGTGCTGTGTGCTCAGTGGTCGGGGTGCTGGGTGCTCATTACTCAGGGTGCTGGGTGCTCAGTACTCAGGGTGCTCAGTGCTTGGGGTGCTGGGTGCTCAGTACTCAGGGTGCTCAGTGCTTGGGGTGTTGGGTGCTCAGTACTCAGGGTGCTGGGTGCTCAGTGCTCAGGGTTCTGGGTGCTCAGTACTCAGGGTGCTGGGTGCTCAGTGCTCAGAGTGCTGGCTGCTCAGTGCTCAGGGTGCTGGGTGCTCAGTGCTCAGGGTGCTGGGTGCTCAGTGCTCGGGGTGCTGGGTGCTCAGTGCTCGGGGTGCTGGGTGCTCAGTGCTCGGGATGCTCGGTGCTCAGTGCTCGGGGTGCTGGGTGCTCAGTACTCGCGGTGCTCAGTGCTCAGTACTCAGGGTACTGGGTGCTCAGTGCTCAGGGTGCTGTGTGCTCAGTGCTTGGGGTGCTTGCGGCTCGGTGCTCACGTTGCTGGGTGGTCAGTACTCGGGGTGCTGGGTGCTCAGTACTCCGGGTGCTGGGTGCTCAGTGCTTGGGGTGCTCCGTGCTCAGTTCTCAAGGTGCTGGGTCCTCAGTACTCAGGGTGCTCATTGCTCAGGGTTCTGGGTCCTCAGTACTCAGGGTGCTGGGTGCTCAGTGCTCAGGGTGCCCGGTGCTCAGTACGTTGGGTGCTCAGTACTCAGGGTGCTGGGTGCTCAGTGCTCGGGGTGCTGGGTGCTCAGTGCACGGGGTGCTGGGTGCTCAGTGCTCGGGGTGCTGGGTGCTCAGTGCTCAGGGTGCTGGGTGCTCAGTGCTCAGGGTGCTGGGTGCTCAGTGCTCTTGGTGCTGGGTGTTCAGTGCTCGGGGTGCTGGGTGCTCAGTGCTCGGGGTGCTCGGTGCTCAGTGCTCAGTACTCAGGTTGCTCAGTGCTCAGGGTGCTGGGTGCTCAGTGCTCGGGGTGCTGGGTGCTCAGTCCTCAGGGTGCTGGGTGCTCAGTGCTCGGGTGCTGGGTGCTCAGTGCTCAGCGTGCTGTGTGCTCAGTACTCAGGGTGCTCAGTACTCAGGGTGCTGGGTGCTCAGTGCTCAGGGTGCTGGGTGCTCAGTGCTCAGGGTGCTGGGTGCTCAGTGCTCAGGGTGCTCGGTGCTCAGTGCTCAGGGTGCTGGGTGCTCAGTACTAATGGTGCTTTGTGCTCAGTACTCAGGGTGCTCATGGCTCAGTACTCAGGGTGCTCAGTGCTCAGTACTCAGGGTGCTCAGTGCTCAGGGTGCTGGGTGCTCAGTGCTTGGGGTGCTGGGTGCTCAGTCCTCAGGGTGCTGGGTGCTCAGTACTCAGGGTGCTGGGTGCTCAGTGCTCGGGGTGCTGGGTGCTCAGTACTCAGGGTGCTGGGTGCTCAGTCCTCGGGTGCTGGGTGCTCAGTTCTCAGGGTGCTGGGTGCTCAGTGCTCGGGGTGCTGGGTGCTCAGTGCTCAGTACTCAGGGTTCTGGGTGCTCAGTGCTCGGGGTGCTGGGTGCTCAGTACTCAGTACTCAGGGTGCTGGGTGCTCAGTGCTCAGGGTGCTGGGTGCTTAGTTCTCAGGGTGCTGGGTGCTCAGTGCTCAGGGTGCTGGGTACTCAGTGCTCGCGGTGCTGGGTGCTCAGTACTCAGGGTGCTGGGTGCTCAGTACTCAGGGTGCTGGGTGCTCAGTGCTCGGGGTGCTGGGTGCTCAGTGCTCGGTGTGCTGGGTGCTCAGTGCTCGGGGTGCTCAGTACTCAGGGTGCTGTGTGTTCAGTGCTCAGGGTGCTGGGTGCTCAGTACTCAGGGTGCTCGGAGCTTAGTACTCAGGGTGCTGGGTGCTCAGTACTCCGGGTGCTGGGTGATCAGTGCTCAGGGTGCTCGGTGCTCAGTGCTCAAGGTGCTGGGTAGTCAGTACTCGGGTGCACATTGCTCAGGGTGCTGGGTGCTCAGTGCTCAGGGTGCTCGGTGATCAGTACGTTGGGTGCTCAGTACTCAGGGTGCTGGGTGCTCAGTGCTCAGGGTGCTGGGTGCTCAGTGCTCAGGGTGCTGGTTGCACAGTGCTCAGGGTGCTGGGTGCTCAGTGCTCGGGGTGCTGGGTGCTCAGTACTCAGGGTGCTGGGTGCTCAGTGCTCAGGGTGCTCGGTGCTCAGTACGCTGGGTGCTCAGTACTCAGGGTGCTGGGTGCTCAGTACTCAGGGTGCTGGGTGCTCAGTACTCAGGGTGCTGGGTGCTCAGTGCTCAGGGTGCTCGGTGCTCAGTACGCTGGGTGCTCAGTACTCAGGGTGCTGGGTGCTCAGTACTCAGGGTGCTGGGTGCTCAGTACTCAGGGTGCTGGGTGCTCAGTACTCAGGGTGCTCGGTGCTCAGTACGCAGGGTGCTCAGTGCTCAGTGCTCGGGGTGCTGGGTCCTCAGTGCTCAGGGTGCTGGGTCCTCAGTGCTCGGGGTGCTGGGTGCTCAGTGCTCAGGGTGCTGGGTGCTCAGTGCTCAGAGTGCTGGGTGCTCAGTACTCAGGGTGCTCGGGTGCTCAGTGCTTGGGCTGTTGGGTGCCCAGTACTCAGGGTGCTGTGTGCTCAGTGCTCAGGGTGCTGGGTGCTCAGTGCTCAGGGTGCTGGGTGCTCAGTGCTCGGGGTGCTGGGTGCTCAGTGCACGGGGTTCTGGGTGCTCAGTGCTCGGGGTGCTGGGTGCTCAGTGCTCAGGGTGCTGGGTGCTCAGTGCTCGGGGTGCTGGGTGCTCAGTGCACGGGGTGCTGGGTGCTCATTACTCAGGGTGCTGGGTGCTCAGTACTCAGGGTGCTCAGTGCTTGGGGTGCTGGGTGCTCAGTACTCAGGTTGCTCAGTGCTTGGGGTGTTGGGTGCTCAGTACTCAGGGTGCTGGGTGCTCAGTGCTCAGGGTTCTGGGTGCTCAGTACTCAGGGTGCTGGGTGCTCAGTGCTCAGAGTGCTGGCTGCTCAGTGCTCAGGGTGCTGGGTGCTCAGTGCTCAGGGTGCTGGGTGCTCAGTGCTCGGGGTGCTGGGTGCTCAGTGCTCGGGGTGCTGGGTGCTCAGTGCTCGGGATGCTCGGTGCTCAGTGCTCGGGGTACTGGGTGCTCAGTACTCGCGGTGCTCAGTGCTCAGTACTCAGGGTACTGGGTGCTCAGTGCTCAGGGTGCTGTGTGCTCAGTGCTTGGGGAGCTTGCGGCTCGGTGCTCACGTTGCTGGGTGGTCAGTACTCGGGGTGCTGGGTGCTCAGTACTCAGGGTGCTGGGAGCTCATTGCTCGGGGTGCTGGGTGCTCAGTGCTCGGGGTGCTGGGTGCTCAGTGCTCTGGGTTCTGGGTGCTCAGTGTTCGGGGCGCTGGGTGCTCAGTGCTCGGGGCGCTGTGTGCTCAGTGCTCGGGGTGCTCGGAGCTCAGTACTCAGGGTGATGGGTGCTCAGTGCTCGGGGTGCTCGGTGCTCAGTACTCAGGGTGCTGGGTGCTCAGTGCTCGGGGTGCTCGGTGCTCAGTACGTTGGGTGCTCACTACTCAGGGTGCTGGGTGCTCAGTGCTCAAGGTGCTGGGTGCTCAGTACTCAGGGTGCTGGGTGCGCATTGCTCGGGGTGCTGGGTGCTCAGTGCTCAGGGTGCTGGGTGCTCAGTGCTCAGGGTGCTGGGTGCTCAGTACTCGGGGTGCTGGGTGCTCAGTACTCAGGGTGCGGGGTGCTCATTACTCAGGGTGCTGGGTGATCAGTACTCGGGTGCTGGGTGCTCAGTGCTCAGGGTGCTGGGTGATCAGTGCTCGGGGTGCTAGGTGCTCAGTGCTCAGTACTCAGGGTGCTGGGTGCTCAGTGCTCAGGGTGCTGGGTGCTCAGTACTCAGGGTGCTGGGTGCTCGGTGCTCAGTACGCTGGGTGCTCAGTACTCAGGGTGCTGGCTGCTCAGTACTCAGGGTGCTCAGTGCTCAGTACTCAGGGTGCTGTGTGCTCAGTGGTCGGGGTGCTGGGTGCTCATTACTCAGGGTGCTGGGTGCTCAGTACTCAGGGTGCTCAGTGCTTGGGGTGCTGGGTGCTCAGTACTCAGGGTGCTCAGTGCTTGGGGTGTTGGGTGCTCAGTACTCAGGGTGCTGGGTGCTCAGTGCTCAGGGTTCTGGGTGCTCAGTACTCAGGGTGCTGGGTGCTCAGTGCTCAGAGTGCTGGCTGCTCAGTGCTCAGGGTGCTGGGTGCTCAGTGCTCAGGGTGCTGGGTGCTCAGTGCTCGGGGTGCTGGGTGCTCAGTGCTCGGGGTGCTGGGTGCTCAGTGCTCGGGATGCTCGGTGCTCAGTGCTCGGGGTGCTGGGTGCTCAGTACTCGCGGTGCTCAGTGCTCAGTACTCAGGGTACTGGGTGCTCAGTGCTCAGGGTGCTGTGTGCTCAGTGCTTGGGGTGCTTGCGGCTCGGTGCTCACGTTGCTGGGTGGTCAGTACTCGGGGTGCTGGGTGCTCAGTACTCAGGGTGCTGGGAGCTCATTGCTCGGGGTGCTGGGTGCTCAGTGCTCGGGGTGCTGGGTGCTCAGTGCTCTGGGTTCTGGGTGCTCAGTGTTCGGGGCGCTGGGTGCTCAGTGCTCGGGGCGCTGTGTGCTCAGTGCTCGGGGTGCTCGGAGCTCAGTACTCAGGGTGATGGGTGCTCAGTGCTCGGGGTGCTCGGTGCTCAGTACTCAGGGTGCTGGGTGCTCAGTGCTCGGGGTGCTCGGTGCTCAGTACGTTGGGTGCTCACTACTCAGGGTGCTGGGTGCTCAGTGCTCAAGGTGCTGGGTGCTCAGTACTCAGGGTGCTGGGTGCGCATTGCTCGGGGTGCTGGGTGCTCAGTGCTCAGGGTGCTGGGTGCTCAGTGCTCAGGGTGCTGGGTGCTCAGTACTC
Organism: Microtus oregoni; assembly: GCF_018167655.1. NCBI lineage: Eukaryota > Metazoa > Chordata > Mammalia > Rodentia > Cricetidae > Microtus > Microtus oregoni. Next base: position 1,475,862 of record NW_024544706.1, read on the forward strand.
GGGGTGCTGGGTGCTCAGTACTCAGGGTGCGGGGTGCTCAGTACTCAGGGTGCTGGGTGATCAGTACTCGGGTGCTGGGTGCTCAGTGCTCAGGGTGCTGGGTGCTCAGTGCTCGGGGTGCTAGGTGCTCAGTGCTCAGTACTCAGGGTGCTGGGTGCTCAGTGCTCGGGGTGCTGGGTGCTCAGTGCTCAGTACTCAGGGTGCTGGGTGCTCAGTGCTCGGGGTGCTGGGTGCTCAGTGCTCAGGGTCCTGGGTGCTCAGTGCTCACTGTGCTGGGTACTCAGTGCTCGGGGTGCTGGGTGCTCAGTACTCAGGGTGCTGGGTGCTCAGTACTCAGGGTGCTGGGTGCTCAGTGCTCGGGCTGCTGGGTGCTCAGTGCTCGGGGTGCTGGGTGCTCAGTGCTCGGGGTGCTCGGTGCTCTGTACTCAGGGTGCTGGGTGCTCAGTGCTCGGGGTGCTCAGTACTCAGGGTTCTGTGTGTTCAGTGATCAGGTTTCTATGTGCTCAGTACTCAGGGTGCTCGGTGCTTAGTACTCAGGGTGCTGGGTGCTCAGTACTCCGGGTGCTGGGTGCTCAGTGCTTGGGGTGCTCCGTGCTCAGTGCTCAAGGTGCTGGGTCCTCAGTACTCAGGGTGCTCATTGCTCAGGGTTCTGGGTCCTCAGTACTCAGGGTGCTGGGTGCTCAGTGCTCAGGGTGCCCGGTGCTCAGTACGTTGGGTGCTCAGTACTCAGGGTGCTGGGTGCTCAGTGCTCGGGGTGCTGGGTGCTCAGTGCACGGGGTGCTGGGTGCTCAGTGCTCGGGGTGCTGGGTGCTCAGTGCTCAGGGTGCTGGGTGCTCAGTGCTCAGGGTGCTGGGTGCTCAGTGCTCTTGGTGCTGGGTGTTCAGTGCTCGGGGTGCTGGGTGCTCAGTGCTCGGGGTGCTCGGTGCTCAGTGCTCAGTACTCAGGTTGCTCAGTGCTCAGGGTGCTGGGTGCTCAGTGCTCGGGGTGCTGGGTGCTCAGTCCTCAGGGTGCTGGGTGCTCAGTGCTCGGGTGCTGGGTGCTCAGTGCTCAGCGTGCTGTGTGCTCAGTACTCAGGGTGCTCAGTACTCAGGGTGCTGGGTGCTCAGTGCTCAGGGTGCTGGGTGCTCAGTGCTCAGGGTGCTGGGTGCTCAGTGCTCAGGGTGCTCGGTGCTCAGTGCTCAGGGTGCTGGGTGCTCAGTACTAATGGTGCTTTGTGCTCAGTACTCAGGGTGCTCATGGCTCAGTACTCAGGGTGCTCAGTGCTCAGTACTCAGGGTGCTCAGTGCTCAGGGTGCTGGGTGCTCAGTGCTTGGGGTGCTGGGTGCTCAGTCCTCAGGGTGCTGGGTGCTCAGTACTCAGGGTGCTGGGTGCTCAGTGCTCGGGGTGCTGGGTGCTCAGTACTCAGGGTGCTGGGTGCTCAGTCCTCGGGTGCTGGGTGCTCAGTTCTCAGGGTGCTGGGTGCTCAGTGCTCGGGGTGCTGGGTGCTCATTGCTCAGTACTCAGGGTTCTGGGTGCTCAGTGCTCGGGGTGCTGGGTGCTCAGTACTCAGTACTCAGGGTGCTGGGTGCTCAGTGCTCAGGGTGCTGGGTGCTTAGTTCTCAGGGTGCTGGGTGCTCAGTGCTCAGGGTGCTGGGTACTCAGTGCTCGCGGTGCTGGGTGCTCAGTACTCAGGGTGCTGGGTGCTCAGTACTCAGGGTGCTGGGTGCTCAGTGCTCGGGGTGCTGGGTGCTCAGTGCTCGGTGTGCTGGGTGCTCAGTGCTCGGGGTGCTCAGTACTCAGGGTGCTGTGTGTTCAGTGCTCAGGGTGCTGGGTGCTCAGTACTCAGGGTGCTCGGAGCTTAGTACTCAGGGTGCTGGGTGCTCAGTACTCCGGGTGCTGGGTGATCAGTGCTCAGGGTGCTCGGTGCTCAGTGCTCAAGGTGCTGGGTAGTCAGTACTCGGGTGCACATTGCTCAGGGTGCTGGGTGCTCAGTGCTCAGGGTGCTCGGTGATCAGTACGTTGGGTGCTCAGTACTCAGGGTGCTGGGTGCTCAGTGCTCAGGGTGCTGGGTGCTCAGTGCTCAGGGTGCTGGTTGCACAGTGCTCAGGGTGCTGGGTGCTCAGTGCTCGGGGTGCTGGGTGCTCAGTACTCAGGGTGCTGGGTGCTCAGTGCTCAGGGTGCTCGGTGCTCAGTACGCTGGGTGCTCAGTACTCAGGGTGCTGGGTGCTCAGTACTCAGGGTGCTGGGTGCTCAGTACTCAGGGTGCTGGGTGCTCAGTGCTCAGGGTGCTCGGTGCTCAGTACGCTGGGTGCTCAGTACTCAGGGTGCTGGGTGCTCAGTACTCAGGGTGCTGGGTGCTCAGTACTCAGGGTGCTGGGTGCTCAGTACTCAGGGTGCTCGGTGCTCAGTACGCAGGGTGCTCAGTGCTCAGTGCTCGGGGTGCTGGGTCCTCAGTGCTCAGGGTGCTGGGTCCTCAGTGCTCGGGGTGCTGGGTGCTCAGTGCTCAGGGTGCTGGGTGCTCAGTGCTCAGAGTGCTGGGTGCTCAGTACTCAGGGTGCTCGGGTGCTCAGTGCTTGGGCTGTTGGGTGCCCAGTACTCAGGGTGCTGTGTGCTCAGTGCTCAGGGTGCTGGGTGCTCAGTGCTCAGGGTGCTGGGTGCTCAGTGCTCGGGGTGCTGGGTGCTCAGTGCACGGGGTTCTGGGTGCTCAGTGCTCGGGGTGCTGGGTGCTCAGTGCTCAGGGTGCTGGGTGCTCAGTGCTCGGGGTGCTGGGTGCTCAGTGCACGGGGTGCTGGGTGCTCATTACTCAGGGTGCTGGGTGCTCAGTACTCAGGGTGCTCAGTGCTTGGGGTGCTGGGTGCTCAGTACTCAGGGTGCTCAGTGCTTGGGGTGTTGGGTGCTCAGTACTCAGGGTGCTGGGTGCTCAGTGCTCAGGGTTCTGGGTGCTCAGTACTCAGGGTGCTGGGTGCTCAGTGCTCAGAGTGCTGGCTGCTCAGTGCTCAGGGTGCTGGGTGCTCAGTGCTCAGGGTGCTGGGTGCTCAGTGCTCGGGGTGCTGGGTGCTCAGTGCTCGGGGTGCTGGGTGCTCAGTGCTCGGGATGCTCGGTGCTCAGTGCTCGGGGTGCTGGGTGCTCAGTACTCGCGGTGCTCAGTGCTCAGTACTCAGGGTACTGGGTGCTCAGTGCTCAGGGTGCTGTGTGCTCAGTGCTTGGCGTGCTTGCGGCTCGGTGCTCACGTTGCTGTGTGGTCAGTACTCGGGGTGCTGGGTGCTCAGTACTCAGGGTGCTGGGAGCTCATTGCTCGGGGTGCTGGGTGCTCAGTGCTCGGGGTGCTGGGTGCTCAGTGCTCTGGGTTCTGGGTGCTCAGTGTTCGGGGCGCTGGGTGCTCAGTGCTCGGGGCGCTGTGTGCTCAGTGCTCGGGGTGCTCGGAGCTCAGTACTCAGGGTGATGGGTGCTCAGTGCTCGGGGTGCTCGGTGCTCAGTACTCAGGGTGCTGGGTGCTCAGTGCTCGGGGTGCTCGGTGCTCAGTACGTTGGGTGCTCACTACTCAGGGTGCTGGGTGCTCAGTGCTCAAGGTGCTGGGTGCTCAGTACTCAGGGTGCTGGGTGCGCATTGCTCGGGGTGCTGGGTGCTCAGTGCTCAGGGTGCTGGGTGCTCAGTGCTCAGGGTGCTGGGTGCTCAGTACTCGGGGTGCTGGGTGCTCAGTACTCAGGGTGCGGGGTGCTCAGTACTCAGGGTGCTGGGTGATCAGTACTCGGGTGCTGGGTGCTCAGTGCTCAGGGTGCTGGGTGATCAGTGCTCGGGGTGCTAGGTGCTCAGTGCTCAGTACTCAGGGTGCTGGGTGCTCAGTGCTCGGGGTGCTGGGTGCTCAGTGCTCAGTACTCAGGGTGCTGGGTGCTCAGTGCTCGGGGTGCTGGGTGCTCAGTGCTCAGGGTCCTGGGTGCTCAGTGCTCACTGTGCTGGGTACTCAGTGCTCGGGGTGCTGGGTGCTCAGTACTCAGGGTGCTGGGTGCTCAGTACTCAGGGTGCTGGGTGCTCAGTGCTCGGGCTGCTGGGTGCTCAGTGCTCGGGGTGCTGGGTGCTCAGTGCTCGGGGTGCTCGGTGCTCTGTACTCAGGGTGCTGGGTGCTCAGTGCTCGGGGTGCTCAGTACTCAGGGTTCTGTGTGTTCAGTGATCAGGGTGCTGGGTGCTCAGTACTCAGGGTGCTCGGTGCTTAGTACTCAGGGTGCTGGGTGCTCAGTACTCCGGGTGCTGGGTGCTCAGTGCTTGGGGTGCTCCGTGCTCAGTGCTCAAGGTGCTGGGTCCTCAGTACTCAGGGTGCTCATTGCTCAGGGTTCTGGGTCCTCAGTACTCAGGGTGCTGGGTGCTCAGTGCTCAGGGTGCCCGGTGCTCAGTACGTTGGGTGCTCAGTACTCAGGGTGCTGGGTGCTCAGTGCTCGGGGTGCTGGGTGCTCAGTGCACGGGGTGCTGGGTGCTCAGTGCTCGGGGTGCTGGGTGCTCAGTGCTCAGGGTGCTGGGTGCTCAGTGCTCAGGGTGCTGGGTGCTCAGTGCTCTTGGTGCTGGGTGTTCAGTGCTCGGGGTGCTGGGTGCTCAGTGCTCGGGGTGCTCGGTGCTCAGTGCTCAGTACTCAGGTTGCTCAGTGCTCAGGGTGCTGGGTGCTCAGTGCTCGGGGTGCTGGGTGCTCAGTCCTCAGGGTGCTGGGTGCTCAGTGCTCGGGTGCTGGGTGCTCAGTGCTCAGCGTGCTGTGTGCTCAGTACTCAGGGTGCTCAGTACTCAGGGTGCTGGGTGCTCAGTGCTCAGGGTGCTGGGTGCTCAGTGCTCAGGGTGCTGGGTGCTCAGTGCTCAGGGTGCTCGGTGCTCAGTGCTCAGGGCGCTGGGTGCTCAGTACTAATGGTGCTTTGTGCTCAGTACTCAGGGTGCTCATGGCTCAGTACTCAGGGTGCTCAGTGCTCAGTACTCAGGGTGCTCAGTGCTCAGGGTGCTGGGTGCTCAGTGCTTGGGGTGCTGGGTTCTCAGTCCTCAGGGTGCTGGGTGCTCAGTACTCAGGGTGCTGGGTGCTCAGTGCTCGGGGTGCTGGGTGCTCAGTACTCAGGGTGCTGGGTGCTCAGTCCTCGGGTGCTGGGTGCTCAGTTCTCAGGGTGCTGGGTGCTCAGTGCTCGGGGTGCTGGGTGCTCAGTGCTCAGTACTCAGGGTTCTGGGTGCTCAGTGCTCGGGGTGCTGGGTGCTCAGTACTCAGTACTCAGGGTGCTGGGTGCTCAGTGCTCAGGGTGCTGGGTGCTTAGTGCTCAGGGTGCTGGGTGCTCAGTGCTCAGGGTGCTGTGTACTCAGTGCTCGCGGTGCTGGGTGCTCAGTACTCAGGGTGCTGGGTGCTCAGTACTCAGGGTGCTGGGTGCTCAGTGCTCGGGGTGCTGGGTGCTCAGTGCTCGGTGTGCTGGGTGCTCAGTGCTCGGGGTGCTCAGTACTCAGGGTGCTGTGTGTTCAGTGCTCAGGGTGCTGGGTGCTCAGTACTCAGGGTGCTCGGAGCTTAGTACTCAGGGTGCTGGGTGCTCAGTACTCCGGGTGCTGGGTGATCAGTGCTCAGGGTGCTCGGTGCTCAGTGCTCAAGGTGCTGGGTAGTCAGTACTCGGGTGCACATTGCTCAGGGTGCTGGGTGCTCAGTACTCAGGGTGCTGGGTGCTCAGTGCTCAGGGTGCTCGGTGATCAGTACGTTGGGTGCTCAGTACTCAGGGTGCTGGGTGCTCAGTGCTCAGGGTGCTGGGTGCTCAGTGCTCAGGGTGCTGGTTGCACAGTGCTCAGGGTGCTGGGTGCTCAGTGCTCGGGGTGCTGGGTGCTCAGTACTCAGGGTGCTGGGTGCTCAGTGCTCAGGGTGCTCGGTGCTCAGTACGCTGGGTGCTCAGTACTCAGGGTGCTGGGTGCTCAGTACTCAGGGTGCTGGGTGCTCAGTACTCAGGGTGCTGGGTGCTCAGTGCTCAGGGTGCTCGGTGCTCAGTACGCTGGGTGCTCAGTACTCAGGGTGCTGGGTGCTCAGTACTCAGGGTGCTGGGTGCTCAGTACTCAGGGTGCTGGGTGCTCAGTACTCAGGGTGCTCGGTGCTCAGTACGCAGGGTGCTCAGTGCTCAGTGCTCGGGGTGCTGGGTCCTCAGTGCTCAGGGTGCTGGGTCCTCAGTGCTCGGGGTGCTGGGTGCTCAGTGCTCAGGGTGCTGGGTGCTCAGTGCTCAGAGTGCTGGGTGCTCAGTACTCAGGGTGCTCGGGTGCTCAGTGCTTGGGCTGTTGGGTGCCCAGTACTCAGGGTGCTGTGTGCTCAGTGCTCAGGGTGCTGGGTGCTCAGTGCTCAGGGTGCTGGGTGCTCAGTGCTCGGGGTGCTGGGTGCTCAGTGCACGGGGTTCTGGGTGCTCAGTGCTCGGGGTGCTGGGTGCTCAGTGCTCGGGGTGCTGGGTGCTCAGTGCTCAGGGTGCTGGGTGCTCAGTGCACTTGGTGCTGGGTGCTCAGTGCTCGGGGTGCTGGGTGCTCAGTGCTCGGGGTGCTCGGTGCTCAGTGCTCAGTACTCAGGGTGCTCAGTGCTCAGGGTGCTGGGTGCTCAGTGCTCGGGGTGCTGGGTGCTCAGTCCTCAGGGTGCTGGGTGCTCAGTGCTCGGGGTGCTGGGTGCTCAGTGCTCAGGGTGCTGGGTGCTCAGTACTCAGGGTGCTCAGTACTCAGGGTGCTGGGTGCTCAGTGGTCAGGGTGCTGGGTGCTCAGTGCTCAGGGTCCTGGGTGCTCAGTGCTCAGGGTGCTCGGTGCTCAGTGCTCAGGGTGCTGGGTGCTCAGTACTAATGGTGCTTTGTGCTCAGTACTCAGGGTGCTCATGGCTCAGTACTCAGGGTGCTCAGTGCTCAGTACTCAGGGTGCTCAGTGCTCAGGGTGCTGGGTGCTCAGTGCTCGGGGTGCTGGGTGCTCAGTCCTCAGGGTGCTGGGTGCTCAGTGCTCAGGGTGCTCGGTGCTCAGTGCTCAGGGTGCTGGGTGCTCAGTACTCGGGGTGCTCAGTGCTCAGTGCTCGGGGTGCTAGGTGCTCAGTGCTCGGGGTGCTGGCTGCTCAGTGCTCAGGGTGCTGGGTGCTCAGTGCTCAGGGTGTGGGGTGCTCAGTGCTCGGGGTGCTGGGTGCTCAGTGCTCGGGGTGCTGGGTGCTCAGTGCTCGGGATGCTCGGTGCTCAGTGCTCAGGGTGCTGGGTGCTCAGTACTCGGGGTGCTTGCGGCTCAGTGCTCACGTTGCTGGGTGCTCAGTACTCGGGGTGCTCAGTGCTCAGTGCTCGGGGTGCTCGGTGCTCAGTACTCCGGGTGCTGGGTGCTCAGTGCTCGGGATGCTCGGTGCTCAGTACGTTGGGTGCTCACTACTCAGGGTGCTGGGTGCTCAGTCCTCAGGGTGTTGGGTGCTCAGTACTCAGGGTGCTGGGTGCGCAGTGCTTGGGGTGCTGGGTGCTCAGTGCTCAGGGTGCTGGGTGCTCAGTGCTCAGGGTGCTGGGTGCTCAGTACTCAGGGTGCTGGGTGCTCAGTACTCAGGGTGCGGGGTGCTCAGTACTCAGGGTGCTGGGTGATCAGTACTCGGGTGCTGGGTGCTCAGTGCTCAGGGTGCTGGGTGCTCAGTGCTCGGGGTGCTGGGTGCTCAGTGCTCAGTACTCAGGGTGCTAGGTGCTCAGTGCTCGGGGTGCTGGGTGCTCAGTGCTCAGTACTCAGGGTGCTGGGTGCTCAGAGCTCGAGGTGCTGGGTGCTCAGTGCTCAGGGTGCTGGGTGCTCAGTGCTCAGGGTGCTGGGTATTCAGTGCTCAGGGTGCTGGGTTCTCAGTGCTCAGGGTGCTCGGTGCTTAGTACTCAGGGTGCTCGGTGCTTGGGGTGCTGGTTGCTCAGTGCTCAGGGTGCTGGGTGCTCAGTGCTCTGGGTCCTGGGTGCTCAGTGCTCGGGGTGCTGGGTGCTCAGTGCTCGGGGTGCTGGGTGCTCAGTGCTCGGGGTGCTGGGTGCTCAGTACTCGGGGTGCTCGGTGCTCAGTACTCAGGGTGCAGGGTGCTCAGTGCTCAGGGTGCTGGGTGCTCAGTACTCAGGGTGCTGGGTGCTCGGTGCTCAGTACGCTGGGTGCTCAGTACTCAGGGTGCTGGCTGCTCAGTACTCAGGGTGCTCAGTGCTCAGTACTCAGGGTGCTGTGTGCTCAGTGCTCGGGGTGCTGGGTGCTCATTACTCAGGGTGCTGGGTGCTCAGTACTCAGGGTGCTCAGTGCTTGGGGTGCTGGGTGCTCAGTACTCAGGGTGCTCAGTGCTTGGGGTGTTGGGTGCTCAGTACTCAGGGTGCTGGGTGCTCAGTGCTCAGGGTTCTGGGTGCTCAGTACTCAGGGTGCTGGGTGCTCAGTGCTCAGAGTGCTGGCTGCTCAGTGCTCAGGGTGCTGGGTGCTCAGTGCTCAGGGTGCTGGGTGCTCAGTGCTCGGGGTGCTGGGTGCTCAGTGCTCGGGGTGCTGGGTGCTCAGTGCTCGGGATGCTCGGTGCTCAGTGCTCGGGGTGCTGGGCGCTCAGTACTCGCGGTGCTCAGTGCTCAGTACTCAGGGTGCTGGGTGCTCAGTGCTCAGGGTGCTGTGTGCTCAGTGCTTGGGGTGCTTGCGGCTCGGTGCTCACGTTGCTGGGTGGTCAGTACTCGGGGTGCTGGGTGCTCAGTACTCAGGGTGCTGGGAGCTCATTGCTCGGGGTGCTGGGTGCTCAGTGCTCGGGGTGCTGGGTGCTCAGTGCTCTGGGTTCTGGGTGCTCAGTGTTCGGGGCGCTGGGTGCTCAGTGCTCGGGGCGCTGGGTGCTCAGTGCTCGGGGTGCTCGGAGCTCAGTACTCAGGGTGATGGGTGCTCAGTGCTCGGGGTGCTCGGTGATCAGTACTCAGGGTGCTGGGTGCTCAGTGCTCGGGGTGCTCGGTGCTCAGTACGTTGGGTGCTCACTACTCAGGGTGCTGGGTGCTCAGTGCTCAAGGTGCTGGGTGCTCAGTACTCAGGGTGCTGGGTGCGCAGTGCTCGGGGTGCTGGGTGCTCAGTGCTCAGGGTGCTAGGTGCTCAGTGCTAGGGGTGCTGGCTGCTCAGTGCTCAGGGTGCTGGGTGCTCAGTGCTCAGGGTGTGGGGTGCTCAGTGCTCGGGGTGCTGGGTGCTCAGTGCTCGGGGTGCTGGGTGCTCAGTGCTCGGGATGCTCGGTGCTCAGTGCTCAGGGTGCTGGGTGCTCAGTACTCGGGGTGCTCAGTGCTCAGTACTCAGGGTGCTGGGTGCTCAGTGCTCAGGGTGCTGGGTGCTCAGTGCTCGGGGTGCTTGCGGCTCAGTGCTCACGTTGCTGGGTGCTCAGTACTCGGGGTGCTCAGTGCTCAGTGCTCGGGGTGCTCGGTGCTCAGTACTCAGGGTGCTGGGTGCTCAGTGCTCGGGGTGCTCGGTGCTCAGTACGTTGGGTGCTCACTACTCAGGGTGCTGGGTGCTCAGTCCTCAGGGTGTTGGGTGCTCAGTACTCACGGTGCTGGGTGCGCAGTGCTTGGGGTGCTGGGTGCTCAGTGCTCAGGGTGCTGGGTGCTCAGTGCTCAGGGTGCTGGGTGCTCAGTACTCAGGGTGCTGGGTGCTCAGTACTCAGGGTGCGGGGTGCTCAGTACTCAGGGTGCTTGGTGATCAGTACTCGGGTGCTGGGTGCTCAGTGCTCAGGGTGCTGGGTGCTCAGTGCTCGGGGTGCTGGGTGCTCAGTGCTCAGTACTCAGGGTGCTAGGTGCTCAGTGCTCGGGGTGCTGGGTGCTCAGTGCTCAGTACTCAGGGTGCTGGGTGCTCAGAGCTCGAGGTGCTGGGTGCTCAGTGCTCAGGGTGCTGGGTGCTCAGTGCTCAGGGTGCTGGGTATTCAGTGCTCAGGGTGCTGGGTTCTCAGTGCTCAGGGTGCTCGGTGCTTAGTACTCAGGGTGCTCGGTGCTTGGGGTGCTGGGTGCTCAGTGCTCAGGGTGCTGGGTGCTCAGTGCTCTGGGTGCTGGGTGCTCAGTGCTCGGGGTGCTGGGTGCTCAGTGCTCGGGGTGCTGGGTGCTCAGTGCTCGGGGTGCTGGGTGCTCAGTACTCGGGGTGCTCGGTGCTCAGTACTCAGGGTGCAGGGTGCTCAGTGCTCAGGGTGCTGGGTGCTCAGTACTCAGGGTGCTGGGTGCTCGGTGCTCAGTACGCTGGGTGCTCAGTACTCAGGGTGCTGGCTGCTCAGTACTCAGGGTGCTCAGTGCTCAGTACTCAGGGTGCTGTGTGCTCAGTGCTCGGGGTGCTGGGTGCTCATTACTCAGGGTGCTGGGTGCTCAGTACTCAGGGTGCTCAGTGCTTGGGGTGCTGGGTGCTCAGTACTCAGGGTGCTCAGTGCTTGGGGTGTTGGGTGCTCAGTACTCAGGGTGCTGGGTGCTCAGTGCTCAGGGTTCTGGGTGCTCAGTACTCAGGGTGCTGGGTGCTCAGTGCTCAGAGTGCTGGCTGCTCAGTGCTCAGGGTGCTGGGTGCTCAGTGCTCAGGGTGCTGGGTGCTCAGTGCTCGGGGTGCTGGGTGCTCAGTGCTCGGGGTGCTGGGTGCTCAGTGCTCGGGATGCTCGGTGCTCAGTGCTCGGGGTGCTGGGTGCTCAGTACTCGCGGTGCTCAGTGCTCAGTACTCAGGGTGCTGGGTGCTCAGTGCTCAGGGTGCTGTGTGCTCAGTGCTTGGGGTGCTTGCGGCTCGGTGCTCACGTTGCTGGGTGGTCAGTACTCGGGGTGCTGGGTGCTCAGTACTCAGGGTGCTGGGAGCTCATTGCTCGGGGTGCTGGGTGCTCAGTGCTCGGGGTGCTGGGTGCTCAGTGCTCTGGGTTCTGGGTGCTCAGTGTTCGGGGCGCTGGGTGCTCAGTGCTCGGGGCGCTGGGTGCTCAGTGCTCGGGGTGCTCGGAGCTCAGTACTCAGGGTGATGGGTGCTCAGTGCTCGGGGTCCTCGGTGATCAGTACTCAGGGTGCTGGGTGCTCAGTGCTCGGGGTGCTCGGTGCTCAGTACGTTGGGTGCTCACTACTCAGGGTGCTGGGTGCTCAGTGCTCAAGGTGCTGGGTGCTCAGTACTCAGGGTGCTGGGTGCGCAGTGCTCGGGGTGCTGGGTGCTCAGTGCTCAGGGTGCTGGGTGCTCAGTGCTCAGGGTGCTGGGTGCTCAGTACTCGGGGTGCTGGGTGCTCAGTACTCAGGGTGCGGGGTGCTCAGTACTCAGGGTGCTGGGTGATCAGTACTCGGGTGCTGGGTGCTCAGTGCTCAGGGTGCTGGGTGCTCAGTGCTCGGGGTGCTAGGTGCTCAGTGCTCAGTACTCAGGGTGCTGGGTGCTCAGTGCTCGGGGTGCTGGGTGCTCAGTGCTCAGTACTCAGGGTGCTGGGTGCTCAGTGCTCGTGGTGCTGGGTGCTCAGTGCTCAGGGTCCTGGGTGCTCAGTGCTCAGGGTGCTGGGTACTCAGTGCTCGGGGTGCTGGGTGCTCAGTACTCAGGGTGCTGGGTGCTCAGTACTCAGGGTGCTGGGTGCTCAGTGCTCGGGCTGCTGGGTGCTCAGTGCTCGGGGTGCTGGGTGCTCAGTGCTCGGTGTGCTCGGTGCTCTGTACTCAGGGTGCTGGGTGCTCAGTGCTCGGGGTGCTCAGTACTCAGTGTTCTGTGTGTTCAGTGCTCAGGGTGCTGGGTGCTCAGTACTCAGGGTGCTCGGTGCTTAGTACTCAGGGTGCTGGGTGCTCAGTACTCCGGGTGCTGGGTGCTCAGTGCTTGGGGTGCTCCGTGCTCAGTGCTCAAGGTGCTGGGTGCTCAGTACTCAGGGTGCTCATTGCTCAGGGTTCTGGGTCCTCAGTACTCAGGGTGCTGGGTGCTCAGTGCGCAGGGTGCCCGGTGCTCAGTACGTTGGGTGCTCAGTACTCAGGGTGCTGGGTGCTCAGTGCTCAGGGTGCTTGGTGCTCAGTGCTCAGGGTCCTGGGTGCTCGGTGCTCAGATAGCTGGGTGCTCCGTGCTCGGGGTTCTGGGTGCTCAGTGCTCGGGGTGCTCGGTGCTCAGTACTCAGGGTGCTCAGTGCTCAGTACTCAGGGTGCTGGGTGCTCAGTGCTCATGGTGCTGGGTGCTCAGTACTCAGGGTGCTGGGTGCTCGGTGCTCAGTACGCTGGGTGCTCATTACTCAGGGTGCTGGGTGCTCAGTACTCAGGGTGCTCGGTGCTCAGTACTCAGGGTGCTGGGTGCTCAGTGCTCGGGGTGCTCGGTGCTCAGTACGCTGGATTCTCAGTACTCAGGGAGCTGGGTGCTCAGTACTCAGGGTGCTGGGTGCTCAGTACTCAGGGTGCTGGGTGCTTAGTACTCAGGGTGCTCAGTGCTCAGTACTTAGGGTGCTCAGTGCTCAGTGCTCGGGGTGCTGGGTGCTCAGTGCTCAGGGTGCTGGGTGCTCAGTGCTCGGGGTGCTGGGTGCTCAGTGCTCAGGGTGCTGGGTGCTCAGTGCTCAGAGTGCTGGGTGCTCAGTACTCCGGGTGCTCGGTGCTCAGTACTCAGAGTGCTCAGTGCTCAGTACTCAGCATGCTGGGTGCTCAGTGCTCAGGGTGCTCGGTGGTCAGTACTCAGGGTGCTCAGTGCTCAGTACTCAGCGTGCTGGGTGCTCAGTGCTCAGGGTGCTGGGTGCTCAGTACTCAGGGTGCTGGGTGCTTAGTACTCAGGGTGCTGGGTGCTCAGTGCTCAGGGTGCTGGGTGCTCAGTACTCAGGGTGCTGTGTGTTCAGTGCTCAGGGTACTGGGTGCTCAGTACTCAGGGTGCTGTGTGTTCAGTGCTCAGGGTACTGGGTGCTCAGAACTCAGGGTGCTCATTGCTCAGGGTGCTGGGTGCTCAATACTCAGGGTGCTGGGTGCTCTGTCCTCAGGGTGCTCAGTGCTCAGTACTCAGGGTGCTCAGTGCTCAGTACTCAGGGTGCTCAGTGCTCAGGGTGTTGGGTGCTCAGTGCTCGGGGTGCTGGGTGCTCAGTGCTCTGGGTGCTGGGTGCTCAGTACACAGGGTGCTCAGTACTCAGGGTGCTGGGTGCTCAGTACTCAGGGTGCTCATTGCTCAGTACTCAGGGTGCTCAGTGCTCAGTACTCCGGGTGCTCAGTGCTCAGGGTGCTGGGTGCTCAGTGCTCGGGGTGCTGGGTGCTCAGTCCTCAGGGTGCTGTTTGCTCAGTGCTCGGGGTGCTGGGTGCTCAGTGCTCAGGGTGCTGGGTGCTCAGTACTCAGGGTGCTCAGTACTCAGGGTGCTGGGTGCTCAGTGCTCAGGGTGCTGGGTGCTCAGTGCTCAGGGTGCTGGGTGCTCAGTGCTCAGGGTGCTCGGTGCTCAGTGCTCAGGGTGCTGGGTGCTCAGTACTAATGGTGCTTTGTGCTCAGTACTCAGGGTGCTCATGGCTCAGTACTCAGGGTGCTCAGTGCTCAGTACTCAGGGTGATCAGTGCTCAGGGTGCTGGGTGCTCAGTGCTCGGGGTGCTGGGTGCTCAGTCCTCAGGGTGCTGGGTGCTCAGTGCTTAGGGTGCTCGGTGCTCAGTGCTCAGGGTGCTGGGTGCTCAGTACTCAGGGTGCTGGGTGCTCAGTGCTCGGGGTGCTGGGTGCTCAGTACTCAGGGTGCTGGGTGCTCAGTACTCGGGTGCTGGGTGCTCAGTTCTCAGGGTGCTGGGTGCTCAGTGCTCGGGGTGCTGGGTGCTCAGTGCTCAGTACTCAGGGTGCTGGGTGCTCAGTGCTCGGGGTGCTGGGTGCTCAGTGCTCAGTACTCAGGGTGCTGGGTGCTCAGTGCTCAGGGTGCTGGGTGCTTAGTGCTCAGGGTGCTGGGTGCTCAGTGTTCAGGGTGCTGGGTACTCAGTGCTCGGGGTGCTGGGTGCTCAGTACTCAGGGTGCTGTGTGCTCAGTGCTCGGGGTGCTGAGTGCTCAGTGCTCAGGGTGCTGTGTGCTCAGTGCTCGGCGTGCTGGGTACTCTCTGCTCAGTACACAGGGTGCTGAGTGCTCAGTGCTCGGGGTGCTGGGTGCTCAGTGCTCAGTACTCAGGGCGCTGGGTGCTCAGTGCACGGGGTGCTGGATGCTCAGTACTCAGGGTGCTGGGTGCTCAGTACTCAGGGTGCTGGGTGCTCAGTACTCAGGGTGCTGGGTGCTCAGTGCTCAGGGTGCTGGGTGCTCAGTACTCAGGGTGCTGTGTGTTCAGTGCTCAGGGTACTGGGTGCTCAGTACTCAGGGTGCTCGGTGCTTAGAACTCAGGGTGCTCGGTGCTCAGTGCTCAGGGTGCTGGGTGCTCAGAACTCAGGGTGCTCATTGCTCAGGGTGCTGGGTGCTCAATACTCAGGGTGCTGGGTGCTCTGTCCTCAGGGTGCTCAGTGCTCAGTACTCAGGGTGCTCAGTGCTCAGTACTCAGGGTGCTCAGTGCTCAGGGTGCTGGGTGCTCAGTGCTCGGGGTGCTGGGTGCTCAGTGCTCAGGGTGCTGGGTGCTCAGGACACAGGGTGCTCAGTACTCAGGGTGCTGGGTGCTCAGTACTCAGGGTGCTCATTGCTCAGTACTCAGGGTGCTCAGTGCTCAGTACTCCGGGTGCTCAGTGCTCAGGGTGCTGGGTGCTCAGTGCTCGGGGTGCTGGGTGCTCAGTCCTCAGGGTGCTGGGTGCTCAGTGCTCGGGGTGCTGGGTGCTCAGTGCTCAGGGTGCTGGGTGCTCAGTACTCAGGGTGCTCAGTACTCAGGGTGCTGGGTGCTCAGTGCTCAGGGTGCTGGGTGCTCAGTGCTCAGGGTGCTGGGTGCTCAGTGCTCAGGGTGCTCGGTGCTCAGTGCTCAGGGTGCTGGGTGCTCAGTATTAATGGTGCTTTGTGCTCAGTACTCAGGGTGCTCATGGCTCAGTACTCAGGGTGCTCAGTGCTCAGTACTCAGGGTGCTCAGTGCTCAGGGTGCTGGGTGCTCAGTGCTCGGGGTGCTGGGTGCTCAGTCCTCAGGGTGCTGGGTGCTCAGTGCTTAGGGTGCTCGGTGCTCAGTGCTCAGGGTGCTGGGTGCTCAATACTCAGGGTGCTGGGTGCTCAGTGCTCGGGGTGCTGGGTGCTCAGTACTCAGGGTGCTGGGTGCTCAGTACTCGGGTGCTGGGTGCTCAGTTCTCAGGGTGCTGGGTGCTCAGTGCTCGGGGTGCTGGGTGCTCAGTGCTCAGTACTCAGGGTGCTGGGTGCTCAGTGCTCGGGGTGCTGGGTGCTCAGTGCTCAGTACTCAGGGTGCTGGGTGCTCAGTGCTCAGGGTGCTGGGTGCTTAGTGCTCAGGGTGCTGGGTGCTCAGTGCTCAGGGTGCTGGGTACTCAGTGCTCGGGGTGCTGGGTGCTCAGTACTCAGGGTGCTGGGTGCTCAGTACTCAGGGTGCTGGGTGCTCAGTGCTCGGGGTGCTGGGTGCTCAGTGCTCGGGGTGCTGGGTGCTCAGTGCTCGGGGTGCTCAGTACTCAGGGTGCTGTGTGTTCAGTGCTCAGGGTGCTGGGTGCTCAGTACTCAGGGTGCTCGGTGCTTAGTACTCAGCGTGCTGGGTGCTCAGTACTCCGGGTGCTGGGTGATCAGTGCTCGGGGTGCTCGGTGCTCAATTCTCAAGGTGCTGGGTAGTCAGTACTCGGGTGCACATTGCTCAGGGTGCTGGGTGCTCAGTACTCAGGGTGCTGGGTGCTCAGTGCTCAGGGTGCTCGGTGATCAGTACGTTGGGTGCTCAGTACTCAGGGTGCTGGGTGCTCAGTGCTCAGGGTGCTGGGTGCTCAGTGCTCAGGGTGCTGGTTGCTCAGTGCTCAGGGTGCTGGGTGCTCAGTGCTCGGGGTGCTGGGTGCTCAGTACTCAGGGTGCTGGGTGCTCAGTGCTCAGGGTGCTCGGTGCTCAGTACGCTGGGTGCTCAGTCCTCAGGGTGCTGGGTGCTCAGTACTCAGGGTGCTGGGTGCTCAGTACTCAGGTTGCTGGTGCTCAGTGCTCAGGGTGCTCGGTGCTCAGTACGCTGGGTGCTCAGTTCTCAGGGTGCTGGGTGCTCAGTACTCAGGGTGCTGGGTGCTCAGTACTCAGGGTGCTGGGTGCTCAGTACTCAGGGTGCTCGGTGCTCAGTACGCAGGGTGCTCAGTGCTCAGTGCTCGGGGTGCTGGGTGCTCAGTGCTCAGGGTGTTGGGTCCTCAGTGCTCGGGGTGCTGGGTGCTCAGTGCTCAGGGTGCTGGGTGCTCAGTGCTCAGAGTGCTGGGTGCTCAGTACTCAGGGTGCTCGGGTGCTCACTGCTTGGGGTGTTGGGTGCTCAGTACTCAGGGTGCTGTGTGCTCAGTGCTCAGGGTGCTGGGTGCTCAGTACTCAGGGTGCTGGGTGCTCAGTACTCAGGGTGCTGGGTGCTCAGTGCTCGGGGTGCTGGGTGCTCAGTGCACGGGGTGCTGGGTGCTCAGTGCTCGGGGTGCTGGGTGCTCAGTGCTCTGGGTGCTGGGTGCTCAGTGCTCAGGGTGCTGGGTGCTCAGTGCTCTTGGTGCTGGGTGTTCAGTGCTCGGGGTGCTGGGTGCTCAGTGCTCGGGGTGCTCGGTGCTCAGTGCTCAGTACTCAGGTTGCTCAGTGCTCAGGGTGCTGGGTGCTCAGTGCTCGGGGTGCTGGGTGCTCAGTCCTCAGGGTGCTGGGTGCTCAGTGATCGGGTGTTGGGTGCTCAGTGCTCAGCGTGCTGGGTGCTCAGTACTCAGGGTGCTCAGTACTCAGGGTGCTGGGTGCTCAGTGCTCAGGGTGCTGGGTGCTCAGTGCTCAGGGTGCTGGGTGCTCAGTGCTCAGGGTGCTCGGTGCTCAGTGCTCAGGGTGCTGGGTGCTCAGTACTAATGGTGCTTTGTGCTCAGTACTCAGGGTGCTCATGGCTCAGTACTCAGGGTGCTCAGTGCTCAGTACTCAGGGTGCTCAGTGCTCAGGGTGCTGGGTGCTCAGTGCTTGGGGTGCTGGGTGCTCAGTCCTCAGGGTGCTGGGTGCTGAGTGCTCAGGGTGCTCGGTGCTCAGTGCTCAGGGTGCTGGGTGCTCAGTACTCAGGGTGCTGGGTGCTCAGTGCTCGGGGTGCTGGGTGCTCAGTACTCAGGGTGCTGGGTGCTCAGTCCTCGGGTGCTGGGTGCTCAGTTCTCAGGGTGCTGGGTGCTCAATGCTCAGTGCTCGGGGTGCTGGGTGCTCAGTACTCAGGGTGCTGGGTGCTCAGTGCTCGGGGTGCTCGGTGCTCAGTACGCTGGGTGCTCAGTACTCAGGGTGCTGGGTGCTCAGTGCTCAGGGTGCTTGGTGCTCAGTGCTCAGGGTGCTGGGTGCTCAGTGCTCAGGGTGCTTGGTGCTCAGTGCTCAGGGTGCTGGGTGCTCAGTGCTCGGGGTGCTGGGTGCTCAGTGCTCGGTGTGCTGGGTGCTCAGTGCTCGGGGTGCTCAGTACTCAGGGTGCTGTGTGTTCAGTGCTCAGGGTGCTGGGTGCTCAGTACTCAGGGTGCTGGGTGCTCAGTGCTCAGGGTGCTCGGTGATCAGTACGTTGGGTGCTCAGTACTCAGGGTGCTGGGTGCTCAGTGCTCAGGGTGCTGGGTGCTCAGTGCTCAGGGTGCTGGGTGCTCAGTGCTCAGGGTGCTGGGTGCTCGGTGCTCGGGGTGCTGGGTGCTCAGTGCTCGGGGTGCTGGGTGCTCAGTACTCAGGGTGCTGGGTGCTCAGTGCTCAGGGTGCTCGGTGCTCAGTACGCTGGGTGCTCAGTACTCAGGGTGCTGGGTGCTCAGTACTCAGGGTGCTGGGTGCTCAGTACTCAGGGTGCTGGGTGCTCAGTACTCAGGGTGCTCGGTGCTCAGTACGCAGGGTGCTCAGTGCTCAGTGCTCGGGGTGCTGGGTGCTCATTGCTCAGGTTGCTGGGTCCTCAGTGCTCGGGGTGCTGGGTGCTCAGTGCTCAGGGTGCTGGGTGCTCAGTGCTCAGAGTGCTGGGTGCTCAGTACTCAGGGTGCTCGGGTGCTCAGTGCTTGGGGTGTTGGGTGCTCAGTACTCCGGGTGCTGGGTGATCAGTGCTCGGGGTGCTCGGTGCTCAGTGCTCAAGGTGCTGGGTAGTCAGTACTCGGGTGCACATTGCTCAGGGTGCTGGGTGCTCAGTTCTCAGGGTGCTGGGTGCTCAGTGCTCAGGGTGCTCGGTGATCAGTACGTTGGGTGCTCAGTACTCAGGGTGCTGGGTGCTCAGTGCTCAGGGTGCTGGGTGCTCAGTGCTCAGGGTGCTGGTTGCACAGTGCTCAGGGTTCTGGGTGCTCAGTGCTCGGGGTGCTGGGTGCTCAGTACTCAGGGTGCTGGGTGCTCAGTGCTCAGGGTGCTCGGTGCTCAGTACGCTGGGTGCTCAGTACTCAGGGTGCTGGGTGCTCAGTACTCAGGGTGCTGGGTGCTCAGTACTCAGGGTGCTGGGTGCTCAGTGCTCAGGGTGCTCGGTGCTCAGTACGCTGGGTGCTCAGTACTCAGGGTGCTGGGTGCTCAGTACTCAGGGTGCTGGGTGCTCAGTACTCAGGGTGCTGGGTGCTCAGTACTCAGGGTGCTCGGTGCTCAGTACGCAGGGTGCTCAGTGCTCAGTGCTCGGGGTGCTGGGTCCTCAGTGCTCAGGGTGCTGGGTCCTCAGTGCTCGGGGTGCTGGGTGCTCAGTGCTCAGGGTGCTGGGTGCTCAGTGCTCAGAGTGCTGGGTGCTCAGTACTCAGGGTGCTCGGGTGCTCAGTGCTTGGGCTGTTGGGTGCTCAGTACTCAGGGTGCTGTGTGCTCAGTGCTCAGGGTGCTGGGTGCTCAGTACTCAGGGTGCTGGGTGCTCAGTACTCAGGGTGCTGGGTGCTCAGTGCTCGGGGTGCTGGGTGCTCAGTGCACGGGGTTCTGGGTGCTCAGTGCTCGGGGTGCTGGGTGCTCAGTGCTCAGGGTGCTGGGTGCTCAGTGCTCAGGGTGCTGGGTGCTCAGTGCACTTGGTGCTGGGTGCTCAGTGCTCGGGGTGCTGGGTGCTCAGTGCTCGGGGTGCTCGGTGCTCAGTGCTCAGTACTCAGGGTGCTCAGTGCTCAGGGTGCTGGGTGCTCAGTGCTCGGGGTGCTGGGTGCTCAGTCCTCAGGGTGCTGGGTGCTCAGTGCTCGGGGTGCTGGGTGCTCAGTGCTCAGGGTGCTGGGTGCTCAGTACTCAGGGTGCTCAGTACTCAGGGTGCTGGGTGCTCAGTGGTCAGGGTGCTGGGTGCTCAGTGCTCAGGGTCCTGGGTGCTCAGTGCTCAGGGTGCTCGGTGCTCAGTGCTCAGGGTGCTGGGTGCTCAGTACTAATGGTGCTTTGTGCTCAGTACTCAGGGTGCTCATGGCTCAGTACTCAGGGTGCTCAGTGTTCAGTACTCAGGGTGCTCAGTGCTCAGGGTGCTGGGTGCTCAGTGCTCGGGGTGCTGGGTGCTCATTCCTCAGGGTGCTGGGTGCTCAGTGCTCAGGGTGCTCGGTGCTCAGTGCTCAGGGTGCTGGGTGCTCAGTACTCAGGTTGCTGGGTGCTCAGTGCTCGGGGTGCTAGGGGCTCAGTACTCAGTGTGCTGGGTGCTCAGTACTCGGGTGCTGGGTGCTCAGTTCTCAGGGTCCTGGGTGCTCAGTGCTCGGGGTGCTGGGTGCTCAGTGCTCAGTACTCAGGGTGCTGGGTGCTCAGTGCTCGGGGTGCTGGGTGCTCAGTGCTCAGTACTCAGGGTGCTGGGTGCTCAGTGCTCAGGGTGCTGGGTGCTTAGTGCTCAGGGTGCTGGGTGCTCAGTGCTCAGGGTGCTGGGTACTCAGTGCTCGGGGTGCTGGGTGCTCAGTACTCAGGGTGCTGGGTGCTCAGTACTCAGGGTGCTGGGTGCTCAGTGCTCGGGGTGCTGGGTGCTCAGTGCTCGGGGTGCTGGGTGCTCAGTGCTCGGGGTGCTCAGTACTCAGGGTGCTGTGTGTTCTGTGCTCAGGGTGCTGGGTGCTCAGTACTCAGGGTGCTCAGTGCTTAGTACTCAGGGTGCTGGGTGCTCAGTACTCCGGGTGCTGGGTGATCAGTGCTCGGGGTGCTCGGTGCTCAGCGCTCAAGTGCTGGGTAGTCAGTACTCGGGTACACATTGCTCAGGGTCCTGGGTGCTCAGTACTCAGGGTGCTGGGTGCTCAGTGCTCAGGGTGCTCGGTGATCAGTACGTTGGGTGCTCAGTACTCAGTGTGCTGGGTGCTCAGTGCTCAGGGTGCTGGGTGCTCAGTGCTCAGGGTGCTGGGTGCTCAGTGCTCAGGGTGCTGGGTGCTCGGTGCTCGGGGTGCTGGGTGCTCAGTGCTCGGGGTGCTGGGTGCTCAGTACTCAGGGTGCTGGGTGCTCAGTGCTCAGGGTGCTCGGTGCTCAGTACGCTGGGTGCTCAGTACTCAGGGTGCTGGGTGCTCAGTGCTCAGGATGCTGGGTCCTCAGTGCTCGGGGTGCTGGGTGCTCAGTGCTCAGGATGCTGGGTGCTCAGTGCTCAGAGTGCTGGGTGCTCAGTACTCAGGGTGCTCGGGTGCTCAGTGCTTGGGGTGTTGGGTGCTCAGTACTCAGGATGCTGTGTGCTCAGTGCTCAGGGTGCTGGGTGCTCAGTACTCAGGGTGCTGGGTGCTCAGTACTCAGGGTGCTGGGTGCTCATTGCTCGGGGTGCTGGGTGCTCAGTGCACGGAGTGCTGGGTGCTCAGTGCTCGGGGTGCTGGGTGCTCAGTTCTCAGGGTGCTGGGTGCTCAGTGCTCAGGGTGCTGGGTGCTCAGTGCTCTTGGTGCTGGGTGCTCAGTGCTCGGGGTGCTGGGTGCTCAGTGCTCGGGGTGCTCGGTGCTCAGTGCTCGGGGTGCTGGGTGCTCAGTACTCGGGGTGCTCGGTGCTCAGTACTCAGGGTGCTGGGTGCTCAGTGCTCAGGGTGATGGGTGCTCAGTGCTCAGCGTGCTGGCTGCGCGGTGCTCAGGTTGCTGGGTGCTCAGTAATCGGGTGCTGGGTGCTCAGTACTCGGGGTGCTGGGTTCTCAGTGCTCGGGGTGCTCGGTGCTCAGTACTCAGGGTGCTGTGTGCTCCGTGCTCGGGGTTCTGGGTGCTCAGTGCTCGGGGTGCTCGGTGCTCAGTACTCAGGGTGCTCAGTGCTCAGTACTCAGGGTGCTGGGTGCTCAGTGCTCATGGTGCTGGGTGCTCAGTACTCAGGGTGCTGGGTGCTCGGTGCTCAGTACGCTGGGTGCTCATTACTCAGGGTGCTGGGTGCTCAGTACTCAGGGTGCTCGGTGCTCAGTACTCAGGGTGCTGGGTGCTCAGTGCTCGGGGTGCTCGGTGCTCAGTACGCTGGATTCTCAGTACTCAGGGAGCTGGGTGCTCAGTACTCAGGGTGCTGGGTGCTCAGTACTCAGGGTGCTGGGTGCTTAGTACTCAGGGTGCTCAGTGCTCAGTACTTAGGGTGCTCAGTGCTCAGTGCTCGGGGTGCTGGGTGCTCAGTGCTCAGGGTGCTGGGTGCTCAGTGCTCGGGGTGCTGGGTGCTCAGTGCTCAGGGTGCTGGGTGCTCAGTGCTCAGAGTGCTGGGTGCTCAGTACTCCGGGTGCTCGGTGCTCAGTACTCAGAGTGCTCAGTGCTCAGTACTCAGCATGCTGGGTGCTCAGTGCTCAGGGTGCTCGGTGGTCAGTACTCAGGGTGCTCAGTGCTCAGTACTCAGCGTGCTGGGTGCTCAGTGCTCAGGGTGCTGGGTGCTCAGTACTCAGGGTGCTGGGTGCTTAGTACTCAGGGTGCTGGGTGCTCAGTGCTCAGGGTGCTGGGTGCTCAGTACTCAGGGTGCTGTGTGTTCAGTGCTCAGGGTACTGGGTGCTCAGTACTCAGGGTGCTGTGTGTTCAGTGCTCAGGGTACTGGGTGCTCAGAACTCAGGGTGCTCATTGCTCAGGGTGCTGGGTGCTCAATACTCAGGGTGCTGGGTGCTCTGTCCTCAGGGTGCTCAGTGCTCAGTACTCAGGGTGCTCAGTGCTCAGTACTCAGGGTGCTCAGTGCTCAGGGTGTTGGGTGCTCAGTGCTCGGGGTGCTGGGTGCTCAGTGCTCTGGGTGCTGGGTGCTCAGTACACAGGGTGCTCAGTACTCAGGGTGCTGGGTGCTCAGTACTCAGGGTGCTCATTGCTCAGTACTCAGGGTGCTCAGTGCTCAGTACTCCGGGTGCTCAGTGCTCAGGGTGCTGGGTGCTCAGTGCTCGGGGTGCTGGGTGCTCAGTCCTCAGGGTGCTGTTTGCTCAGTGCTCGGGGTGCTGGGTGCTCAGTGCTCAGGGTGCTGGGTGCTCAGTACTCAGGGTGCTCAGTACTCAGGGTGCTGGGTGCTCAGTGCTCAGGGTGCTGGGTGCTCAGTGCTCAGGGTGCTGGGTGCTCAGTGCTCAGGGTGCTCGGTGCTCAGTGCTCAGGGTGCTGGGTGCTCAGTACTAATGGTGCTTTGTGCTCAGTACTCAGGGTGCTCATGGCTCAGTACTCAGGGTGCTCAGTGCTCAGTACTCAGGGTGATCAGTGCTCAGGGTGCTGGGTGCTCAGTGCTCGGGGTGCTGGGTGCTCAGTCCTCAGGGTGCTGGGTGCTCAGTGCTTAGGGTGCTCGGTGCTCAGTGCTCAGGGTGCTGGGTGCTCAGTACTCAGGGTGCTGGGTGCTCAGTGCTCGGGGTGCTGGGTGCTCAGTACTCAGGGTGCTGGGTGCTCAGTACTCGGGTGCTGGGTGCTCAGTTCTCAGGGTGCTGGGTGCTCAGTGCTCGGGGTGCTGGGTGCTCAGTGCTCAGTACTCAGGGTGCTGGGTGCTCAGTGCTCGGGGTGCTGGGTGCTCAGTGCTCAGTACTCAGGGTGCTGGGTGCTCAGTGCTCAGGGTGCTGGGTGCTTAGTGCTCAGGGTGCTGGGTGCTCAGTGTTCAGGGTGCTGGGTACTCAGTGCTCGGGGTGCTGGGTGCTCAGTACTCAGGGTGCTGTGTGCTCAGTGCTCGGGGTGCTGAGTGCTCAGTGCTCAGGGTGCTGTGTGCTCAGTGCTCGGCGTGCTGGGTACTCTCTGCTCAGTACACAGGGTGCTGAGTGCTCAGTGCTCGGGGTGCTGGGTGCTCAGTGCTCAGTACTCAGGGCGCTGGGTGCTCAGTGCACGGGGTGCTGGATGCTCAGTACTCAGGGTGCTGGGTGCTCAGTACTCAGGGTGCTGGGTGCTCAGTACTCAGGGTGCTGGGTGCTCAGTGCTCAGGGTGCTGGGTGCTCAGTACTCAGGGTGCTGTGTGTTCAGTGCTCAGGGTACTGGGTGCTCAGTACTCAGGGTGCTCGGTGCTTAGAACTCAGGGTGCTCGGTGCTCAGTGCTCAGGGTGCTGGGTGCTCAGAACTCAGGGTGCTCATTGCTCAGGGTGCTGGGTGCTCAATACTCAGGGTGCTGGGTGCTCTGTCCTCAGGGTGCTCAGTGCTCAGTACTCAGGGTGCTCAGTGCTCAGTACTCAGGGTGCTCAGTGCTCAGGGTGCTGGGTGCTCAGTGCTCGGGGTGCTGGGTGCTCAGTGCTCAGGGTGCTGGGTGCTCAGTACACAGGGTGCTCAGTACTCAGGGTGCTGGGTGCTCAGTACTCAGGGTGCTCATTGCTCAGTACTCAGGGTGCTCAGTGCTCAGTACTCCGGGTGCTCAGTGCTCAGGGTGCTGGGTGCTCAGTGCTCGGGGTGCTGGGTGCTCAGTCCTCAGGGTGCTGGGTGCTCAGTGCTCGGGGTGCTGGGTGCTCAGTGCTCAGGGTGCTGGGTGCTCAGTACTCAGGGTGCTCAGTACTCAGGGTGCTGGGTGCTCAGTGCTCAGGGTGCTGGGTGCTCAGTGCTCAGGGTGCTGGGTGCTCAGTGCTCAGGGTGCTCGGTGCTCAGTGCTCAGGGTGCTGGGTGCTCAGTATTAATGGTGCTTTGTGCTCAGTACTCAGGGTGCTCATGGCTCAGTACTCAGGGTGCTCAGTGCTCAGTACTCAGGGTGCTCAGTGCTCAGGGTGCTGGGTGCTCAGTGCTCGGGGTGCTGGGTGCTCAGTCCTCAGGGTGCTGGGTGCTCAGTGCTTAGGGTGCTCGGTGCTCAGTGCTCAGGGTGCTGGGTGCTCAATACTCAGGGTGCTGGGTGCTCAGTGCTCGGGGTGCTGGGTGCTCAGTACTCAGGGTGCTGGGTGCTCAGTACTCGGGTGCTGGGTGCTCAGTTCTCAGGGTGCTGGGTGCTCAGTGCTCGGGGTGCTGGGTGCTCAGTGCTCAGTACTCAGGGTGCTGGGTGCTCAGTGCTCGGGGTGCTGGGTGCTCAGTGCTCAGTACTCAGGGTGCTGGGTGCTCAGTGCTCAGGGTGCTGGGTGCTTAGTGCTCAGGGTGCTGGGTGCTCAGTGCTCAGGGTGCTGGGTACTCAGTGCTCGGGGTGCTGGGTGCTCAGTACTCAGGGTGCTGGGTGCTCAGTACTCAGGGTGCTGGGTGCTCAGTGCTCGGGGTGCTGGGTGCTCAGTGCTCGGGGTGCTGGGTGCTCAGTGCTCGGGGTGCTCAGTACTCAGGGTGCTGTGTGTTCAGTGCTCAGGGTGCTGGGTGCTCAGTACTCAGGGTGCTCGGTGCTTAGTACTCAGCGTGCTGGGTGCTCAGTACTCCGGGTGCTGGGTGATCAGTGCTCGGGGTGCTCGGTGCTCAATTCTCAAGGTGCTGGGTAGTCAGTACTCGGGTGCACATTGCTCAGGGTGCTGGGTGCTCAGTACTCAGGGTGCTGGGTGCTCAGTGCTCAGGGTGCTCGGTGATCAGTACGTTGGGTGCTCAGTACTCAGGGTGCTGGGTGCTCAGTGCTCAGGGTGCTGGGTGCTCAGTGCTCAGGGTGCTGGTTGCTCAGTGCTCAGGGTGCTGGGTGCTCAGTGCTCGGGGTGCTGGGTGCTCAGTACTCAGGGTGCTGGGTGCTCAGTGCTCAGGGTGCTCGGTGCTCAGTACGCTGGGTGCTCAGTCCTCAGGGTGCTGGGTGCTCAGTACTCAGGGTGCTGGGTGCTCAGTACTCAGGGTGCTGGTGCTCAGTGCTCAGGGTGCTCGGTGCTCAGTACGCTGGGTGCTCAGTTCTCAGGGTGCTGGGTGCTCAGTACTCAGGGTGCTGGGTGCTCAGTACTCAGGGTGCTGGGTGCTCAGTACTCAGGGTGCTCGGTGCTCAGTACGCAGGGTGCTCAGTGCTCAGTGCTCGGGGTGCTGGGTGCTCAGTGCTCAGGGTGTTGGGTCCTCAGTGCTCGGGGTGCTGGGTGCTCAGTGCTCAGGGTGCTGGGTGCTCAGTGCTCAGAGTGCTGGGTGCTCAGTACTCAGGGTGCTCGGGTGCTCACTGCTTGGGGTGTTGGGTGCTCAGTACTCAGGGTGCTGTGTGCTCAGTGCTCAGGGTGCTGGGTGCTCAGTACTCAGGGTGCTGGGTGCTCAGTACTCAGGGTGCTGGGTGCTCAGTGCTCGGGGTGCTGGGTGCTCAGTGCACGGGGTGCTGGGTGCTCAGTGCTCGGGGTGCTGGGTGCTCAGTGCTCTGGGTGCTGGGTGCTCAGTGCTCAGGGTGCTGGGTGCTCAGTGCTCTTGGTGCTGGGTGTTCAGTGCTCGGGGTGCTGGGTGCTCAGTGCTCGGGGTGCTCGGTGCTCAGTGCTCAGTACTCAGGTTGCTCAGTGCTCAGGGTGCTGGGTGCTCAGTGCTCGGGGTGCTGGGTGCTCAGTCCTCAGGGTGCTGGGTGCTCAGTGATCGGGTGTTGGGTGCTCAGTGCTCAGCGTGCTGGGTGCTCAGTACTCAGGGTGCTCAGTACTCAGGGTGCTGGGTGCTCAGTGCTCAGGGTGCTGGGTGCTCAGTGCTCAGGGTGCTGGGTGCTCAGTGCTCAGGGTGCTCGGTGCTCAGTGCTCAGGGTGCTGGGTGCTCAGTACTAATGGTGCTTTGTGCTCAGTACTCAGGGTGCTCATGGCTCAGTACTCAGGGTGCTCAGTGCTCAGTACTCAGGGTGCTCAGTGCTCAGGGTGCTGGGTGCTCAGTGCTTGGGGTGCTGGGTGCTCAGTCCTCAGGGTGCTGGGTGCTGAGTGCTCAGGGTGCTCGGTGCTCAGTGCTCAGGGTGCTGGGTGCTCAGTACTCAGGGTGCTGGGTGCTCAGTGCTCGGGGTGCTGGGTGCTCAGTACTCAGGGTGCTGGGTGCTCAGTCCTCGGGTGCTGGGTGCTCAGTTCTCAGGGTGCTGGGTGCTCAATGCTCAGTGCTCGGGGTGCTGGGTGCTCAGTACTCAGGGTGCTGGGTGCTCAGTGCTCGGGGTGCTCGGTGCTCAGTACGCTGGGTGCTCAGTACTCAGGGTGCTGGGTGCTCAGTGCTCAGGGTGCTTGGTGCTCAGTGCTCAGGGTGCTGGGTGCTCAGTGCTCAGGGTGCTTGGTGCTCAGTGCTCAGGGTGCTGGGTGCTCAGTGCTCGGGGTGCTGGGTGCTCAGTGCTCGGTGTGCTGGGTGCTCAGTGCTCGGGGTGCTCAGTACTCAGGGTGCTGTGTGTTCAGTGCTCAGGGTGCTGGGTGCTCAGTACTCAGGGTGCTGGGTGCTCAGTGCTCAGGGTGCTCGGTGATCAGTACGTTGGGTGCTCAGTACTCAGGGTGCTGGGTGCTCAGTGCTCAGGGTGCTGGGTGCTCAGTGCTCAGGGTGCTGGGTGCTCAGTGCTCAGGGTGCTGGGTGCTCGGTGCTCGGGGTGCTGGGTGCTCAGTGCTCGGGGTGCTGGGTGCTCAGTACTCAGGGTGCTGGGTGCTCAGTGCTCAGGGTGCTCGGTGCTCAGTACGCTGGGTGCTCAGTACTCAGGGTGCTGGGTGCTCAGTACTCAGGGTGCTGGGTGCTCAGTACTCAGGGTGCTGGGTGCTCAGTACTCAGGGTGCTCGGTGCTCAGTACGCAGGGTGCTCAGTGCTCAGTGCTCGGGGTGCTGGGTGCTCAGTGCTCAGGTTGCTGGGTCCTCAGTGCTCGGGGTGCTGGGTGCTCAGTGCTCAGGGTGCTGGGTGCTCAGTGCTCAGAGTGCTGGGTGCTCAGTACTCAGGGTGCTCGGGTGCTCAGTGCTTGGGGTGTTGGGTGCTCAGTACTCCGGGTGCTGGGTGATCAGTGCTCGGGGTGCTCGGTGCTCAGTGCTCAAGGTGCTGGGTAGTCAGTACTCGGGTGCACATTGCTCAGGGTGCTGGGTGCTCAGTTCTCAGGGTGCTTGGTGCTCAGTGCTCAGGGTGCTCGGTGATCAGTACGTTGGGTGCTCAGTACTCAGGGTGCTGGGTGCTCAGTGCTCAGGGTGCTGGGTGCTCAGTGCTCAGGGTGCTGGTTGCACAGTGCTCAGGGTTCTGGGTGCTCAGTGCTCGGGGTGCTGGGTGCTCAGTACTCAGGGTGCTGGGTGCTCAGTGCTCAGGGTGCTCGGTGCTCAGTACGCTGGGTGCTCAGTACTCAGGGTGCTGGGTGCTCAGTACTCAGGGTGCTGGGTGCTCAGTACTCAGGGTGCTGGGTGCTCAGTGCTCAGGGTGCTCGGTGCTCAGTACGCTGGGTGCTCAGTACTCAGGGTGCTGGGTGCTCAGTACTCAGGGTGCTGGGTGCTCAGTACTCAGGGTGCTGGGTGCTCAGTACTCAGGGTGCTCGGTGCTCAGTACGCAGGGTGCTCAGTGCTCAGTGCTCGGGGTGCTGGGTCCTCAGTGCTCAGGGTGCTGGGTCCTCAGTGCTCGGGGTGCTGGGTGCTCAGTGCTCAGGGTGCTGGGTGCTCAGTGCTCAGAGTGCTGGGTGCTCAGTACTCAGGGTGCTCGGGTGCTCAGTGCTTGGGCTGTTGGGTGCTCAGCACTCAGGGTGCTGTGTGCTCAGTGCTCAGGGTGCTGGGTGCTCAGTACTCAGGGTGCTGGGTGCTCAGTACTCAGGGTGCTGGGTGCTCAGTGCTCGGGGTGCTGGGTGCTCAGTGCACGGGGTTCTGGGTGCTCAGTGCTCGGGGTGCTGGGTGCTCAGTGCTCAGGGTGCTGGGTGCTCAGTGCTCAGGGTGCTGGGTGCTCAGTGCACTTGGTGCTGGGTGCTCAGTGCTCGGGGTGCTGGGTGCTCAGTGCTCGGGGTGCTCGGTGCTCAGTGCTCAGTACTCAGGGTGCTCAGTGCTCAGGGTGCTGGGTGCTCAGTGCTCGGGGTGCTGGGTGCTCAGTCCTCAGGGTGCTGGGTGCTCAGTGCTCGGGGTGCTGGGTGCTCAGTGCTCAGGGTGCTGGGTGCTCAGTACTCAGGGTGCTCAGTACTCAGGGTGCTGGGTGCTCAGTGGTCAGGGTGCTGGGTGCTCAGTGCTCAGGGTCCTGGGTGCTCAGTGCTCAGGGTGCTCGGTGCTCAGTGCTCAGGGTGCTGGGTGCTCAGTACTAATGGTGCTTTGTGCTCAGTACTCAGGGTGCTCATGGCTCAGTACTCAGGGTGCTCAGTGTTCAGTACTCAGGGTGCTCAGTGCTCAGGGTGCTGGGTGCTCAGTGCTCGGGGTGCTGGGTGCTCATTCCTCAGGGTGCTAGGTGCTCAGTGCTCAGGGTGCTCGGTGCTCAGTGCTCAGGGTGCTGGGTGCTCAGTACTCAGGTTGCTGGGTGCTCAGTGCTCGGGGTGCTAGGGGCTCAGTACTCAGTGTGCTGGGTGCTCAGTACTCGGGTGCTGGGTGCTCAGTTCTCAGGGTCCTGGGTGCTCAGTGCTCGGGGTGCTGGGTGCTCAGTGCTCAGTACTCAGGGTGCTGGGTGCTCAGTGCTCGGGGTGCTGGGTGCTCAGTGCTCAGTACTCAGGGTGCTGGGTGCTCAGTGCTCAGGGTGCTGGGTGCTTAGTGCTCAGGGTGCTGGGTGCTCAGTGCTCAGGGTGCTGGGTACTCAGTGCTCGGGGTGCTGGGTGCTCAGTACTCAGGGTGCTGGGTGCTCAGTACTCAGGGTGCTGGGTGCTCAGTGCTCGGGGTGCTGGGTGCTCAGTGCTCGGGGTGCTGGGTGCTCAGTGCTCGGGGTGCTCAGTACTCAGGGTGCTGTGTGTTCTGTGCTCAGGGTGCTGGGTGCTCAGTACTCAGGGTGCTCAGTGCTTAGTACTCAGGGTGCTGGGTGCTCAGTACTCCGGGTGCTGGGTGATCAGTGCTCGGGGTGCTCGGTGCTCAGCGCTCAAGTGCTGGGTAGTCAGTACTCGGGTGCACATTGCTCAGGGTCCTGGGTGCTCAGTACTCAGGG
Organism: Microtus oregoni; assembly: GCF_018167655.1. Classification (NCBI taxonomy): domain Eukaryota; kingdom Metazoa; phylum Chordata; class Mammalia; order Rodentia; family Cricetidae; genus Microtus; species Microtus oregoni. The sequence goes on from NW_024544706.1 coordinate 1,504,871, forward strand.
TGCTGGGTGCTCAGTGCTCAGGGTGCTCGGTGATCAGTACGTTGGGTGCTCAGTACTCAGTGTGCTGGGTGCTCAGTGCTCAGGGTGCTGGGTGCTCAGTGCTCAGGGTGCTGGGTGCTCAGTGCTCAGGGTGCTGGGTGCTCGGTGCTCGGGGTGCTGGGTGCTCAGTGCTCGGGGTGCTGGGTGCTCAGTACTCAGGGTGCTGGGTGCTCAGTGCTCAGGGTGCTCGGTGCTCAGTACGCTGGGTGCTCAGTACTCAGGGTGCTGGGTGCTCAGTGCTCAGGATGCTGGGTCCTCAGTGCTCGGGGTGCTGGGTGCTCAGTGCTCAGGATGCTGGGTGCTCAGTGCTCAGAGTGCTGGGTGCTCAGTACTCAGGGTGCTCGGGTGCTCAGTGCTTGGGGTGTTGGGTGCTCAGTACTCAGGATGCTGTGTGCTCAGTGCTCAGGGTGCTGGGTGCTCAGTACTCAGGGTGCTGGGTGCTCAGTACTCAGGGTGCTGGGTGCTCATTGCTCGGGGTGCTGGGTGCTCAGTGCACGGAGTGCTGGGTGCTCAGTGCTCGGGGTGCTGGGTGCTCAGTTCTCAGGGTGCTGGGTGCTCAGTGCTCAGGGTGCTGGGTGCTCAGTGCTCTTGGTGCTGGGTGCTCAGTGCTCGGGGTGCTGGGTGCTCAGTGCTCGGGGTGCTCGGTGCTCAGTGCTCGGGGTGCTGGGTGCTCAGTACTCGGGGTGCTCGGTGCTCAGTACTCAGGGTGCTGGGTGCTCAGTGCTCAGGGTGATGGGTGCTCAGTGCTCAGCGTGCTGGCTGCGCGGTGCTCAGGTTGCTGGGTGCTCAGTAATCGGGTGCTGGGTGCTCAGTACTCGGGGTGCTGGGTTCTCAGTGCTCGGGGTGCTCGGTGCTCAGTACTCAGGTTGCTGTGTGCTCAGTGCTCGGGGTGCTCAGTACTCAGGGTGCTGTGTGTTCAGTGCTCAGGGTGCTGGGTGCTCAGTGCTCGGGGTGCTGTGTGCTCAGTGCTCGGGGTGCTGGGTGCTCAGTACTCGGGGTGCTGGGTGCTCAGTACTCAGGGTGCTGGGTGCTCGGTGCTCAGGGTGCTGGGTCCTCAGTGCTCAGGGTGCTGGGTGCTCAGTGCTCAGGGTGCTCGGTGCTTAGTACTCAGGGTGCTCGTTGCTCGGGGTGCTGGGTGCTCAGTGCTCGGGGTGCTGGGTGCTCAGTGCTCGGGGTGCTGGGTGCTCAGTACTCTGGGTGCTCGGTGCTCAGTACTCAGGGTGCTGGGTGCTCAGTGCTCGGGGTGCTGGGTGCTCAGTACTCATGGTGCTGGGTTCTCGGTGCTCAGTACGCTGGGTGCTCAGTTCTCATGGTGCTGGCTGCTCAGTACTCAGGGTGCTCAGTGCTTGGGGTGTTGGGTGCTCAGTACTCCGGGTGCTGGGTGATCAGTGCTCGGGGTGCTCGGTGCTCAGTGCTCAAGGTGCTGGGTAGTCAGTACTCGGGTGCACATTGCTCAGGGTGCTGGGTGCTCAGTTCTCAGGGTGCTGGGTGCTCAGTGCTCAGGGTGCTCGGTGATCAGTACGTTGGGTGCTCAGTACTCAGGGTGCTGGGTGCTCAGTGCTCAGGGTGCTGGGTGCTCAGTGCTCAGGGTGCTGGTTGCACAGTGCTCAGGGTTCTGGGTGCTCAGTGCTCGGGGTGCTGGGTGCTCAGTACTCAGGGTGCTGGGTGCTCAGTGCTCAGGGTGCTCGGTGCTCAGTACGCTGGGTGCTCAGTACTCAGGGTGCTGGGTGCTCAGTACTCAGGGTGCTGGGTGCTCAGTACTCAGGGTGCTGGGTGCTCAGTGCTCAGGGTGCTCGGTGCTCAGTACGCTGGGTGCTCAGTACTCAGGGTGCTGGGTGCTCAGTACTCAGGGTGCTGGGTGCTCAGTACTCAGGGTGCTGGGTGCTCAGTACTCAGGGTGCTCGGTGCTCAGTACGCAGGGTGCTCAGTGCTCAGTGCTTGGGGTGCTGGGTCCTCAGTGCTCAGGGTGCTGGGTCCTCAGTGCTCGGGGTGCTGGTTGCTCAGTGCTCAGGGTGCTGGGTGCTCAGTGCTCAGAGTGCTGGGTGCTCAGTACTCAGGGTGCTCGGGTGCTCAGTGCATGGGCTGTTGGGTGCTAAGTACTCAGGGTGCTGTGTGCTCAGTGCTCAGGGTGCTGGGTGCTCAGTACTCAGGGTGCTGGGTGCTCAGTACTCAGGGTGCTGGGTGCTCAGTGCTCGGGGTGCTGGGTGCTCAGTGCACGGGGTTCTGGGTGCTCAGTGCTCGGGGTGCTGGGTGCTCAGTGCTCAGGGTGCTGGGTGCTCAGTGCTCAGGGTGCTGGGTGCTCAGTGCACTTGGTGCTGGGTGCTCAGTGCTCGGGGTGCTGGGTGCTCAGTGCTCGGGGTGCTCGGTGCTCAGTGCTCAGTACTCAGGGTGCTCAGTGCTCAGGGTGCTGGGTGCTCAGTGCTCGGGGTGCTGGGTGCTCAGTGCTCAGGGTGCTGGGTGCTCAATGCTCGGGGTGCTGGGTGCTCAGTGCTCAGGGTGCTGGGTGCTCAGTACTCAGGGTGCTCAGTACTCAGGGTGCTGGGTGCTCAGTGGTCAGGGTGCTGGGTGCTCAGTGCTCAGGGTCCTGGGTGCTCAGTGCTCAGGGTGCTCGGTGCTCAGTGCTCAGGGTGCTGGGTGCTCAGTACTAATGGTGCTTTGTGCTCAGTACTCAGGGTGCTCATGGCTCAGTACTCAGGGTGCTCAGTGTTCAGTACTCAGGGTGCTCAGTGCTCAGGGTGCTGGGTGCTCAGTGCTCGGGGTGCTGGGTGCTCATTCCTCAGGGTGCTGGGTGCTCAGTGCTCAGGGTGCTCGGTGCTCAGTGCTCAGGGTGCTGGGTGCTCAGTACTCAGGTTGCTGGGTGCTCAGTGCTCGGGGTGCTAGGGGCTCAGTACTAAGTGTGCTGGGTGCTCAGTACTCGGGTGCTGGGTGCTCAGTTCTCAGGGTCCTGGGTGCTCAGTGCTCGGGGTGCTGGGTGCTCAGTGCTCAGTACTCAGGGTGCTGGGTGCTCAGTGCTCGGGGTGCTGGGTGCTCAGTGCTCAGTACTCAGGGTGCTGGGTGCTCAGTGCTCAGGGTGCTGGGTGCTTAGTGCTCAGGGTGCTGGGTGCTCAGTGCTCAGGGTGCTGGGTACTCAGTGCTCGGGGTGCTGGGTGCTCAGTACTCAGGGTGCTGGGTGCTCAGTACTCAGGGTGCTGGGTGCTCAGTGCTCGGGGTGCTGGGTGCTCAGTGCTCGGGGTGCTGGGTGCTCAGTGCTCGGGGTGCTCAGTACTCAGGGTGCTGTGTGTTCTGTGCTCAGGGTGCTGGGTGCTCAGTACTCAGGGTGCTCAGTGCTTAGTACTCAGGGTGCTGGGTGCTCAGTACTCCGGGTGCTGGGTGATCAGTGCTCGGGGTGCTCGGTGCTCAGCGCTCAAGTGCTGGGTAGTCAGTACTCGGGTACACATTGCTCAGGGTCCTGGGTGCTCAGTACTCAGGGTGCTGGGTGCTCAGTGCTCAGGGTGCTCGGTGATCAGTACGTTGGGTGCTCAGTACTCAGTGTGCTGGGTGCTCAGTGCTCAGGGTGCTGGGTGCTCAGTGCTCAGGGTGCTGGGTGCTCAGTGCTCAGGGTGCTGGGTGCTCGGTGCTCGGGGTGCTGGGTGCTCAGTGCTCGGGGTGCTGGGTGCTCAGTACTCAGGGTGCTGGGTGCTCAGTGCTCAGGGTGCTCGGTGCTCAGTACGCTGGGTGCTCAGTACTCAGGGTGCTGGGTGCTCAGTGCTCAGGGTGCTGGGTCCTCAGTGCTCGGGGTGCTGGGTGCTCAGTGCTCAGGATGCTGGGTGCTCAGTGCTCAGAGTGCTGGGTGCTCAGTACTCAGGGTGCTCGGGTGCTCAGTGCTTGGGGTGTTGGGTGCTCAGTACTCAGGATGCTGTGTGCTCAGTGCTCAGGGTGCTGGGTGCTCAGTACTCAGGGTGCTGGGTGCTCAGTACTCAGGGTGCTGGGTGCTCATTGCTCGGGGTGCTGGGTGCTCAGTGCACGGGGTGCTGGGTGCTCAGTGCTCGGGGTGCTGGGTGCTCAGTTCTCAGGGTGCTGGGTGCTCAGTGCTCAGGGTGCTGGGTGCTCAGTGCTCTTGGTGCTGGGTGCTCAGTGCTCGGGGTGCTGGGTGCTCAGTGCTCGGGGTGCTCGGTGCTCAGTGCTCGGGGTGCTGGGTGCTCAGTACTCGGGGTGCTCGGTGCTCAGTACTCAGGGTGCTGGGTGCTCAGTGCTCAGGGTGATGGGTGCTCAGTGCTCAGCGTGCTGGCTGCGCGGTGCTCAGGTTGCTGGGTGCTCAGTATTCGGGTGCTGGGTGCTCAGTACTCGGGGTGCTGGGTTCTCAGTGCTCGGGGTGCTCGGTGCTCAGAACTCAGGGTGCTGTGTGCTCAGTGCTCGGGGTGCTCAGTACTCAGGGTGCTGTGTGTTCAGTGCTCAGGGTGCTGGGTGCTCAGTGCTCGGGGTGCTGTGTGCTCATTGCTCGGGGTGCTGGGTGCTCAGTACTCGGGGTGCTGGGTGCTCAGTACTCAGGGTGCTGGGTGCTCGGTGCTCAGGGTGCTGGGTCCTCAGTGCTCAGGGTGCTGGGTGCTCAGTGCTCAGGGTGCTCGGTGCTTAGTACTCAGGGTGCTCGTTGCTCGGGGTGCTGGGTGCTCAGTGCTCGGGGTGCTGGGTGCTCAGTGCTCGGGGTGCTGGGTGCTCAGTACTCTGGGTGCTCGGTGCTCAGTACTCAGGGTGCTGGGTGCTCAGTGCTCGGGGTGCTGGGTGCTCAGTACTCATGGTGCTGGGTTCTCGGTGCTCAGTACGCTGGGTGCTCAGTTCTCATGGGGCTGGCTGCTCAGTACTCAGGGTGCTCAGTGCTTGGGGTGTTGGGTGCTCAGTACTCAGGGTGCTGGGTGCTCAATGCTCAGGGTGCTGGGTGCTCAGTACTCAGGGTGCTGGGTGCTCAGTACTCAGGGTGCTGGGTGCTCAATGCTCGGGGTGCTGGGTGCTCAGTGCTCGGGGTGCTGGGTGCTCAGTCCTCGGGGTGCTGGGTGCTCAGGGCTCGGGGTTCTGGGTGCTCAGTGCTCGGGGCGCTGGGTGCTCAGTGCTCGGGGTGCTCGGAGCTCAGTACTCAGGGTGCGGGGTGCTCAGTGCTCGGGGTGCTCGGTGCTCAGTACGTTGGGTGCTGAATACTGAGGGTGCTGTGTGCTCAGTGCTCAGGGTGCTGGGTGCTCAGCGCTCAGGGTGCTGGGTGCTCAGTGCTCAGGGTGCTGGGTGCTCAGTACTCAGGGTGCTGGGTGCGCAGTGCTCGGGGTGCTGGGTGCTCAGTGCTCAGGGTGCTGGGTGCTCAGTGCTCAGGGTGCTGAGTGCTCAGTGCTCGGGGTGCTGGGTGCTCAGTGCTCGGGGTGCTGGGTGCTCAGTGCTCGGGTTGCTGCGTGCTCAGTGCTCGGGGTGCTGGGTGCTCAGTACTCGGGGTGCTGTGTGCTCAGTACTCAGGGTGCTGGGTGCTCAGTGCTCAGGGTGCTGGGTGCTCAGTGCTCAGGGTGCTGGTTGCTCAGTGCTCAGGGTGCTGGGTGCTCAGTGCTCGGGGTGCTGGGTGCTCAGTACTCAGGGTGCTGGGTGCTCAGTGCTCAGGGTGCTCGGTGCTCAGTACGCTGGGTGCTCAGTACTCAGGGTGCTGGGTGCTCAGTACTCAGGGTGCTGGGTGCTCAGTACTCAGGGTGCTGGGTGCTCAGTGCTCAGGGTGCTCGGTGCTCAGTGCTCAGGGTGCTGGTTGCTCAGTGCTCAGGGTGCTGGGTGCTCAGTGCTCGGGGTGCTGGGTGCTCAGTACTCAGGGTGCTGGGTGCTCAGTGCTCAGGGTGCTGGGTGCGCAGTGCTCGGGGTGCTCGGAGCTCAGTACTCAGGGTGCGGGGTGCTCAGTGCTCGGGGTGCTCGGTGCTCAGTACGTTGGGTGCTGAATACTGAGGGTGCTGTGTGCTCAGTGCTCAGGGTGCTGGGTGCTCAGCGCTCAGGGTGCTGGGTGCTCAGTGCTCAGGGTGCTGGGTGCTCAGTACTCAGGGTGCTGGGTGCGCAGTGCTCGGGGTGCTGGGTGCTCAGTGCTCAGGGTGCTGGGTGCTCAGTGCTCAGGGTGCTGAGTGCTCAGTGCTCGGGGTGCTGGGTGCTCAGTGCTCGGGGTGCTGGGTGCTCAGTGCTCGGGTTGCTGCGTGCTCAGTGCTCGGGGTGCTGGGTGCTCAGTACTCGGGGTGCTGTGTGCTCATTACTCAGGGTGCTGGGTGCTCAGTGCTCAGGGTGCTGGGTGCTCAGTGCTCAGGGTGCTGGTTGCTCAGTGCTCAGGGTGCTGGGTGCTCAGTGCTCGGGGTGCTGGGTGCTCAGTACTCAGGGTGCTGGGTGCTCAGTGCTCAGGGTGCTCGGTGCTCAGTACGCTGGGTGCTCAGTACTCAGGGTGCTGGGTGCTCAGTACTCAGGGTGCTGGGTGCTCAGTACTCAGGGTGCTGGGTGCTCAGTGCTCAGGGTGCTCGGTGCTCAGTACGCTGGGTGCTCAGTACTCAGTGTGCTGGGTGCTCAGTACTCAGGGTGCTGGGTGCTCAGTACTCAGGGTGCTGAGTGCTCAGTACTCAGGGTGCTCGGTGCTCAGTATGCAGGGTGCTCAGTGCTCAGTGCTCGGGGTGCTGGGTGCTCAGTGCTCGGGGTGCTCGGAGCTCAGTACTCAGGGTGCGGGGTGCTCAGTGCTCGGGGTGCTCGGTGCTCAGTACGTTGGGTGCTGACTACTCAGGGTGCTGTGTGCTCAGTGCTCAGGGTGCTGGGTGCTCAGCGCTCAGGGTGCTGGGTGCTCAGTGCTCAGGGTGCTGGGTGCTCAGTACTCAGGGTGCTGGGTGCTCAGTGCTCGGGTGCTGGGTGCTCAGTACTCAGGGTGCTGGGTGCTCAGTGCTCAGGGTGCTGGGTGCTCAGTGCTCAGGGTGCTGGGTGCTCAGTGCTCAGGGTGCTGGTTGCTCAGTGCTCAGGGTGCTGGGTGCTCAGTGCTCGGGTGCTGGGTGCTCAGTGCTCAGGGTGCTGGGTGCTCAGTGCTCAGGGTGCTGGTTGCTCAGTGCTCAGGGTGCTGGGTGCTCAGTGCTCGGGTGCTGGGTGCTCAATACTCAGGGTGCTGGGTGCTCAGTGCTCAGGGTGCTCGGTGCTCAGTACGCTGGGTGCTCAGTACTCAGGGTGCTGGGTGCTCAGTACTCAGGGTGCTGGGTGCTCAGTACTCAGGGTGCTGGGTGCTCAGTGCTCAGGGTGCTCGGTGCTCAGTACGCTGGGTGCTCAGTACTCAGGGTGCTGGGTGCTCAGTACTCAGGGTGCTGGGTGCTCAGTACTCAGGGTGCTGGGTGCTCAGTACTCAGGGTGCTCGGTGCTCAGTACGCAGGGTGCTCAGTGCTCAGTGCTCGGGGTGCTGGGTGCTCAGTACTCAGGGTGCTGGGTCCTCAGTGCTCGGGGTGCTGGGTGCTCAGTGCTCAGGGTGCTGGGTGCTCAGTGCTCAGAGTGCTGGGTGCTCAGTACTCAGGGTGCTCGGGTGCTCAGTGCTTGGGGTGTTGGGTGCTCAGTACTCAGGGTGCTGTGTGCTCAGTGCTCAGGGTGCTGGGTGCTCAGTACTCAGGGTGCTGGGTGCTCAGTACTCAGGGTGCTGGGTGCTCAGTGCTCGGGGTGCTGGGTGCTCAGTGCACGGGGTGCTGGGTGCTCAGTGCTCGGGGTGCTGGGTGCTCAGTGCTCAGGGTGCTGGGTGTTCAGTGCTCAGGGTGCTGGGTGCTCAGTTTTCTTGGTGCTGGGTGCTCAGTGCTCGGGGTGCTGGGTGCTCAGTGCTCGGGGTGCTCGGTGCTCAGTGCTCAGTACTCAGGGTGCTCAGTGCTCAGGGTGCTGGGTGCTCAGTGCTCGGGGTGCTGGGTGCTCAGTCCTCAGGGTGCTGGGTGCTCAGTCCTCGGGGTGCTGGGTGCTCAGTGCTCAGGGTGCTGGGTGCTCAGTACTCAGGGTGCTCAGTACTCAGGGTGCTGGGTGCTCAGTGCTCAGGGTGCTGGGTGCTCAGTGCTCAGGGTGCTGGGTGCTCAGTGCTCAGGGTGCTCGGTGCTCAGTGCTCAGGGTGCTGGGTGCTCAGTACTAATGGCGCTTTGTGCTCAGTACTCAGGGTGCTCATGGCTAAGTACTCAGGGTACTCAGTGCTCAGTACTCAGGGTGCTCAGTGCTCAGGGTGCTGGGTGCTCAGTGCTTGGGGTGCTGGGTGCTCAGTCCTCAGGGTGCTGGGTGCTCAGTGCTCAGGGTGCTCGGTGCTCAGTGCTCAGGGTGCTGGGTGCTCAGTACTCAGGTTGCTGGGTGCTCAGTGCTCGGGGTGCTAGGTGCTCAGTACTCAGGGTGCTGGGTGCTCAGTACTCGGTTGCTGGGTGCTCAGTTCTCAGGGTCCTGGGTGCTCAGTGCTCGGGGTGCTGGGTGCTCAGTGCTCAGTACTCAGGGTGCTGGGTCCTCAGTGCTCGGGGTGCTGGGTGCTCAGTGCTCAGTACTCAGGGTGCTGGGTGTTCAGTGCTCCGGGTGCTGGGTGCTTAGTGCTCAGGGTGCTGGGTGCTCAGTGCTCAGGGTGCTGGGTACTCAGTGCTCGGGGTGCTGGGTGCTCAGTACTCAGGGTGCTGGGTGCTCTGTACTCAGGGTGCTGGGTGCTCAGTGCTCGGGGTGCTGGGTGCTCAGTGCTCGGGGTGCTGGGTGCTCAGTGCTCGGGGTGCTCAGTACTCAGGGTGCTGTGTGTTCAGTGCTCAGGGTGCTGGGTGCTCAGTACTCAAAGTGCTCGGTGCATAGTACTCAGGGTGCTGGGTGCTCAGTACTCCGGGTGCTGGGTGATCAGTGCTCGGGGTGCTCGGTGCTCAGTGCTCAAGGTGCTGGGTAGTCAGTACTCGGGTGCACATTGCTCAGGGTGCTGGGTGCTCAGTACTCAGGGTGCTGGGTGCTCAGTGCTCAGGGTGCTCGGTGATCAGTACGTTGGGTGCTCAGTACTCAGGGTGCTGGGTGCTCAGTGCTCAGGGTGCTGGGTGCTCAGTGCTCAGGGTGCTGGGTGCTCAGTGCTCAGGGTGCTGGGTGCTCGGTGCTCAGGGTGCTGGGTGCTCCATGCTCGGGGTGCTGGGTGCTCAGTACTCAGGATGCTGGGTGCTCAGTGCTCAGGGTGCTAGGTGCTCAGTACGCTGGGTGCTCAGTACTCAGGGTGCTGGGTGCTCAGTACTCAGGGTGCTGGGTGCTCAGTACTCAGGGTGCTGGGTGCTCAGTGCTCAGGGTGCTCGGTGCTCAGTACGCTGGGTGCTCAGTACTCAGGGTGCTGGGTGCTCAGTACTCAGGGTGCTGGGTGCTCAGTACTCAGGGTGCTGGGTGCTCAGTACTCAGGGTGCTCGGTGCTCAGTACGCAGGGTGCTCAGTGCTCAGTGCTCGGGGTGCTGGGTGCTCAGTGCTCAGGGTGCTGGGTCCTCAGTGCTCGGGGTGCTGGGTGCTCAGTGCTCAGGGTGCTGGGTGCTCAGTGCTCAGAGTGCTGGGTGCTCAGTACTCAGGGTGCTCGGGTGCTCAGTGCTTGGGGTGTTGGGTGCTCAGTACTCAGGGTGCTGTGTGCTCAGTGCTCAGGGTGCTGGGTGCTCAGTACTCAGGGTGCTGGGTGCTCAGTACTCAGGGTGCTGGGTGCTCAGTGCTCGGGGTGCTGGGTGCTCAGTGCACGGGGTGCTGGGTGCTCAGTGCTCGGGGTGCTGGGTGCTCAGTGCTCAGGGTGCTGGGTGCTCAGTGCTCAGGGTGCTGGGTGCTCAGTGCTCTTGGTGCTGGGTGCTCAGTTCTCGGGGTGCTGGGTGCTCAGTGCTCGGGGTGCTCGGTGCTCAGTGCTCAGTACTCAGGGTGCTCAGTGCTCAGGGTGCTGGGTGCTCAGTGCTCGGGGTGCTGGGTGCTCAGTCCTCAGGGTGCTGGGTGCTCAGTGCTCGGGGTGCTGGGTGCTCAGTGCTCAGGGTGCTGGGTGCTCAGTACTCAGGGTGCTCAGTACTCAGGGTGCTGGGTGCTCAGTGCTCAGGGTGCTGGGTGCTCAGTGCTCAGGGTGCTGGGTGCTCAGTGCTCAGGGTGCTCGGTGCTCAGTGCTCAGGGTGCTGGGTGCTCAGTACTAATGGTGCTTTGTGCTCAGTACTCAGGGTGCGCATGGCTAAGTACTCAGGGTGCTCAGTGCTCAGTACTCAGGGTGCTCAGTGCTCAGGGTGCTGGGTGCTCAGTGCTCGGGGTGCTGGGTGCTCAGTCCTCAGGGTGCTGGGTGCTCAGTGCTCAGGGTGCTCGGTGCTCAGTGCTCAGGGTGCTGGGTGCTCAGTACTCAGGGTGCTCAGTGCTCAGGGTGCTGGGTGCTCAGTGCTCGGGGTGCTGGGTGCTCAGTGCTCAGGGTGCTGGGTGCTCAGTGCTCAGGGTGCTGGGTGCTCGGTGCTCAGGGTGCTGGGTGCTCCATGCTCGGGGTGCTGGGTGCTCAGTACTCAGAATACTGGGTGCTCAGTGCTCAGGGTGCTCGGTGCTCAGTACGCTGGGTGCTCAGTACTCAGGGTGCTGGGTGCTCAGTACTCAGGGTGCTGGGTGCTCAGTACTCAGGGTGCTGGGTGCTCAGTGCTCAGGGTGCTCGGTGCTCAGTACACTGGGTGCTCAGTACTCAGGGTGCTGGGTGCTCAGTACTCAGGGTGCTGGGTGCTCAGTACTCAGGGTGCTCGGTGCTCAGTACGCAGGGTGCTCAGTGCTCAGTGCTCGGGGTGCTGGGTGCTCAGTGCTCAGGGTGCTGGGTCCTCAGTGCTCGGGGTGCTGGGTGCTCAGTGCTCAGGGTGCTGGGTGCTCAGTGCTCAGAGTGCTGGGTGATCAGTACTCAGGGTGCTCGGGTGCTCAGGGCTTGGGGTGTTGGGTGCTCAGTACTCAGGGTGCTGTGTGCTCAGTGCTCAGGGTGCTGGGTGCTCAGTACTCAGGGTGCTGGGTGCTCAGTACTCAGGGTGCTGGGTGCTCAGTGCTCGGGGTGCTGGGTGCTCAGTGCACGGGGTGCTGGGTGCTCAGTGCTCGGGGTGCTGGGTGCTCAGTGCTCAGGGTGCTGGGTGCTCAGTGCTCAGGGTGCTGGGTGCTCAGTGCTCTTGGTGCTGGGTGCTCAGTTCTCGGGGTGCTGGGTGCTCAGTGCTCGGGGTGCTCGGTGCTCAGTGCTCAGTACTCAGGGTGCTCAGTGCTCAGGGTGCTGGGTGCTCAGTGCTCGGGGTGCTGGGTGCTCAGTCCTCAGGGTGCTGGGTGCTCAGTGCTCGGGGTGCTGGGTGCTCAGTGCTCAGGGTGCTGGGTGTTCAGTACTCAGGGTGCTCAGTACTCAGGGTGCTGGGTGCTCAGTGCTCAGGGTGCTGGGTGCTCAGTGCTCAGGGTGCTGGGTGCTCAGTGCTCAGGGTGCTGGGTGCTCAGTCCTCGGGGTGCTGGGTGCTCAGTGCTCAGGGTGCTGGGTGCTCAGTACTCAGGGTGCTCAGTACTCAGGGTGCTGGGTGCTCAGTGCTCAGGGTGCTGGGTGCTCAGTGCTCAGGGTGCTGGGTGCTCAGTGCTCAGGGTGCTCGGTGCTCAGTGCTCAGGGTGCTGGGTGCTCAGTACTAATGGTGCTTTGTGCTCAGTACTCAGGGTGCTCATGGCTAAGTACTCAGGGTACTCAGTGCTCAGTACTCAGGGTGCTCAGTGCTCAGGGTGCTGGGTGCTCAGTGCTTGGGGTGCTGGGTGCTCAGTCCTCAGGGTGCTGGGTGCTCAGTGCTCAGGGTGCTCGGTGCTCAGTGCTCAGGGTGCTGGGTGCTCAGTACTCAGGTTGCTGGGTGCTCAGTGCTCGGGGTGCTAGGTGCTCAGTACTCAGGGTGCTGGGTGCTCAGTACTCGGTTGCTGGGTGCTCAGTTCTCAGGGTCCTGGGTGCTCAGTGCTCGGGGTGCTGGGTGCTCAGTGCTCAGTACTCAGGGTGCTGGGTCCTCAGTGCTCGGGGTGCTGGGTGCTCAGTGCTCAGTACTCAGGGTGCTGGGTGCTCAGTGCTCCGGGTGCTGGGTGCTTAGTGCTCAGGGTGCTGGGTGCTCAGTGCTCAGGGTGCTGGGTACTCAGTGCTCGGGGTGCTGGGTGCTCAGTACTCAGGGTGCTGGGTGCTCTGTACTCAGGGTGCTGGGTGCTCAGTGCTCGGGGTGCTGGGTGCTCAGTGCTCGGGGTGCTGGGTGCTCAGTGCTCGGGGTGCTCAGTACTCAGGGTGCTGTGTGTTCAGTGCTCAGGGTGCTGGGTGCTCAGTACTCAAAGTGCTCGGTGCATAGTACTCAGGGTGCTGGGTGCTCAGTACTCCGGGTGCTGGGTGATCAGTGCTCGGGGTGCTCGGTGCTCAGTGCTCAAGGTGCTGGGTAGTCAGTACTCGGGTGCACATTGCTCAGGGTGCTGGGTGCTCAGTACTCAGGGTGCTGGGTGCTCAGTGCTCAGGGTGCTCGGTGATCAGTACGTTGGGTGCTCAGTACTCAGGGTGCTGGGTGCTCAGTGCTCAGGGTGCTGGGTGCTCAGTGCTCAGGGTGCTGGGTGCTCAGTGCTCAGGGTGCTGGGTGCTCGGTGCTCAGGGTGCTGGGTGCTCCATGCTCGGGGTGCTGGGTGCTCAGTACTCAGGATGCTGGGTGCTCAGTGCTCAGGGTGCTAGGTGCTCAGTACGCTGGGTGCTCAGTACTCAGGGTGCTGGGTGCTCAGTACTCAGGGTGCTGGGTGCTCAGTACTCAGGGTGCTGGGTGCTCAGTGCTCAGGGTGCTCGGTGCTCAGTACGCTGGGTGCTCAGTACTCAGGGTGCTGGGTGCTCAGTACTCAGGGTGCTGGGTGCTCAGTACTCAGGGTGCTGGGTGCTCAGTACTCAGGGTGCTCGGTGCTCAGTACGCAGGGTGCTCAGTGCTCAGTGCTCGGGGTGCTGGGTGCTCAGTGCTCAGGGTGCTGGGTCCTCAGTGCTCGGGGTGCTGGGTGCTCAGTGCTCAGGGTGCTGGGTGCTCAGTGCTCAGAGTGCTGGGTGCTCAGTACTCAGGGTGCTCGGGTGCTCAGTGCTTGGGGTGTTGGGTGCTCAGTACTCAGGGTGCTGTGTGCTCAGTGCTCAGGGTGCTGGGTGCTCAGTACTCAGGGTGCTGGGTGCTCAGTACTCAGGGTGCTGGGTGCTCAGTGCTCGGGGTGCTGGGTGCTCAGTGCACGGGGTGCTGGGTGCTCAGTGCTCGGGGTGCTGGGTGCTCAGTGCTCAGGGTGCTGGGTGCTCAGTGCTCAGGGTGCTGGGTGCTCAGTGCTCTTGGTGCTGGGTGCTCAGTTCTCGGGGTGCTGGGTGCTCAGTGCTCGGGGTGCTCGGTGCTCAGTGCTCAGTACTCAGGGTGCTCAGTGCTCAGGGTGCTGGGTGCTCAGTGCTCGGGGTGCTGGGTGCTCAGTCCTCAGGGTGCTGGGTGCTCAGTGCTCGGGGTGCTGGGTGCTCAGTGCTCAGGGTGCTGGGTGCTCAGTACTCAGGGTGCTCAGTACTCAGGGTGCTGGGTGCTCAGTGCTCAGGGTGCTGGGTGCTCAGTGCTCAGGGTGCTGGGTGCTCAGTGCTCAGGGTGCTCGGTGCTCAGTGCTCAGGGTGCTGGGTGCTCAGTACTAATGGTGCTTTGTGCTCAGTACTCAGGGTGCTCATGGCTAAGTACTCAGGGTGCTCAGTGCTCAGTACTCAGGGTGCTCAGTGCTCAGGGTGCTGGGTGCTCAGTGCTCGGGGTGCTGGGTGCTCAGTCCTCAGGGTGCTGGGTGCTCAGTGCTCAGGGTGCTCGGTGCTCAGTGCTCAGGGTGCTGGGTGCTCAGTACTCAGGGTGCTCAGTGCTCAGGGTGCTGGGTGCTCAGTGCTCGGGGTGCTGGGTGCTCAGTGCTCAGGGTGCTGGGTGCTCAGTGCTCAGGGTGCTGGGTGCTCGGTGCTCAGGGTGCTGGGTGCTCCATGCTCGGGGTGCTGGGTGCTCAGTACTCAGAATGCTGGGTGCTCAGTGCTCAGGGTGCTCGGTGCTCAGTACGCTGGGTGCTCAGTACTCAGGGTGCTGGGTGCTCAGTACTCAGGGTGCTGGGTGCTCAGTACTCAGGGTGCTGGGTGCTCAGTGCTCAGGGTGCTCGGTGCTCAGTACGCTGGGTGCTCAGTACTCAGGGTGCTGGGTGCTCAGTACTCAGGGTGCTGGGTGCTCAGTACTCAGGGTGCTGGGTGCTCAGTACTCAGGGTGCTCGGTGCTCAGTACGCAGGGTGCTCAGTGCTCAGTGCTCGGGGTGCTGGGTGCTCAGTGCTCAGGGTGCTGGGTCCTCAGTGCTCGGGGTGCTGGGTGCTCAGTGCTCAGGGTGCTGGGTGCTCAGTGCTCAGAGTGCTGGGTGATCAGTACTCAGGGTGCTCGGGTGCTCAGGGCTTGGGGTGTTGGGTGCTCAGTACTCAGGGTGCTGTGTGCTCAGTGCTCAGGGTGCTGGGTGCTCAGTTCTCAGGGTCCTGGGTGCTCAGTGCTCGGGGTGCTGGGTGCTCAGTGCTCAGTACTCAGGGTGCTGGGTCCTCAGTGCTCGGGGTGCTGGGTGCTCAGTGCTCAGTACTCAGGGTGCTGGGTGCTCAGTGCTCCGGGTGCTGGGTGCTTAGTGCTCAGGGTGCTGGGTGCTCAGTGCTCAGGGTGCTGGGTACTCAGTGCTCGGGGTGCTGGGTGCTCAGTACACAGGGTGCTGGGTGCTCAGTACTCAGGGTGCTGGCTGCTCAGTGCTCGGGGTGCTGGGTGCTCAGTGCTCGGGGTGCTGGGTGCTCAGTGCTCGGGGTGCTCAGTACTCAGGGTGCTGTGTGTTCAGTGCTCAGGGTGCTGGGTGCTCAGTACTCAGGGTGCTCGGTGCTTAGTACTCAGGGTGCTGGGTGCTCAGTACTCCGGGTGCTGGGTGATCAGTGCTCGGGGTGCTCGGTGCTCAGTGCTCAAGGTGCTGGGTAGTCAGTACTCGGGTGCACATTGCTCAGGGTGCTGGGTGCTCAGTACTCAGGGTGCTGGGTGCTCAGTGCTCAGGGTGCTCGGTGATCAGTACGTTGGGTGCTCAGTACTCAGGGTGCTGGGTGCTCAGTGCTCAGGGTGCTGGGTGCTCAGTGCTCAGGGTGCTGGGTGCTCAGTGCTCAGGGTGCTGGGTGCTCAGTGCTCAGGGTGCTGGGTGCTCCATGCTCGGGGTGCTGGGTGCTCAGTACTCAGGGTGCTGGGTGCTCAGTACTCAGGGTGCTGGGTGCTCAGTACTCAGGGTGCTCGGTGCTCAGTACGCAGGGTGCTCAGTGCTCAGTGCTCGGGGTGCTGGGTGCTCAGTGCTCAGGGTGCTGGGTCCTCAGTGCTCGGGGTGCTGGGTGCTCAGTGCTCAGGGTGCTGGGTGCTCAGTGCTCAGAGTGCTGCGTGCTCAGTACTCAGGGTGCTCGGGTGCTCAGTGCTTGGGGTGTTGGGTGCTCAGTACTCAGGGTGCTGTGTGCTCAGTGCTCAGGGTGCTGGGTGCTCAGTACTCAGGGTGCTGGGTGCTCAGTACTCAGGGTGCTGGGTGCTCAGTGCTCGGGGTGCTGGGTGCTCAGTGCACGGGGTGCTGGGTGCTCAGTGCTCGGGGTGCTGGGTGCTCAGTGCTCAGGGTGATGGGTGCTCAGTGCTCAGGGTGCTGGCTGCGCGGTGCTCAGGTTGCTGGGTGCTCAGTATTCGGGGTGCTGGGTGCTCAGTACTCGGGGTGCTGGGTTCTCAGTGCTCGGGGTGCTCGGTGCTCAGTACTCAGGGTGCTGTGTGCTCAGTGCTCGGGGTGCTCAGTACTCAGGGTGCTGTGTGTTCAGTGCTCAGGGTGCTGGGTGCTCAGTGCTCGGGGTGCTGTGTGCTCAGTGCTCGGGGTGCTGGGTGCTCAGTACTCGGGGTGCTGGGTGCTCAGTACTCAGGGTGCTGGGTGCTCGGTGCTCAGGGTGCTGGGTCCTCAGTGCTCAGGGTGCTGGGTGCTCAGTGCTCAGGGTGCTCGGTGCTAAGTACTCAGGGTGCTCGTTGCTCGGGGTGCTGGGTGCTCAGTGCTCGGGGTGCTGGGTGCTCAGTGCTCGAGGTGCTGGGTGCTCAGTACTCTGGGTGCTCGGTGCCCAGTACTCAGGGTGCTGGGTGCTCAGTGCTCGGGGTGCTGGGTGCTCAGTACTCATGGTGCTGGGTGCTCGGTGCTCAGTACGCTGGGTGCTCAGTTCTCAGGGTGCTGGCTGCTCAGTACTCAGGGTGCTCGGTGCTCAGTACTCAGGGAGCTGGGTGCTCAGTGCTCGGGCTGCTGGGTGCTCATTACTCAGGATGCTGGGTGCTCAGTACTCAGTGTGCTCAGTGCTTGGGGTGCTGGGTGCTCAGTACTCAGGGTGCTCAGTGCTTGGGGTGTTGGGTGCTCAGTACTCAGGGTGCTGGGTGCTCAATGCTCAGGGTGCTGGGTGCTCAGTACTCAGGGTGCTGGGTGCTCAGTACTCAGGGTGCTGGGTGCTCAATGCTCGGGGTGCTGGGTGCTCAGTGCTCGGGGTGCTGGGTGCTCAGTGCTCGGGGTGCTGGGTGCTCAGTTCTCGGGGCGCTGTGTGCTCAGTGCTCGGGGCGCTGGGTGCTCAGTGCTCGGGGTGCTCGGAGCTCAGTACTCAGGGTGCGGGGTGCTCAGTGCTCGGGGTGCTCGGTGCTCAGTACTCAGGGTCCTGGGTGCTCAGTGCTCGGGTGCTCGGTGCTCAGTACGTTGGGAGCTCACTACTCAGGGTGCTGTGTGCTCAGTGCTCAGGGTGCTGGGTGCTCAGCGCTCAGGGTGCTGGGTGCTCAGTGCTCAGGGTGCTGGGTGCTCAGTACTCAGGGTGCTGGGTGCGCAGTGCTCGGGGTGCTGGGTGCTCAGTGCTCAGGGTGCTGGGTGCTCAGTGCTCAGGGTGCTGGGTGCTCAGTACTCGGGGTGCTGGGTGCTCAGTACTCAGGGTGCTGGGTGCTCGGTGCTCAGTACACAGGGTGCTGGGTGCTCAGTACTCAGGGTGCTCGGGTGCTCAGTGCTTGGGGTATTGGGTGCTCAGTACTCCTGGTGCTGGGTGATCAGTGCTCGGGGTGCTCGGTGCTCAGTGCTCAAGGTGCTGGGTAGTCAGTACTCGGGTGCACATTGCTCAGGGTGCTGGGTGCTCAGTTCTCAGGGTGCTGGGTGCTCAGTGCTCAGGGTGCTCGGTGATCAGTACGTTGGGTGCTCAGTACTCAGGGTGCTGGGTGCTCAGTGCTCAGGGTGCTGGGTGCTCAGTGCTCATGGTGCTGGTTGCACAGTGCTCAGGGTGCTGGGTGCTCAGTGCTCGGGGTGCTGGGTGCTCAGTACTCAGGGTGCTGGGTGCTCAGTGCTCAGGGTGCTCGGTGCTCAGTACGCTGGGTGCTCAGTACTCAGGGTGCTGGGTGCTCAGTACTCAGGGTGCTGGGTGCTCAGTACTCAGGGTGCTGGGTGCTCAGTGCTCAGGGTGCTCGGTGCTCAGTACGCTGGGTGCTCAGTACTCAGGGTGCTGGGTGCTCAGTACTCAGGGTGCTGGGTGCTCAGTACTCAGGGTGCTGGGTGCTCAGTACTCAGGGTGCTCGGTGCTCAGTACGCAGGGTGCTCAGTGCTCAGTGCTCGGGGTGCTGGGTCCTCAGTGCTCAGGGTGCTGGGTCCTCAGTGCTCGGGGTGCTGGGTGCTCAGTGCTCAGGGTGCTGGGTGCTCAGTGCTCAGAGTGCTGGGTGCTCAGTACTCAGGGTGCTCGGGTGCTCAGTGCTTGGGCTGTTGGGTGCTCAGTACTCAGGGTGCTGTGTGCTCAGTGCTCAGGGTGCTGGGTGCTCAGTACTCAGGGTGCTGGGTGCTCAGTACTCAGGGTGCTGGTTGCTCAGTGCTCGGGGTGCTGGGTGCTCAGTGCACGGGGTTCTGGGTGCTCAGTGCTCGGGGTGCTGGGTGCTCAGTGCTCAGGGTGCTGGGTGCTCAGTGCTCAGGGTGCTGGGTGCTCAGTGCACTTGGTGCTGGGTGCTCAGTGCTCGGGGTGCTGGGTGCTCAGTGCTCGGGGTGCTCGGTGCTCAGTGCTCAGTACTCAGGGTGCTCAGTGCTCAGGGTGCTGGGTGCTCAGTGCTCGGGGTGCTGGGTGCTCAGTCCTCAGGGTGCTGGGTGCTCAGTGCTCGGGGTGCTGGGTGCTCAGTGCTCAGGGTGCTGGGTGCTCAGTACTCAGGGTGCTCAGTACTCAGGGTGCTGGGTGCTCAGTGGTCAGGGTGCTGGGTGCTCAGTGCTCAGGGTCCTGGGTGCTCAGTGCTCAGGGTGCTCGGTGCTCAGTGCTCAGGGTGCTGGGTGCTCAGTACTAATGGTGCTTTGTGCTCAGTACTCAGGGTGCTCATGGCTCAGTACTCAGGGTGCTCAGTGCTCAGTACTCAGGGTGCTCAGTGCTCAGGGTGCTGGGTGCTCAGTGCTCGGGGTGCTGGGTGCTCAGTCCTCAGGGTGCTGGGTGCTCAGTGCTCAGGGTGCTCGATGCTCAGTGCTCAGGGTGCTGGGTGCTCAGTACTCAGGTTGCTGGGTGCTCAGTGCTCGGGGTGCTAGGTGCTCAGTACTCAGTGTGCTGGGTGCTCAGTACTCGGTTGCTGGGTGCTCAGTTCTCAGGGTCCTTGGTGCTCAGTGCTCGGGGTGCTGGGTGCTCAGTGCTCAGTACTCAGGGTGCTGGGTGCTCAGTGCTCGGGGTGCTGGGTGCTCAGTGCTCAGTACTCAGGGTGCTGGGTGCTCAGTGCTCAGGGTGCTGGGTGCTTAGTGCTCAGGGTGCTGGGTGCTCAGTGCTCAGGGTGCTGGGTACTCAGTGCTCGGGGTGCTGGGTGCTCAGTACTCAGGGTGCTGGGTGCTCAGTACTCAGGGTGCTGGGTGCTCAGTGCTCGGGGTGCTGGGTGCTCAGTGCTCGGGGTGCTGGGTGCTCAGTGCTCGGGGTGCTCAGTACTCAGGGTGCTGTGTGTTCTGTGCTCAGGGTGCTGGGTGCTCAGTACTCAGGGTGCTCAGTGCTTAGTACTCAGGGTGCTGGGTGCTCAGTACTCCGGGTGCTGGGTGATCAGTGCTCGGGGTGCTCGGTGCTCAGCGCTCAAGTGCTGGGTAGTCAGTACTCGGGTACACATTGCTCAGGGTGCTGGGTGTTCAGTACTCAGGGTGCTGGGTGCTCAGTGCTCAGGGTGCTCGGTGATCACTACGTTGGGTGCTCAGTACTCAGTGTGCTGGGTGCTCAGTGCTCAGGGTGCTGGGTGCTCAGTGCTCAGGGTGCTGGGTGCTCAGTGCTCAGGGTGCTGGGTGCTCGGTGCTCGGGGTGCTGGGTGCTCAGTGCTCGGGGTGCTGGGTGCTCAGTACTCAGGGTGCTGGGTGCTCAGTGCTCAGGGTGCTCGGTGCTCAGTACGCTGGGTGCTCAGTACTCAGGGTGCTGGGTGCTCAGTGCTCAGGGTGCTGGGTCCTCAGTGCTCGGGGTGCTGGGTGCTCAGTGCTCAGGGTGCTGGGTGCTCAGTGCTCAGAGTGCTGGGTGCTCAGTACTCAGGGTGCTCGGGTGCTCAGTGCTTGGGGTGTTGGGTGCTCAGTACTCAGGATGCTGTGTGCTCAGTGCTCAGGGTGCTGGGTGCTCAGTACTCAGGGTGCTGGGTGCTCAGTACTCAGGGTGCTGGGTGCTCATTGCTCGGGGTGCTGGGTGCTCAGTGCACGGGGTGCTGGGTGCTCAGTGCTCGGGGTGCTGCGTGCTCAGTTCTCAGGGTGCTGGGTGCTCAGTGCTCAGGGTGCTGGGTGCTCAGTCCTCTTGGTGCTGGGTGCTCAGTGCTCGGGGTGCTGGGTGCTCAGTGCTCGGGGTGCTCGGTGCTCAGTGCTCGGGGTGCTGGGTGCTCAGTACTCGGGGTGCTCGGTGCTCAGTACTCAGGGTGCTGGGTGCTCAGTGCTCAGGGTGATGGGTGCTCAGTGCTCAGGGTGCTGGGTCCTCAGTGCTCGGGGTGCTGGGTGCTCAGTGCTCAGGGTGCTGGGTGCTCAGTGCTCAGAGTGCTGGGTGCTCAGTACTCAGGGTGCTCGGGTGCTCAGTGCTTGGGGTGTTGGGTGCTCAGTACTCAGGATGCTGTGTGCTCAGTGCTCAGGGTGCTGGGTGCTCAGTACTCAGGGTGCTGGGTGCTCAGTACTCAGGGTGCTGGGTGCTCAGTGCTCAGGGTGCTGGGTCCTCAGTGCTCGGGGTGCTGGGTGCTCAGTGCTCAGGGTGCTGGGTGCTCAGTGCTCAGAGTGCTGGGTGCTCAGTACTCAGGGTGCTCGGGTGCTCAGTGCTTGGGGTGTTGGGTGCTCAGTACTCAGGATGCTGTGTGCTCAGTGCTCAGGGTGCTGGGTGCTCAGTACTCAGGGTGCTGGGTGCTCAGTACTCAGGGTGCTGGGTGCTCATTGCTCGGGGTGCTGGGTGCTCAGTGCACGGGGTGCTGGGTGCTCAGTGCTCGGGGTGCTGCGTGCTCAGTTCTCAGGGTGCTGGGTGCTCAGTGCTCAGGATGCTGGGTGCTCAGTGCTCTTGGTGCTGGGTGCTCAGTGCTCGGGGTGCTGGGTGCTCAGTGCTCGGGGTGCTCGGTGCTCAGTGCTCGGGGTGCTGGGTGCTCAGTACTCGGGGTGCTCGGTGCTCAGTACTCAGGGTGCTGGGTGCTCAGTGCTCAGGGTGATGGGTGCTCAGTGCTCAGGGTGCTGGCTGCGCGGTGCTCAGGTTGCTGGGTGCTCAGTAATCGGGTGCTGGGTGCTCAGTACTCGGGGTGCTGGGTTCTCAGTGCTCGGGGTGCTCGGTGCTCAGTACTCAGGGTGCTGTGTGCTCAGTGCTCGGGGTGCTCAGTACTCAGGGTGCTGTGTGTTCAGTGCTCAGGGTGCTGGGTGCTCAGTGCTCGGGGTGCTGTGTGCTCAGTGCTCGGGGTGCTGGGTGCTCAGTACTCGGGGTGCTGGGTGCTCAGTACTCAGGGTGCTGGGTGCTCGGTGCTCAGGGTGCTGGGTCCTCAGTGCTCAGGGTGCTGGGTGCTCAGTGCTCAGGGTGCTCGGTGCTTAGTACTCAGGGTGCTCGTTGCTTGGGGTGCTGGGTGCTCAGTGCTCGGGGTGCTGGGTGCTCAGTGCTCGGGGTGCTGGGTGCTCAGTACTCTGGGTGCTCGGTGCTCAGTACTCAGGGTGCTGGGTGCTCAGTGCTCGGGGCGCTGGGTGCTCAGTGCTCGGGGCGCTGGGTGCTCAGTGCTCGGGGTGCTCGGAGCTCAGTACTCAGGGTGTGGGGTGCTCAGTGCTCGGGGTGCTCGGTGCTCAGTACGTTGGGTGCTGACTACTCAGGGTGCTGTGTGCTCAGTACTCAGGGTGCTGGGTGCTCAGCGCTCAGGGTGCTGGGTGCTCAGTGCTCAGGGTGCTGGGTGCTCAGTACTCAGGGTGCTGGGTGCGCAGTGCTCGGGGTGCTGGGTGCTCAGTGCTCAGGGTGCTGGGTGCTCAGTGCTCAGGGTGCTGAGTGCTCAGTGCTCGGGGTGCTGGGTGCTCAGTGCTCGGGGTGCTGGGTGCTCAGTGCTCGGGTTGCTGCGTGCTCAGTGCTCGGGGTGCTGGGTGCTCAGTACTCGGGGTGCTGGGTGCTCAGTACTCAGGGTGCTGGGTGCTCAGTGCTCAGGGTGCTGGGTGCTCAGTGCTCAGGGTGCTGGTTGCTCAGTGCTCAGGGTGCTGGGTGCTCAGTGCTCGGGGTGCTGGGTGCTCAGTACTCAGGGTGCTGGGTGCTCAGTGCTCAGGGTGCTCGGTGCTCAGTACGCTGGGTGCTCAGTACTCAGGGTGCTGGGTGCTCAGTACTCAGGGTGCTGGGTGCTCAGTACTCAGGGTGCTGGGTGCTCAGTGCTCAGGGTGCTCGGTGCTCAGTACGCTGGGTGCTCAGTACTCAGGGTGCTGTGTGCTCAGTACTCAGGGTGCTGGGTGCTCAGTACTCAGGGTGCTGAGTGCTCAGTACTCAGGGTGCTCGGTGCTCAGTACGCAGGGTGCTCAGTGCTCAGTGCTCGGGGTGCTGGGTGCTCAGTGCTCGGGGTGCTCGGAGCTCAGTACTCAGGGTGCGGGGTGCTCAGTGCTCGGGGTGCTCGGTGATCAGTACGTTGGGTGCTGAATACTCAGGGTGCTGTGTGCTCAGTGCTCAGGGTGCTGGGTGCTCAGCGCTCAGGGTGCTGGGTGCTCAGTGCTCAGGGTGCTGGGTGCTCAGTACTCAGGGTGCTGGGTGCGCAGTGCTCGGGGTGCTGGGTGCTCAGTGCTCAGGGTGCTGGGTGCTCAGTGCTCAGGGTGCTGAGTGCTCAGTGCTCGGGGTGCTGGGTGCTCAGTGCTCGGGGTGCTGGGTGCTCAGTGCTCGGGTTGCTGCGTGCTCAGTGCTCGGGGTGCTGGGTGCTCAGTACTCGGGGTGCTGGGTGCTCAGTACTCAGGGTGCTGGGTGCTCAGTGCTCAGGGTGCTGGGTGCTCAGTGCTCAGGGTGCTGGTTGCTCAGTGCTCAGGGTGCTGGGTGCTCAGTGCTCGGGTGCTGGGTGCTCAGTACTCAGGGTGCTGGGTGCTCAGTGCTCAGGGTGCTCGGTGCTCAGTACGCTGGGTGCTCAGTACTCAGGGTGCTGGGTGCTCAGTACTCAGGGTGCTGGGTGCTCAGTACTCAGGGTGCTGGGTGCTCAGTGCTCAGGGTGCTCGGTGCTCAGTACGCTGGGTGCTCAGTACTCAGGGTGCTGGGTGCTCAGTACTCAGGGTGCTGGGTGCTCAGTACTCAGGGTGCTGGGTGCTCAGTACTCAGGGTGCTCGGTGCTCAGTACGCAGGGTGCTCAGTGCTCAGTGCTCGGGGTGCTGGGTGCTCAGTGCTCAGGGTGCTGGGTCCTCAGTGCTCGGGGTGCTGGGTGCTCAGTGCTCAGGGTGCTGGGTGCTCAGTGCTCAGGGTGCTGGGTGCTCAGTGCTCAGAGTGCTGGGTGCTCAGTACTCAGGGTGCTCGGGTGCTCAGTGCTTGGGGTGTTGGGTGCTCAGTGCTCAGGGTGCTGGGTGCTCAGTGCTCAGGGTGCTGGGTGCTCAGTTTTCTTGGTGCTGGGTGCTCAGTGCTCGGGGTGCTGGTTGCTCAGTGCTCGGGGTGCTCGGTGCTCAGTGCTCAGTACTCAGGGTGCTCAGTGCTCAGGGTTCTGGGTGCTCAGTGCTCGTTGTGCTGGGTGCTCAGTCCTCAGGGTGCTGGGTGCTCAGTCCTCGGGGTGCTTGGTGCTCAGTGCTCAGGGTGCTGGGTGCTCAGTACTCAGGGTGCTCAGTACTCAGGGTGCTGGGTGCTCAGTGCTCAGGGTGCTGGGTGCTCAGTGCTCAGGGTGCTGGGTGCTCAGTTCTCAGGGTGCTCGGTGCTCAGTGCTCAGGGTGCTGGGTGCTCAGTACTAATGGTGCTTTGTGCTCAGTACTCAGGGTGCTCATGGCTAAGTACTCAGGGTACTCAGTGCTCAGTACTCAGGGTGCTCAGTGCTCAGGGTGCTGGGTGCTCAGTGCTCGGGGTGCTGGGTGCTCAGTCCTCAGGGTGCTGGGTGCTCAGTGCTCAGGGTGCTCGGTGCTCAGTGCTCAGGGTGCTGGGTGCTCAGTACTCAGTTTGCTGGGTGCTCAGTGCTCGGGGTGCTAGGTGCTCAGTACTCAGGGTGCTGGGTGCTCAGTACTCGGGTGCTGGGTGCTCAGTTCTCAGGGTCCTGGGTGCTCAGTGCTCGGGGTGCTGGGTGCTCAGTGCTCAGTACTCAGGGTGCTGGGTCCTCAGTGCTCGGGGTGCTGGGTGCTCAGTGCTCAGTACTCAGGGTGCTGGGTGCTCAGTGCTCCGGGTGCTGGGTGCTTAGTGCTCAGGGTGCTGGGTGCTCAGTGCTCAGGGTGCTGGGTACTCAGTGCTCGGGGTGCTGGGTGATCAGTACTCAGGGTGCTGGGTGCTCTGTACTCAGGGTGCTGGGTGCTCAGTGCTCGGGGTGCTGGGTGCTCAGTGCTCGGGGTGCTGGGTGCTCAGTGCTCGGGGTGCTCAGTACTCAGGGTGCTGTGTGTTCAGTGTTCAGGGTGCTGGGTGCTCAGTACTCAGGGTGCTCGGTGCATAGTACTCAGGGTGCTGGGTGCTCAGTACTCCGGGTGCTGGGTGATCAGTGCTCGGGGTGCTCGGTGCTCAGTGCTCAAGGTGCTGGGTAGTCAGTACTCGGGTGCACATTGCTCAGGGTGCTGGGTGCTCAGTGCTCAGGGTGCTGGGTGCTCAGTGCTCAGGGTGCTGGTTGCTCAGTGCTCAGGGTGCTGGGTGCTCAGTGCTCGGGGTGCTGGGTGCTCAGTACTCAGGGTGCTGGGTGCTCAGTGCTCAGGGTGCTCGGTGCTCAGTACGCTGGGTGCTCAGTACTCAGGGTGCTGGGTGCTCAGTACTCAGGGTGCTGGGTGCTCAGTACTCAGGGTGCTGGGTGCTCAGTGCTCAGGGTGCTCGGTGCTCAGTACGCTGGGTGCTCAGTACTCAGGGTGCTGTGTGCTCAGTACTCAGGGTGCTGGGTGCTCAGTACTCAGGGTGCTGAGTGCTCAGTACTCAGGGTGCTCGGTGCTCAGTACGCAGGGTGCTCAGTGCTCAGTGCTCGGGGTGCTGGGTGCTCAGTGCTCGGGGTGCTCGGAGCTCAGTACTCAGGGTGCGGGGTGCTCAGTGCTCGGGGTGCTCGGTGCTCAGTACGTTGGGTGCTGACTACTCAGGGTGCTGTGTGCTCAGTGCTCAGGGTGCTGGGTGCTCAGCGCTCAGGGTGCTGGGTGCTCAGTGCTCAGGGTGCTGGGTGCTCAGTACTCAGGGTGCTGGGTGCGCAGTGCTCGGGGTGCTGGGTGCTCAGTGCTCAGGGTGCTGGGTGCTCAGTGCTCAGGGTGCTGAGTGCTCAGTGCTCGGGGTGCTGGGTGCTCAGTGCTCGGGGTGCTGGGTGCTCAGTGCTCGGGTTGCTGCGTGCTCAGTGCTCGGGGTGCTGGGTGCTCAGTACTCGGGGTGCTGGGTGCTCAGTACTCAGGGTGCTGGGTGCTCAGTGCTCAGGGTGCTGGGTGCTCAGTGCTCAGGGTGCTGGTTGCTCAGTGCTCAGGGTGCTGGGTGCTCAGTGCTCGGGTGCTGGGTGCTCAGTACTCAGGGTGCTGGGTGCTCAGTGCTCAGGGTGCTCGCTGCTCAGTACGCTGGGTGCTCAGTACTCAGGGTGCTGGGTGCTCAGTACTCAGGGTGCTGGGTGCTCAGTACTCAGGGTGCTGGGTGCTCAGTGCTCAGGGTGCTCGGTGCTCAGTACGCTGGGTGCTCAGTACTCAGGGTGCTGGGTGCTCAGTACTCAGGGTGCTGGGTGCTCAGTACTCAGGGTGCTGGGTGCTCAGTACTCAGGGTGCTCGGTGCTCAGTACGCAGGGTGCTCAGTGCTCAGTGCTCGGGGTGCTGGGTGCTCAGTGCTCAGGGTGCTGGGTCCTCAGTGCTCGGGGTGCTGGGTGCTCAGTGCTCGGGGTGCTCGGAGCTCAGTACTCAGGGTGCGGGGTGCTCAGTGCTCGGGGTGCTCGGTGCTCAGTACTCAGGGTGCTGGGTGCGCAGTGCTCGGGGTGCTGGGTGCTCAGTGCTCAGGGTGCTGGGTGCTCAGTGCTCAGGGTGCTGGGTGCTCAGTACTCAGGGTGCTGGGTGCGCAGTGCTCGGGGTGCTGGGTGCTCAGTGCTCAGGGTGCTGGGTGCTCAGTGCTCAGGGTGCTGAGTGCTCAGTGCTCGGGGTGCTGGGTGCTCAGTGCTCGGGGTGCTGGGTGCTCAGTGCTCGGGTTGCTGCGTGCTCAGTGCTCGGGGTGCTGGGTGCTCAGGACTCGGGGTGCTGGGTGCTCAGTACTCAGGGTGCTGGGTGCTCAGTGCTCAGGGTGCTGGGTGCTCAGTGCTCAGGGTGCTGGTTGCTCAGTGCTCAGGGTGCTGGGTGCTCAGTGCTCGGGTGCTGGGTGCTCAGTACTCAGGGTGCTGGGTGCTCAGTGCTCAGGGTGCTCGCTGCTCAGTACGCTGGGTGCTCAGTACTCAGGGTGCTGGGTGCTCAGTACTCAGGGTGCTGGGTGCTCAGTACTCAGGGTGCTGGGTGCTCAGTGCTCAGGGTGCTCGGTGCTCAGTACGCTGGGTGCTCAGTACTCAGGGTGCTGGGTGCTCAGTACTCAGGGTGCTGGGTGCTCAGTACTCAGGGTGCTGGGTGCTCAGTACTCAGGGTGCTCGGTGCTCAGTACGCAGGGTGCTCAGTGCTCAGTGCTCGGGGTGCTGGGTGCTCAGTGCTCAGGGTGCTGGGTCCTCAGTGCTCGGGGTGCTGGGTGCTCAGTGCTCGGGGTGCTCGGAGCTCAGTACTCAGGGTGCGGGGTGCTCAGTGCTCGGGGTGCTCGGTGCTCAGTACGTTGGGTGCTGAATACTCAGGGTGCTGTGTGCTCAGTGCTCAGGGTGCTGGGTGCTCAGCGCTCAGGGTGCTGGGTGCTCAGTGCTCAGGGTGCTGGGTGCTCAGTACTCAGGGTGCTGGGTGCGCAGTGCTCGGGGTGCTGGGTGCTCAGTGCTCAGGGTGCTGGGTGCTCAGTGCTCAGGGTGCTGAGTGCTCAGTGCTCGGGGTGCTGGGTGCTCAGTGCTCGGGGTGCTGGGTGCTCAGTGCTCGGGTTGCTGCGTGCTCAGTGCTCGGGGTGCTGGGTGCTCAGTACTCGGGGTGCTGGGTGCTCAGTACTCAGGGTGCTGGGTGCTCAGTGCTCAGGGTGCTGGGTGCTCAGTGCTCAGGGTGCTGGTTGCTCAGTGCTCAGGGTGCTGGGTGCTCAGTGCTCGGGTGCTGGGTGCTCAGTACTCAGGGTGCTGGGTGCTCAGTGCTCAGGGTGCTCGGTGCTCAGTACGCTGGGTGCTCAGTACTCAGGGTGCTGGGTGCTCAGTACTCAGGGTGCTGGGTGCTCAGTACTCAGGGTGCTGGGTGCTCAGTGCTCAGGGTGCTCGGTGCTCAGTACGCTGGGTGCTCAGTACTCAGGGTGCTGGGTGCTCAGTACTCAGGGTGCTGGGTGCTCAGTACTCAGGGTGCTGGGTGCTCAGTACTCAGGGTGCTCGGTGCTCAGTACGCAGGGTGCTCAGTGCTCAGTGCTCGGGGTGCTGGGTGCTCAGTGCTCAGGGTGCTGGGTCCTCAGTGCTCGGGGTGCTGGGTGCTCAGTGCTCAGGGTGCTGGGTGCTCAGTGCTCAGGGTGCTGGGTGCTCAGTGCTCAGAGTGCTGGGTGCTCAGTACTCAGGGTGCTCGGGTGCTCAGTGCTTGGGGTGTTGGGTGCTCAGTGCTCAGGGTGCTGGGTGCTCAGTGCTCAGGGTGCTGGGTGCTCAGTTTTCTTGGTGCTGGGTGCTCAGTGCTCGGGGTGCTGGTTGCTCAGTGCTCGGGGTGCTCGGTGCTCAGTGCTCAGTACTCAGGGTGCTCAGTGCTCAGGGTGCTGGGTGCTCAGTGCTCGTTGTGCTGGGTGCTCAGTCCTCAGGGTGCTGGGTGCTCAGTCCTCGGGGTGCTTGGTGCTCAGTGCTCAGGGTGCTGGGTGCTCAGTACTCAGGGTGCTCAGTACTCAGGGTGCTGGGTGCTCAGTGCTCAGGGTGCTGGGTGCTCAGTGCTCAGGGTGCTGGGTGCTCAGTGCTCAGGGTGCTCGGTGCTCAGTGCTCAGGGTGCTGGGTGCTCAGTACTAATGGTGCTTTGTGCTCAGTACTCAGGGTGCTCATGGCTAAGTACTCAGGGTACTCAGTGCTCAGTACTCAGGGTGCTCAGTGCTCAGGGTGCTGGGTGCTCAGTGCTCGGGGTGCTGGGTGCTCAGTCCTCAGGGTGCTGGGTGCTCAGTGCTCAGGGTGCTCGGTGCTCAGTGCTCAGGGTGCTGGGTGCTCAGTACTCAGTTTGCTGGGTGCTCAGTGCTCGGGGTGCTAGGTGCTCAGTACTCAGGGTGCTGGGTGCTCAGTACTCGGGTGCTGGGTGCTCAGTTCTCAGGGTCCTGGGTGCTCAGTGCTCGGGGTGCTGGGTGCTCAGTGCTCAGTACTCAGGGTGCTGGGTCCTCAGTGCTCGGGGTGCTGGGTGCTCAGTGCTCAGTACTCAGGGTGCTGGGTGCTCAGTGCTCCGGGTGCTGGGTGCTTAGTGCTCAGGGTGCTGGGTGCTCAGTGCTCAGGGTGCTGGGTACTCAGTGCTCGGGGTGCTGGGTGATCAGTACTCAGGGTGCTGGGTGCTCTGTACTCAGGGTGCTGGGTGCTCAGTGCTCGGGGTGCTGGGTGCTCAGTGCTCGGGGTGCTGGGTGCTCAGTGCTCGGGGTGCTCAGTACTCAGGGTGCTGTGTGTTCAGTGCTCAGGGTGCTGGGTGCTCAGTACTCAGGGTGCTCGGTGCATAGTACTCAGGGTGCTGGGTGCTCAGTACTCCGGGTGCTGGGTGATCAGTGCTCGGGGTGCTCGGTGCTCAGTGCTCAAGGTGCTGGGTAGTCAGTACTCGGGTGCACATTGCTCAGGGTGCTGGGTGCTCAGTGCTCAGGGTGCTGGGTGCTCAGTGCTCAGGGTGCTGGTTGCTCAGTGCTCAGGGTGCTGGGTGCTCAGTGCTCGGGGTGCTGGGTGCTCAGTACTCAGGGTGCTGGGTGCTCAGTGCTCAGGGTGCTCGGTGCTCAGTACGCTGGGTGCTCAGTACTCAGGGTGCTGGGTGCTCAGTACTCAGGGTGCTGGGTGCTCAGTACTCAGGGTGCTGGGTGCTCAGTGCTCAGGGTGCTCGGTGCTCAGTACGCTGGGTGCTCAGTACTCAGGGTGCTGTGTGCTCAGTACTCAGGGTGCTGGGTGCTCAGTACTCAGGGTGCTGAGTGCTCAGTACTCAGGGTGCTCGGTGCTCAGTACGCAGGGTGCTCAGTGCTCAGTGCTCGGGGTGCTGGGTGCTCAGTGCTCGGGGTGCTCGGAGCTCAGTACTCAGGGTGCGGGGTGCTCAGTGCTCGGGGTGCTCGGTGCTCAGTACGTTGGGTGCTGACTACTCAGGGTGCTGTGTGCTCAGTGCTCAGGGTGCTGGGTGCTCAGCGCTCAGGGTGCTGGGTGCTCAGTGCTCAGGGTGCTGGGTGCTCAGTACTCAGGGTGCTGGGTGCGCAGTGCTCGGGGTGCTGGGTGCTCAGTGCTCAGGGTGCTGGGTGCTCAGTGCTCAGGGTGCTGAGTGCTCAGTGCTCGGGGTGCTGGGTGCTCAGTGCTCGGGGTGCTGGGTGCTCAGTGCTCGGGTTGCTGCGTGCTCAGTGCTCGGGGTGCTGGGTGCTCAGTACTCGGGGTGCTGGGTGCTCAGTACTCAGGGTGCTGGGTGCTCAGTGCTCAGGGTGCTGGGTGCTCAGTGCTCAGGGTGCTGGTTGCTCAGTGCTCAGGGTGCTGGGTGCTCAGTGCTCGGGTGCTGGGTGCTCAGTACTCAGGGTGCTGGGTGCTCAGTGCTCAGGGTGCTCGCTGCTCAGTACGCTGGGTGCTCAGTACTCAGGGTGCTGGGTGCTCAGTACTCAGGGTGCTGGGTGCTCAGTACTCAGGGTGCTGGGTGCTCAGTGCTCAGGGTGCTCGGTGCTCAGTACGCTGGGTGCTCAGTACTCAGGGTGCTGGGTGCTCAGTACTCAGGGTGCTGGGTGCTCAGTACTCAGGGTGCTGGGTGCTCAGTACTCAGGGTGCTCGGTGCTCAGTACGCAGGGTGCTCAGTGCTCAGTGCTCGGGGTGCTGGGTGCTCAGTGCTCAGGGTGCTGGGTCCTCAGTGCTCGGGGTGCTGGGTGCTCAGTGCTCGGGGTGCTCGGAGCTCAGTACTCAGGGTGCGGGGTGCTCAGTGCTCGGGGTGCTCGGTGCTCAGTACTCAGGGTGCTGGGTGCGCAGTGCTCGGGGTGCTGGGTGCTCAGTGCTCAGGGTGCTGGGTGCTCAGTGCTCAGGGTGCTGGGTGCTCAGTACTCAGGGTGCTGGGTGCGCAGTGCTCGGGGTGCTGGGTGCTCAGTGCTCAGGGTGCTGGGTGCTCAGTGCTCAGGGTGCTGAGTGCTCAGTGCTCGGGGTGCTGGGTGCTCAGTGCTCGGGGTGCTGGGTGCTCAGTGCTCGGGTTGCTGCGTGCTCAGTGCTCGGGGTGCTGGGTGCTCAGGACTCGGGGTGCTGGGTGCTCAGTACTCAGGGTGCTGGGTGCTCAGTGCTCAGGGTGCTGGGTGCTCAGTGCTCAGGGTGCTGGTTGCTCAGTGCTCAGGGTGCTGGGTGCTCAGTGCTCGGGTGCTGGGTGCTCAGTACTCAGGGTGCTGGGTGCTCAGTGCTCAGGGTGCTCGCTGCTCAGTACGCTGGGTGCTCAGTACTCAGGGTGCTGGGTGCTCAGTACTCAGGGTGCTGGGTGCTCAGTACTCAGGGTGCTGGGTGCTCAGTGCTCAGGGTGCTCGGTGCTCAGTACGCTGGGTGCTCAGTACTCAGGGTGCTGGGTGCTCAGTACTCAGGGTGCTGGGTGCTCAGTACTCAGGGTGCTGGGTGCTCAGTACTCAGGGTGCTCGGTGCTCAGTACGCAGGGTGCTCAGTGCTCAGTGCTCGGGGTGCTGGGTGCTCAGTGCTCAGGGTGCTGGGTCCTCAGTGCTCGGGGTGCTGGGTGCTCAGTGCTCGGGGTGCTCGGAGCTCAGTACTCAGGGTGCGGGGTGCTCAGTGCTCGGGGTGCTCGGTGCTCAGTACGTTGGGTGCTGAATACTCAGGGTGCTGTGTGCTCAGTGCTCAGGGTGCTGGGTGCTCAGCGCTCAGGGTGCTGGGTGCTCAGTGCTCAGGGTGCTGGGTGCTCAGTACTCAGGGTGCTGGGTGCGCAGTGCTCGGGGTGCTGGGTGCTCAGTGCTCAGGGTGCTGGGTGCTCAGTGCTCAGGGTGCTGAGTGCTCAGTGCTCGGGGTGCTGGGTGCTCAGTGCTCGGGGTGCTGGGTGCTCAGTGCTCGGGTTGCTGCGTGCTCAGTGCTCGGGGTGCTGGGTGCTCAGTACTCGGGGTGCTGGGTGCTCAGTACTCAGGGTGCTGGGTGCTCAGTGCTCAGGGTGCTGGGTGCTCAGTGCTCAGGGTGCTGGTTGCTCAGTGCTCAGGGTGCTGGGTGCTCAGTGCTCGGGTGCTGGGTGCTCAGTACTCAGGGTGCTGGGTGCTCAGTGCTCAGGGTGCTCGGTGCTCAGTACGCTGGGTGCTCAGTACTCAGGGTGCTGGGTGCTCAGTACTCAGGGTGCTGGGTGCTCAGTACTCAGGGTGCTGGGTGCTCAGTGCTCAGGGTGCTCGGTGCTCAGTACGCTGGGTGCTCAGTACTCAGGGTGCTGGGTGCTCAGTACTCAGGGTGCTGGGTGCTCAGTACTCAGGG
Source organism: Microtus oregoni (assembly GCF_018167655.1). Classification (NCBI taxonomy): domain Eukaryota; kingdom Metazoa; phylum Chordata; class Mammalia; order Rodentia; family Cricetidae; genus Microtus; species Microtus oregoni. The sequence goes on from NW_024544706.1 coordinate 1,536,127, forward strand.
TGCTGGGTGCTCAGTACTCAGGGTGCTCGGTGCTCAGTACGCAGGGTGCTCAGTGCTCAGTGCTCGGGGTGCTGGGTGCTCAGTGCTCAGGGTGCTGGGTCCTCAGTGCTCGGGGTGCTGGGTGCTCAGTGCTCAGGGTGCTGGGTGCTCAGTGCTCAGGGTGCTGGGTGCTCAGTGCTCAGAGTGCTGGGTGCTCAGTACTCAGGGTGCTCGGGTGCTCAGTGCTTGGGGTGTTGGGTGCTCAGTGCTCAGGGTGCTGGGTGCTCAGTGCTCAGGGTGCTGGGTGCTCAGTTTTCTTGGTGCTGGGTGCTCAGTGCTCGGGGTGCTGGTTGCTCAGTGCTCGGGGTGCTCGGTGCTCAGTGCTCAGTACTCAGGGTGCTCAGTGCTCAGGGTGCTGGGTGCTCAGTGCTCGTTGTGCTGGGTGCTCAGTCCTCAGGGTGCTGGGTGCTCAGTCCTCGGGGTGCTTGGTGCTCAGTGCTCAGGGTGCTGGGTGCTCAGTACTCAGGGTGCTCAGTACTCAGGGTGCTGGGTGCTCAGTGCTCAGGGTGCTGGGTGCTCAGTGCTCAGGGTGCTGGGTGCTCAGTGCTCAGGGTGCTCGGTGCTCAGTGCTCAGGGTGCTGGGTGCTCAGTACTAATGGTGCTTTGTGCTCAGTACTCAGGGTGCTCATGGCTAAGTACTCAGGGTACTCAGTGCTCAGTACTCAGGGTGCTCAGTGCTCAGGGTGCTGGGTGCTCAGTGCTCGGGGTGCTGGGTGCTCAGTCCTCAGGGTGCTGGGTGCTCAGTGCTCAGGGTGCTCGGTGCTCAGTGCTCAGGGTGCTGGGTGCTCAGTACTCAGTTTGCTGGGTGCTCAGTGCTCGGGGTGCTAGGTGCTCAGTACTCAGGGTGCTGGGTGCTCAGTACTCGGGTGCTGGGTGCTCAGTTCTCAGGGTCCTGGGTGCTCAGTGCTCGGGGTGCTGGGTGCTCAGTGCTCAGTACTCAGGGTGCTGGGTCCTCAGTGCTCGGGGTGCTGGGTGCTCAGTGCTCAGTACTCAGGGTGCTGGGTGCTCAGTGCTCCGGGTGCTGGGTGCTTAGTGCTCAGGGTGCTGGGTGCTCAGTGCTCAGGGTGCTGGGTACTCAGTGCTCGGGGTGCTGGGTGATCAGTACTCAGGGTGCTGGGTGCTCTGTACTCAGGGTGCTGGGTGCTCAGTGCTCGGGGTGCTGGGTGCTCAGTGCTCGGGGTGCTGGGTGCTCAGTGCTCGGGGTGCTCAGTACTCAGGGTGCTGTGTGTTCAGTGCTCAGGGTGCTGGGTGCTCAGTACTCAGGGTGCTCGGTGCATAGTACTCAGGGTGCTGGGTGCTCAGTACTCCGGGTGCTGGGTGATCAGTGCTCGGGGTGCTCGGTGCTCAGTGCTCAAGGTGCTGGGTAGTCAGTACTCGGGTGCACATTGCTCAGGGTGCTGGGTGCTCAGTGCTCAGGGTGCTGGGTGCTCAGTGCTCAGGGTGCTGGTTGCTCAGTGCTCAGGGTGCTGGGTGCTCAGTGCTCGGGGTGCTGGGTGCTCAGTACTCAGGGTGCTGGGTGCTCAGTGCTCAGGGTGCTCGGTGCTCAGTACGCTGGGTGCTCAGTACTCAGGGTGCTGGGTGCTCAGTACTCAGGGTGCTGGGTGCTCAGTACTCAGGGTGCTGGGTGCTCAGTGCTCAGGGTGCTCGGTGCTCAGTACGCTGGGTGCTCAGTACTCAGGGTGCTGTGTGCTCAGTACTCAGGGTGCTGGGTGCTCAGTACTCAGGGTGCTGAGTGCTCAGTACTCAGGGTGCTTGGTGCTCAGTACGCAGGGTGCTCAGTGCTCAGTGCTCGGGGTGCTGGGTGCTCAGTGCTCGGGGTGCTCGGAGCTCAGTACTCAGGGTGCGGGGTGCTCAGTGCTCGGGGTGCTCGGTGCTCAGTACGTTGGGTGCTGACAACTCAGGGTGCTGTGTGCTCAGTGCTCAGGGTGCTGGGTGCTCAGCGCTCAGGGTGCTGGGTGCTCAGTGCTCAGGGTGCTGGGTGCTCAGTACTCAGGGTGCTGGGTGCGCAGTGCTCGGGGTGCTGGGTGCTCAGTGCTCAGGGTGCTGGGTGCTCAGTGCTCAGGGTGCTGAGTGCTCAGTGCTCGGGGTGCTGGGTGCTCAGTGCTCGGGGTGCTGGGTGCTCAGTGCTCGGGTTGCTGCGTGCTCAGTGCTCGGGGTGCTGGGTGCTCAGTACTCGGGGTGCTGGGTGCTCAGTACTCAGGGTGCTGGGTGCTCAGTGCTCAGGGTGCTGGGTGCTCAGTGCTCAGGGTGCTGGTTGCTCAGTGCTCAGGGTGCTGGGTGCTCAGTGCTCGGGTGCTGGGTGCTCAGTACTCAGGGTGCTGGGTGCTCAGTGCTCAGGGTGCTCGGTGCTCAGTACGCTGGGTGCTCAGTACTCAGGGTGCTGGGTGCTCAGTACTCAGGGTGCTGGGTGCTCAGTACTCAGGGTGCTGGGTGCTCAGTGCTCAGGGTGCTCGGTGCTCAGTACGCTGGGTGCTCAGTACTCAGGGTGCTGGGTGCTCAGTACTCAGGGTGCTGGGTGCTCAGTACTCAGGGTGCTGGGTGCTCAGTACTCAGGGTGCTCGGTGCTCAGTACGCAGGGTGCTCAGTGCTCAGTGCTCGGGGTGCTGGGTGCTCAGTGCTCAGGGTGCTGGGTCCTCAGTGCTCGGGGTGCTGGGTGCTCAGTGCTCAGGGTGCTGGGTGCTCAGTGCTCAGGGTGCTGGGTGCTCAGTGCTCAGAGTGCTGGGTGCTCAGTACTCAGGGTGCTCGGGTGCTCAGTGCTTGGGGTGTTGGGTGCTCAGTGCTCAGGGTGCTGGGTGCTCAGTGCTCAGGGTGCTGGGTGCTCAGTTTTCTTGGTGCTGGGTGCTCAGTGCTCGGGGTGCTGGTTGCTCAGTGCTCGGGGTGCTCGGTGCTCAGTGCTCAGTACTCAGGGTGCTCAGTGCTCAGGGTGCTGGGTGCTCAGTGCTCGGGGTGCTGGGTGCTCAGTCCTCAGGGTGCTGGGTGCTCAGTCCTCGGGGTGCTTGGTGCTCAGTGCTCAGGGTGCTGGGTGCTCAGTACTCAGGGTGCTCAGTACTCAGGGTGCTGGGTGCTCAGTGCTCAGGGTGCTGGGTGCTCAGTGCTCAGGGTGCTGGGTGCTCAGTGCTCAGGGTGCTCGGTGCTCAGTGCTCAGGGTGCTGGGTGCTCAGTACTAATGGTGCTTTGTGCTCAGTACTCAGGGTGCTCATGGCTAAGTACTCAGGGTACTCAGTGCTCAGTACTCAGGGTGCTCAGTGCTCAGGGTGCTGGGTGCTCAGTGCTCGGGGTGCTGGGTGCTCAGTCCTCAGGGTGCTGGGTGCTCAGTGCTCAGGGTGCTCGGTGCTCAGTGCTCAGGGTGCTGGGTGCTCAGTACTCAGTTTGCTGGGTGCTCAGTGCTCGGGGTGCTAGGTGCTCAGTACTCAGGGTGCTGGGTGCTCAGTACTCGGGTGCTGGGTGCTCAGTTCTCAGGGTCCTGGGTGCTCAGTGCTCGGGGTGCTGGGTGCTCAGTGCTCAGTACTCAGGGTGCTGGGTCCTCAGTGCTCGGGGTGCTGGGTGCTCAGTGCTCAGTACTCAGGGTGCTGGGTGCTCAGTGCTCCGGGTGCTGGGTGCTTAGTGCTCAGGGTGCTGGGTGCTCAGTGCTCAGGGTGCTGGGTACTCAGTGCTCGGGGTGCTGGGTGATCAGTACTCAGGGTGCTGGGTGCTCTGTACTCAGGGTGCTGGGTGCTCAGTGCTCGGGGTGCTGGGTGCTCAGTGCTCGGGGTGCTGGGTGCTCAGTGCTCGGGGTGCTCAGTACTCAGGGTGCTGTGTGTTCAGTGCTCAGGGTGCTGGGTGCTCAGTACTCAGGGTGCTCGGTGCATAGTACTCAGGGTGCTGGGTGCTCAGTACTCCGGGTGCTGGGTGATCAGTGCTCGGGGTGCTCGGTGCTCAGTGCTCAAGGTGCTGGGTAGTCAGTACTCGGGTGCACATTGCTCAGGGTGCTGGGTGCTCAGTACTCAGGGTGCTGGGTGCTCAGTGCTCAGGGTGCTCGGTGATCAGTACGTTGGGTGCTCAGTACTCAGGGTGCTGGGTGCTCAGTGCTCAGGGTGCTGGGTGCTCAGTGCTCAGGTTGCTGGGTGCTCAGTGCTCAGGGTGCTGGGTGCTCGGTGCTCAGGGTGCTGGGTGCTCCATGCTCGGGGTGCTGGGTGCTCAGTACTCAGGATGCTGGGTGCTCAGTGCTCAGGGTGCTCGGTGCTCAGTACGCTGGGTGCTCAGTACTCAGGGTGCTGGGTGCTCAGTACTCAGGGTGCTGGGTGCTCAGTACTCAGGGTGCTGGGTGCTCAGTGCTCAGGGTGCTCCGTGCTCAGTACGCTGGGTGCTCAGTACTCAGGGTGCTGGGTGCTCAGTACTCAGGGTGCTGGGTGCTCAGTACTCAGGGTGCTGGGTGCTCAGTACTCAGGGTGCTCGGTGCTCATTACGCAGGGTGCTCAGTGCTCAGTGCTCGGGGTGCTGGGTGCTCAGTGCTCAGGGTGCTGGGTCCTCAGTGCTAGGGGTGCTGGTTGCTCAGTGCTCAGGGTGCTGGGTGCTCAGTGCTCAGAGTGCTGGGTGCTCAGTACTCAGGGTGCTCGGGTGCTCAGTGCTTGGGGTGCTGGGTGCTCAGTGCTCAGGGTGCTGGGTGCTCAGTGCTCTTGGTGCTGGGTGCTCAGTGCTCGGGGTGCTCGGTGCTCAGTGCTCAGTACTCAGGGTGCTCAGTGCTCAGGGTGCTGGGTGCTCAGTGCTCGGGGTGCTGGGTGCTCAGTCCTCAGGGTGCTGGGTGCTCAGTGCTCGGGGTGCTGGGTGCTCAGTGCTCAGGGTGCTGGGTGCTCAGTACTCAGGGTGCTCAGTACTCAGGGTGCTGGGTGCTCAGTGCTCAGGGTGCTGGGTGCTCAGTGCTCAGGGTGCTCGGTGCTCAGTGCTCAGGGTGCTGGGTGCTCAGTACTAATGGTGCTTTGTGCTCAGTACTCAGGGTGCTCATGGCTAAGTACTCAGGGTGCTCAGTGCTCAGTACTCAGGGTGCTCAGTGCTCAGGGTGCTGGGTGCTCAGTGCTCGGGGTGCTGGGTGCTCAGTCCTCAGGGTGCTGGGTGCTCAGTGCTCAGGGTGCTCGGTGCTCAGTGCTCAGGGTGCTGGGTGCTCAGTACTAATGGTGCTTTGTGCTCAGTACTCAGGGTGCTCATGGCTAAGTACTCAGGGTGCTCAGTGCTCAGTACTCAGGGTGCTCAGTGCTCAGGGTGCTGGGTGCTCAGTGCTCGGGGTGCTGGGTGCTCAGTCCTCAGGGTGCTGGGTGCTCAGTGCTCAGGGTGCTCGGTGCTCAGTGCTCAGGGTGCTGGGTGCTCAGTACTCAGGGTGCTCAGTGCTCAGGGTGCTGGGTGCTCAGTGCTCTGGGTGCTGGGTGCTCAGTGCTCAGGGTGCTGGGTGCTCAGTGCTCAGGGTGCTGGGTGCTCGGTGCTCAGGATGCTGGGTGCTCCATGCTCGGGGTGCTGGGTGCTCAGTACTCAGGATGCTGGGTGCTCAGTGCTCAGGGTGCTCGGTGCTCAGTACGCTGGGTGCTCAGTACTCAGGGTGCTGGGTGCTCAGTACTCAGGGTGCTGGGTGCTCAGTACTCAGGGTGCTGGGTGCTCAGTGCTCAGGGTGCTCGGTGCTCAGTACGCTGGGTGCTCAGTACTCAGGGTGCTGGGTGCTCAGTACTCAGGGTGCTGGGTGCTCAGTACTCAGGGTGCTGGGTGCTCAGTACTCAGGGTGCTCGGTGCTCAGTACGCAGGGTGCTCAGTGCTCAGTGCTCGGGTTGCTGGGTGCTCAGTGCTCAGGGTGCTGGGTCCTCAGTGCTCGGGGTGCTGGGTGCTCAGTGCTCAGGGTGCTGGGTGCTCAGTGCTCAGAGTGCTGGGTGATCAGTACTCAGGGTGCTCGGGTGCTCAGGGCTTGGGGTGTTGGGTGCTCAGTACTCAGGGTGCTGTGTGCTCAGTGCTCAGGGTGCTGGGTGCTCAGTACTCAGGGTGCTGGGTGCTCAGTACTCAGGGTGCTGGGTGCTCAGTGCTCGGGGTGCTGGGTGCTCAGTGCACGGGGTGCTGGGTGCTCAGTACTCAGGGTGCTGGGTGCTCTGTACTCAGGGTGCTGGGTGCTCCGTGCTCGGGGTGCTGGGTGCTCAGTGCTCGGGGTGCTGGGTGCTCAGTGCTCGGGGTGCTCAGTACTCAGGGTGCTGTGTGTTCAGTGCTCAGGGTGCTGGGTGCTCAGTACTCAGGGTGCTCGGTGCATAGTACTCAGGGTGCTGGGTGCTCAGTACTCCGGGTGCTGGGTGATCAGTGCTCGGGGTGCTCGGTGCTCAGTGCTCAAGGTGCTGGGTAGTCAGTACTCGGGTGCACATTGCTCAGGGTGCTGGGTGCTCAGTACTCAGGGTGCTGGGTGCTCAGTGCTCAGGGTGCTCGGTGATCAGTACGTTGGGTGCTCAGTACTCAGGGTGCTGGGTGCTCAGTGCTCAGGGTGCTGGGTGCTCAGTGCTCAGGGTGCTGGGTGCTCAGTGCTCAGGGTGCTGGGTGCTCGGTGCTCAGGGTGCTGGGTGCTCCATGCTCGGGGTGCTGGGTGCTCAGTACTCAGGATGCTGGGTGCTCAGTGCTCAGGGTGCTCGGTGCTCAGTACGCTGGGTGCTCAGTACTCAGGGTGCTGGGTGCTCAGTACTCAGGGTGCTGGGTGCTCAGTACTCAGGGTGCTGGGTGCTCAGTGCTCAGGGTGCTCGGTGCTCAGTACGCTGGGTGCTCAGTACTCAGGGTGCTGGGTGCTCAGTACTCAGGGTGCTGGGTGCTCAGTACTCAGGGTGCTGGGTGCTCAGTACTCAGGGTGCTCGGTGCTCCGTACGCAGGTTGCTCAGTGCTCAGTGCTCGGGGTGCTGGGTGCTCAGTGCTCAGGGTGCTGGGTCCTCAGTGCTCGGGGTGCTGGGTGCTCAGTGCTCAGGGTGCTGGGTGCTCAGTGCTCAGAGTGCTGGGTGCTCAGTACTCAGGGTGCTCGGGTGCTCAGTGCTTGGGGTGTTGGGTGCTCAGTACTCAGGGTGCTGTGTGCTCAGTGCTCAGGGTGCTGGGTGCTCAGTACTCAGGGTGCTGGGTGCTCAGTACTCAGGGTGCTGGGTGCTCAGTGCTCGGGGTGCTGGGTGCTCAGTGCACGGGGTGCTGGGTGCTCAGTGCTCGGGGTGCTGGGTGCTCAGTGCTCAGGTTGCTGGGTGCTCAGTGCTCAGGGTGCTGGGTGCTCAGTGCTCTTGGTGCTGGGTGCTCAGTTCTCGGGGTGCTGGGTGCTCAGTGCTCGGGGTGCTCGGTGCTCAGTGCTCAGTACTCAGGGTGCTCAGTGCTCAGGGTGCTGGGTGCTCAGTGCTCGGGGTGCTGGGTGCTCAGTCCTCAGGGTGCTGGGTGCTCAGTGCTCGGGGTGCTGGGTGCTCAGTGCTCAGGGTGCTGGGTGCTCAGTACTCAGGGTGCTCAGTACTCAGGGTGCTGGGTGCTCAGTGCTCAGGGTGCTGGGTGCTCAGTGCTCAGGGTGCTGGGTGCTCAGTGCTCAGGGTGCTCGGTGCTCAGTACTAATGGTGCTTTGTGCTCAGTACTCAGGGTGCTCATGGCTAAGTACTCAGGGTGCTCAGTGCTCAGTACTCAGTGTGCTCAGTGCTCAGGGTGCTGGGTGCTCAGTGCTCGGGGTGCTGGGTGCTCAGTCCTCAGGGTGCTGGGTGCTCAGTACTCAGGGTGCTCGGTGCTCAGTGCTCAGGGTGCTGGGTGCTCAGTGCTCAGGGTGCTGGGTGCTCAGTGCTCAGAGTGCTGGGTGCTCAGTACTCAGGGTGCTCGGGTGCTCAGTGCTTGGGGTGTTGGGTGCTCAGTGCTCAGGGTGCTGGGTGCTCAGTGCTCAGGGTGCTGGGTGCTCAGTTTTCTTGGTGCTGGGTGCTCAGTGCTCGGGGTGCTGGTTGCTCAGTGCTCGGGGTGCTCGGTGCTCAGTGCTCAGTACTCAGGGTGCTCAGTGCTCAGGGTGCTGGGTGCTCAGTGCTCGGGGTGCTGGGTGCTCAGTCCTCAGGGTGCTGGGTGCTCAGTCCTCGGGGTGCTTGGTGCTCAGTGCTCAGGGTGCTGGGTGCTCAGTACTCAGGGTGCTCAGTACTCAGGGTGCTGGGTGCTCAGTGCTCAGGGTGCTGGGTGCTCAGTGCTCAGGGTGCTGGGTGCTCAGTGCTCAGGGTGCTCGGTGCTCAGTGCTCAGGGTGCTGGGTGCTCAGTACTAATGGTGCTTTGTGCTCAGTACTCAGGGTGCTCATGGCTAAGTACTCAGGGTACTCAGTGCTCAGTACTCAGGGTGCTCAGTGCTCAGGGTGCTGGGTGCTCAGTGCTCGGGGTGCTGGGTGCTCAGTCCTCAGGGTGCTGGGTGCTCAGTGCTCAGGGTGCTCGGTGCTCAGTGCTCAGGGTGCTGGGTGCTCAGTACTCAGTTTGCTGGGTGCTCAGTGCTCGGGGTGCTAGGTGCTCAGTACTCAGGGTGCTGGGTGCTCAGTACTCGGGTGCTGGGTGCTCAGTTCTCAGGGTCCTGGGTGCTCAGTGCTCGGGGTGCTGGGTGCTCAGTGCTCAGTACTCAGGGTGCTGGGTCCTCAGTGCTCGGGGTGCTGGGTGCTCAGTGCTCAGTACTCAGGGTGCTGGGTGCTCAGTGCTCCGGGTGCTGGGTGCTTAGTGCTCAGGGTGCTGGGTGCTCAGTGCTCAGGGTGCTGGGTACTCAGTGCTCGGGGTGCTGGGTGATCAGTACTCAGGGTGCTGGGTGCTCTGTACTCAGGGTGCTGGGTGCTCAGTGCTCGGGGTGCTGGGTGCTCAGTGCTCGGGGTGCTGGGTGCTCAGTGCTCGGGGTGCTCAGTACTCAGGGTGCTGTGTGTTCAGTGCTCAGGGTGCTGGGTGCTCAGTACTCAGGGTGCTCGGTGCATAGTACTCAGGGTGCTGGGTGCTCAGTACTCCGGGTGCTGGGTGATCAGTGCTCGGGGTGCTCGGTGCTCAGTGCTCAAGGTGCTGGGTAGTCAGTACTCGGGTGCACATTGCTCAGGGTGCTGGGTGCTCAGTACTCAGGGTGCTGGGTGCTCAGTGCTCAGGGTGCTCGGTGATCAGTACGTTGGGTGCTCAGTACTCAGGGTGCTGGGTGCTCAGTGCTCAGGGTGCTGGGTGCTCAGTGCTCAGGTTGCTGGGTGCTCAGTGCTCAGGGTGCTGGGTGCTCGGTGCTCAGGGTGCTGGGTGCTCCATGCTCGGGGTGCTGGGTGCTCAGTACTCAGGATGCTGGGTGCTCAGTGCTCAGGGTGCTCGGTGCTCAGTACGCTGGGTGCTCAGTACTCAGGGTGCTGGGTGCTCAGTACTCAGGGTGCTGGGTGCTCAGTACTCAGGGTGCTGGGTGCTCAGTGCTCAGGGTGCTCCGTGCTCAGTACGCTGGGTGCTCAGTACTCAGGGTGCTGGGTGCTCAGTACTCAGGGTGCTGGGTGCTCAGTACTCAGGGTGCTGGGTGCTCAGTACTCAGGGTGCTCGGTGCTCATTACGCAGGGTGCTCAGTGCTCAGTGCTCGGGGTGCTGGGTGCTCAGTGCTCAGGGTGCTGGGTCCTCAGTGCTAGGGGTGCTGGTTGCTCAGTGCTCAGGGTGCTGGGTGCTCAGTGCTCAGAGTGCTGGGTGCTCAGTACTCAGGGTGCTCGGGTGCTCAGTGCTTGGGGTGCTGGGTGCTCAGTGCTCAGGGTGCTGGGTGCTCAGTGCTCTTGGTGCTGGGTGCTCAGTGCTCGGGGTGCTCGGTGCTCAGTGCTCAGTACTCAGGGTGCTCAGTGCTCAGGGTGCTGGGTGCTCAGTGCTCGGGGTGCTGGGTGCTCAGTCCTCAGGGTGCTGGGTGCTCAGTGCTCGGGGTGCTGGGTGCTCAGTGCTCAGGGTGCTGGGTGCTCAGTACTCAGGGTGCTCAGTACTCAGGGTGCTGGGTGCTCAGTGCTCAGGGTGCTGGGTGCTCAGTGCTCAGGGTGCTCGGTGCTCAGTGCTCAGGGTGCTGGGTGCTCAGTACTAATGGTGCTTTGTGCTCAGTACTCAGGGTGCTCATGGCTAAGTACTCAGGGTGCTCAGTGCTCAGTACTCAGGGTGCTCAGTGCTCAGGGTGCTGGGTGCTCAGTGCTCGGGGTGCTGGGTGCTCAGTCCTCAGGGTGCTGGGTGCTCAGTGCTCAGGGTGCTCGGTGCTCAGTGCTCAGGGTGCTGGGTGCTCAGTACTAATGGTGCTTTGTGCTCAGTACTCAGGGTGCTCATGGCTAAGTACTCAGGGTGCTCAGTGCTCAGTACTCAGGGTGCTCAGTGCTCAGGGTGCTGGGTGCTCAGTGCTCGGGGTGCTGGGTGCTCAGTCCTCAGGGTGCTGGGTGCTCAGTGCTCAGGGTGCTCGGTGCTCAGTGCTCAGGGTGCTGGGTGCTCAGTACTCAGGGTGCTCAGTGCTCAGGGTGCTGGGTGCTCAGTGCTCTGGGTGCTGGGTGCTCAGTGCTCAGGGTGCTGGGTGCTCAGTGCTCAGGGTGCTGGGTGCTCGGTGCTCAGGATGCTGGGTGCTCCATGCTCGGGGTGCTGGGTGCTCAGTACTCAGGATGCTGGGTGCTCAGTGCTCAGGGTGCTCGGTGCTCAGTACGCTGGGTGCTCAGTACTCAGGGTGCTGGGTGCTCAGTACTCAGGGTGCTGGGTGCTCAGTACTCAGGGTGCTGGGTGCTCAGTGCTCAGGGTGCTCGGTGCTCAGTACGCTGGGTGCTCAGTACTCAGGGTGCTGGGTGCTCAGTACTCAGGGTGCTGGGTGCTCAGTACTCAGGGTGCTGGGTGCTCAGTACTCAGGGTGCTCGGTGCTCAGTACGCAGGGTGCTCAGTGCTCAGTGCTCGGGTTGCTGGGTGCTCAGTGCTCAGGGTGCTGGGTCCTCAGTGCTCGGGGTGCTGGGTGCTCAGTGCTCAGGGTGCTGGGTGCTCAGTGCTCAGAGTGCTGGGTGATCAGTACTCAGGGTGCTCGGGTGCTCAGGGCTTGGGGTGTTGGGTGCTCAGTACTCAGGGTGCTGTGTGCTCAGTGCTCAGGGTGCTGGGTGCTCAGTACTCAGGGTGCTGGGTGCTCAGTACTCAGGGTGCTGGGTGCTCAGTGCTCGGGGTGCTGGGTGCTCAGTGCACGGGGTGCTGGGTGCTCAGTACTCAGGGTGCTGGGTGCTCTGTACTCAGGGTGCTGGGTGCTCCGTGCTCGGGGTGCTGGGTGCTCAGTGCTCGGGGTGCTGGGTGCTCAGTGCTCGGGGTGCTCAGTACTCAGGGTGCTGTGTGTTCAGTGCTCAGGGTGCTGGGTGCTCAGTACTCAGGGTGCTCGGTGCATAGTACTCAGGGTGCTGGGTGCTCAGTACTCCGGGTGCTGGGTGATCAGTGCTCGGGGTGCTCGGTGCTCAGTGCTCAAGGTGCTGGGTAGTCAGTACTCGGGTGCACATTGCTCAGGGTGCTGGGTGCTCAGTACTCAGGGTGCTGGGTGCTCAGTGCTCAGGGTGCTCGGTGATCAGTACGTTGGGTGCTCAGTACTCAGGGTGCTGGGTGCTCAGTGCTCAGGGTGCTGGGTGCTCAGTGCTCAGGGTGCTGGGTGCTCAGTGCTCAGGGTGCTGGGTGCTCGGTGCTCAGGGTGCTGGGTGCTCCATGCTCGGGGTGCTGGGTGCTCAGTACTCAGGATGCTGGGTGCTCAGTGCTCAGGGTGCTCGGTGCTCAGTACGCTGGGTGCTCAGTACTCAGGGTGCTGGGTGCTCAGTACTCAGGGTGCTGGGTGCTCAGTACTCAGGGTGCTGGGTGCTCAGTGCTCAGGGTGCTCGGTGCTCAGTACGCTGGGTGCTCAGTACTCAGGGTGCTGGGTGCTCAGTACTCAGGGTGCTGGGTGCTCAGTACTCAGGGTGCTGGGTGCTCAGTACTCAGGGTGCTCGGTGCTCCGTACGCAGGTTGCTCAGTGCTCAGTGCTCGGGGTGCTGGGTGCTCAGTGCTCAGGGTGCTGGGTCCTCAGTGCTCGGGGTGCTGGGTGCTCAGTGCTCAGGGTGCTGGGTGCTCAGTGCTCAGAGTGCTGGGTGCTCAGTACTCAGGGTGCTCGGGTGCTCAGTGCTTGGGGTGTTGGGTGCTCAGTACTCAGGGTGCTGTGTGCTCAGTGCTCAGGGTGCTGGGTGCTCAGTACTCAGGGTGCTGGGTGCTCAGTACTCAGGGTGCTGGGTGCTCAGTGCTCGGGGTGCTGGGTGCTCAGTGCACGGGGTGCTGGGTGCTCAGTGCTCGGGGTGCTGGGTGCTCAGTGCTCAGGTTGCTGGGTGCTCAGTGCTCAGGGTGCTGGGTGCTCAGTGCTCTTGGTGCTGGGTGCTCAGTTCTCGGGGTGCTGGGTGCTCAGTGCTCGGGGTGCTCGGTGCTCAGTGCTCAGTACTCAGGGTGCTCAGTGCTCAGGGTGCTGGGTGCTCAGTGCTCGGGGTGCTGGGTGCTCAGTCCTCAGGGTGCTGGGTGCTCAGTGCTCGGGGTGCTGGGTGCTCAGTGCTCAGGGTGCTGGGTGCTCAGTACTCAGGGTGCTCAGTACTCAGGGTGCTGGGTGCTCAGTGCTCAGGGTGCTGGGTGCTCAGTGCTCAGGGTGCTGGGTGCTCAGTGCTCAGGGTGCTCGGTGCTCAGTACTAATGGTGCTTTGTGCTCAGTACTCAGGGTGCTCATGGCTAAGTACTCAGGGTGCTCAGTGCTCAGTACTCAGTGTGCTCAGTGCTCAGGGTGCTGGGTGCTCAGTGCTCGGGGTGCTGGGTGCTCAGTCCTCAGGGTGCTGGGTGCTCAGTACTCAGGGTGCTCGGTGCTCAGTGCTCAGGGTGCTGGGTGCTCAGTACTCAGGGTGCTCAGTGCTCAGTGTGCTGGGTGCTCAGTGCTCAGGGTGCTGGGTGCTCAGTGCTCAGGGTGCTGGGTGCTCAGTGCTCAGGGTGCTGGGTGCTCGGTGCTCAGGGTGCTGGGTGCTCCATGCTCGGGGTGCTGGGTGCTCAGTACTCAGGATGCTGGGTGCTCAGTGCTCAGGGTGCTCGGTGCTCAGTACGCTGGGTGCTCAGTACTCAGGGTGCTGGGTGCTCATTACTCAGGGTGCTGGGTGCTCAGTACTCAGGGTGCTGGGTGCTCAGTGCTCAGGGTGCTCGGTGCTCAGTACGCTGGGTGCTCAGTACTCAGGGTGCTGGGTGCTCAGTACTCAGGGTGCTGGGTGCTCAGTACTCAGGGTGCTGGGTGCTCAGTACTCAGGGTGCTCGGTGCTCAGTACGCAGGGTGCTCAGTGCTCAGTGCTCGGGGTGCTGGGTGCTTAGTGCTCAGGGTGCTGGGTCCTCAGTGCTCGGGGTGCTGGGTGCTCAGTGCTCAGGGTGCTGGGTGCTCAGTGCTCAGAGTGCTGGGTGATCAGTACTCAGGGTGCTCGGGTGCTCAGGGCTTGGGGTGTTGGGTGCTCAGTACTCAGGGTGCTGTGTGCTCAGTGCTCAGGGTGCTGGGTGCTCAGTACTCAGGGTGCTGGGTGCTCAGTACTCAGGGTGCTGGGTGCTCAGTGCTCGGGGTGCTGGGTGCTCAGTGCACGGGGTGCTGGGTGCTCAGTGCTCGGGGTGCTGGGTGCTCAGTGCTCAGGGTGCTGGGTGCTCAGTGCTCAGGGTGCTGGGTGCTCAGTGCTCTTGGTGCTGGGTGCTCAGTTCTCGGGGTGCTGGGTGCTCAGTGCTCGGGGTGCTCGGTGCTCAGTGCTCAGTACTCAGGGTGCTCAGTGCTCAGGGTGCTGGGTGCTCAGTGCTCGGGGTGCTGGGTGCTCAGTCCTCAGGGTGCTGGGTGCTCAGTGCTCGGGGTGCTGGGTGCTCAGTGCTCAGGGTGCTGGGTGCTCAGTACTCAGGGTGCTCAGTACTCAGGGTGCTGGGTGCTCAGTGCTCAGGGTGCTGGGTGCTCAGTGCTCAGGGTGCTGGGTGCTCAGTGCTCAGGGTGCTCGGTGCTCAGTGCTCAGGGTGCTGGGTGCTCAGTACTAATGGTGCTTTGTGCTCAGTACTCAGGGTGCTCATGGCTAAGTACTCAGGGTACTCAGTGCTCAGTACTCAGGGTGCTCAGTGCTCAGGGTGCTGGGTGCTCAGTGCTCGGGGTGCTGGGTGCTCAGTCCTCAGGGTGCTGGGTGCTCAGTGCTCAGGGTGCTCGGTGCTCAGTGCTCAGGGTGCTGGGTGCTCAGTACTCAGTTTGCTGGGTGCTCAGTGCTCGGGGTGCTAGGTGCTCAGTACTCAGGGTGCTGGGTGCTCAGTACTCGGGTGCTGGGTGCTCAGTTCTCAGGGTCCTGGGTGCTCAGTGCTCGGGGTGCTGGGTGCTCAGTGCTCAGTACTCAGGGTGCTGGGTCCTCAGTGCTCGGGGTGCTGGGTGCTCAGTGCTCAGTACTCAGGGTGCTGGGTGCTCAGTGCTCCGGGTGCTGGGTGCTTAGTGCTCAGGGTGCTGGGTGCTCAGTGCTCAGGGTGCTGGGTACTCAGTGCTCGGGGTGCTGGGTGATCAGTACTCAGGGTGCTGGGTGCTCTGTACTCAGGGTGCTGGGTGCTCAGTGCTCGGGGTGCTGGGTGCTCAGTGCTCGGGGTGCTGGGTGCTCAGTGCTCGGGGTGCTCAGTACTCAGGGTGCTGTGTGTTCAGTGCTCAGGGTGCTGGGTGCTCAGTACTCAGGGTGCTCGGTGCATAGTACTCAGGGTGCTGGGTGCTCAGTACTCCGGGTGCTGGGTGATCAGTGCTCGGGGTGCTCGGTGCTCAGTGCTCAAGGTGCTGGGTAGTCAGTACTCGGGTGCACATTGCTCAGGGTGCTGGGTGCTCAGTACTCAGGGTGCTGGGTGCTCAGTGCTCAGGGTGCTCGGTGATCAGTACGTTGGGTGCTCAGTACTCAGGGTGCTGGGTGCTCAGTGCTCAGGGTGCTGGGTGCTCAGTGCTCAGGTTGCTGGGTGCTCAGTGCTCAGGGTGCTGGGTGCTCGGTGCTCAGGGTGCTGGGTGCTCCATGCTCGGGGTGCTGGGTGCTCAGTACTCAGGATGCTGGGTGCTCAGTGCTCAGGGTGCTCGGTGCTCAGTACGCTGGGTGCTCAGTACTCAGGGTGCTGGGTGCTCAGTACTCAGGGTGCTGGGTGCTCAGTACTCAGGGTGCTGGGTGCTCAGTGCTCAGGGTGCTCCGTGCTCAGTACGCTGGGTGCTCAGTACTCAGGGTGCTGGGTGCTCAGTACTCAGGGTGCTGGGTGCTCAGTACTCAGGGTGCTGGGTGCTCAGTACTCAGGGTGCTCGGTGCTCATTACGCAGGGTGCTCAGTGCTCAGTGCTCGGGGTGCTGGGTGCTCAGTGCTCAGGGTGCTGGGTCCTCAGTGCTAGGGGTGCTGGTTGCTCAGTGCTCAGGGTGCTGGGTGCTCAGTGCTCAGAGTGCTGGGTGCTCAGTACTCAGGGTGCTCGGG
This sequence comes from Microtus oregoni, assembly GCF_018167655.1. Taxonomy (NCBI): domain Eukaryota; kingdom Metazoa; phylum Chordata; class Mammalia; order Rodentia; family Cricetidae; genus Microtus; species Microtus oregoni. Next base: position 1,551,578 of record NW_024544706.1, read on the forward strand.
TGCTCAGTGCTTGGGGTGCTGGGTGCTCAGTGCTCAGGGTGCTGGATGCTCAGTGCTCTTGGTGCTGGGTGCTCAGTGCTCGGGGTGCTCGGTGCTCAGTGCTCAGTACTCAGGGTGCTCAGTGCTCAGGGTGCTGGGTGCTCAGTGCTCGGGGTGCTGGGTGCTCAGTCCTCAGGGTGCTGGGTGCTCAGTGCTCGGGGTGCTGGGTGCTCAGTGCTCAGGGTGCTGGGTGCTCAGTACTCAGGGTGCTCAGTACTCAGGGTGCTGGGTGCTCAGTGCTCAGGGTGCTGGGTGCTCAGTGCTCAGGGTGCTCGGTGCTCAGTGCTCAGGGTGCTGGGTGCTCAGTACTAATGGTGCTTTGTGCTCAGTACTCAGGGTGCTCATGGCTAAGTACTCAGGGTGCTCAGTGCTCAGTACTCAGGGTGCTCAGTGCTCAGGGTGCTGGGTGCTCAGTGCTCGGGGTGCTGGGTGCTCAGTCCTCAGGGTGCTGGGTGCTCAGTGCTCAGGGTGCTCGGTGCTCAGTGCTCAGGGTGCTGGGTGCTCAGTACTAATGGTGCTTTGTGCTCAGTACTCAGGGTGCTCATGGCTAAGTACTCAGGGTGCTCAGTGCTCAGTACTCAGGGTGCTCAGTGCTCAGGGTGCTGGGTGCTCAGTGCTCGGGGTGCTGGGTGCTCAGTCCTCAGGGTGCTGGGTGCTCAGTGCTCAGGGTGCTCGGTGCTCAGTGCTCAGGGTGCTGGGTGCTCAGTACTCAGGGTGCTCAGTGCTCAGGGTGCTGGGTGCTCAGTGCTCTGGGTGCTGGGTGCTCAGTGCTCAGGGTGCTGGGTGCTCAGTGCTCAGGGTGCTGGGTGCTCGGTGCTCAGGATGCTGGGTGCTCCATGCTCGGGGTGCTGGGTGCTCAGTACTCAGGATGCTGGGTGCTCAGTGCTCAGGGTGCTCGGTGCTCAGTACGCTGGGTGCTCAGTACTCAGGGTGCTGGGTGCTCAGTACTCAGGGTGCTGGGTGCTCAGTACTCAGGGTGCTGGGTGCTCAGTGCTCAGGGTGCTCGGTGCTCAGTACGCTGGGTGCTCAGTACTCAGGGTGCTGGGTGCTCAGTACTCAGGGTGCTGGGTGCTCAGTACTCAGGGTGCTGGGTGCTCAGTACTCAGGGTGCTCGGTGCTCAGTACGCAGGGTGCTCAGTGCTCAGTGCTCGGGTTGCTGGGTGCTCAGTGCTCAGGGTGCTGGGTCCTCAGTGCTCGGGGTGCTGGGTGCTCAGTGCTCAGGGTGCTGGGTGCTCAGTGCTCAGAGTGCTGGGTGATCAGTACTCAGGGTGCTCGGGTGCTCAGGGCTTGGGGTGTTGGGTGCTCAGTACTCAGGGTGCTGTGTGCTCAGTGCTCAGGGTGCTGGGTGCTCAGTACTCAGGGTGCTGGGTGCTCAGTACTCAGGGTGCTGGGTGCTCAGTGCTCGGGGTGCTGGGTGCTCAGTGCACGGGGTGCTGGGTGCTCAGTACTCAGGGTGCTGGGTGCTCTGTACTCAGGGTGCTGGGTGCTCCGTGCTCGGGGTGCTGGGTGCTCAGTGCTCGGGGTGCTGGGTGCTCAGTGCTCGGGGTGCTCAGTACTCAGGGTGCTGTGTGTTCAGTGCTCAGGGTGCTGGGTGCTCAGTACTCAGGGTGCTCGGTGCATAGTACTCAGGGTGCTGGGTGCTCAGTACTCCGGGTGCTGGGTGATCAGTGCTCGGGGTGCTCGGTGCTCAGTGCTCAAGGTGCTGGGTAGTCAGTACTCGGGTGCACATTGCTCAGGGTGCTGGGTGCTCAGTACTCAGGGTGCTGGGTGCTCAGTGCTCAGGGTGCTCGGTGATCAGTACGTTGGGTGCTCAGTACTCAGGGTGCTGGGTGCTCAGTGCTCAGGGTGCTGGGTGCTCAGTGCTCAGGGTGCTGGGTGCTCAGTGCTCAGGGTGCTGGGTGCTCGGTGCTCAGGGTGCTGGGTGCTCCATGCTCGGGGTGCTGGGTGCTCAGTACTCAGGATGCTGGGTGCTCAGTGCTCAGGGTGCTCGGTGCTCAGTACGCTGGGTGCTCAGTACTCAGGGTGCTGGGTGCTCAGTACTCAGGGTGCTGGGTGCTCAGTACTCAGGGTGCTGGGTGCTCAGTGCTCAGGGTGCTCGGTGCTCAGTACGCTGGGTGCTCAGTACTCAGGGTGCTGGGTGCTCAGTACTCAGGGTGCTGGGTGCTCAGTACTCAGGGTGCTGGGTGCTCAGTACTCAGGGTGCTCGGTGCTCCGTACGCAGGTTGCTCAGTGCTCAGTGCTCGGGGTGCTGGGTGCTCAGTGCTCAGGGTGCTGGGTCCTCAGTGCTCGGGGTGCTGGGTGCTCAGTGCTCAGGGTGCTGGGTGCTCAGTGCTCAGAGTGCTGGGTGCTCAGTACTCAGGGTGCTCGGGTGCTCAGTGCTTGGGGTGTTGGGTGCTCAGTACTCAGGGTGCTGTGTGCTCAGTGCTCAGGGTGCTGGGTGCTCAGTACTCAGGGTGCTGGGTGCTCAGTACTCAGGGTGCTGGGTGCTCAGTGCTCGGGGTGCTGGGTGCTCAGTGCACGGGGTGCTGGGTGCTCAGTGCTCGGGGTGCTGGGTGCTCAGTGCTCAGGTTGCTGGGTGCTCAGTGCTCAGGGTGCTGGGTGCTCAGTGCTCTTGGTGCTGGGTGCTCAGTTCTCGGGGTGCTGGGTGCTCAGTGCTCGGGGTGCTCGGTGCTCAGTGCTCAGTACTCAGGGTGCTCAGTGCTCAGGGTGCTGGGTGCTCAGTGCTCGGGGTGCTGGGTGCTCAGTCCTCAGGGTGCTGGGTGCTCAGTGCTCGGGGTGCTGGGTGCTCAGTGCTCAGGGTGCTGGGTGCTCAGTACTCAGGGTGCTCAGTACTCAGGGTGCTGGGTGCTCAGTGCTCAGGGTGCTGGGTGCTCAGTGCTCAGGGTGCTGGGTGCTCAGTGCTCAGGGTGCTCGGTGCTCAGTACTAATGGTGCTTTGTGCTCAGTACTCAGGGTGCTCATGGCTAAGTACTCAGGGTGCTCAGTGCTCAGTACTCAGTGTGCTCAGTGCTCAGGGTGCTGGGTGCTCAGTGCTCGGGGTGCTGGGTGCTCAGTCCTCAGGGTGCTGGGTGCTCAGTACTCAGGGTGCTCGGTGCTCAGTGCTCAGGGTGCTGGGTGCTCAGTACTCAGGGTGCTCAGTGCTCAGTGTGCTGGGTGCTCAGTGCTCAGGGTGCTGGGTGCTCAGTGCTCAGGGTGCTGGGTGCTCAGTGCTCAGGGTGCTGGGTGCTCGGTGCTCAGGGTGCTGGGTGCTCCATGCTCGGGGTGCTGGGTGCTCAGTACTCAGGATGCTGGGTGCTCAGTGCTCAGGGTGCTCGGTGCTCAGTACGCTGGGTGCTCAGTACTCAGGGTGCTGGGTGCTCATTACTCAGGGTGCTGGGTGCTCAGTACTCAGGGTGCTGGGTGCTCAGTGCTCAGGGTGCTCGGTGCTCAGTACGCTGGGTGCTCAGTACTCAGGGTGCTGGGTGCTCAGTACTCAGGGTGCTGGGTGCTCAGTACTCAGGGTGCTGGGTGCTCAGTACTCAGGGTGCTCGGTGCTCAGTACGCAGGGTGCTCAGTGCTCAGTGCTCGGGGTGCTGGGTGCTTAGTGCTCAGGGTGCTGGGTCCTCAGTGCTCGGGGTGCTGGGTGCTCAGTGCTCAGGGTGCTGGGTGCTCAGTGCTCAGAGTGCTGGGTGATCAGTACTCAGGGTGCTCGGGTGCTCAGGGCTTGGGGTGTTGGGTGCTCAGTACTCAGGGTGCTGTGTGCTCAGTGCTCAGGGTGCTGGGTGCTCAGTACTCAGGGTGCTGGGTGCTCAGTACTCAGGGTGCTGGGTGCTCAGTGCTCGGGGTGCTGGGTGCTCAGTGCACGGGGTGCTGGGTGCTCAGTGCTCGGGGTGCTGGGTGCTCAGTGCTCAGGGTGCTGGGTGCTCAGTGCTCAGGGTGCTGGGTGCTCAGTGCTCTTGGTGCTGGGTGCTCAGTTCTCGGGGTGCTGGGTGCTCAGTGCTCGGGGTGCTCGGTGCTCAGTGCTCAGTACTCAGGGTGCTCAGTGCTCAGGGTGCTGGGTGCTCAGTGCTCGGGGTGCTGGGTGCTCAGTCCTCAGGGTGCTGGGTGCTCAGTGCTCGGGGTGCTGGGTGCTCAGTGCTCAGGGTGCTGGGTGCTCAGTACTCAGGGTGCTCAGTACTCAGGGTGCTGGGTGCTCAGTGCTCAGGGTGCTGGGTGCTCAGTGCTCAGGGTGCTGGGTGCTCAGTGCTCAGGGTGCTCGGTGCTCAGTGCTCAGGGTGCTGGGTGCTCAGTACTAATGGTGCTTTGTGCTCAGTACTCAGGGTGCTCATGGCTAAGTACTCAGGGTGCTCAGTGCTCAGTACTCAGGGTGCTCAGTGCTCAGGGTGCTGGGTGCTCAGTGCTCGGGGTGCTGGGTGCTCAGTCCTCAGGGTGCTGGGTGCTCAGTGCTCAGGGTGCTCGGTGCTCAGTGCTCAGGGTGCTGGGTGCTCAGTACTCAGGTTGCTGGGTGCTCAGTGCTCGGGGTGCTAGGTGCTCAGTACTCAGGGTGCTGGGTGCTCAGTACTCGGGTGCTGGGTGCTCAGTTCTCAGGGTCCTGGGTGCTCAGTGCTCGGGGTGCTGGGTGCTCAGTGCTCAGTACTCAGGGTGCTGGGTCCTCAGTGCTCGGGGTGCTGGGTGCTCAGTGCCCAGTACTCAGGGTGCTGGGTGCTCAGTGCTCCGGGTGCTGGGTGCTTAGTGCTCAGGGTGCTGGGTGCTCAGTGCTCAGGGTGCTGGGTACTCAGTGCTCGGGGTGCTGGGTGCTCAGTACACAGGGTGCTGGGTGCTCAGTACTCAGGGTGCTGGCTGCTCAGTGCTCGGGGTGCTGGGTGCTCAGTGCTCAGGGTGCTGGGTGCTCAGTGCTCGGGGTGCTCAGTACTCAGGGTGCTGTGTGTTCAGTGCTCAGGGTGCTGGGTGCTCAGTACTCAGGGTGCTCGGTGCTTAGTACTCAGGGTGCTGGGTGCTCAGTACTCCGGGTGCTGGGTGATCAGTGCTCGGGGTGCTCGGTGCTCAGTGCTCAAGGTGCTGGGTAGTCAGTACTCGGGTGCACATTGCTCAGGGTGCTGGGTGCTCAGTACTCAGGGTGCTGGGTGCTCAGTGCTCAGGGTGCTCGGTGATCAGTACGTTGGGTGCTCAGTACTCAGGGTGCTGGGTGCTCAGTGCTCAGGGTGCTGGGTGCTCAGTGCTCAGGGTGCTGGGTGCTCAGTGCTCAGGGTGCTGGGTGCTCAGTGCTCAGGGTGCTGGGTGCTCCATGCTCGGGGTGCTGGGTGCTCAGTACTCAGGGTGCTGGGTGCTCAGTACTCAGGGTGCTGGGTGCTCAGTACTCACGGTGCTGGGTGCTCAGTACTCAGGGTGCTCGGTGCTCAGTACGCAGGGTGCTCAGTGCTCAGTGCTCGGGGTGCTGGGTGCTCAGTGCTCAGGGTGCTGGGTCCTCAGTGCTCGGGGTGCTGGGTGCTCAGTGCTCAGGGTGCTGGGTGCTCAGTGCTCAGAGTGCTGGGTGCTCAGTACTCAGGGTGCTCGGGTGCTCAGTGCTTGGGGTGTTGGGTGCTCAGTACTCAGGGTGCTGTGTGCTCAGTGCTCAGGGTGCTGGGTGCTCAGTACTCAGGGTGCTGGGTGCTCAGTACTGAGGGTGCTGGGTGCTCAGTGCTCGGGGTGCTGGGTGCTCAGTGCACGGGGTGCTGGGTGCTCAGTGCTCGGGGTGCTGGGTGCTCAGTGCTCAGGGTGATGGGTGCTCAGTGCTCAGGGTGCTGGCTGCGCGGTGCTCAGGTTGCTGGGTGCTCAGTATTCGGGGTGCTGGGTGCTCAGTACTCGGGGTGCTGGGTTCTCAGTGCTCGGGGTGCTCGGTGCTCAGTACTCAGGGTGCTGTGTGCTCAGTGCTCGGGGTGCTCAGTACTCAGGGTGCTGTGTGTTCAGTGCTCAGGGTGCTGGGTGCTCAGTGCTCGGGGTGCTGTGTGCTCAGTGCTCGGGGTGCTGGGTGCTCAGTACTCGGGGTGCTGGGTGCTCAGTACTCAGGGTGCTGGGTGCTCGGTGCTCAGGGTGCTGGGTCCTCAGTGCTCAGGGTGCTGGGTGCTCAGTGCTCAGGGTGCTCGGTGCTAAGTACTCAGGGTGCTCGTTGCTCGGGGTGCTGGGTGCTCAGTGCTCGGGGTGCTGGGTGCTCAGTGCTCGAGGTGCTGGGTGCTCGGTGCTCAGGGTGCTGGGTACTCAGTGCTCGGGGTGCTGGGTGCTCAGTACTCATGGTGCTGGGTGCTCGGTGCTCAGTACGCTGGGTGCTCAGTTCTCAGGGTGCTGGCTACTCAGTACTCAGTGTGCTCGGTGCTCAGTACTCAGGGAGCTGGGTGCTCAGTGCTCTTGGTGCTGGGTGCTCAGTGCTCGGGGTTCTGGGTGCTCAGTGCTCGGGGTGCTCGGTGCTCAGTGCTCGGGGTGCTGGGTGCTCAGTACTCGGGGTGCTCAGTGCTCAGTACTCAGGGTGCTGGGTGCTCAGTGCTCAGGGTGCTGGGTGCTCAGTGCTCAGGGTGCTGGCTGCTCGGAGGTCAGGTTGCTGGGTGCTCAGTACTCGGGGTGCTGGGTGCTCAGTACTCAGGGTGCTGTGTGCTCCGTGCTCGGGGTGCTCAGTACTCAGGGTGCTGTGTGTTCAGTGCTCAGGGTGCTGGGTACTCAGTGCTCGGGGTGCTGGGTACTCAGTGCTCGGGGTGCTGTGTGCTCAGTGCTCGGGGTGCTGGGTGCTCATTACTCAGGGTGGTGGGTGCTCAGTACTCAGTGTGCTTAGTGCTTGGGGTGTTGGGTGCTCAGAACTCAGGGTGCTGGGTGCTCAATGCTCAGGGTGCTGGGTGCTCAGTACTCAGGGTGCTGGGTGCTCAGTGCTCGGGGTGCTGGGTGCTTAGTGCTCGGGGTGCTGGGTGCTCAGTGCTCAGGGTGCTGGGTGCTCAGTCCTCAGGGTGCTGGGTGCTCAGTACTCAGGGTGCTGGGTGCGCAGTGCTCGGGGTGTTGGGTGCTCAGTGCTCAGGGTGCTGGGTGCTCAGTGCTCAGGGTGCTGGGTGCTCAGTACTCGGGGTGCTGGGTGCTCAGTACTCAGGGTGCTGGGTGCTCAGTACTCAGGGTGCTGGGTGATCAGTACTCGGGTGCTGGGTGCTCAGTGCTCAGAGTGCTGGGTGCTCAGTGCGCGGGGTGCTGGGTGCACAGTGCTCAGTACTCAGGGTGCTGGGTGCTCAGTGCTCAGTACTCAGGGTGCTGGGTGCTCAGTGCTCAGGGTGCTGGGTGCTCAGTACTCAGGGTGCTGGGTGCTCAGTGCTCAGGGTGCTGGGTGCTCAGTACTCAGGGTGCTCAGTGCTCAGTACTCAGGGTGCTCAGTGCTCAGGGTGCTGGGTGCTCAGTGCTCGGGGTGCTGGGTGCTCAGTGCTCAGGGTGCTGGGTGCTCAGTGCTCAGGGTGCTGGGTACTCAGTGCTCAGGGTGCTGGGTACTCAGTGCTCGGGGTGCTGGGTGCTCAGTCCTCAGGGTGCTGGGTACTCAGTGCTCGGGGTGCTGGGTGCTCAGTCCTCAAGGTGCTGGGTGCTCAGTGCTCAGGGTGCTCGGTGCTCAGTGCTCAGGGTGCTGCGTGCTCAGTACTCAGGGTGCTGAGTGCTCAGTGCTCAGGGTGCTGGGTGTTCAATGCTCAGGGTGCTCGGTGCTTAGTACTCAGGGTGCTCGGTGCTCGGGGTGCTGGGTGCTCAGTGCTCGGGGTGCTATGTGCTCAGTGCTCGGGGTGCTGGGTGCTCAGTGCTCGGGGTGCTGGGTGCTCAGTGCTCGGGGTGCTGGGTGCTCAGTGCTCGGGGTGCTGGGTGCTCAGTACTCGGGTTGCTCGGTGCTCAGTACTGAGGGTGCTGGGTGCTCAGTGCTCAGGGTGCTGGGTGCTCAGTACTCAGGGTGCTGTGTGCTCGGTGCTCAGTACGCTGGGTGCTCAGTACTCAGGGTGCTGGCTGCTCAGTACACAGGGTGCTCGGTGCTCAGTACTCAGGGTGCTGGGTGCTCAGTGCTCGGCGTGCTGGGTGCTCATTACTCAGGGTGGTGGGTGCTCAGTACTCAGGATGCTCAGTGCTTGGGGTGCTGGGTGCTCAGTACTCAGGGTGCTCAGTGCTTGGGGTGCTGGGTGCTCAGTACTCAGGGTGCTCAGTGCTTGGGGTGCTGGGTGCTCAGTACTCGGGTTGCTCGGTGCTCAGTACTCAGGGTGCTGGGTGCTCAGTGATCAGGGTGCTGGGTGCTCAGTACTCAGGGTGCTGGGTGCTCGGTGCTCAGTACGCTGGGTGCTCAGTACTCAGGGTGGTGGCTGCTCAGTACTCAGGGTGCTCGGTGCTCAGTACTCAGGGTGCTGGGTGCTCAGTGCTCGGGGTGCTGGGTGCTCAGTACTCAGGGTGCTGGGTGCTCAGTGCTCGGGGTGCTCGGTGCTCAGTACGCTGGTTGCTCAGTACTCAGGGTGCTGGTTGCTCAGTACTCAGGGTGCTGGGTGCTCAGTACACAGCCTGCTGGGTGCTCAGTACTCAGGGTGCTGGGTGTTTAGTACTCAGGGTGCTCAGAGCTCAGTACTTAGGGTGCTCAGTGCTCAGTGCTCGGGGTGCTGGGTGCTCAGTGCTCGGGGTGCTGGGTGCTCAGTGCTCGGGGTGCTGGGTGCTCAGTGCTCAGGGTGCTCGGTGCTCAGTGCTCAGAGTGCTGGGTGCTCAGTACTCAGGGTGCTCGGTGCTCAGTACTCAGAGTGCTCAGTGCTCAGTACTCAGCGTGCTGGGTGCTCAGTGCTCAGGGTGCTGGGTGCTCAGTACTCAGGGTGCTGGGTGCTTAGTACTCAGGGTGCTCGGTCCTCAGTGCTCAGGGTGATGGGTGCTCAGTACTCAGGGTGCTGGGTGCTCAGTGCTCAGTGTGCTGGGTGCTTAGTACTCAGGGTGCTCGGTCCTCAGTGCTCAGGGTGCTGGGTGCTCAGTACTCAGGGTGCTGGGTGCTCAGTGCTCAGGGTGCTCAGTGCTCAGTACTCAGGGTGCTCAGTGCTCAGTGCTCTGGGTGCTGGGTGCTCAGTGCTCGGGGTGCTGGGTGCTCAGTGCTCAGGGTGCTGGGTGCTCAGAACTCAGGGTGCTCAGTGCTCAGGGTGCTGGGTGCTCAGTACTCAGGGTGCTGGGTGCTCGGTCCTCAGGGTGCTCAGTGCTCAGTACTCAGGGTGCTCTGTGCTCAGTGCTCGGGGTCCTGGGTGTTCAGTACTCAGGGTGCTCGGTGCTCAGTGCTCAGTATTCAGCGTGCTGGTTGCTCAGTGCTCAGAGTGTTGGGTGCTCAGTACTCAGTGTGCTGGGTGCTCAGTGCACAGTGCTCAGGGTGCTCAGTGCTCAGGGTGCTGGGTGCTCAGGGTGCTGGGTGCTCAGTTCTCGGGGTGCTTTGTGCTCAGTGCTCAGGGTGCTGGGTGCTCAGTGCTCAGTGCTCAGGGTGCTGGGTGCTCAGTGCTCAGTGCTCAGGGTGCTCAGTGCTCAGTGCTCGGGGTGCTGGGTGCTCAGTGCTAAGGGTGATCGGTGCTCAGTGCTCAGGGTGCTGGGTGCTCAGTCCTCAGGGTGCTCAGTGCTCAGGGTGCTGGGTGCTCAGTGCTCGGGGTGCTCGGTGCTCAGTACTCAGGGTGCTGTGTGCTCAGTACTCAGGATGCTGGGTGCTCAGTACTCAGGGTGCTGGGTCCTCAGTACTCAGGGTGCTGGGTGCTCAGTGCTCATGGTGCTCGGTGTTCAGTACTCAGGGTGCTGAGTGCTCAGTACTCAGGATGCTGGGTGCTCAGTACTCAGGGTGCTGGGTGCTCAGTGCTCGGGGCGCTCGGTGCTCAGTACTCAAGGTGCTGGGTGCTCAGTGCTCAGGGTGCTGGGTACTCAGTCCTCGGGGTGCTCCGTGCTCAGTGATCAGGGTGCTGGGTGCTCAGTACTCAGGGTGCTCGGTGCTCAGTACTCAGGGTTCTCAGTGCTCAGTACTCAGGGTGCTGGGTGCTCAGTGCTCATTGTGCTGGGTGCTCAGTACTCAGGGTGCTCAGTGCTCAGTGCTCAGGGTGCTGGGTGCTCAGTGCTCAGGGTGCTGGGTGCTAAGGGTGCTGGGTGCTCAGTGCTCGGGGTTCTGGGTGCTCAGTGCTCAGTGCTCAGGGTGCTGGCTGCTCAGTGCTCAGTGCTCAGGGTCCTGGGTGTTCAGTACTCAGGGTGCTCGGTGCTCAGTGCTCAGGGTGCTGGGTGCTCAGTACTCAGGGTGCTGGGTGCTCAGTGCTCGGGGTGCTGGGTGCTCAGTGCTCAGGGTGATCAGTGCTCAGTACTCAGGGTGCTGGGTGCTCAGTGCTCAGGGTGCTGGGTGCTCAGTCCTCAGGGTGCTCAGTACTCAGGGTGCTCGGTGCTCAGTGCTCAGTACTCAGGGTGCTCAGTACTCAGGGTGCTGGGTGCTCAGTGCTCGGGGTGCTGGGTGCTCAGTACTCAGGGTGCTGGGTGCTCAGTACTCGGGGTGCTGGGTGCTCAGTGCTCAGGGTGCTGGGTGCTCAGTGCTCGGTGTGCTGGGTGCTCAGTGCTCAGGGTGCTCAGTGCTCAGTACTCAGGGTGCTCAGTGCTCAGTGCTCTGGGTGCTGGGTGCTCAGTGCTCGGGGTGCTGGGTGCTCAGTGCTCAGGGTGCTGGGTGCTCAGTACTCAGGGTGCTCAGTGCTCAGGGTGCTGGGTGCTCAGTACTCAGGGTGCTGGGTGCTCGGTCCTCAGGGTGCTCAGTGCTCAGTACTCAGGGTGCTCTGTGCTCAGTGCTCGGGGTCCTGGGTGTTCAGTACTCAGGGTGCTCGGTGCTCAGTGCTCAGTATTCAGCGTGCTGGTTGCTCAGTGCTCAGAGTGTTGGGTGCTCAGTACTCAGTGTGCTGGGTGCTCAGTGCACAGTGCTCAGGGTGCTCAGTGCTCAGGGTGCTGGGTGCTCAGGGTGCTGGGTGCTCAGTTCTCGGGGTGCTTTGTGCTCAGTGCTCAGGGTGCTGGGTGCTCAGTGCTCAGTGCTCAGGGTGCTGGGTGCTCAGTGCTCAGTGCTCAGGGTGCTCAGTGCTCAGTGCTCGGGGTGCTGGGTGCTCAGTGCTAAGGGTGATCGGTGCTCAGTGCTCAGGGTGCTGGGTGCTCAGTCCTCAGGGTGCTCAGTGCTCAGGGTGCTGGGTGCTCAGTGCTCGGGGTGCTCGGTGCTCAGTACTCAGGGTGCTGTGTGCTCAGTACTCAGGATGCTGGGTGCTCAGTACTCAGGGTGCTGGGTCCTCAGTACTCAGGGTGCTGGGTGCTCAGTGCTCATGGTGCTCGGTGTTCAGTACTCAGGGTGCTGAGTGCTCAGTACTCAGGATGCTGGGTGCTCAGTACTCAGGGTGCTGGGTGCTCAGTGCTCGGGGCGCTCGGTGCTCAGTACTCAAGGTGCTGGGTGCTCAGTGCTCAGGGTGCTGGGTACTCAGTCCTCGGGGTGCTCCGTGCTCAGTGATCAGGGTGCTGGGTGCTCAGTACTCAGGGTGCTCGGTGCTCAGTACTCAGGGTTCTCAGTGCTCAGTACTCAGGGTGCTGGGTGCTCAGTGCTCAGGGTGCTGGGTGCTCAGTACTCAGGGTGCTCAGTGCTCAGTGCTCAGGGTGCTGGGTGCTCAGTGCTCAGGGTGCTGGGTGCTAAGGGTGCTGGGTGCTCAGTGCTCGGGGTTCTGGGTGCTCAGTGCTCAGTGCTCAGGGTGCTGGCTGCTCAGTGCTCAGTGCTCAGGGTCCTGGGTGTTCAGTACTCAGGGTGCTCGGTGCTCAGTGCTCAGGGTGCTGGGTGCTCAGTACTCAGGGTGCTGGGTGCTCAGTGCTCGGGGTGCTGGGTGCTCAGTGCTCAGGGTGATCAGTGCTCAGTACTCAGGGTGCTGGGTGCTCAGTGCTCAGGGTGCTGGGTGCTCAGTCCTCAGGGTGCTCAGTACTCAGGGTGCTCGGTGCTCAGTGCTCAGTACTCAGGGTGCTCAGTACTCAGGGTGCTGGGTGCTCAGTGCTCGGGGTGCTGGGTGCTCAGTACTCAGGGTGCTGGGTGCTCAGTACTCGGGGTGCTGGGTGCTCAGTACTCAGGGTGCTGGGTGCTCAGTGCTCGGTGTGCTGGGTGCTCAGTGCTCAGGGTGATCGGTGCTCAGTGCTCAGGGTGCTGGGTGCTCAGTCCTCCGGGTGCTCAGTGCTCAGGGTGCTGGGTGCTCAGTGCTCGGGGTGCTCGGTGCTCAGTACTCAGGGTGCTGTGTGCTCAGTACTCAAGGTGCTGGGTGCTCAGTACTCAGGGTGCTGGGTGCTCAGTACTCGGGGTGCTGGGTGCTCAGTACTCAGGGTGCTGGGTGCTCAGTGCTCGGGGTGCTGGGTGCTCAGTGCTCAGGGTGATCGGTGCTCAGTGCTCAGGGTGCTGGGTGCTCAGTGCTCGGGGTGCTCGGTGATCAGTACTCAGGGTGCTGAGTGCTCAGTACTCAGGGTGCTGGGTGCTCAGTACTCAGGGTGCTGGTTGCTCAATACTCAGGGTGCTGGGTGCTCAGTGTTCAGGGTGCTGGGTGCTCAGTGCTCAGGGTGCTGGGTGCTCAGTGCTCGGGGTGCTGGGTGCTCAGGGCTGTGGTGCTGGGTGCTCAGTGCTCAGTGCTCAGGGTGCTGGGTGCTCAGTGCTCAGTGCTCAGGGTGCTGGTTGCTCAGTACTCAGGGTGCTGGGTGCTCAGTACTCAGGGTGCTGGGTGCTCAGTGTTCAGGGTGCTCTGTGCTCAGTACTCAGGGTGCTGGGTGCTCAGTGCTCGGGGTGCTGCGTGCTCAGTGCTCAGGGTGCTGTGTGCTCAGTGCTCAGGGTGCTGGGTGCTCAGTGCTCCGTGCTCAGGGTGCTGGTTTCTCAGTACTCAGGGTGCTGGGTGCTCAGTACTCAGGGTGCTGGGTTCTCAGTGCTCAGGGTGCTCTGTGCTCAGTACTCAGGGTGCTGGGTGCTTAGTGCTCGGGGTGCTGCGTGCTCAGTGCTCAGGGTGCTGGGTGCTCAGTGCTCAGGGTGCTGGGTGCTCAGTGCTCAGGGTGCTGGGTGCTCAGTACTCAGGGTGCTGGGTGCTCAGTACTCAGGGTGCTGGGTGCTCAGTGTTCAGGGTGCTCTGTGCTCAGTACTCAGGGTGCTGGGTGCTCAGTGCTCGGGGTGCTGCGTGCTCAGTGCTCAGGGTGCTGTGTGCTCAGTGCTCAGGGTGCTGGGTGCTCAGTGCTCAGTGCTCAGGGTGCTGGTTGCTCAGTACTCAGGGTGCTGGGTGCTCAGTACTCAGGGTGCTGGGTTCTCAGTGCTCAGGGTGCTCTGTGCTCAGTACTCAGGGTGCTGGGTGCTTAGTGCTCGGGGTGCTGCGTGCTCAGTGCTCAGGGTGCTGGGTGCTTAGTGCTCAGGGTGCTGGGTGCTCAGTGCTCAGGGTGCTGGGTGCTCAGTGCTCAGGGTGATCGGTGCTCAGTACTCAGGGTGCTCAGTGCTCAGGGTGCTGCGTGCTCAGTGCTCAGGGTGCTGGGTGCTCAGTACTCAGGGTGCTGGGTGCTCAGTGCTCGGGGTGCTGGGTGCTCAGTGCTCAGGGTGATCGGTGCTCAGTACTCAGGGTGCTGGGTGCTCAGTGCTCCGGGTGCTGGGTGCTCAGTCCTCAAGGTGCTGGGTGCTCAGTGCTCAGGGTGCTCGGTGCTCAGTGCTCAGGGTGCTGCGTGCTCAGTACTCAGGGTGCTGAGTGCTCAGTGCTCAGGGTGCTGGGTGTTCAATGCTCAGGGTGCTCGGTGCTTAGTACTCAGGGTGCTCGGTGCTCGGGGTGCTGGGTGCTCAGTGCTCGGGGTGCTATGTGCTCAGTGCTCGGGGTGCTGGGTGCTCAGTGCTCGGGGTGCTGGGTGCTCAGTGCTCGGGGTGCTGGGTGCTCAGTGCTCGGGGTGCTGGGTGCTCAGTACTCGGGTTGCTCGGTGCTCAGTACTGAGGGTGCTGGGTGCTCAGTGCTCAGGGTGCTGGGTGCTCAGTACTCAGGGTGCTGTGTGCTCGGTGCTCAGTACGCTGGGTGCTCAGTACTCAGGGTGCTGGCTGCTCAGTACACAGGGTGCTCGGTGCTCAGTACTCAGGGTGCTGGGTGCTCAGTGCTCGGCGTGCTGGGTGCTCATTACTCAGGGTGGTGGGTGCTCAGTACTCAGGATGCTCAGTGCTTGGGGTGCTGGGTGCTCAGTACTCAGGGTGCTCAGTGCTTGGGGTGCTGGGTGCTCAGTACTCAGGGTGCTCAGTGCTTGGGGTGCTGGGTGCTCAGTACTCGGGTTGTTCGGTGCTCAGTACTCAGGGTGCTGGGTGCTCAGTGATCAGGGTGCTGGGTGCTCAGTACTCAGGGTGCTGGGTGCTCGGTGCTCAGTACGCTGGGTGCTCAGTACTCAGGGTGGTGGCTGCTCAGTACTCAGGGTGCTCGGTGCTCAGTACTCAGGGTGCTGGGTGCTCAGTGCTCGGGGTGCTGGGTGCTCAGTACTCAGGGTGCTGGGTGCTCAGTGCTCGGGGTGCTCGGTGCTCAGTACGCTGGTTGCTCAGTACTCAGGGTGCTGGTTGCTCAGTACTCAGGGTGCTGGGTGCTCAGTACACAGCCTGCTGGGTGCTCAGTACTCAGGGTGCTGGGTGTTTAGTACTCAGGGTGCTCAGAGCTCAGTACTTAGGGTGCTCAGTGCTCAGTGCTCGGGGTGCTGGGTGCTCAGTGCTCGGGGTGCTGGGTGCTCAGTGCTCGGGGTGCTGGGTGCTCAGTGCTCAGGGTGCTCGGTGCTCAGTGCTCAGAGTGCTGGGTGCTCAGTACTCAGGGTGCTCGGTGCTCAGTACTCAGAGTGCTCAGGGCTCAGTACTCAGCGTGCTGGGTGCTCAGTGCTCAGGGTGCTGGGTGCTCAGTACTCAGGGTGCTGGGTGCTTAGTACTCAGGGTGCTCGGTCCTCAGTGCTCAGGGTGATGGGTGCTCAGTACTCAGGGTGCTGGGTGCTCAGTGCTCAGTGTGCTGGGTGCTTAGTACTCAGGGTGCTCGGTCCTCAGTGCTCAGGGTGCTGGGTGCTCAGTACTCAGGGTGCTGGGTGCTCAGTGCTCAGGGTGCTCAGTGCTCAGTACTCAGGGTGCTCAGTGCTCAGTGCTCTGGGTGCTGGGTGCTCAGTGCTCGGGGTGCTGGGTGCTCAGTGCTCAGGGTGCTGGGTGCTCAGTACTCAGGGTGCTCAGTGCTCAGGGTGCTGGGTGCTCAGTACTCAGGGTGCTGGGTTCTCGGTCCTCAGGGTGCTCAGTGCTCAGTACTCAGGGTGCTCTGTGCTCAGTGCTCGGGGTCCTGGGTGTTCAGTACTCAGGGTGCTCGGTGCTCAGTGCTCAGTATTCAGCGTGCAGGTTGCTCAGTGCTCAGAGTGTTGGGTGCTCAGTACTCAGTGTGCTGGGTGCTCAGTGCACAGTGCTCAGGGTGCTCAGTGCTCAGGGTGCTGGGTGCTCAGGGTGCTGGGTGCTCAGTTCTCGGGGTGCTTTGTGCTCAGTGCTCAGGGTGCTGGGTGCTCAGTGCTCAGTGCTCAGGGTGCTGGGTGCTCAGTGCTCAGTGCTCAGGGTGCTCAGTGCTCAGTGCTCGGGGTGCTGGGTGCTCAGTGCTCAGGGTGATCGGTGCTCAGTGCTCAGGGTGCTGGGTGCTCAGTCCTCAGGGTGCTCAGTGCTCAGGGTGCTGGGTGCTCAGTGCTCAGGGTGCTCGGTGCTCAGTACTCAGGGTGCTGTGTGCTCAGTACTCAGGATGCTGGGTGCTCAGTACTCAGGGTGCTGGGTCCTCAGTACTCAGGGTGCTGGGTGCTCAGTGCTCAGGGTGCTCGGTGTTCAGTACTCAGGGTGCTGAGTGCTCAGTACTCAGGATGCTGGGTGCTCAGTACTCAGGGTGCTGGGTGCTCAGTGCTCGGGGCGCTCGGTGCTCAGTACTCAAGGTGCTGGGTGCTCAGTGCTCAGGGTGCTGGGTACTCAGTCCTCGGGGTGCTCCGTGCTCAGTGATCAGGGTGCTGGGTGCTCAGTACTCAGGGTGCTCGGTGCTCAGTACTCAGGGTTCTCAGTGCTCAGTACTCAGGGTGCTGGGTGCTCAGTGCTCAGGGTGCTGGGTGCTCAGTACTCAGGGTGCTCAGTGCTCAGTGCTCAGGGTGCTGGGTGCTCAGTGCTCAGGGTGCTGGGTGCTAAGGGTGCTGGGTGCTCAGTGCTCGGGGTGCTGGGTGCTCAGTGCTCAGTGCTCAGGGTGCTGGGTGCTCAGTGCTCAGTGCTCAGGGTCCTGGGTGTTCAGTACTCAGGGTGCTCGGTGCTCAGTGCTCAGGGTGCTGGGTGCTCAGTACTCAGGGTGCTGGGTGCTCAGTGCTCGGGGTGCTGGGTGCTCAGTGCTCAGGGTGATCAGTGCTCAGTACTCAGGGTGCTGGGTGCTCAGTGCTCAGGGTGCTGGGTGCTCAGTCCTCTGGGTGCTCAGTACTCAGGGTGCTCGGTGCTCAGTGCTCAGTACTCAGGGTGCTCAGTACTCAGGGTGCTGGGTGCTCAGTGCTCGGGGTGCTGGGTGCTCAGTACTCAGGGTGCTGGGTGCTCAGTACTCGGGGTGCTGGGTGCTCAGTAC
Source organism: Microtus oregoni (assembly GCF_018167655.1). Lineage (NCBI taxonomy): Eukaryota > Metazoa > Chordata > Mammalia > Rodentia > Cricetidae > Microtus > Microtus oregoni. The sequence continues at coordinate 1,568,190 of NW_024544706.1, forward strand.
TCAGGGTGCTGGGTGCTCAGTGCTCGGTGTGCTGGGTGCTCAGTGCTCAGGGTGATCGGTGCTCAGTGCTCAGGGTGCTGGGTGCTCAGTCCTCCGGGTGCTCAGTGCTCAGGGTGCTGGGTGCTCAGTGCTCGGGGTACTCGGTGCTCAGTACTCAGGGTGCTGTGTGCTCAGTACTCAAGGTGCTGGGTGCTCAGTACTCAGGGTGCTGGGTGCTCAGTACTCGGGGTGCTGGGTGCTCAGTACTCAGGGTGCTGGGTGCTCAGTGCTCGGGGTGCTGGGTGCTCAGTGCTCAGGGTGATCGGTGCTCAGTGCTCAGGGTGCTGGGTGCTCAGTGCTCGGGGTGCTCGGTGATCAGTACTCAGGGTGCTGAGTGCTCAGTACTCAGGGTGCTGGGTGCTCAGTACTCAGGGTGCTGGTTGCTCAATACTCAGGGTGCTGGGTGCTCAGTGTTCAGGGTGCTGGGTGCTCAGTGCTCAGGGTGCTGGGTGCTCAGTGCTCGGGGTGCTGGGTGCTCAGGGCTGTGGTGCTGGGTGCTCAGTGCTCAGTGCTCAGGGTGCTGGGTGCTCAGTGCTCAGTGCTCAGGGTGCTGGTTGCTCAGTACTCAGGGTGCTGGGTGCTCAGTACTCAGGGTGCTGGGTGCTCAGTGTTCAGGGTGCTCTGTGCTCAGTACTCAGGGTGCTGGGTGCTCAGTGCTCGGGGTGCTGCGTGCTCAGTGCTCAGGGTGCTGTGTGCTCAGTGCTCAGGGTGCTGGGTGCTCAGTGCTCAGTGCTCAGGGTGCTGGTTGCTCAGTACTCAGGGTGCTGGGTGCTCAGTACTCAGGGTGCTGGGTTCTCAGTGCTCAGGGTGCTCTGTGCTCAGTACTCAGGGTGCTGGGTGCTCAGTGCTCGGGGTGCTGCGTGCTCAGTGCTCAGGGTGCTGGGTGCTCAGTGCTCAGGGTGCTGGGTGCTCAGTGCTCAGGGTGCTGGGTGCTCAGTGCTCAGGGTGATCGGTGCTCAGTACTCAGGGGGCTCAGTGCTCAGGGTGCTGCGTGCTCAGTGCTCAGGGTGCTGGGTGCTCAGTACTCAGGGTGCTGGGTGCTCAGTGCTCGGGGTGCTGGGTGCTCAGTGCTCAGGGTGATCGGTGCTCAGTACTCAGGGTGCTGGGTGCTCAGTGCTCCGGGTGCTGGGTGCTCAGTCCTCAGGGTGCTCAGTGCTCCGGGTGCTGGGTGCTCAGTCCTCAGGGTGCTCAGTGCTCGGGGTGCTGGGTGCTCAGTGCTCGGGGTGCTGGGTGCTCAGTGCTCAGGGTGCTCGGTGCTCAGTGCTCAGAGTGCTGGGTGCTCAGTACTCAGGGTGCTCGGTGCTCAGTACTCAGAGTGCTCAGGGCTCAGTACTCAGCGTGCTGGGTGCTCAGTGCTCAGGGTGCTGGGTGCTCAGTACTCAGGGTGCTGGGTGCTTAGTACTCAGGGTGCTCGGTCCTCAGTGCTCAGGGTGATGGGTGCTCAGTACTCAGGGTGCTGGGTGCTCAGTGCTCAGTGTGCTGGGTGCTTAGTACTCAGGGTGCTCGGTCCTCAGTGCTCAGGGTGCTGGGTGCTCAGTACTCAGGGTGCTGGGTGCTCAGTGCTCAGGGTGCTCAGTGCTCAGTACTCAGGGTGCTCAGTGCTCAGTGCTCTGGGTGCTGGGTGCTCAGTGCTCGGGGTGCTGGGTGCTCAGTGCTCAGGGTGCTGGGTGCTCAGTACTCAGGGTGCTCAGTGCTCAGGGTGCTGGGTGCTCAGTACTCAGGGTGCTGGGTTCTCGGTCCTCAGGGTGCTCAGTGCTCAGTACTCAGGGTGCTCTGTGCTCAGTGCTCGGGGTCCTGGGTGTTCAGTACTCAGGGTGCTCGGTGCTCAGTGCTCAGTATTCAGCGTGCAGGTTGCTCAGTGCTCAGAGTGTTGGGTGCTCAGTACTCAGTGTGCTGGGTGCTCAGTGCACAGTGCTCAGGGTGCTCAATGCTCAGGGTGCTGGGTGCTCAGGGTGCTGGGTGCTCAGTTCTCGGGGTGCTTTGTGCTCAGTGCTCAGGGTGCTGGGTGCTCAGTGCTCAGTGCTCAGGGTGCTGGGTGCTCAGTGCTCAGTGCTCAGGGTGCTCAGTGCTCAGTGCTCGGGGTGCTGGGTGCTCAGTGCTCAGGGTGATCGGTGCTCAGTGCTCAGGGTGCTGGGTGCTCAGTCCTCAGGGTGCTCAGTGCTCAGGGTGCTGGGTGCTCAGTGCTCAGGGTGCTCGGTGCTCAGTACTCAGGGTGCTGTGTGCTCAGTACTCAGGATGCTGGGTGCTCAGTACTCAGGGTGCTGGGTCCTCAGTACTCAGGGTGCTGGGTGCTCAGTGCTCAGGGTGCTCGGTGTTCAGTACTCAGGGTGCTGAGTGCTCAGTACTCAGGATGCTGGGTGCTCAGTACTCAGGGTGCTGGGTGCTCAGTGCTCGGGGCGCTCGGTGCTCAGTACTCAAGGTGCTGGGTGCTCAGTGCTCAGGGTGCTGGGTACTCAGTCCTCGGGGTGCTCCGTGCTCAGTGATCAGGGTGCTGGGTGCTCAGTACTCAGGGTGCTCGGTGCTCAGTACTCAGGGTTCTCAGTGCTCAGTACTCAGGGTGCTGGGTGCTCAGTGCTCAGGGTGCTGGGTGCTCAGTACTCAGGGTGCTCAGTGCTCAGTGCTCAGGGTGCTGGGTGCTCAGTGCTCAGGGTGCTGGGTGCTAAGGGTGCTGGGTGCTCAGTGCTCGGGGTGCTGGGTGCTCAGTGCTCAGTGCTCAGGGTGCTGGGTGCTCAGTGCTCAGTGCTCAGGGTCCTGGGTGTTCAGTACTCAGGGTGCTCGGTGCTCAGTGCTCAGGGTGCTGGGTGCTCAGTACTCAGGGTGCTGGGTGCTCAGTGCTCGGGGTGCTGGGTGCTCAGTGCTCAGGGTGATCAGTGCTCAGTACTCAGGGTGCTGGGTGCTCAGTGCTCAGGGTGCTGGGTGCTCAGTCCTCTGGGTGCTCAGTACTCAGGGTGCTCGGTGCTCAGTGCTCAGTACTCAGGGTGCTCAGTACTCAGGGTGCTGGGTGCTCAGTGCTCGGGGTGCTGGGTGCTCAGTACTCAGGGTGCTGGGTGCTCAGTACTCGGGGTGCTGGGTGCTCAGTACTCAGGGTGCTGGGTGCTCAGTGCTCGGTGTGCTGGGTGCTCAGTGCTCAGGGTGATCGGTGCTCAGTGCTCAGGGTGCTGGGTGCTCAGTCCTCCGGGTGCTCAGTGCTCAGGGTGCTGGGTGCTCAGTGCTCGGGGTACTCGGTGCTCAGTACTCAGGGTGCTGTGTGCTCAGTACTCAAGGTGCTGGGTGCTCAGTACTCAGGGTGCTGGGTGCTCAGTACTCGGGGTGCTGGGTGCTCAGTACTCAGGGTGCTGGGTGCTCAGTGCTCGGGGTGCTGGGTGCTCAGTGCTCAGGGTGATCGGTGCTCAGTGCTCAGGGTGCTGGGTGCTCAGTGCTCGGGGTGCTCGGTGATCAGTACTCAGGGTGCTGAGTGCTCAGTACTCAGGGTGCTGGGTGCTCAGTACTCAGGGTGCTGGTTGCTCAATACTCAGGGTGCTGGGTGCTCAGTGTTCAGGGTGCTGGGTGCTCAGTGCTCAGGGTGCTGGGTGCTCAGTGCTCGGGGTGCTGGGTGCTCAGGGCTGTGGTGCTGGGTGCTCAGTGCTCAGTGCTCAGGGTGCTGGGTGCTCAGTGCTCAGTGCTCAGGGTGCTGGTTGCTCAGTACTCAGGGTGCTGGGTGCTCAGTACTCAGGGTGCTGGGTGCTCAGTGTTCAGGGTGCTCTGTGCTCAGTACTCAGGGTGCTGGGTGCTCAGTGCTCGGGGTGCTGCGTGCTCAGTGCTCAGGGTGCTGTGTGCTCAGTGCTCAGGGTGCTGGGTGCTCAGTGCTCAGTGCTCAGGGTGCTGGTTGCTCAGTACTCAGGGTGCTGGGTGCTCAGTACTCAGGGTGCTGGGTTCTCAGTGCTCAGGGTGCTCTGTGCTCAGTACTCAGGGTGCTGGGTGCTCAGTGCTCGGGGTGCTGCGTGCTCAGTGCTCAGGGTGCTGGGTGCTCAGTGCTCAGGGTGCTGGGTGCTCAGTGCTCAGGGTGCTGGGTGCTCAGTGCTCAGGGTGATCGGTGCTCAGTACTCAGGGGGCTCAGTGCTCAGGGTGCTGCGTGCTCAGTGCTCAGGGTGCTGGGTGCTCAGTACTCAGGGTGCTGGGTGCTCAGTGCTCGGGGTGCTGGGTGCTCAGTGCTCAGGGTGATCGGTGCTCAGTACTCAGGGTGCTGGGTGCTCAGTGCTCCGGGTGCTGGGTGCTCAGTCCTCAGGGTGCTCAGTGCTCAGGGTGCTGGGCGCTCAGTGCTCGGGGTTCTCGGTGCTCAGTACTCAGGGTGCTGAGTGCTCAGTACTCAGGGTGCTGGGTGCTCAGTACTCATGGTGCTGGGTGCTCAGTACTCAGGGGGCTGGGTTCTCAGTGCTCAGGGATCTGGGTGCTCAGTGCTCAGGGCGCTGTGTGCTCAGTGCTCGGGGTGCTGGGTGCTCAGTTCTCGGGGTGCTGTTTGGTCAGTGCTCAGTGCTCAGGGTGCTGGGTGCTCAGTGCTCAGTGCTCAGGGTGCTGTGTGCTCAGTACTCAGGGTGCTGGGTGCTCAGTACTCAGGGTGCTGGGTGCTCAGTTCTCAGGGTGCTGGGTGCTCAGTGCTCAGGGTGCTGGGTGCTCAGTGCTAACGGTGCTGGGTGCTCAGTACTCAGGGTGCTGGGTGCTCAGTGCTCGCGGTGCTCGGTGCTCAGTACTCAAGGTGCTGGGTGCTCAGTGCTCAGGGTGCTGGGTGCTCAGTCCTCGGGGTGCTCCGTGCTCAGTGCTCAGGGTGCTGGGTGCTCAGTACTCAGGGTGCTCGGTGCTCAGTACTCACGGTTCTCAGTGCTCAGGGTGCTGGGTGCTCAGTACTAAGGGTGCTCCGTGCTCAGTACTCGGGGTGCTGGGTGCTCAGTACTCAGGGTGCTCAGTGCTCAGTACTCGGGGTGCTGGGTGCTCAGTGCTCAGTGTGCTCAGTGCTCAGTGCTCGGGGTGCTGGGTGCTCAGTTCTCGGGGCGCTGGGTGCTCAGTGCTCGGGGTGCTGGGTGCTCAGTACTCAGGGTGCTGTGTGCTCAGTGCTCAGTACTCAGCGTGCTGGGTGCTCAGTGCTCAGAGTGTTGGGTGCTCAGTACTCAGGGTGCTGGGTGCTCAGTGCTCAGTGCTCAGGGTGCTCAGTGCTCAGGGTGCTCAGTGCTCAGGGTGCTGGGTGCTCAGGGTGCTGGGTGCTCAGTGCTCGGGGTGCTGGGTGCTCAGTGCTCAGGGTGCTGGGTGCTCAGTGCTCAGTGCTCAGTGTGCTGGGTGTTCAGTACTCAGGGTGCTCGGTGCTCAGTGCTCAGGGTGATGGGTGCTCAGTACTCAGGGTGCTGGGTGCTCAGTGCTCGGGGTGCTGGGTGCTCAGTGCTCAGGGTGATCAGTGCTCAGTACTCAGGGTGCTGGGTGCTCAGTGCTCAGGGTGCTGGGAGCTCAGTCCTCAGGGTGCTCAGTTCTCAGGGTGCTCGGTGCTCAGTACTCAGGGTGCTCAGTACTCAGGGTGCTGGGTGCTCAGTGCTCGGGGTGCTGGGTGCTCAGTACTCAGGGTGCTGGGTGCTCAGTACTCAGGGTGCTGGGTGCTCAGTACTCAGGGTGCTGGGTGCTCAGTGCTCGGGGTGCTGGGTGCTCAGTGCTCAGGGTGATTGGTGCTCAGTGCTCAGGGTGCTGGGTGCTCAGTCCTCCGGGTGCTCAGTGCTCAGGGTGCTGGGTGCTCAGTGCTCGGGGTCCTCGGTGCTCAGTACTCAGGGTGATGAGTGCTCAGTACTCAGGGTGCTGGGTGCTCAGTACTCAGGGTGCTGGGTGCTCAGTACTCAGGGTGCTGGGTGCTCAGTGTTCAGGGTGCTGGGTGCTCAGTGCTCAGGGTGCTGGGTGCTCAGTGCTCGGTGTGCTGGGTTCTCAGGGCTGTGGTGCTGGGTGCTCAGTGCTCAGTGCTCAGGGTGCTGGGTGCTCAGTGCTCAGAGCTCAGGGTGCTGGTTGCTCAGTACTCAGGGTGCTGGGTGTTCAGTACTCAGGGTGCTGGGTTCTCAGTGCTCAGGGTGCTCTGTGCTCAGTAATCAGGGTGCTGGGTGCTAAGTGCTCAGGGTGCTGCGTGCTCAGTGCTCAGGGTGCTGGGTGCTCAGTGCTCAGGGTGCTGGGTGCTCAGTACTCAGGGTGCTGGGTGCTCAGTGCTCGGGGCGCTCGGTGCTCAGTACTCAAGGTGCTGGGTGCTCAGTGCTCAGGGTGCTGGGTACTCATTCCTCGGGGTGCTCCGTGCTCAGTGATCAGGGTGCTGGGTGCTCAGTACTCAGGGTGCTCGGTGCTCAGTACTCAGGGTTCTCAGTGCTCAGTACTCAGGGTGCTGGGTGCTCAGTGCTCAGGGTGCTGGGTGCTCAGTACTCAGGGTGCTCAGTGCTCAGTACTCGGGGTGCTTGGTGCTCAGTACTCAGGCTGCTCAGTGCTCAGTACTCGGGCTGCTGGGTGCTCAGTGCTCAGGGTGCTCAGTGGTCAGTGCTCGGGGTGCTGGGTGCTCAGTGCTCGGGGCGCTGGGTGCTCAGTGCTCGGGGTGATGGGTGCTCAGTACTCGGGGTGCTGGGTGTTCAGTACTCAGGGTGCTGGGTGCTCAGTACTCAGGGAGCTGGGTGCTCAGTGCTCAGGGTGCTGGGTGCTCAGTACTCTGGGTGTTGGGTGCTCAGTATTCATGGTGCTGGGCGCTCCGTGCTCGGGGTGCTGGGTGCTCAGTGCTCAGGGTGCTGGGTGCTCAGTGCTCAGGGTGCTGGGTGCTCAGTACTCAGGGTGCTGGGTGCTTAGTGCTCGAGGTGCTCGGTGCTCAGTACTCAAGGTGCTGGGTGCTCAGTGCTCAGGGTGCTGGGTGCTCAGTGCTCAGTGTGCTCAGTGCTCAGGGTGCTCAGTGCTCAGGGTGCTGGGTGCTCAGGGTGCTGGGTGCTCAGTGCTCAGGGTGCTGGGTGCTCAGTGCTCAGTGCTCAGGGTGCTGGGTGCTCAGTGCTCAGTGCTCAGGGTGCTCGGTGTTCAGTACTCAGGGTGCTCGGTGCTCAGTGCTCAGGGTGCTGGGTGCTCAGTACTCAGGGTGCTGGGTGCTCAGTGCTCGGTGTGCTGGGTGCTCAGTGCTCAGGGTGATCAGTGCTCAGTACTCAGGGTGCTGGGTGCTCAGTGCTCAGGGTGCTGGGTGCTCAGTCCTCAGGGTGCTCAGTACTCAGGGTGATCGGTGCTCAGTGCTCAGTACTCAGGGTGCTCAGTACTCAGGGTGCTGGGTGTTCAGTGCTCGGGGTGCTGGGTGCTCAGTACTCAGGGTGCTGGGTGCTCAGTGCTCAGGGTGCTCTGTGCTCAGTACTCAGGGTGCTGGGTGCTCAGTGCTCGGGGTGCTGCGTGCTCAGTGCTCAGGGTGCTGGGTGCTCAGTGCTCAGGGAGCTGGGTGCTCAGTGCTCAGTGCTCAGGGTGCTGGTTGCTCAGTACTCAGGGTGCTGGGTACTCAGTACTCAGGGTGCTGGCTGCTCAGTACTCAGGGTGCTGGGTGCTCAGTGCTCAGGGTGCTGGGTACTCAGTACTCAGGGTGCTGGCTGCTCAGTACTCAGGGTGCTGGCTGCTCAGTACTCAGGGTGCTGGGTGCTCAGTGCTCAGGGTGCTGGGTGCTCAGGACTCAGGGTGCTCAGTGCTCAGTACTCGGGGTGCTGGGTGCTCAGTACTCAGGGTGCTCAGTGCTCAGTACTCGGGGTGCTGGGTGCTCAGTGCTCAGTGTGCTCAGTGCTCAGTGCTCGGGGTGCTGGGTGCTCAGTGCTCGGGGCGCTGGGTGCTCAGTGCTCGGGGTGCTGGGTGCTCAGTACTCAGGGTGCTGTGTGCTCAGTGCTCAGTACTCAGCGTGCTGGGTGCTCAGTGCTCAGATTGTTGGGTGCTCATTACTCAGGGTGCTGGGTGCTCAGTGCTCAGTGCTCAGGGTGCTCAGTGCTCAGGGTGCTCAGTGCTCAGGGTGCTGGGTGCTCAGGGTGCTGGATGCTCAGTGCTCGGGGTGCTGGGTGCTCAGTGCTCAGTGCTCAGGGTGCTGGGTGCTCAGTGCTCAGTGCTCAGGGTGCTGGGTGTTCAGTGCTCAGGGTGCAGGGTGCTCAGTACTCAGGGTGCTGGGTGCTCAGTGCTCGGGGTGCTGGGTGCTCAGTGCTCAGGGTGATCAGTGCTCAGTACTCAGGGTGCTGGGTGCTCAGTGCTCAGGGTGCTGGGTGCTCAGTCCTCAGCGTGCTCAGTACTCAGGGTGCTCGGTGCTCAGTGCTCAGTCCTCAGGGTGCTCAGTACTCAGGGTGCTGGGTGCTCAGTGCTCGGGGTGCTGGGTGCTCAGTACTCAGGGTGCTGGGTTCTCAGTACTCGGGGTGCTGGGTGCTCAGTACTCAGGGTGCTGGGTGCTCAGTGCTCGGGGTGCTGGGTGCTCAGTGCTCAGGGTGATCGGTGCTCAGTGCTCAGTGTGCTGGGTGCTCAGTCCTCCGGGTGCTCAGTGCTCAGGGTGCTGGGTGCTCAGTGCTCGGGGTGCTCGGTGCTCAGTACTCAGGGTGCTGAGTGCTCAGTACTCAGGGTGCTGGGTGCTCAGTACTCAGGGTGCTGGGTTCTCAGTGCTCAGGGTGCTCTGTGCTCAGTACTCAGGGTGCTGGGTGCTCAGTGCTCGGGGTGCTGCGTGCTCAGTGCTCAGGGTGCTGGGTGCTCAGTGCTCAGGGTGCTGGGTACTCAGTCCTCGGGGTGCTCCGTGCTCAGTGATCAGGGTGCTGGGTGCTCAGTACTCAGGGTGCTCGGTGCTCAGTGCTCAGGGTGCTGGGTGCTCAGTACTCAGGGTGCTGGGTGCTCAGTGCTCGGGGTGCTGGGTGCTCAGTGCTCAGGGTGATCAGTGCTCAGTACTCAGGGTGCTGGGTGCTCAGTGCTCAGGGTGCTGGGTGCTCAGTCCTCAGCGTGCTCAGTTCTCAGGGTGCTCGGTGCTCAGTGCTCAGTACTCAGGGTGCTCAGTACTCAGGGTGCTGGGTGCTCAGTGCTCGGGGTGCTGGGTGCTCAGTACTCAGGGTGCTGGGTGCTCAGTACTCGGGGTGCTGGGTGCTCAGTACTCAGGGTGCTCGGTCCTCAGTGCTCGGGGTGCTGGGTGCTCAGTGCTCAGGGTGATCGGTGCTCAGTGCTCAGTGTGCTGGGTGCTCAGTCCTCCGGGTGCTCAGTGCTCAGGGTGCTGGGTGCTCAGTGCTCGGGGTGCTCGGTGCTCAGTACTCAGGGTGCTGAGTGCTCAGTACTCAGCGTGCTGGGTGCTCAGTACTCAGGGTGCTGGGTTCTCAGTGCTCAGGGTGCTCTGTGCTCAGTACTCAGGGTGCTGGGTGCTCAGTGCTCGGGGTGCTGCGTGCTCAGTGCTCAGGGTGCTGGGTGCTCAGTGCTCAGAGTGTTGGGTGCTCAGTACTCAGGGTGCTGGGTGCTCAGTGCTCAGTGCTCAGGGTGCTCAGTGCTCAGGGTGCTCAGTGCTCAGGGTCCTGGGTGCTCAGGGTGCTGGGTGCTCAGTGCTCGGGGTGCTGGGTGCTCAGTGCTCAGTGCTCAGGGTGCTGGGTGCTCAGTGCTCAGTGCTCAGGGTGCTGGGTGTTCAGTACTCAGGGTGCTCGGTGCTCAGTGCTCAGGGTGCAGGGTGCTCAGTACTCAGGGTGCTGGGTGCTCAGTGCTCGGGGTGCTGGGTGCTCAGTCCTCAGGGTGATCAGTGCTCAGTACTCAGGGTGCTGGGTGCTCAGTGCTCAGGGTGCTGGGTGCTCAGTCCTCAGCGTGCTCAGTTCTCAGGGTGCTCGGTGCTCAGTGCTCAGTACTCAGGGTGCTCAGTACTCAGGGTGCTGGGTGCTCAGTGCTCGGGGTGCTGGGTGCTCAGTACTCAGGGTGCTGGGTGCTCAGTACTCGGGGTGCTGGGTGCTCAGTACTCAGGGTTCTGGGTGCTCAGTGCTCGGGGCGCTCGGTGCTCTGTACTCAAGGTGCTGGGTGCTCAGTGCTCAGGGTGCTGGGTACTCAGTCCTAGGGGTGCTCCGTGCTCAGTGATCAGGGTGCTGGGTGCTCAGTACTCAGGGTGCTCGGTGCTCAGTGCTCAGGGTGCTGGGTGCTCAGTACTCAGGGTGCTGGGTGCTCAGTGCTCGGGGTGCTGGGTGCTCAGTGCTCAGGGTGATCAGTGCTCAGTACTCAGGGTGCTGGGTGCTCAGTGCTCAGGGTGCTGGGTGCTCAGTCCTCAGCGTGCTCAGTTCTCAGGGTGCTCGGTGCTCAGTGCTCAGTACTCAGGGTGCTCAGTACTCAGGGTGCTGGGTGCTCAGTGCTCGGGGTGCTGGGTGCTCAGTACTCAGGGTGCTGGGTGCTCAGTACTCGGGGTGCTGGGTGCTCAGTACTCAGGGTGCTCGGTGTTCAGTGCTCGGGGTGCTGGGTGCTCAGTGCTCAGGGTGATCGGTGCTCAGTGCTCAGTGTGCTGGGTGCTCAGTCCTCCGGGTGCTCAGTGCTCAGGGTGCTGGGTGCTCAGTGCTCGGGGTGCTCGGTGCTCAGTACTCAGGGTGCTGAGTGCTCAGTACTCAGCGTGCTGGGTGCTCAGTACTCAGGGTGCTGGGTTCTCAGTGCTCAGGGTGCTCTGTGCTCAGTACTCAGGGTGCTGGGTGCTCAGTGCTCGGGGTGCTGCGTGCTCAGTGCTCAGGGTGCTGGGTGCTCAGTGCTCAGGGTGCTGGGTGCTCAGTACTCAGGGTGCTGGGTGCTCAGTGCTCGGGGCGCTCGGTGCTCTGTACTCAAGGTGCTGGGTGCTCAGTGCTCAGGGTGCTGGGTACTCAGTCCTCGGGGTGCTCCGTGCTCAGTGATCAGGGTGCTGGGTGCTCAGTACTCAGGGTGCTCGGTGCTCAGTACTCAGGGTTCTCAGTGCTCAGTACTCAGGGTGCTGGGTGCTCAGTGCTCAGGGTGCTGGGTGCTCAGTACTCGGGGTGCTGGGTGCTCAGTGCTCAGGGTGCTCAGTACTCAGTACTCAGTGCTCAGGGTGCTCAGTGCTCAGTGCTCAGGGTGCTGGGTGTTCAGTACTCAGGGTGCTGGGTGCTCAGTACTCAGGGTGCTGGGTGCTCAGTGCTCAGGGTGCTGGGTGCTCAGTACTCTGGGTGTTGGGTGCTCAGTATTCATGGTGCTGGGTGCTCCGTGCTCGGGGTGCTGGGTGCTCAGTGCACAGGGTGCTGGGTGCTCAGTGCTCAGGGTGCTGGGTGCTCAGTACTCAGGGTGCTGGGTGCTTAGTGCTCGAGGTGCTCGGTGCTCAGTACTCAAGGTGCTGGTTGCTCAGTGCTCAGGGTGCTGGGTGCTCAGTGCTCAGTGTGCTCAGTGCTCAGTGCTCGGGGTGCTGGGTGCTCAGTGATCGGGGCGCTGGGTGCTCAGTGCTCGGGGTGCTGGGTGCTCAGTACTCAGGGTGCTGTGTGCTTAGTGCTCAGTACTCAGCGTGCTGGGTGCTCAGTGCTCAGAGTGTTGGGTGCTCAGTACTCAGGGTGCTGGGTGCTCAGAGCTCAGTGCTCAGGGTGCTCAGTGCTCAGGGTGCTCAGTGCTCAGGGTGCTGGGTGCTCAGGGTCCTGGGTGCTCAGTGCTCGGGGTGCTGGGTGCTCAGTGCTCAGTGCTCAGGGTGCTGGGTGCTCAGTGCTCAGTGCTCAGGGTGCTGGGTGTTCAGTACGCAGGGTGCTCGGTGCTCAGTGCTCAGCGTGCTGGGTGCTCAGTACTCAGGGTGCTCAGTGCTCAGTACTCGGGGTGCTGGGTGCTCAGTGCTCAGTGTGCTCAGTGCTCAGTGCTCGGGGTGCTGGGTGCTCAGTGCTCAGGGCTCTGGGTGCTCAGTGCTCGGGGTGCTGGGTGCTCAGTACTCAGGGTGCTGTGTGCTCAGTGCTCAGTACTCAGCGTGCTGGGTGCTCAGTGCTCAGAGTGTTGGGTGCTCAGTACTCAGGGTGCTGGGTGCTCAGTGCTCAGTGCTCAGGGTGCTCAGTGCTCAGGGTGCTCAGTGCTCAGGGTGCTGGGTGCTCAGTGCTCAGGGTGCTGGGTGCTCAGTGCTCAGGGTGCTGGGTGCTCAGTCCTCAGCGTGATCAGTTCTCAGGGTGCTCGGTGCTCAGTGCTCAGTACTCAGGGTGCTCAGTACTCAGGGTGCTGGGTGCTCAGTGCTCGCGGTGCTGAGTGCTCAGTACTCAGGGTGCTGGGTGCTCAGTACTCGGGGTGCTGGGTGCTCAGTACTCAGGGTGCTGGGTGCTCAGTGCTCGGGGTGCTGGGTGCTCAGTGCTCAGGGTGATCGGTGCTCAGTGCACAGTGTGCTGGGTGCTCAGTCCTCCGGGTGCTCAGTGCTCAGGGTGCTGGGTGCTCAGAGCTCGGGGTGCTCGAGGCTCAGTACTCAGGGTGCTGAGTGCTCAGTACTCAGGGTGCTGGGTGCTCAGTACTCAGGGTGCTGGGTTCTCAGTGCTCAGGGTGCTCTGTGCTCAGTACTCAGGGTGCTGGGTGCTCAGTGCTCGGGGTGCTGCGTGCTCAGTGCTCAGGGTGCTGGGTTCTCAGTGCTCAGGGTGCTCTGTGCTCAGTACTCAGGGTGCTGGGTGCTCAGTGCTCGGGGTGCTGCGTGCTCAGTACTCAGGGTGCTGGGTGCTCAGTGCTCGGGGCGCTCGGTGCTCTGTACTCAAGGTGCTGGGTGCTCAGTGCTCAGGGTGCTGGGTACTCAGTCCTCGGGGTGCTCCGTGCTCAGTGATCAGGGTGCTGGGTGCTCAGTACTCAGGGTGCTCGGTGCTCAGTGCTCAGGGTGCTGGGTGCTCAGTACTCAGGGTGCTGGGTGCTCAGTGCTCGGGGTGCTGGGTGCTCAGTGCTCAGGGTGATCAGTGCTCAGTACTCAGGGTGCTGGGTGCTCAGTGCTCAGGGTGCTGGGTGCTCAGTCCTCAGCGTGCTCAGTTCTCAGGGTGCTCGGTGCTCAGTGCTCAGTACTCAGGGTGCTCAGTACTCAGGGTGCTGGGTGCTCAGTGCTCGGGGTGCTGGGTGCTCAGTACTCAGGGTGCTGGGTGCTCAGTACTTGGGGTGCTGGGTGCTCAGTACTCAGGGTGCTCGGTGCTCAGTGCTCGGGGTGCTGGGTGCTCAGTGCTCAGGGTGATCGGTGCTCAGTGCTCAGTGTGCTGGGTGCTCAGTCCTCCGGGTGCTCAGTGCTCAGGGTGCTGGGTGCTCAGTGCTCGGGGTGCTCGGTGCTCAGTACTCAGGGTGCTGAGTGCTCAGTACTCAGCGTGCTGGGTGCTCAGTACTCAGGGTGCTGGGTTCTCAGTGCTCAGGGTGCTCTGTGCTCAGTACTCAGGGTGCTGGGTGCTCAGTGCTCGGGGTGCTGCGTGCTCAGTGCTCAGGGTGCTGGGTGCTCAGTGCTCAGAGTGTTGGGTGCTCAGTACTCAGGGTGCTGGGTGCTCAGTGCTCAGGGTGCTCAGTGCTCAGGGTGCTCAGTGCTCAGGGTCCTGGGTGCTCAGGGTGCTGGGTGCTCAGTGCTCGGGGTGCTGGGTGCTCAGTGCTCAGTGCTCAGGGTGCTGGGTGCTCAGTGCTCACTGCTCAGTGTGCTGGGTGTTCAGTACTCAGGGTGCTCGGTGCTCAGTGCTCAGGGTGCAGGGTGCTCAGTACTCAGGGTGCTGGGTGCTCTGTGCTCGGGGTGCTGGGTGCTCAGTCCTCAGGGTGATCAGTGCTCAGTACTCAGGGTGCTGGGTGCTCAGTGCTCAGGGTGCTGGGTGCTCAGTCCTCAGCGTGCTCAGTTCTCAGGGTGCTCGGTGCTCAGTGCTCAGTACTCAGGGTGCTCAGTACTCAGGGTGCTGGGTGCTCAGTGCTCGGGGTGCTGGGTGCTCAGTACTCAGGGTGCTGGGTGCTCAGTACTCGGGGTGCTGGGTGCTCAGTACTCAGGGTGCTGGGTGCTCAGTGCTCGGGGTGCTGCGTGCTCAGTGCTCAGGGTGATCGGTGCTCAGTGCTCAGTGTGCTGGGTGCTCAGTCCTCCGGTTGCTCAGTGCTCAGGGTGCTGGGTGCTCAGTGCTCGGGGTGCTCGGTGCTCAGTACTCAGGGTGCTGAGTGCTCAGTACTCAGCGTGCTGGGTGCTCAGTACTCAGGGTGCTGGGTTCTCAGTGCTCAGGGTGCTCTGTGCTCAGTACTCAGGGTGCTGGGTGCTCAGTGCTCGGGGTGCTGCGTGCTCAGTGCTCAGGGTGCTGGGTGCTCAGTGCTCAGGGTGCTGGGTGCTCAGTACTCAGGGTGCTGGGTGCTCAGTGCTCGGGGCGCTCGGTGCTCTGTACTCAAGGTGCTGGGTGCTCAGTGCTCAGGGTGCTGGGTACTCAGTCCTCGGGGTGCTCCGTGCTCAGTGATCAGGGTGCTGGGTGCTCAGTACTCAGGGTGCTTGGTGCTCAGTGCTCAGGGTGCTGGGTGCTCAGTACTCAGGGTGCTGGGTGCTCAGTGCTCGGGGTGCTGGGTGCTCAGTGCTCAGGGTGATCAGTGCTCATTACTCAGGGTGCTGGGTGCTCAGTGCTCAGGGTGCTGGGTGCTCAGTCCTCAGCGTGCTCAGTTCTCAGGGTGCTCGGTGCTCAGTGCTCAGTACTCAGGGTGCTCAGTACTCAGGGTGCTGGGTGCTCAGTGCTCGGGGTGCTGGGTGCTCAGTACTCAGGGTGCTGCGTGCTCAGTACTCGGGGTGCTGGGTGCTCAGTATTCAGGGTGCTCGGTGCTCAGTGCTCAGGGTGCTGGGTGCTCAGTGCTCAGGGTGATCGGTGCTCAGTGCTCAGTGTGCTGGGTGCTCAGTCCTCCGGGTGCTCAGTGCTCAGGGTGCTGGGTGCTCAGTGCTCGGGGTGCTCGGTGCTCAGTACTCAGGGTCCTAAGTGCTCAGTACTCAGCGTGCTGGGTGCTCAGTACTCAGGGTGCTGGGTTCTCAGTGCTCAGGGTGCTCTGTGCTCAGTACTCAGGGTGCTGGGTGCTCAGTGCTCGGGGTGCTGCGTGCTCAGTGCTCAGGGTGCTGGGTGCTCAGTGCTCAGTGTGCTGGGTGCTCAGTACTCAGGGTGCTGGGTGCTCAGTGCTCGGGGCGCTCGGTGCTCTGTACTCAAGGTGCTGGGTGCTCAGTGCTCAGGGTGCTGGGTACTCAGTCCTCGGGGTGCTCCGTGCTCAGTGATCAGGGTGCTGGGTGCTCAGTACTCAGGGTGCTCGGTGCTCAGTACTCAGGGTTCTCAGTGCTCAGTACTCAGGGTGCTGGGTGCTCAGTGCTCAGGGTGCTGGGTGCTCAGTACTCGGGGTGCTGGGTGCTCAGTGCTCAGGGTGCTCAGTACTCAGTACTCAGTGCTCAGGGTGCTCAGTGCTCAGTGCTCAGGGTGCTGGGTGTTCAGTACTCAGGGTGCTGGGTGCTCAGTACTCAGGGTGCTGGGTGCTCAGTGCTCAGGGTGCTGGGTGCTCAGTACTCTGGGTGTTGGGTGCTCAGTATTCATGGTGCTGGGTGCTCCGTGCTCGGGGTGCTGGGTGCTCAGTGCTCAGGGTGCTGGGTGCTCAATGCTCAGGGTGCTGGGTGCTCAGTACTCAGGGTGCTGGGTGCTTAGTGCTCGAGGTGCTCGGTGCTCAGTACTCAAGGTGCTGGGTGCTCAGTGCTCAGGGTGCTGGGTGCTCAGTGCTCAGTGTGCTCAGTGCTCAGTGCTCGGGGTGCTGGGTGCTCAGTGCTCGGGGCGCTGGGTGCTCAGTGCTCGGGGTGCTGGGTGCTCAGTACTCAGGGTGCTGTGTGCTTAGTGCTCAGTACTCAGCGTGCTGGGTGCTCAGTGCTCAGAGTGTTGGGTGCTCAGTACTCAGGGTGCTGGGTGCTCAGTACTCAGGGTGCTGGGTTCTCAGTGCTCAGGGTGCTCTGTGCTCAGTACTCAGGGTGCTGGGTGCTCAGTGCTCGGGGTGCTGCGTGCTCAGTGCTCAGGGTGCTGGGTGCTCAGTGCTCAGGGTGCTGGGTGCTCAGTACTCAGGGTGCTGGGTGCTCAGTGCTCGGGGCGCTCGGTGCTCTGTACTCAAGGTGCTGGGTGCTCAGTGCTCAGGGTGCTGGGTACTCAGTCCTCGGGGTGCTCCGTGCTCAGTGATCAGGGTGCTGGGTGCTCAGTACTCAGGGTGCTCGGTGCTCAGTGCTCAGGGTGCTGGGTGCTCAGTACTCAGGGTGCTGGGTGCTCAGTGCTCGGGGTGCTGGGTGCTCAGTGCTCAGGGTGATCAGTGCTCAGTACTCAGGGTGCTGGGTGCTCAGTGCTCAGGGTGCTGGGTGCTCAGTCCTCAGCGTGCTCAGTTCTCAGGGTGCTCGGTGCTCAGTGCTCAGTACTCAGGGTGCTCAGTACTCAGGGTGCTGGGTGCTCAGTGCTCGGGGTGCTGGGTGCTCAGTACTCAGGGTGCTGGGTGCTCAGTACTTGGGGTGCTGGGTGCTCAGTACTCAGGGTGCTCGGTGCTCAGTGCTCGGGGTGCTGGGTGCTCAGTGCTCAGGGTGATCGGTGCTCAGTGCTCAGTGTGCTGGGTGCTCAGTCCTCCGGGTGCTCAGTGCTCAGGGTGCTGGGTGCTCAGTGCTCGGGGTGCTCAGTGCTCAGGGTGCTGGGTGCTCAGTGCTCGGGGTGCTCGGTGCTCAGTACTCAGGGTGCTGAGTGCTCAGTACTCAGCGTGCTGGGTGCTCAGTACTCAGGGTGCTGGGTTCTCAGTGCTCAGGGTGCTCTGTGCTCAGTACTCAGGGTGCTGGGTGCTCAGTGCTCGGGGTGCTGCGTGCTCAGTGCTCAGGGTGCTGGGTGCTCAGTGCTCAGAGTGTTGGGTGCTCAGTACTCAGGGTGCTGGGTGCTCAGTGCTCAGTGCTCAGGGTGCTCAGTGCTCAGGGTGCTCAGTGCTCAGGGTCCTGGGTGCTCAGGGTGCTGGGTGCTCAGTGCTCGGGGTGCTGGGTGCTCAGTGCTCAGTGCTCAGGGTGCTGGGTGCTCAGTGCTCAGTGCTCAGGGTGCTGGGTGTTCAGTACTCAGGGTGCTCGGTGCTCAGTGCTCAGGGTGCAGGGTGCTCAGTACTCAGGGTGCTGGGTGCTCAGTGCTCGGGGTGCTGGGTGCTCAGTCCTCAGGGTGATCAGTGCTCAGTACTCAGGGTGCTGGGTGCTCAGTGCTCAGGGTGCTGGGTGCTCAGTCCTCAGCGTGCTCAGTTCTCAGGGTGCTCGGTGCTCAGTGCTCAGTACTCAGGGTGCTCAGTACTCAGGGTGCTGGGTGCTCAGTGCTCGGGGTGCTGGGTGCTCAGTACTCAGGGTGCTGGGTGCTCAGTACTCGGGGTGCTGGGTGCTCAGTACTCAGGGTGCTGGGTGCTCAGTGCTCGAGGTGCTGGGTGCTCAGTGCTCAGGGTGATCGGTGCTCAGTGCTCAGTGTGCTGGGTGCTCAGTCCTCCGGGTGCTCAGTGCTCAGGGTGCTGGGTGCTCAGTGCTCGGGGTGCTCGGTGCTCAGTACTCAGGGTGCTGAGTGCTCAGTACTCAGGGTTCTGGGTGCTCAGTACTCAGGGTGCTGGGTTCTCAGTGCTCAGGGTGCTCTGTGCTCAGTACTCAGGGTGCTGGGTGCTCAGTGCTCGGGGTGCTGCGTGCTCAGTGCTCAGGGTGCTGGGTGCTCAGTGCTCAGGGTGCTGGGTGCTCAGTACTCAGGGTGCTGGGTGCTCAGTGCTCGGGGCGCTCGGTGCTCTGTACTCAAGGTGCTGGGTGCTCAGTGCTCAGGGTGCTGGGTACTCAGTCCTAGGGGTGCTCCGTGCTCAGTGATCAGGGTGCTGGGTGCTCAGTACTCAGGGTGCTCGGTGCTCAGTGCTCAGGGTGCTGGGTGCTCAGTACTCAGGGTGCTGGGTGCTCAGTGCTCGGGGTGCTGGGTGCTCAGTGCTCAGGGTGATCAGTGCTCAGTACTCAGGGTGCTGGGTGCTCAGTGCTCAGGGTGCTGGGTGCTCAGTCCTCAGCGTGCTCAGTTCTCAGGGTGCTCGGTGCTCAGTGCTCAGTACTCAGGGTGCTCAGTACTCAGGGTGCTGGGTGCTCAGTGCTCGGGGTGCTGGGTGCTCAGTACTCAGGGTGCTGGGTGCTCAGTACTCGGGGTGCTGGGTGCTCAGTACTCAGGGTGCTCGGTGTTCAGTGCTCGGGGTGCTGGGTGCTCAGTGCTCAGGGTGATCGGTGCTCAGTGCTCAGTGTGCTGGGTGCTCAGTCCTCCGGGTGCTCAGTGCTCAGGGTGCTGGGTGCTCAGTGCTCGGGGTGCTCGGTGCTCAGTACTCAGGGTGCTGAGTGCTCAGTACTCAGCGTGCTGGGTGCTCAGTACTCAGGGTGCTGGGTTCTCAGTGCTCAGGGTGCTCTGTGCTCAGTACTCAGGGTGCTGGGTGCTCAGTGCTCGGGGTGCTGCGTGCTCAGTGCTCAGGGTGCTGGGTGCTCAGTGCTCAGGGTGCTGGGTGCTAAGTACTCAGGGTGCTGGGTGCTCAGTGCTCGGGGCGCTCGGTGCTCTGTACTCAAGGTGCTGGGTGCTCAGTGCTCAGGGTGCTGGGTACTCAGTCCTCGGGGTGCTCCGTGCTCAGTGATCAGGGTGCTGGGTGCTCAGTACTCAGGGTGCTCGGTGCTCAGTACTCAGGGTTCTCAGTGCTCAGTACTCAGGGTGCTGGGTGCTCAGTGCTCAGGGTGCTGGGTGCTCAGTACTCGGGGTGCTGGGTGCTCAGTGCTCAGGGTGCTCAGTACTCAGTACTCAGTGCTCAGGGTGCTCAGTGCTCAGTGCTCAGGGTGCTGGGTGTTCAGTACTCAGGGTGCTGGGTGCTCAGTACTCAGGGTGCTGGGTGCTCAGTGCTCAGGGTGCTGGGTGCTCAGTACTCTGGGTGTTGGGTGCTCAGTATTCATGGTGCTGGGTGCTCCGTGCTCGGGGTGCTGGGTGCTCAGTGCACAGGGTGCTGGGTGCTCAGTGCTCAGGGTGCTGGGTGCTCAGTACTCAGGGTGCTCGGGTGCTCAGTGCTTGGGGTGTTGGGTGCTCAGTACTCAGGGTGCTGGGTGCTTAGTGCTCGAGGTGCTCGGTGCTCAGTACTCAAGGTGCTGGTTGCTCAGTGCTCAGGGTGCTGGGTGCTCAGTGCTCAGTGTGCTCAGTGCTCAGTGCTCGGGGTGCTGGGTGCTCAGTGATCGGGGCGCTGGGTGCTCAGTGCTCGGGGTGCTGGGTGCTCAGTACTCAGGGTGCTGTGTGCTTAGTGCTCAGTACTCAGCGTGCTGGGTGCTCAGTGCTCAGAGTGTTGGGTGCTCAGTACTCAGGGTGCTGGGTGCTCAGAGCTCAGTGCTCAGGGTGCTCAGTGCTCAGGGTGCTCAGTGCTCAGGGTGCTGGGTGCTCAGGGTCCTGGGTGCTCAGTGCTCGGGGTGCTGGGTGCTCAGTGCTCAGTGCTCAGGGTGCTGGGTGCTCAGTGCTCAGTGCTCAGGGTGCTGGGTGTTCAGTACGCAGGGTGCTCGGTGCTCAGTGCTCAGCGTGCTGGGTGCTCAGTACTCAGGGTGCTCAGTGCTCAGTACTCGGGGTGCTGGGTGCTCAGTGCTCAGTGTGCTCAGTGCTCAGTGCTCGGGGTGCTGGGTGCTCAGTGCTCAGGGCTCTGGGTGCTCAGTGCTCGGGGTGCTGGGTGCTCAGTACTCAGGGTGCTGTGTGCTCAGTGCTCAGTACTCAGCGTGCTGGGTGCTCAGTGCTCAGAGTGTTGGGTGCTCAGTACTCAGGGTGCTGGGTGCTCAGTGCTCAGTGCTCAGGGTGCTCAGTGCTCAGGGTGCTCAGTGCTCAGGGTGCTGGGTGCTCAGTGCTCAGGGTGCTGGGTGCTCAGTGCTCAGGGTGCTGGGTGCTCAGTCCTCAGCGTGATCAGTTCTCAGGGTGCTCGGTGCTCAGTGCTCAGTACTCAGGGTGCTCAGTACTCAGGGTGCTGGGTGCTCAGTGCTCGCGGTGCTGAGTGCTCAGTACTCAGGGTGCTGGGTGCTCAGTACTCGGGGTGCTGGGTGCTCAGTACTCAGGGTGCTGGGTGCTCAGTGCTCGGGGTGCTGGGTGCTCAGTGCTCAGGGTGATCGGTGCTCAGTGCACAGTGTGCTGGGTGCTCAGTCCTCCGGGTGCTCAGTGCTCAGGGTGCTGGGTGCTCAGAGCTCGGGGTGCTCGAGGCTCAGTACTCAGGGTGCTGAGTGCTCAGTACTCAGGGTGCTGGGTGCTCAGTACTCAGGGTGCTGGGTTCTCAGTGCTCAGGGTGCTCTGTGCTCAGTACTCAGGGTGCTGGGTGCTCAGTGCTCGGGGTGCTGCGTGCTCAGTGCTCAGGGTGCTGGGTTCTCAGTGCTCAGGGTGCTCTGTGCTCAGTACTCAGGGTGCTGGGTGCTCAGTGCTCGGGGTGCTGCGTGCTCAGTACTCAGGGTGCTGGGTGCTCAGTGCTCGGGGCGCTCGGTGCTCTGTACTCAAGGTGCTGGGTGCTCAGTGCTCAGGGTGCTGGGTACTCAGTCCTCGGGGTGCTCCGTGCTCAGTGATCAGGGTGCTGGGTGCTCAGTACTCAGGGTGCTCGGTGCTCAGTGCTCAGGGTGCTGGGTGCTCAGTACTCAGGGTGCTGGGTGCTCAGTGCTCGGGGTGCTGGGTGCTCAGTGCTCAGGGTGATCAGTGCTCAGTACTCAGGGTGCTGGGTGCTCAGTGCTCAGGGTGCTGGGTGCTCAGTCCTCAGCGTGCTCAGTTCTCAGGGTGCTCGGTGCTCAGTGCTCAGTACTCAGGGTGCTCAGTACTCAGGGTGCTGGGTGCTCAGTGCTCGGGGTGCTGGGTGCTCAGTACTCAGGGTGCTGGGTGCTCAGTACTTGGGGTGCTGGGTGCTCAGTACTCAGGGTGCTCGGTGCTCAGTGCTCGGGGTGCTGGGTGCTCAGTGCTCAGGGTGATCGGTGCTCAGTGCTCAGTGTGCTGGGTGCTCAGTCCTCCGGGTGCTCAGTGCTCAGGGTGCTGGGTGCTCAGTGCTCGGGGTGCTCGGTGCTCAGTACTCAGGGTGCTGAGTGCTCAGTACTCAGCGTGCTGGGTGCTCAGTACTCAGGGTGCTGGGTTCTCAGTGCTCAGGGTGCTCTGTGCTCAGTACTCAGGGTGCTGGGTGCTCAGTGCTCGGGGTGCTGCGTGCTCAGTGCTCAGGGTGCTGGGTGCTCAGTGCTCAGAGTGTTGGGTGCTCAGTACTCAGGGTGCTGGGTGCTCAGTGCTCAGGGTGCTCAGTGCTCAGGGTGCTCAGTGCTCAGGGTCCTGGGTGCTCAGGGTGCTGGGTGCTCAGTGCTCGGGGTGCTGGGTGCTCAGTGCTCAGTGCTCAGGGTGCTGGGTGCTCAGTGCTCACTGCTCAGTGTGCTGGGTGTTCAGTACTCAGGGTGCTCGGTGCTCAGTGCTCAGGGTGCAGGGTGCTCAGTACTCAGGGTGCTGGGTGCTCTGTGCTCGGGGTGCTGGGTGCTCAGTCCTCAGGGTGATCAGTGCTCAGTACTCAGGGTGCTGGGTGCTCAGTGCTCAGGGTGCTGGGTGCTCAGTCCTCAGCGTGCTCAGTTCTCAGGGTGCTCGGTGCTCAGTGCTCAGTACTCAGGGTGCTCAGTACTCAGGGTGCTGGGTGCTCAGTGCTCGGGGTGCTGGGTGCTCAGTACTCAGGGTGCTGGGTGCTCAGTACTCGGGGTGCTGGGTGCTCAGTACTCAGGGTGCTGGGTGCTCAGTGCTCGGGGTGCTGCGTGCTCAGTGCTCAGGGTGATCGGTGCTCAGTGCTCAGTGTGCTGGGTGCTCAGTCCTCCGGTTGCTCAGTGCTCAGGGTGCTGGGTGCTCAGTGCTCGGGGTGCTCGGTGCTCAGTACTCAGGGTGCTGAGTGCTCAGTACTCAGCGTGCTGGGTGCTCAGTACTCAGGGTGCTGGGTTCTCAGTGCTCAGGGTGCTCTGTGCTCAGTACTCAGGGTGCTGGGTGCTCAGTGCTCGGGGTGCTCGGTGCTCAGTACTCAGGGTGCTGAGTGCTCAGTACTCAGCGTGCTGGGTGCTCAGTACTCAGGGTGCTGGGTTCTCAGTGCTCAGGGTGCTCTGTGCTCAGTGCTCAGGGTGCTGGGTGCTCAGTGCTCAGGGTGCTGGGTGCTCAGTACTCAGGGTGCTGGGTGCTCAGTGCTCGGGGCGCTCGGTGCTCTGTACTCAAGGTGCTGGGTGCTCAGTGCTCAGGGTGCTGGGTACTCAGTCCTCGGGGTGCTCCGTGCTCAGTGATCAGGGTGCTGGGTGCTCAGTACTCAGGGTGCTTGGTGCTCAGTGCTCAGGGTGCTGGGTGCTCAGTACTCAGGGTGCTGGGTGCTCAGTGCTCGGGGTGCTGGGTGCTCAGTGCTCAGGGTGATCAGTGCTCATTACTCAGGGTGCTGGGTGCTCAGTGCTCAGGGTGCTGGGTGCTCAGTCCTCAGCGTGCTCAGTTCTCAGGGTGCTCGGTGCTCAGTGCTCAGTACTCAGGGTGCTCAGTACTCAGGGTGCTGGGTGCTCAGTGCTCGGGGTGCTGGGTGCTCAGTACTCAGGGTGCTGCGTGCTCAGTACTCGGGGTGCTGGGTGCTCAGTATTCAGGGTGCTCGGTGCTCAGTGCTCAGGGTGCTGGGTGCTCAGTGCTCAGGGTGATCGGTGCTCAGTGCTCAGTGTGCTGGGTGCTCAGTCCTCCGGGTGCTCAGTGCTCAGGGTGCTGGGTGCTCAGTGCTCGGGGTGCTCGGTGCTCAGTACTCAGGGTCCTAAGTGCTCAGTACTCAGCGTGCTGGGTGCTCAGTACTCAGGGTGCTGGGTTCTCAGTGCTCAGGGTGCTCTGTGCTCAGTACTCAGGGTGCTGGGTGCTCAGTGCTCGGGGTGCTGCGTGCTCAGTGCTCAGGGTGCTGGGTGCTCAGTGCTCAGTGTGCTGGGTGCTCAGTACTCAGGGTGCTGGGTGCTCAGTGCTCGGGGCGCTCGGTGCTCTGTACTCAAGGTGCTGGGTGCTCAGTGCTCAGGGTGCTGGGTACTCAGTCCTCGGGGTGCTCCGTGCTCAGTGATCAGGGTGCTGGGTGCTCAGTACTCAGGGTGCTCGGTGCTCAGTACTCAGGGTTCTCAGTGCTCAGTACTCAGGGTGCTGGGTGCTCAGTGCTCAGGGTGCTGGGTGCTCAGTACTCGGGGTGCTGGGTGCTCAGTGCTCAGGGTGCTCAGTACTCAGTACTCAGTGCTCAGGGTGCTCAGTGCTCAGTGCTCAGGGTGCTGGGTGTTCAGTACTCAGGGTGCTGGGTGCTCAGTACTCAGGGTGCTGGGTGCTCAGTGCTCAGGGTGCTGGGTGCTCAGTACTCTGGGTGTTGGGTGCTCAGTATTCATGGTGCTGGGTGCTCCGTGCTCGGGGTGCTGGGTGCTCAGTGCTCAGGGTGCTGGGTGCTCAATGCTCAGGGTGCTGGGTGCTCAGTACTCAGGGTGCTGGGTGCTTAGTGCTCGAGGTGCTCGGTGCTCAGTACTCAAGGTGCTGGGTGCTCAGTGCTCAGGGTGCTGGGTGCTCAGTGCTCAGTGTGCTCAGTGCTCAGTGCTCGGGGTGCTGGGTGCTCAGTGCTCGGGGCGCTGGGTGCTCAGTGCTCGGGGTGCTGGGTGCTCAGTACTCAGGGTGCTGTGTGCTTAGTGCTCAGTACTCAGCGTGCTGGGTGCTCAGTGCTCAGAGTGTTGGGTGCTCAGTACTCAGGGTGCTGGGTGCTCAGTACTCAGGGTGCTGGGTTCTCAGTGCTCAGGGTGCTCTGTGCTCAGTACTCAGGGTGCTGGGTGCTCAGTGCTCGGGGTGCTGCGTGCTCAGTGCTCAGGGTGCTGGGTGCTCAGTGCTCAGGGTGCTGGGTGCTCAGTACTCAGGGTGCTGGGTGCTCAGTGCTCGGGGCGCTCGGTGCTCTGTACTCAAGGTGCTGGGTGCTCAGTGCTCAGGGTGCTGGGTACTCAGTCCTCGGGGTGCTCCGTGCTCAGTGATCAGGGTGCTGGGTGCTCAGTACTCAGGGTGCTCGGTGCTCAGTGCTCAGGGTGCTGGGTGCTCAGTACTCAGGGTGCTGGGTGCTCAGTGCTCGGGGTGCTGGGTGCTCAGTGCTCAGGGTGATCAGTGCTCAGTACTCAGGGTGCTGGGTGCTCAGTGCTCAGGGTGCTGGGTGCTCAGTCCTCAGCGTGCTCAGTTCTCAGGGTGCTCGGTGCTCAGTGCTCAGTACTCAGGGTGCTCAGTACTCAGGGTGCTGGGTGCTCAGTGCTCGGGGTGCTGGGTGCTCAGTACTCAGGGTGCTGGGTGCTCAGTACTTGGGGTGCTGGGTGCTCAGTACTCAGGGTGCTCGGTGCTCAGTGCTCGGGGTGCTGGGTGCTCAGTGCTCAGGGTGATCGGTGCTCAGTGCTCAGTGTGCTGGGTGCTCAGTCCTCCGGGTGCTCAGTGCTCAGGGTGCTGGGTGCTCAGTGCTCGGGGTGCTCAGTGCTCAGGGTGCTGGGTGCTCAGTGCTCGGGGTGCTCGGTGCTCAGTACTCAGGGTGCTGAGTGCTCAGTACTCAGCGTGCTGGGTGCTCAGTACTCAGGGTGCTGGGTTCTCAGTGCTCAGGGTGCTCTGTGCTCAGTACTCAGGGTGCTGGGTGCTCAGTGCTCGGGGTGCTGCGTGCTCAGTGCTCAGGGTGCTGGGTGCTCAGTGCTCAGAGTGTTGGGTGCTCAGTACTCAGGGTGCTGGGTGCTCAGTGCTCAGTGCTCAGGGTGCTCAGTGCTCAGGGTGCTCAGTGCTCAGGGTCCTGGGTGCTCAGGGTGCTGGGTGCTCAGTGCTCGGGGTGCTGGGTGCTCAGTGCTCAGTGCTCAGGGTGCTGGGTGCTCAGTGCTCAGTGCTCAGGGTGCTGGGTGTTCAGTACTCAGGGTGCTCGGTGCTCAGTGCTCAGGGTGCAGGGTGCTCAGTACTCAGGGTGCTGGGTGCTCAGTGCTCGGGGTGCTGGGTGCTCAGTCCTCAGGGTGATCAGTGCTCAGTACTCAGGGTGCTGGGTGCTCAGTGCTCAGGGTGCTGGGTGCTCAGTCCTCAGCGTGCTCAGTTCTCAGGGTGCTCGGTGCTCAGTGCTCAGTACTCAGGGTGCTCAGTACTCAGGGTGCTGGGTGCTCAGTGCTCGGGGTGCTGGGTGCTCAGTACTCAGGGTGCTGGGTGCTCAGTACTCGGGGTGCTGGGTGCTCAGTACTCAGGGTGCTGGGTGCTCAGTGCTCGAGGTGCTGGGTGCTCAGTGCTCAGGGTGATCGGTGCTCAGTGCTCAGTGTGCTGGGTGCTCAGTCCTCCGGGTGCTCAGTGCTCAGGGTGCTGGGTGCTCAGTGCTCGGGGTGCTCGGTGCTCAGTACTCAGGGTGCTGAGTGCTCAGTACTCAGGGTTCTGGGTGCTCAGTACTCAGGGTGCTGGGTTCTCAGTGCTCAGGGTGCTCTGTGCTCAGTACTCAGGGTGCTGGGTGCTCAGTGCTCGGGGTGCTGCGTGCTCAGTGCTCAGGGTGCTGGGTGCTCAGTGCTCAGGGTGCTGGGTGCTCAGTACTCAGGGTGCTGGGTGCTCAGTGCTCGGGGCGCTCGGTGCTCTGTACTCAAGGTGCTGGGTGCTCAGTGCTCAGGGTGCTGGGTACTCAGTCCTAGGGGTGCTCCGTGCTCAGTGATCAGGGTGCTGGGTGCTCAGTACTCAGGGTGCTCGGTGCTCAGTGCTCAGGGTGCTGGGTGCTCAGTACTCAGGGTGCTGGGTGCTCAGTGCTCGGGGTGCTGGGTGCTCAGTGCTCAGGGTGATCAGTGCTCAGTACTCAGGGTGCTGGGTGCTCAGTGCTCAGGGTGCTGGGTGCTCAGTCCTCAGCGTGCTCAGTTCTCAGGGTGCTCGGTGCTCAGTGCTCAGTACTCAGGGTGCTCAGTACTCAGGGTGCTGGGTGCTCAGTGCTCGGGGTGCTGGGTGCTCAGTACTCAGGGTGCTGGGTGCTCAGTACTCGGGGTGCTGGGTGCTCAGTACTCAGGGTGCTCGGTGTTCAGTGCTCGGGGTGCTGGGTGCTCAGTGCTCAGGGTGATCGGTGCTCAGTGCTCAGTGTGCTGGGTGCTCAGTCCTCCGGGTGCTCAGTGCTCAGGGTGCTGGGTGCTCAGTGCTCGGGGTGCTCGGTGCTCAGTACTCAGGGTGCTGAGTGCTCAGTACTCAGCGTGCTGGGTGCTCAGTACTCAGGGTGCTGGGTTCTCAGTGCTCAGGGTGCTCTGTGCTCAGTACTCAGGGTGCTGGGTGCTCAGTGCTCGGGGTGCTGCGTGCTCAGTGCTCAGGGTGCTGGGTGCTCAGTGCTCAGGGTGCTGGGTGCTAAGTACTCAGGGTGCTGGGTGCTCAGTGCTCGGGGCGCTCGGTGCTCTGTACTCAAGGTGCTGGGTGCTCAGTGCTCAGGGTGCTGGGTACTCAGTCCTCGGGGTGCTCCGTGCTCAGTGATCAGGGTGCTGGGTGCTCAGTACTCAGGGTGCTCGGTGCTCAGTACTCAGGGTTCTCAGTGCTCAGTACTCAGGGTGCTGGGTGCTCAGTGCTCAGGGTGCTGGGTGCTCAGTACTCGGGGTGCTGGGTGCTCAGTGCTCAGGGTGCTCAGTACTCAGTACTCAGTGCTCAGGGTGCTCAGTGCTCAGTGCTCAGGGTGCTGGGTGTTCAGTACTCAGGGTGCTGGGTGCTCAGTACTCAGGGTGCTGGGTGCTCAGTGCTCAGGGTGCTGGGTGCTCAGTACTCTGGGTGTTGGGTGCTCAGTATTCATGGTGCTGGGTGCTCCGTGCTCGGGGTGCTGGGTGCTCAGTGCACAGGGTGCTGGGTGCTCAGTGCTCAGGGTGCTGGGTGCTCAGTACTCAGGGTGCTCGGGTGCTCAGTGCTTGGGGTGTTGGGTGCTCAGTACTCAGGGTGCTGGGTGCTTAGTGCTCGAGGTGCTCGGTGCTCAGTACTCAAGGTGCTGGTTGCTCAGTGCTCAGGGTGCTGGGTGCTCAGTGCTCAGTGTGCTCAGTGCTCAGTGCTCGGGGTGCTGGGTGCTCAGTGATCGGGGCGCTGGGTGCTCAGTGCTCGGGGTGCTGGGTGCTCAGTACTCAGGGTGCTGTGTGCTTAGTGCTCAGTACTCAGCGTGCTGGGTGCTCAGTGCTCAGAGTGTTGGGTGCTCAGTACTCAGGGTGCTGGGTGCTCAGAGCTCAGTGCTCAGGGTGCTCAGTGCTCAGGGTGCTCAGTGCTCAGGGTGCTGGGTGCTCAGGGTCCTGGGTGCTCAGTGCTCGGGGTGCTGGGTGCTCAGTGCTCAGTGCTCAGGGTGCTGGGTGCTCAGTGCTCAGTGCTCAGGGTGCTGGGTGTTCAGTACGCAGGGTGCTCGGTGCTCAGTGCTCAGCGTGCTGGGTGCTCAGTACTCAGGGTGCTCAGTGCTCAGTACTCGGGGTGCTGGGTGCTCAGTGCTCAGTGTGCTCAGTGCTCAGTGCTCGGGGTGCTGGGTGCTCAGTGCTCAGGGCTCTGGGTGCTCAGTGCTCGGGGTGCTGGGTGCTCAGTACTCAGGGTGCTGTGTGCTCAGTGCTCAGTACTCAGCGTGCTGGGTGCTCAGTGCTCAGAGTGTTGGGTGCTCAGTACTCAGGGTGCTGGGTGCTCAGTGCTCAGTGCTCAGGGTGCTCAGTGCTCAGGGTGCTCAGTGCTCAGGGTGCTGGGTGCTCAGTGCTCAGGGTGCTGGGTGCTCAGTGCTCAGGGTGCTGGGTGCTCAGTCCTCAGCGTGATCAGTTCTCAGGGTGCTCGGTGCTCAGTGCTCAGTACTCAGGGTGCTCAGTACTCAGGGTGCTGGGTGCTCAGTGCTCGCGGTGCTGAGTGCTCAGTACTCAGGGTGCTGGGTGCTCAGTACTCGGGGTGCTGGGTGCTCAGTACTCAGGGTGCTGGGTGCTCAGTGCTCGGGGTGCTGGGTGCTCAGTACTCGGGGTGATCGGTGCTCAGTGCACAGTGTGCTGGGTGCTCAGTCCTCCGGGTGCTCAGTGCTCAGGGTGCTGGGTGCTCAGAGCTCGGGGTGCTCGAGGCTCAGTACTCAGGGTGCTGAGTGCTCAGTACTCAGGGTGCTGGGTGCTCAGTACTCAGGGTGCTGGGTTCTCAGTGCTCAGGGTGCTCTGTGCTCAGTACTCAGGGTGCTGGGTGCTCAGTGCTCGGGGTGCTGCGTGCTCAGTGCTCAGGGTGCTGGGTTCTCAGTGCTCAGGGTGCTCTGTGCTCAGTACTCAGGGTGCTGGGTGCTCAGTGCTCGGGGTGCTGCGTGCTCAGTACTCAGGGTGCTGGGTGCTCAGTGCTCGGGGCGCTCGGTGCTCTGTACTCAAGGTGCTGGGTGCTCAGTGCTCAGGGTGCTGGGTACTCAGTCCTCGGGGTGCTCCGTGCTCAGTGATCAGGGTGCTGGGTGCTCAGTACTCAGGGTGCTCGGTGCTCAGTGCTCAGGGTGCTGGGTGCTCAGTACTCAGGGTGCTGGGTGCTCAGTGCTCGGGGTGCTGGGTGCTCAGTGCTCAGGGTGATCAGTGCTCAGTACTCAGGGTGCTGGGTGCTCAGTGCTCAGGGTGCTGGGTGCTCAGTCCTCAGCGTGCTCAGTTCTCAGGGTGCTCGGTGCTCAGTGCTCAGTACTCAGGGTGCTCAGTACTCAGGGTGCTGGGTGCTCAGTGCTCGGGGTGCTGGGTGCTCAGTACTCAGGGTGCTGGGTGCTCAGTACTTGGGGTGCTGGGTGCTCAGTACTCAGGGTGCTCGGTGCTCAGTGCTCGGGGTGCTGGGTGCTCAGTGCTCAGGGTGATCGGTGCTCAGTGCTCAGTGTGCTGGGTGCTCAGTCCTCCGGGTGCTCAGTGCTCAGGGTGCTGGGTGCTCAGTGCTCGGGGTGCTCGGTGCTCAGTACTCAGGGTGCTGAGTGCTCAGTACTCAGCGTGCTGGGTGCTCAGTACTCAGGGTGCTGGGTTCTCAGTGCTCAGGGTGCTCTGTGCTCAGTACTCAGGGTGCTGGGTGCTCAGTGCTCGGGGTGCTGCGTGCTCAGTGCTCAGGGTGCTGGGTGCTCAGTGCTCAGAGTGTTGGGTGCTCAGTACTCAGGGTGCTGGGTGCTCAGTGCTCAGGGTGCTCAGTGCTCAGGGTGCTCAGTGCTCAGGGTCCTGGGTGCTCAGGGTGCTGGGTGCTCAGTGCTCGGGGTGCTGGGTGCTCAGTGCTCAGTGCTCAGGGTGCTGGGTGCTCAGTGCTCACTGCTCAGTGTGCTGGGTGTTCAGTACTCAGGGTGCTCGGTGCTCAGTGCTCAGGGTGCAGGGTGCTCAGTACTCAGGGTGCTGGGTGCTCTGTGCTCGGGGTGCTGGGTGCTCAGTCCTCAGGGTGATCAGTGCTCAGTACTCAGGGTGCTGGGTGCTCAGTGCTCAGGGTGCTGGGTGCTCAGTCCTCAGCGTGCTCAGTTCTCAGGGTGCTCGGTGCTCAGTGCTCAGTACTCAGGGTGCTCAGTACTCAGGGTGCTGGGTGCTCAGTGCTCGGGGTGCTGGGTGCTCAGTACTCAGGGTGCTGGGTGCTCAGTACTCGGGGTGCTGGGTGCTCAGTACTCAGGGTGCTGGGTGCTCAGTGCTCGGGGTGCTGGGTGCTCAGTGCTCAGGGTGATCGGTGCTCAGTGCTCAGTGTGCTGGGTGCTCAGTCCTCCGGGTGCTCAGTGCTCAGGGTGCTGGGTGCTCAGTGCTCGGGGTGCTCGGTGCTCAGTACTCAGGGTGCTGAGTGCTCAGTACTCAGCGTGCTGGGTGCTCAGTACTCAGGGTGCTGGGTTCTCAGTGCTCAGGGTGCTCTGTGCTCAGTACTCAGGGTGCTGGGTGCTCAGTGCTCGGGGTGCTGCGTGCTCAGTGCTCAGGGTGCTGGGTGCTCAGTGCTCAGGGTGCTGGGTGCTCAGTACTCAGGGTGCTGGGTGCTCAGTGCTCGGGGCGCTCGGTGCTCTGTACTCAAGGTGCTGGGTGCTCAGTGCTCAGGGTGCTGGGTACTCAGTCCTCGGGGTGCTCCGTGCTCAGTGATCAGGGTGCTGGGTGCTCAGTACTCAGGGTGCTTGGTGCTCAGTGCTCAGGGTGCTGGGTGCTCAGTACTCAGGGTGCTGGGTGCTCAGTGCTCGGGGTGCTGGGTGCTCAGTGCTCAGGGTGATCAGTGCTCATTACTCAGGGTGCTGGGTGCTCAGTGCTCAGGGTGCTGGGTGCTCAGTCCTCAGCGTGCTCAGTTCTCAGGGTGCTCGGTGCTCAGTGCTCAGTACTCAGGGTGCTCAGTACTCAGGGTGCTGGGTGCTCAGTGCTCGGGGTGCTGGGTGCTCAGTACTCAGGGTGCTGCGTGCTCAGTACTCGGGGTGCTGGGTGCTCAGTACTCAGGGTGCTCGGTGCTCAGTGCTCGGGGTGCTGGGTGCTCAGTGCTCAGGGTGATCGGTGCTCAGTGCTCAGTGTGCTGGGTGCTCAGTCCTCCGGGTGCTCAGTGCTCAGGGTGCTGGGTGCTCAGTGCTCGGGGTGCTCGGTGCTCAGTACTCAGGGTCCTAAGTGCTCAGTACTCAGCGTGCTGGGTGCTCAGTACTCAGGGTGCTGGGTTCTCAGTGCTCAGGGTGCTCTGTGCTCAGTACTCAGGGTGCTGGGTGCTCAGTGCTCGGGGTGCTGCGTGCTCAGTGCTCAGGGTGCTGGGTGCTCAGTGCTCAGTGTGCTGGGTGCTCAGTACTCAGGGTGCTGGGTGCTCAGTGCTCGGGGCGCTCGGTGCTCTGTACTCAAGGTGCTGGGTGCTCAGTGCTCAGGGTGCTGGGTACTCAGTCCTCGGGGTGCTCCGTGCTCAGTGATCAGGGTGCTGGGTGCTCAGTACTCAGGGTGCTCGGTGCTCAGTACTCAGGGTTCTCAGTGCTCAGTACTCAGGGTGCTGGGTGCTCAGTGCTCAGGGTGCTGGGTGCTCAGTACTCGGGGTGCTGGGTGCTCAGTGCTCAGGGTGCTCAGTACTCAGTACTCAGTGCTCAGGGTGCTCAGTGCTCAGTGCTCAGGGTGCTGGGTGTTCAGTACTCAGGGTGCTGGGTGCTCAGTACTCAGGGTGCTGGGTGCTCAGTGCTCAGGGTGCTGGGTGCTCAGTACTCTGGGTGTTGGGTGCTCAGTATTCATGGTGCTGGGTGCTCCGTGCTCGGGGTGCTGGGTGCTCAGTGCTCAGGGTGCTGGGTGCTCAATGCTCAGGGTGCTGGGTGCTCAGTACTCAGGGTGCTGGGTGCTTAGTGCTCGAGGTGCTCGGTGCTCAGTACTCAAGGTGCTGGGTGCTCAGTGCTCAGGGTGCTGGGTGCTCAGTGCTCAGTGTGCTCAGTGCTCAGTGCTCGGGGTGCTGGGTGCTCAGTGCTCGGGGCGCTGGGTGCTCAGTGCTCGGGGTGCTGGGTGCTCAGTACTCAGGGTGCTGTGTGCTTAGTGCTCAGTACTCAGCGTGCTGGGTGCTCAGTGCTCAGAGTGTTGGGTGCTCAGTACTCAGGGTGCTGGGTGCTCAGTACTCAGGGTGCTGGGTTCTCAGTGCTCAGGGTGCTCTGTGCTCAGTACTCAGGGTGCTGGGTGCTCAGTGCTCGGGGTGCTGCGTGCTCAGTGCTCAGGGTGCTGGGTGCTCAGTGCTCAGGGTGCTGGGTGCTCAGTACTCAGGGTGCTGGGTGCTCAGTGCTCGGGGCGCTCGGTGCTCTGTACTCAAGGTGCTGGGTGCTCAGTGCTCAGGGTGCTGGGTACTCAGTCCTCGGGGTGCTCCGTGCTCAGTGATCAGGGTGCTGGGTGCTCAGTACTCAGGGTGCTCGGTGATCAGTGCTCAAGGTGCTGGGTGCTCAGTACTCAGGGTGCTGGGTGCTCAGTGCTCGGGGTGCTGGGTGCTCAGTGCTCAGGGTGATCAGTGCTCAGTACTCAGGGTGCTGGGTGCTCAGTGCTCAGGGTGCTGGGTGCTCAGTCCTCAGCGTGCTCAGTTCTCAGGGTGCTCGGTGCTCAGTGCTCAGTACTCAGGGTGCTCAGTACTCAGGGTGCTGGGTGCTCAGTGCTCGGGGTGCTGGGTGCTCAGTACTCAGGGTGCTGGGTGCTCAGTACTTGGGGTGCTGGGTGCTCAGTACTCAGGGTGCTCGGTGCTCAGTGCTCGGGGTGCTGGGTGCTCAGTGCTCAGGGTGATCGGTGCTCAGTGCTCAGTGTGCTGGGTGCTCAGTCCTCCGGGTGCTCAGTGCTCAGGGTGCTGGGTGCTCAGTGCTCGGGGTGCTCGGTGCTCAGTACTCAGGGTGCTGAGTGCTCAGTACTCAGCGTGCTGGGTGCTCAGTACTCAGGGTGCTGGGTTCTCAGTGCTCAGGGTGCTCTGTGCTCAGTACTCAGGGTGCTGGGTGCTCAGTGCTCGGGGTGCTGCGTGCTCAGTGCTCAGGGTGCTGGGTGCTCAGTGCTCAGAGTGTTGGGTGCTCAGTACTCAGGGTGCTGGGTGCTCAGTGCTCAGGGTGCTCAGTGCTCAGGGTGCTCAGTGCTCAGGGTCCTGGGTGCTCAGGGTGCTGGGTGCTCAGTGCTCGGGGTGCTGGGTGCTCAGTGCTCAGTGCTCAGGGTGCTGGGTGCTCAGTGCTCAGTGCTCAGTGTGCTGGGTGTTCAGTACTCAGGGTGCTCGGTGCTCAGTGCTCAGGGTGCAGGGTGCTCAGTACTCAGGGTGCTGGGTGCTCTGTGCTCGGGGTGCTGGGTGCTCAGTCCACAGGGTGATCAGTGCTCAGTACTCAGGGTGCTGGGTGCTCAGTGCTCAGGGTGCTGGGTGCTCAGTCCTCAGCGTGCTCAGTTCTCAGGGTGCTCGGTGCTCAGTGCTCAGTACTCAGGGTGCTCAGTACTCAGGGTGCTGGGTGCTCAGTGCTCGGGGTGCTGGGTGCTCAGTACTCAGGGTGCTGGGTGCTCAGTACTCGGGGTGCTGGGTGCTCAGTACTCAGGGTGCTGGGTGCTCAGTGCTCAGGGTGATCGGTGCTCAGTGCTCAGTGTGCTGGGTGCTCAGTCCTCTGGGTGCTCAGTGCTCAGGGTGCTGGGTGCTCAGTGCTCGGGGTGCTCGGTGCTCAGTACTCAGGGTGCTGAGTGCTCAGTACTCAGCGTGCTGGGTGCTCAGTACTCAGGGTGCTGGGTTCTCAGTGCTCAGGGTGCTCTGTGCTCAGTACTCAGGGTGCTGGGTGCTCAGTGCTCGGGGTGCTGCGTGCTCAGTGCTCAGGGTGCTGGGTGCTCAGTGCTCAGGGTGCTGGGTGCTCAGTACTCAGGGTGCTGGGTGCTCAGTGCTCGGGGCGCTCGGTGCTCTGTACTCAAGGTGCTGGGTGCTCAGTGCTCAGGGTGCTGGGTACTCAGTCCTCGGGGTGCTCCGTGCTCAGTGATCAGGGTGCTGGGTGCTCAGTACTCAGGGTGCTTGGTGCTCAGTGCTCAGGGTGCTGGGTGCTCAGTACTCAGGGTGCTGGGTGCTCAGTGCTCGGGGTGCTGGGTGCTCAGTGCTCAGGGTGATCAGTGCTCATTACTCAGGGTGCTGGGTGCTCAGTGCTCAGGGTGCTGGGTGCTCAGTCCTCAGCGTGCTCAGTTCTCAGGGTGCTCGGTGCTCAGTGCTCAGTACTCAGGGTGCTCAGTACTCAGGGTGCTGGGTGCTCAGTGCTCGGGGTGCTGGGTGCTCAGTACTCAGGGTGCTGCGTGCTCAGTACTCGGGGTGCTGGGTGCTCAGTACTCAGGGTGCTCGGTGCTCAGTGCTCGGGGTGCTGGGTGCTCAGTGCTCAGGGTGATCGGTGCTCAGTGCTCAGTGTGCTGGGTGCTCAGTCCTCCGGGTGCTCAGTGCTCAGGGTGCTGGGTGCTCAGTGCTCGGGGTGCTCGGTGCTCAGTACTCAGGGTCCTGAGTGCTCAGTACTCAGCGTGCTGGGTGCTCAGTACTCAGGGTGCTGGGTTCTCAGTGCTCAGGGTGCTCTGTGCTCAGTACTCAGGGTGCTGGGTGCTCAGTGCTCGGGGTGCTGCGTGCTCAGTGCTCAGGGTGCTGGGTGCTCAGTGCTCAGGGTGCTGGGTGCTCAGTACTCAGGGTGCTGGGTGCTCAGTGCTCGGGGCGCTCGGTGCTCTGTACTCAAGGTGCTGGGTGCTCAGTGCTCAGGGTGCTGGGTACTCAGTCCTCGGGGTGCTCCGTGCTCAGTGATCAGGGTGCTGGGTGCTCAGTACTCAGGGTGCTCGGTGCTCAGTACTCAGGGTTCTCAGTGCTCAGTACTCAGGGTGCTGGGTGCTCAGTGCTCAGGGTGCTGGGTGCTCAGTACTCGGGGTGCTGGGTGCTCAGTGCTCAGGGTGCTCAGTACTCAGTACTCAGTGCTCAGGGTGCTCAGTGCTCAGTGCTCAGGGTGCTGGGTGTTCAGTACTCAGGGTGCTGGGTGCTCAGTACTCAGGGTGCTGGGTGCTCAGTTCTCAGGGTGCTGGGTGCTCAGTACTCTGGGTGTAGGGTGCTCAGTATTCATGGTGCTGGGTGCTCCGTGCTCGGGGTGCTGGGTGCTCAGTGCTCAGGGTGCTGGGTGCTCAATGCTCAGGGTGCTGGGTGCTCAGTACTCAGGGTGCTGGGTGCTTAGTGCTCGAGGTGCTCGGTGCTCAGTACTCAAGGTGCTGGGTGCTCAGTGCTCAGGGTGCTGGGTGCTCAGTGCTCAGTGTGCTCAGTGCTCAGTGCTCGGGGTGCTGGGTGCTCAGTGCTCGGGGCGCTGGGTGCTCAGTGCTCGGGGTGCTGGGTGCTCAGTACTCAGGGTGCTGTGTGCTTAGTGCTCAGTACTCAGCGTGCTGGGTGCTCAGTGCTCAGAGTGTTGGGTGCTCAGTACTCAGGGTGCTGGGTGCTCAGTGCTCAGTGCTCAGGGTGCTCAGTGCTCAGGGTGCTCAGTGCTCAGGGTGCTGGGTGCTCAGGGTCCTGGGTGCTCAGTGCTCGGGGTGCTGGGTGCTCAGTGCTCAGTGCTCAGGGTGCTGGGTGCTCAGTGCTCAGTGCTCAGGGTGCTGGGTGTTCAGTACGCAGGGTGCTCGGTGCTCAGTGCTCAGCGTGCTGGGTGCTCAGTACTCAGGGTGCTCAGTGCTCAGTACTCGGGGTGCTGGGTGCTCAGTGCTCAGTGTGCTCAGTGCTCAGTGCTCGGGGTGCTGGGTGCTCAGTGCTCAGGGCTCTGGGTGCTCAGTGCTCGGGGTGCTGGGTGCTCAGTACTCAGGGTGCTGTGTGCTCAGTGCTCAGTACTCAGCGTGCTGGGTGCTCTGTGCTCAGTGCTCAGGGTGCTGGGTGCTCAGTACTCAGGGTGCTGGGTGCTCAGTGCTCGGCGTGCTGGGTGCTCAGTGCTCAGGGTGATCAGTGCTCAGTACTCAGGGTGCTGCGTGCTCAGTGCTCAGGGTGCTGGGTGCTCAGTCCTCAGGGTGCTCAGTTCTCAGGGTGCTCGGTGCTCAGTGCTCAGTACTCAGGGTGCTCAGTACTCAGGGTGCTGGGTGCTCAGTGCTCGGGGTGCTGGGTGCTCAGTACTCAGGGTGCTGGGTGCTCAGTACTCGGGGTGCTGGGTGCTCAGTACTCAGGGTGCTGGGTGCTCAGTGCTCGGGGTGCTGGGTGCTCAGTGCTCAGGGTGATCGGTGCTCAGTGCTCAGGGTGCAGGGTGCTCAGTCCTCCGGGTGCTCAGTGCTCAGGGTGCTGGGTGCTCAGTGCTCGGGGTGCTCGGTGCTCAGTACTCAGGGTGCTGAGTGCTCAGTACTCAGGGTTCTGGGTGCTCAGTATTCAGGGTGCTGGGTGCTCAGTACTCAGGGTGCTGGGTGCTCAGTGTTCAGGGTGCTGGGTGCTCAGTGCTCAGGGTGCTGGGTGCTCAGTGCTCGGGGTGCTGGGTGCTCAGGGCTGTGGTTCTGGGTGCTCAGTGCTCAGTGCTCAGGGTGCTGGGTGCTCAGTGCTCAGGGTGCTGGTTGCTCAGTACTCAGGGTGCTGGGTGCTCAGTACTCAGGGTGCTGGGTTCTCAGTGCTCAGGGTGCTCTGTGCTCAGTACTCAGGGTGCTGGGTGCTCAGTGCTCGGGGTGCTGCGTGCTCAGTGCTCAGGCTGCTGGGTGCTCAGTGCTCAGGGTGCTGGGTGCTCAGTACTCAGGGTGCTCAGTGCTCAGTGCTCGTGGCGCTCGGTGCTCTGTACTCAAGGTGCTGGGTGCTCAGTGCTCAGGGTGCTGGGTACTCAGTCCTCGGGGTGCTCCATGCTCAGTGATCAGGGTGCTGGGTGGTCAGTACTCAGGGTGCTCGGTGCTCAGTACTCAGGGTTCTCAGTGCTCAGTACTCAGGGTGCTGGGTGCTCAGTGCTCAGGGTGCTGGGTGCCCAGTACTCAGGGTGCTGGGTGCTCAGGACTCAGGGTGCTGGCTGCTCAGTGCTCGGGGTGCTGTGTGCTCAGTGCTCGGGGTGCTGGGTGCTCAGTGCTCAGTACTCAGTGTGCTGGGTACTCAGTGCTCAGGGTGCTTGGTACTCAGTACTCAGGGTGCTGGGTGCTCAGTGCTAGGGGTGCTGGGTGCTCAGTGCTCAGTACTCAGGGTGCTGGGTGCTCAGTGCTCGGGGTTCTGTGTGCTCAGTGCTCAGTACTCAGTGTGCTGGGTACTCAGTGCTCAGGGTGCTTGGTACTCAGTGCTCGGGGTGCTGGGTGCTCAGTGCTCAGGGTGCTGGGTGCTCAGTGCTCGGGGTGCTGGGTGCTCAGTCCTCAGGTTGCTGGGTGCTCAGTGCTCAGGGTGCTCGGTGCTCAGTGCTCACCGTGCTGGGTGCTCAGTACTCAGGGGGGTGGGTGCTCAGTGCTCGCCGTGCTGGGTGCTCAGTACTCAGGGTGCTGGGTGCTCAGTGCTCAGGGTGCTGGGTGCTCAGTGCTCAGGGTGCTCGGTGCTTAGTACTCAGGGTGCTCGGTGCTCGGGGTGCTGGGTGCTCAGTGCTCGGGGTGCTGGGTGCTCAGTGCTCGGGGTGCTGGGTGCTCAGTGCTCGGGGTGCTGGGTGCTCAGTGCTCGGGGTGCTGGGTGCTCAGTCCTCGGGGTGCTGGGTGCTCAGTACTCGGGGTGCTCGGTGCTCAGTACTCAGGGTGCTGGGTGCTCAGTGCTCAGGGTGCTGGGAGCTCAGTACTCAGGGTGCTGGGTTCTCGGTGCTCAGTACGCTGGGTGCTCAGTACTCAGGGTGCTGGCTGCTCAGTACTCAGGGTGCTGGGTGCTCAGTGCTCAGGGTGCTGGGTGCTCAGTGCTCGGTGTGCTTGCGGCTCGGTGCTCACGTTGCTGGGTGATCAGTACTCGGGGTGCTTGGTGCTCAGTACTCAGGGTGCTGGGTGCTCATTGCTCGGGGTGCTGGGTGCTCAGTGCTCGGGGTGCTGGGTGCTCAGTGCTCGGGGTTCTGGGTGCTCAGTGCTCGGGGCGCTGGGTGCTCAGTACTCGGGGCGCTGGGTGCTCAGTGCTCGGGGTGCTGGGTGCTCAGTGCTCGGGGTGCTCGGTGCTCAGTACTCAGGGTGCTGGGTGCTCAGTGCTCGGGGTGCTCGGTGCTCAGTACTCAGGGTGCAGGGTGCTCATTGCTCAGTGTGCTGGGTGCTCTGTACTCAGGGGGCTGGGTGCTCATTGCTCAGTACGCTGGGTGCTCAGTACTCAGGGTGCTGGGTGCGCAGTGCTCGGGGTGCTGGGTGCTCAGTGCTCAGGGTGCTGGGTACTCAGTTCTCAGGGTGCTGGGTGCTCAGTGCTCGGGGTGCTCTGTGCTCAGTGCTCAGTACTCAGGGTGCTGGGTGCTCAGTGCTCGGGGTGCTGGGTGCTCAGTGTTCAGTACTCAGGGTGCTGGGTGCTCAGTGCTCAGGGTGCTGGGCGCTCAGTGCTCAGGGTGCTGGGTGCTCAGTGCTCAGGGTGCTGCCTACTCAGTGCTCGGGGTGCTGGGTGCTCAGTACTCAGGGTGCTGGGTGCTCAGTACTCAGGGTGCTGGGTGCTCAGTGCTCGGTGTGCTGGGTGCTCAGTGCTCGGGGTGCTCGGTGCTCAGTACTCAGGGTGCTGGGTGCTCAGTGCTCGGGGTGCTCAGTACTCAGGGTGCTGTGTGTTCAGTGCTCAGGGTGCTGGGTGCTCAGTACTCAGGGTGCTTGGTGCTCAGTACTCAGGGTGCTGGGTGCTCAGTGCTCGGGGTGCTCGGTGCTCAGTACGTTGGGTGCTCACTACTCAGGGTGCTGGGTGCTCAGTGCTCAGGGTGCTGGGTGCTCAGTGCTCAGGGTGCTGGGTGCTCAGTACTCAGGGTGCTTGGTGCTCAGTACTCAGGGTGCTGGGTGCTCAGTGCTCGGGGTGCTCGGTGCTCAGTACGTTGGGTGCTCACTACTCAGGGTGCTGGGTGCTCAGTGCTCGGGGTGCTGGGTGCTCAGTGCTCAGGGTGCTGGGTGCTCAGTACTCAGGGTGCTGGGTGCTCAGTACTCGGGGTGCTGGGTGCTCAGTACTCAAGGTGCTGGGTGCTCAGTACTCAGGGTGCTGGGTGCTCAGTACTCGGGTGCTGGGTGCTCAGTGCTCAGGGTGCTGGGTGCTCAGTGCTCGGGGTGCTGGGTGCTCAGTGCTCAGTACTCAGGGTGCTGGGTGCTCAGTGCTCCTCGTGCTGGGTGCTCAGTGCTCAGTACTCAGGGTGCTGGGTGCTCAGTGCTCAGGGTGCTGGGTGCTCAGTGCTCGGGGTGCTGGGTGCTCAGTGCTCGTGGTGCTGGGTGCTCAGTGCTCGGGGTGCTCGGTGCTCAGTACTCCGGGTGCTGGGTGCTCAGTGCTCGGGGTGCTCGGTGCTCAGTACTCAGTGCTCAGGGTGCTCAGTGCTCAGTGCTCAGGGTGCTGGGTGTTCAGTACTCAGGGTGCTGCGTGCTCAGTACTGGGGGTGCTGGGTGCTCAGTATTCAGGGTGCTGGGTGCTCAGTACTCAGGGTGCTGGGTGCTCAGTACTCGGGTGATGGGTACTCAGTGCTCAGGGTGCTGGGTGCTCAGTGCTCGGGGTGCTGGGTGCTCAGTGCTCAGTACTCAGGGTGCTGGGTGCTCAGTGCTCGGGGTGCTGGGTGCTCAGTGCTCAGTACTGAGGGTGCTGTGTGCTCAGTGCTCAGGGTGCTGGGTGCTCAGTGCTCAGGGTGCTGGGTACTCAGTGCTCAGGGTGCTGGGTGCTCAGTACTCAGGGTGCTGGGTGCTCAGTACTCAGGGTGCTGGGTGCTCTGTGCTCGGGGTGCTGGGTGCTCAGTGCTCGGGGTGCTCGGTGCTCAGTACTCAGGGTGCTGGGTGCTCAGTGCTCGAGGTGCTCAGAACTCAGGGTGCTGTGTGTTCAGTGCTCAGGGTGCTGGGTGCTCAGTACTCAGGGTGCTCTGTGCTTAGTACACAGGGTGCTGGGTGCTCAGTATTCCGGGTGCTGGGTGCTCAGTGCTCGGGGTGCTCGGTGCTCAGTGCTCAAGGTGCTGGGTGCTCAGTACTCAGGGTGCTCATTGCTCAGGGTGCTGGGTGCTCAGTACTCAGGGTGCTGGGTGCTCAGTGATCAGGGTGCTCGGTGCTCAGTACGTTGGGTGCTCAGTACTTAGCGTGCTGGGTGCTCAGTACTCGTGGTGCTGGGTGCTCATTAATCAGGGTGCTGGGTGCTCAGTACTCAGGGTGCTCAGTGCTTGGGGTGCTGGGTGCTCAGTACTCAGGGTGCTGGGTGCTCAGTGCTCAGGGTGCTGGGTGCTCAGTGCTCAGGGTGCTCGGTGCTTAGTACTCAGGGTGCTCGGTGCTCGGGGTGCTGGGTGCTCAGTGCTCGGGGTGCTGGGTGCTCTGTGCTCGGGGTGCTGGGTGCTCAGTGCTCGGGGTGCTGGGTGCTCAGTGCTCGGGGTGCTGGGTGCTCAGTGCTCGGGGTGCTGGGTGCTCAGTACTCGGGGTGCTCGGTGCTCAGTACTCAGGGTGCTGGGTGCTCAGTGCTCAGGGTGCTGGGAGCTCAGTAATCAGGGTGCTGGGTTCTCGGTGCTCAGTACGCTGGGTGCTCAGTACTCAGGGTGCTGGCTGCTCAGTACTCAGGGTGCTCGGTGCTCAGTTCTCAGGGTGCTCAGTGCTTGGGGTGTTGGGTGCTCAGTACTCAGGGTGCTGGGTGCTCAGTGCTCAGGGTGCTGGGTGCTCAGTACTCAGGGTGCTGTTTGCTCAGTACTCAGGGTGCTGGGTGCTCAGTGCTCGGGGTGCTGGGTGCTCAGTGCTCGGGGTGCTGGGTGCTCAATGCTCGGGGTGCTGGCTGCTCAGTGCTCAGGGTGCTTGGTGCTCAGTGCTCAGGGTGCTGGGTGCTCAGTGCTCGGTGTGCTGGGTGCTCAGTGCTCGGGGTGCTGGGTGCTCAGTGCTCGGGGTGCTCGGTGCTCAGTGCTCGGTGTGCTTGATGCTCAGTACTCGGGGTGCTCAGTGCTCAGTACTCAGGGTGCTGGGTGCTCAGTGCTCAGGGTGCTGGGTGCTCAGTGCTCGGTGTGCTTGCGGCTCGGTGCTCACGTTGCTGGGTGCTCAGTACTCGGGGTGCTTGGTGCTCAGTACTCAGGGTGCTGGGTGCTCATTGCTCGGGGTGCTGGGTGCTCAGTGCTCGGGGTGCTGGGTGCTCAGTGCTCGGGGTACTGGGTGCTCAGTGCTCGGGGCGCTGGGTGCTCAGTACTCGGGGCGCTGGGTGCTCAGTGCTCGGGGTGCTGGGTGCTCAGTGCTCGGGGTGCTCGGTGCTCAGTACTCAGGGTGCTGGGTGCTCAGTGCTCGGGGTGCTCGGTGCTCAGTACTCAGGGTGCTGGGTGCTCATTGCTCAGTGTGCTGGGTGCTCTGTACTCAGGGGGCTGGGTGCTCATTGCTCAGTACGCTGGGTGCTCAGTACTCAGGGTGCTGGGTGCGCAGTGCTCGGGGTGCTGGGTGCTCAGTGCTCAGGGTGCTGGGTACTCAGTTCTCAGGGTGCTGGGTGCTCAGTGCTCGGGGTGCTCTGTGCTCAGTGCTCAGTACTCAGGGTGCTGGGTGCTCAGTGCTCGGGGTGCTGGGTGCTCAGTGTTCAGTACTCAGGGTGCTGGGTGCTCAGTGCTCAGGGTGCTGGGCGCTCAGTGCTCAGGGTGCTGGGTGCTCAGTGCTCAGGGTGCTGCCTACTCAGTGCTCGGGGTGCTGGGTGCTCAGTACTCAGGGTGCTGGGTGCTCAGTACTCAGGGTGCTGGGTGCTCAGTGCTCGGTGTGCTGAGTGCTCAGTGCTCGGGGTGCTCGGTGCTCAGTACTCAGGGTGCTGGGTGCTCAGTGCTCGGGGTGCTCAGTACTCAGGGTGCTGTGTGTTCAGTGCTCAGGGTGCTGGGTGCTCAGTACTCAGGGTGCTTGGTGCTCAGTACTCAGGGTGCTGGGTGCTCAGTGCTCGGGGTGCTCGGTGCTCAGTACGTTGGGTGCTCACTACTCAGGGTGCTGGGTGCTCAGTGCTCAGGGTGCTGGGTGCTCAGTGCTCAGGGAGCTGGGTGCTCAGTGCTCAGGGTGCTGGGTGCTCAGTGCTCGGGGTGCTGGGTGCTCAGTGCTCAGGGTGCTGGGTGCTCAGTACTCAAGGTGCTGGGTGCTCAGTACTCGGGGTGCTGGGTGCTCAGTACTCAAGGTGCTGGGTGCTCAGTACTCAGGGTGCTGGGTGCTCAGTACTCGGGTGCTGGGTGCTCAGTGCTCAGGGTGCTGGGTGCTCAGTGCTCGGGGCGCTGGGTGCTCAGTGCTCAG
The DNA here is from genome assembly GCF_018167655.1 of Microtus oregoni. Taxonomy (NCBI): domain Eukaryota; kingdom Metazoa; phylum Chordata; class Mammalia; order Rodentia; family Cricetidae; genus Microtus; species Microtus oregoni. Next base: position 1,609,762 of record NW_024544706.1, read on the forward strand.
TACTCAGGGTGCTGGGTGCTCAGTGCTCCGGGTGCTGGGTGCTCAGTGCTCAGTACTCAGGGTGCTGGGTGCTCAGTGCTCAGGGTGCTGGGTGCTCAGTGCTCGGGGTGCTGGGTGCTCAGTGCTCGTGGTGCTGGGTGCTCAGTGCTCGGGGTGCTCGGTGCTCAGTACTCCGGGTGCTGGGTGCTCAGTGCTCGGGGTGCTCGGTGCTCAGTACTCAGTGCTCAGGGTGCTCAGTGCTCAGTGCTCAGGGTGCTGGGTGTTCAGTACTCAGGGTGCTGGGTGCTCAGTACTGGGGGTGCTGGGTGCTCAGTACTCAGGGTGCTGGGTGCTCAGTACTCAGGGTGCTGGGTGCTCAGTACTCGGGTGATGGGTACTCAGTGCTCAGGGTGCTGGGTGCTCAGTGCTCGGGGTGCTGGGTGCTCAGTGCTCAGTACTCAGGGTGCTGGGTGCTCAGTGCTCGGGGTGCTGGGTGCTCAGTGCTCAGTACTGAGGGTGCTGTGTGCTCAGTGCTCAGGGTGCTGGGTGCTCAGTGCTCAGGGTGCTGGGTGCTCAGTGCTCGGGGTGCTGGGTGCTCATTCTCGGGGTGCTGGGTGCTCAGTGCTCAGTACTGAGGGTGCTGTGTGCTCAGTGCTCAGGGTGCTGGGTGCTCATTCTCGGGGTGCTGGGTGCTCAGTGCTCGGGGTGCTGGGTGCTCATTCTCGGGGTGCTGGGTGCTCAGTGCTCCGGGTGCTGGGTGCTCAGTGCTCGGGGTGCTGGGTGCTCAGTACTCAGGGTGCTGGGTGCTCAGTGCTCAGGGTGCTGGGTACTCAGTGCTCAGGGTGCTCGGTGCTCAGTACTCGGTGTGCTGGGTGCTCATTCTCGGGGTGCTGGGTGCTCAGTGCTCGGGGTGCTGGGTGCTCAGTACTCAGGGTGCTCAGTGCTCAGTGCTCAGGGTGCTGGGTGCTCAGTACTCAGGGTGCTGGGTGCTCAATGCTCAGGGTGCTGGGTGCTCAGTACTCAGGGTGCTGGGAGCTCAGTGCTCAGGGTGATCTGTGCTCAGTACTCAGGGTGCTCAGTACTCAGGGTGCTGGGTGCTCAGTGCTCAGGGTGCTGGGTGCTCAGTGCTCGCGGTGCTGGGTGCTCAGTGCTCGGGGTGCTCGGTGCTCAGTGCTCGGGGTGCTGGGTGCTCAGTGCTCGGGGTGCTGGGTGCTCAGTGCTCGGGGTGCTGGGTACTCAGTGCTCGCGGTGCTCGGTGCTCAGAGCTCAGGGTGCTCGGTGCTCAGTACGTTGTGTGCTCAGTACTCAGGGTGCTGGGTGCTCAGTGCTCAGGGTGCTGGGTGGTCAGTGCTCAGGGTGCTGGGTGCTCAGTGCTCAGGGTGCTGGGTGCTCAGTGCTCAGGGTGCTGGGTGCTCAGTGCTCAGTGTGCTGGGTGTCGGGGTGCTGGGTGCTCAGTACTCAGGGTGCTGGCTGCTCAGTACTCATGGTGCTGGGTGCTCAGTGCTCGGGTTGCTGGGTGCTCAGTGCTCGGTGTGCTGGGTGCTCAGTGCTCGGGGTGCTGTGTGTTCAGTGCTCAGGGTGCTGGGTGCTCAGTACTCAGGGTGCTGGGTGCTCAGTACTCAGGGTTCTCATTGCTCTGGGTGCTGGGTGCTCAGTACTCAGGGTGCTGGGTGCTCAGTACTCAGGGTGCTGGGTGCTCAGTACTCAGGGTGCTCGGTGCTCAGGGTGCTGGGTGCTCAGTGCTCGGGGTGCTCGGTGCTCAGTACTCAGGGTGCTGGGTGCTCAGTGCTCAGGGTGCTGGTTGCTCAGTGCTCAGGGTGCTGGGTGCTCAGTGCTCAGGGTGCTGGGTGCTCAGTACTCAGGGTGCTCGGTGCTCGGGGTGCTGGGTGCTCAGTGCTCGGGGTGCTCGGTGCTCAGTACTCGGTGTGCTCAGTGCTCAGTACTCAGGGTGCTGGGTGCTCAGTGCTCAGGGTGCTGGGTGCTCAGTACTCAGGGTGCTGGGTGCTGGGTGCTCAGTACGCTGGGTGCTCAGTACTCAGGTTGCTGGGTGCTCAGTACTCAGGGTGCTCGGTGCTCAGTACTCAGGGTGCTGGGTGCTCAGTGCTCGGGGTGCTTGGTGCTCAGTACTCAGGGTGCTGGGTGCTCAGTACTCAGGGTGCTCAGTGCTCAGTAATCAGCGTGCTGGGTGCTCAGTGCTCAGGGTGCTCGGTGCTCAGTACTCAGGGTGCTGAGTGCTTAGTACTCAGGGTGCTCGGTCCTCAGTGCTCAGGGTGCTGGGTGCTCAGTACTCAGGGTGCAGGGTGCTCAGTGCTCAGGGTGCTCAGTGCTCAGTACTCAGTGTGTTCGGTGCTCAGTGCTCAGGGTGCTCAGTGCTCAGTACTCAGTTTGCTCAGTGCTCAGTGCTCTGGGTGCTGGGTGCTCAGTGCTCGGGGTGCTGGGTGCTCAGTGCTCAGGGTGCTGGGTGCTCAGTACTCAGGGTGCTCAGTGCTCAGGGTGCTGGGTGCTCAGTGCTCGGGGTGCTGGGTACTCAGTGCTCAGTACACAGGGAGCTGGGTGATCAGTGCTCGGGGTGCTGGGTCCTCAGTGCTCAGTACTCAGGGTGCTGGGTGCTCAGTGCTCGGGGTGCTGGATGCTCAGTACTCAGGGTGCTGGGTGCTCAGTGCTCAGGGTGCTGGGTGCTCAGTACTCAGCGTGCTGGGTGCTCAGTGCTCAGGGTGCTGGGTGCTCAGTACTCAGGGTGCTGGGTGCTTAGTACTCAGGGTGCTCGGTCCTCACCCTGAGTACTGAGCACCCAGCACTGAGCACCCAGCACCCTGAGTACTGAGCACCCAGCACCCTGAGAACTGAGCACCGAGCACCCCGAGCACTGAGCACCCAGCACCCTGAGTACTGAGCACCCAGCACCCTGAGTACTGAGCACTGAGCACCCTGAGCACTGAGCACCCAGCACCCTGATCACTGAGCACCCAGCATCCTGAGCACTGAGTACAGAGCACCCAGCACCCTGAGCACTGAGCACCCAGTACCCTGAGCACTGAGCACCCAGCACCCTGAGTACTGAGCACCCAGCACCCCAAACAATGAGCACCGAGCACCCTGAGATCTGAGCACCGAGCACCCTGAGCACTTAGCACCCAGCACAATGAGTACTGAGCATCAAGCACCCTGAGCACTGAGCACCCAGCACCCTGAGCACTGAGCACACAGCACCCTGAGCCCTGAGCACCCAGCACCCTGAGCACTGAGCACCCAGCACCCTGAGATCTGAGCACCGAGCACCCTGAGCACTGAGCACCCAGCACAATGAGTACTGAGCATCAAGCACCCTGAGCACTGAGCACCCAGCACCCTGAGCCCTGAGCACCCAGCACCCCGAGCACTGATCACCCAGCACCCTGAGTACTGAGCACCCAGCACACCGAGCACTGAGCACCCAGCACCCTGAGTACTGAGCACCGAGCACCCTGTGTACTGATCACCCAGCACCCCGAGCACTGAGCACCCAGCACCCAGAGTACTGAGCACCCAGCACTGAGCACCCAGCACCCTGAGTACTGAGCACCCAGCACCCTGAGAACTGAGCACCGAGCACCCCGAGAACTGAGCACCGGGCACCCCGAGCACTGAGCACCCAGCACCCTGAGTACTGAGCACCCAGCACCCTGAGTACTGAGCTCTGAGCACCCTGAGCACTGAGCACCCAGCACCCTGAGCACTGAGCACCCAGCATCCTGAGCACTGAGTACTGAGCACCCAGCACCCTGGGCACTGAGCACCCAGCACCCTGAGCACTGAGCACCCAGCACCCTGAGTACTGAGCACCCAGCACCCCAAACACTGAGCACCGAGCACCCTGAGAACTGAGCACCGAGCACCCTGAGTACAGAGCACCCAGCACCATGAGTACTGAGCACCGAGTACCCAGAGTACTGAGCACCCTGAGTACTGAGCACCCAGCACCCCGAGAATGAGCACCCAGCACCATGAGTACTGAGCACCGAGCACCCTGAGCACTGAGCACCCAGCACCCTGAGTACTGAGCACCAAGCACCCTGAGTACTGAGCACCCAGCACCCTGAGTTCTGAGCACCCAGCACCCTGAGCACTGAGCACACTGAGTACTGAGCAACCAGCACCCTGAGCACTGAGCACCCAGCACCCCGAGCACTGAGCACACAGCACCCCGAGCACTGAGCACTGAGCACCCTATGCACTGAGCACCGAGCACCCTGAGTACTGACCACTGAGCACCCTGAGCATTGAGCACCCTGCACCCTGAGTACTGAGCACCCAGCACCCTGAGTACTGAGCACCCAGCACCCTGAGCACTGAGGACCCAGCACCCCGAGCACTGAGCACCCAGCACGCTGAGTACTGAGCACTGAGCACCCAGCACCCTGAGTACTGAGCACCCAGCACCCCGAGCACTGAGCACCCAGCACCCCGAGCACTGAGCACCCTGAGTACTGAGCACTGAGCACCCTTAGTACTGAGCACCGAGCACCCTGATTACTGAGCACCAAGCACCCTGAGCACTGAGCACGGAGCACCCCGAGGACTGAGCACCCAGCACCTTTAGCACTGAGCAAACAGCACCTTGAGTACTGAGCACCGAGCACCCCGGGCACTGAGCACCCAGCACCCTAAGTACTGAGCACCCAGCACCCTGAGCACTGAGCACCCAGCACCCCGAGCACTGAGCACCCAGCACCCTGAGTACTGAGCACCCAGCACCCTGAGCACTGAGCACCCAGCACCCTGAGCACTGAGCACCCAGCACCCTGAGTACTGAGCACCCAGCGCCCTGAGCACTGAGCACCCAGCACCCTGAGTACTGAGCACCCAGCACCCTGAGTACTGAGCACTGAGCACCCTGAGCACTGAGCACCCAGCACCCCGAGCACTGAGCACCCAGCACCCTGAGTACTGAGCACCCGGCACCCTGAGTACTGAGCACTCAGCACCCTGAGTACTGAGCACCGAGGACCCCGAGCACTGAGCACCCAGCACCCTGAGCACGGAGCACCCCGTGGACTGAGCACCCAGCACACTGAGCACTGAGCACCCAGCACCTTGAGTACTGAGCACCGAGCACCTCGAGCACTGAGCACCCAGCACCCTGAGTACTGAGCACCCAGCACCATGAGCACTGTGCACCCAGCACCCTGAGCACTGAGCACCCAGCACCCCGAGCACTGAGCACCCAGCACCCTGAGTACTGAGCATCCAATTCCCAGAGTACTGAGCACCCAGCACCCTGAGCACTGAGCACCCAGCACCCTGAGCACTGAGCACCCAGCACCCCGAGCACTGAGCATGCAGCACACTGAGTACTGAGAACCCAGCAACCCTTGCCCTGAGCACCCAGCACCCTGAGTACTGAGCACCCTGAGTACTGAGCACCGATCACCCTGAGCACTGAGCACCCAGCACTGAGCACCCAGCACCCTGAGTACTGAGCACCCAGCACTGAGCACCCAGCACCCTGAGTACTGAGCACCCAGCACCCTGAGAACTGAGCACCGAGCACCCCGAGCACTGAGCACCGGGCACCCCGAGCACTGAGCACCCAGCACCCTGAGTACTGAGCACCCAGCACCCTGAGTACTGAGCACTGATCACCCTGAGCACTGAGCACCCAGCACCCTGAGCACTGAGCACCCAGCATCCTGAGCACTGAGTACTGAGCACCCAGCACCCTGAGCACTGAGCACCCAGTACCCTGAGCACTGAGCACCCAGCACCCTGAGTACTGAGCACCCAGCACCCCAAACAATGAGCACCGAGCACCCTGAGATCTGAGCACCGAGCACCCTGAGCACTGAGCACCCAGCACAATGAGTACTGAGCATCAAGCACCCTGAGCACTGAGCACCCAGCACCCTGAGCACTGAGCACACAGCACCCTGAGCACTGAGCACCCAGCACCCTGAGTACTGAGCACCCAACGTACTGAGCACCGAGCACCCCGAGCACTGAGCACCCAGCACCCTGAGTACTGAGCACCGAGCACCCTGAGTACTGATCACCCAGCACCCCGAGCACTGAGCACCCAGCACCCAGAGTACCGAGCACCCAGCACTGAGCACCCAGCACCATAAGTACTGAGCACCGAGCACCCTGAGAACTGAGCACCGAGCACCCCCAGCACTGAGCACTGGGCACCCCGAGCACTGAGCACCCAGCACCCTGAGTACTGAGCACCCAGCACCCTGAGTACTGAGCACTTAGCACCCTGAGCACTGAGCACCCAGCACCCTGAGCACTGAGCACCCAGCATCCTGAGCACTGAGTACTGAGCACATAGCACCCTGAGCACTGAGCACCCAGCACCCTGAGCACTGAGCACCCAGCACCCTGAGTACTGAGCACCCAGCACCACAAACACTGAGCACCGAGCACCCTGTAAACTGAGCACCGAGCACCCTGAGTACAGAGCACCCAGCACCATGAGTACTGAGCCCCGAGTACCCAGAGTACTGAGCAACCTGAGTACTGAGCTCCCAGCACCCCGAGAATGAGCACCCAGCACCATGAGTACTGAGCACCGAGCACCCTGAGCACTGAGCACCCAGCACCCTGAGTACTGAGCACCAAGCACCCTGAGTACTGAGCACCCAGCACCCTGAGTTCTGAGCACCCAGCACCCTGAGCACTGAGCACACTGAGTACTGAGCAACCAGCACCCTGAGCACTGAGCACCCAGCACCCCGAGCACTGAGCACACAGCACCCCGAGCACTTAGCACTGACCACCCTGTGCACTGAGCACCGAGCACCCTGAGTACTGAGCACTGAGCACCCTGAGCACTGAGCACCCAGCACCCTGAGTACTGAGCACCCAGCACCCCGAGCACTGAGCACCCAGCACCCTGAGTACTGAGCACCCTGAGTACTGAGCACTGAGCACCGAGCACCCTGAGTACTGAGCACCTTGAGGACTGAGCACCCAGCACCCTGTGCACTGAGCACCGAGCACCCTGAGTACTGAGCACTGAGCACCCTGAGCACTGAGCACCCAGCACCCCGAGCACTGAGCACCCAGCACCCTGAGTACTGAGCACCCAGCACCCTGAGCACTGAGCACCCAGCACCCTGAGGACTGAGCACCCAGCACCCTGAGTACTGAGCACCCAGCACGCTGAGCACTGAGCACCGAGCACCCTGAGTACTGAGCACCCAGAACCCTGAGTACTGAGCACTGAGCACCCTGTGCACTGAGCACCCAGCACCCCGAGCACTGAGCACCCAGCACCCTGAGTACTGAGCACCCGGCACCCTGAGTACTGAGCACTCAGCACCCTGAGTACTGAGCACCGAGCACCCGGAGCACTGAGCACCCAGCACCCTGAGCACGGAGCACCCCGAGGACTGAGCACCCAGCACCCTTAGCACTGAGCACCCAGCACCTTGAGTACTGAGCACCGAGCACCTCGAGCACTGAGCACCCAGAACCCTGAGTACTGAGCACCCAGCACCATGAGCACTGAGCACCCAGCACCCTGAGCACTGAGCACCCAGCACCCCGAGCACTGAGCACCCAGCACCCTGAGTACTGAGCATCCAATACCCAGAGTACTGAGCACCCAGCACCCTGAACACTGAGCACCCAGCACCCTGAGCACTGAGCACCCTGCACCCCGAGCACTGAGCATGCAGCACACTGAGTACTGAGAACCCAGCACCCCAAGCCCTGAGCACCCAGCACGCTGAGTACTGAGCACCCTGAGTACGGAGCACCGATCACCCTGAGCACTGAGCACCCAGCACCCTGAGTACTGAGCACCCATAACCCTGAGCACTGAGCACGCAGCACCCTGAGTACTGAGCACCCAGCACCCTGAGCACTGAGCACCCTGAGGACTGAGCACCCAGCACCCTGAGCACTGAGCACCCAGTACCCTGAGCACTGAGCACCCAGTACCCTGAGTACTGAGCACCGAGCACCCCGAGCACTGAGCACCCAGCACCCTGAGCACTGAGCACCCTGAGGACTGAGCACCCAGCACCCTGAGCACTGAGCGCCCAGCACCCTGAGTACTGAGCACCCAGCACCCCGAGCACTGAGCACCCAGCACCCTGAGTACTGAGCACCCTGAGTACTGAGCACTGAGCACCGAGCACCCTGAGTACTGAGCACCTTGAGGACTGAGCACCCAGCACCCTGTGCACTGAGCACACAGCACCCTGAGTACTGAGCACCAATCACCCTGAGCACTGAGCACCCAGCACCCCGAGCACGGAGCACCCAGGACCCCGAGCACTGAGTACTGAGCACCCAGCACCCTGAGTACTGAGCACCGAGCTCCCCGAGCACTGAGTACCCAGCACCCTGAGCACTGAGCACCCAGCTCCCTGAGGACTGAGCACCCAGCACGCTGAGTACTGAGCACCCAGCATCCTGAGCACTGAGCACCCAGCACCCCGAGTACTGAGCACCCAGCACCCTGAGTACTGAGCACCGAGCACCCCGAGCACTGAGCACCCAGCACCCTGAGTACTGAGCACCCAGCACCCTGAGTACTGAGCACCCAGCACCCCGAGCACTGAGCACCCAGCACCCCGAGCACTGAGCACCCTGAGTACTGAGCACCCAGCACCCTGAGTACTGAGCACTAAGCACCCAGAGCGCTGAGCACCCAGCACCCAAAGCACGGAGCACCCAGGACCCCGAGCACTGAGTACTGAGCACCCAGCACCCTGAGTACTGAGCACCGAGCTCCCCGAGCACTGAGCACCCTGAGTACTGAGCACCCAGTACCTCGATCACAGAGCACCCAGCACCCTCAGCACTGAGCACCCAGCACCCCGAGCACTGAGCACCCAGCACCCTGAGTACTGAGCACCCAGCACCCTGAGCACTGAGTACCCAGCACCCTGAGTACTGAGCACCCAGCACCCTGAGTTCTGAGCACCCAGCACCCTGAGCACTGAGCACCCAGCACCCTGAGTACTGAGCACCCAGCACCCTGAGTACTGAGCACCCAGCACCCTGAGTACTGAGCACCCAGCACCCTGAGTACTGAGCACCCAGCACCCTGAGTACTGAGCACCGAGCACCCCGAGTACTGAGCACCCAGCACCCCGAGCACTGAGCACCCAGCCCCCTGAGCACTGAGCACCCAGCACCCCAAGCACTGAGCACCCAGCACCCTGAGTACTGAGCACCGAGCACCCCGAGCACTGAGCACCCAGCACCCTGAGTACTGAGCACCCAGCACCAAGAGTACTGAGCACCGAGCATCCTGAGCACTGAGCACCGAGCACCCCGAGCACTGAGCACCCAGCACCCTGAGTACTGAGCACCCAGCACCAAGTGTACTGAGCACCGAGCACCCCGAGCACTGAGCACCCAGCACCCTGAGTAATGAGCACCCATCACCCCGAGGCCTGAGCACCCAGCACCGTGAGTACTGAGCACCCAGCACCCTGAGTACTGAGCACCCAGCACCATGAGCACTGAGCACAAAGCACACTGAGTACTGAGCACTGAGCACCCTGAGAACTGAGCACCAAGGAACCTGAGCACTGAGCACCCAGCACGCTGAGTACTGAGCGCTGAGCACCCTGAGTACTGAGCACCGAGCACCCTGAGTACTGAGCACCCAGCACCCTGAGCACTTAGCAGCCAGCACCCTGAGCACTGAGCACCCAGCACCCCGAGCACTGAGCACCCAGCACCCTGAGCACTGAGCACCCAGCACCACGAGTACTGAGCACCCAGCACCCTGAGTACTGAGCACCGAGCACCCCGAGCACTGAGCACCCAGCACCCTGAGTACTGAGCACCCAGCACCCTGAGTACTGAGCACCCAGCACCCCGAGCACTGAGCAACCAGCACCCCGAGCCCTGAGCTCCCAGCACCCCGAGAATGAGCACCCAGCACCCTGAGTACTGAGATCCGAGCACCCTGAGTACTGAGCACCCAGCAGGCTGAGCACTGAGCACCCAGCACCCTGAGTACTGAGCACCCTGAGTACTGAGCACCGATCACCCTGAGCACTGAGCACCCAGCACCCTGAGTACTGAGCACCCAGCACCATGAGCACTGAGCACCCAGCACCCTGAGTACTGAGCACCCAGTACCCTGAGCACTGAGCACCCAGTACCCTGAGTACTGAGCACCGAGCACCCTGAGTACTGAGCACCCAGAACCCTGAGTACTGAGCACTGAGCACCCTGTGCACTGAGCACCCAGCACCCCGAGCACTGAGCACCCAGCACCCTGAGTACTGAGCACCCGGCACCCTGAGTACTGAGCACTCAGCACCCTGAGTACTGAGCACCGAGCACCCGGAGCACTGAGCACCCAGCACCCTGAGCACGGAGCACCCCGAGGACTGAGCACCCAGCACCCTTAGCACTGAGCACCCAGCACCTTGAGTACTGAGCACCGAGCACCTCGAGCACTGAGCACCCAGAACCCTGAGTACTGAGCACCCAGCACCATGAGCACTGAGCACCCAGCACCCTGAGCACTGAGCACCCAGCACCCCGAGCACTGAGCACCCAGCACCCTGAGTACTGAGCATCCAATACCCAGAGTACTGAGCACCCAGCACCCTGAGCACTGAGCACCCAGCACCCTGAGCACTGAGCACCCAGCACCCCGAGCACTGAGCATGCAGCACACTGAGTACTGAGAACCCAGCACCCCAAGCCCTGAGCACCCAGCACGCTGAGTACTGAGCACCCTGAGTACGGAGCACCGATCACCCTGAGCACTGAGCACCCAGCACCCTGAGTACTGAGCACCCATAACCCTGAGCACTGAGCACGCAGCACCCTGAGTACTGAGCACCCAGCACCCTGAGCACTGAGCACCCTGAGGACTGAGCACCCAGCACCCTGAGCACTGAGCACCCAGTACCCTGAGCACTGAGCACCCAGTACCCTGAGTACTGAGCACCGAGCACCCCGAGCACTGAGCACCCAGCACCCTGAGCACTGAGCACCCTGAGGACTGAGCACCCAGCACCCTGAGCACTGAGCGCCCAGCACCCTGAGTACTGAGCACCCAGCACCCCGAGCACTGAGCACCCAGCACCCTGAGTACTGAGCACCCTGAGTACTGAGCACTGAGCACCGAGCACCCTGAGTACTGAGCACCTTGAGGACTGAGCACCCAGCACCCTGTGCACTGAGCACACAGCACCCTGAGTACTGAGCACCAATCACCCTGAGCACTGAGCACCCAGCACCCCGAGCACGGAGCACCCAGGACCCCGAGCACTGAGTACTGAGCACCCAGCACCCTGAGTACTGAGCACCGAGCTCCCCGAGCACTGAGTACCCAGCACCCTGAGCACTGAGCACCCAGCTCCCTGAGGACTGAGCACCCAGCACGCTGAGTACTGAGCACCCAGCATCCTGAGCACTGAGCACCCAGCACCCCGAGTACTGAGCACCCAGCACCCTGAGTACTGAGCACCGAGCACCCCGAGCACTGAGCATCCAGCACCCTGAGTACTGAGCACCCAGCACCCTGAGTACTGAGCACCCAGCACCCCGAGCACTGAGCACCCAGCACCCCGAGCACTGAGCACCCTGAGTACTGAGCACCCAGCACCCTGAGTACTGAGCACTAAGCACCCAGAGCGCTGAGCACCCAGCACCCAAAGCACGGAGCACCCAGGACCCCGAGCACTGAGTACTGAGCACCCAGCACCCTGAGTACTGAGCACCGAGCTCCCCGAGCACTGAGCACCCTGAGTACTGAGCACCCAGTACCTCGATCACAGAGCACCCAGCACCCTCAGCACTGAGCACCCAGCACCCCGAGCACTGAGCACCCAGCACCCTGAGTACTGAGCACCCAGCACCCTGAGCACTGAGTACCCAGCACCCTGAGTACTGAGCACCCAGCACCCTGAGTTCTGAGCACCCAGCACCCTGAGCACTGAGCACCCAGCACCCTGAGTACTGAGCACCCAGCACCCTGAGTACTGAGCACCCAGCACCCTGAGTACTGAGCACCCAGCACCCTGAGTACTGAGCACCCAGCACCCTGAGTACTGAGCACCGAGCACCCCGAGTACTGAGCACCCAGCACCCCGAGCACTGAGCACCCAGCCCCCTGAGCACTGAGCACCCAGCACCCCAAGCACTGAGCACCCAGCACCCTGAGTACTGAGCACCGAGCACCCCGAGCACTGAGCACCCAGCACCCTGAGTACTGAGCACCCAGCACCAAGAGTACTGAGCACCGAGCATCCTGAGCACTGAGCACCGAGCACCCCGAGCACTGAGCACCCAGCACCCTGAGTACTGAGCACCCAGCACCAAGAGTACTGAGCACCGAGCACCCCGAGCACTGAGCACCCAGCACCCTGAGTAATGAGCACCCATCACCCCGAGGCCTGAGCACCCAGCACCGTGAGTACTGAGCACCCAGCACCCTGAGTACTGAGCACCCAGCACCATGAGCACTGAGCACAAAGCACACTGAGTACTGAGCACTGAGCACCCTGAGAACTGAGCACCAAGGAACCTGAGCACTGAGCACCCAGCACGCTGAGTACTGAGCGCTGAGCACCCTGAGTACTGAGCACCGAGCACCCTGAGTACTGAGCACCCAGCACCCTGAGCACTTAGCAGCCAGCACCCTGAGCACTGAGCACCCAGCACCCCGAGCACTGAGCACCCAGCACCCTGAGCACTGAGCACCCAGCACCACGAGTACTGAGCACCCAGCACCCTGAGTACTGAGCACCGAGCACCCCGAGCACTGAGCACCCAGCACCCTGAGTACTGAGCACCCAGCACCCTGAGTACTGAGCACCCAGCACCCCGAGCACTGAGCAACCAGCACCCCGAGCCCTGAGCTCCCAGCACCCCGAGAATGAGCACCCAGCACCCTGAGTACTGAGATCCGAGCACCCTGAGTACTGAGCACCCAGCAGGCTGAGCACTGAGCACCCAGCACCCTGAGTACTGAGCACCCTGAGTACTGAGCACCGATCACCCTGAGCACTGAGCACCCAGCACCCTGAGTACTGAGCACCCAGCACCCTGAGCACTGAGCACCCATCACCCTGAGTACTGAGCACCCAGTACCCTGAGCACTGAGCACCCAGTACCCTGAGTACTGAGCACCGAGCACCCTGAGTACTGAGCACCCAGCACCCTGAGCACTGAGCACCCAGCACCCTGAGCACTGAGCACCCAGCACCCTGAGTACTGAGCACCCAGCACCCTGAGCACTGAGCACCCAGCACCCTGAGCACTGAGCACCCAGCACCCTGAGCACTGAGCACCCAACGTACTGAGCACCAAGCACCCCGAGCACTGAGCACCCAGCACCCTGCGTACTGAGCACCCAGCACCCCGAGTACTGAGCACCCAGCACCCCGAGCACTGAGCACCCAGCACCCCGAGCACTGAGCACTGAGCACCCTGAGTACTGAGCACTGAGCACCCTTAGTACTGAGCACCGAGCACCCAGAGTACTGAGCACCCAGCACCCTGAGCACTGAGCACGGAGCACCCCGAGGACTGAGCACCCAGCACCGTGAGCACTGAGCAGCCAGCACCTTGAGTACTGAGCACTGAGCACCCTGAGCACTGAGCATCCAGCACCCTAAGTACTGAGCACCCAGCACCCTGAGCACTGAGCACCCAGCACCCCGAGCACTGAGCACCCTGCACCCCGAGCACTGAGCACCCAGTACCCTGAGCACTCAGCACCCAGCACCCCAAGCACTGAGCACTGAGCACCCTGAGTACTGAGCACCCAGCACCCTGAGCACTTAGTACACAGCACGCTGAGTACTGAGAACCCAGCACCCTGAGTACTGAGCACTGAGAACTGAGCCCCCTGAGCACTGAGCACCCAGCACCCTGATTACTGAGCACCCAGCACCAAGAGTACTGAGCACCGAGCACCCCGAGCACTGAGCACCCAGCACCCTGAGTAATGAGCACCCAGCACCCCGAGTACTGAGCAACCAGCACCGTGAGTACTGAGCACCCAGCACCCTGAGTACTGAGCACCCAGCCCCCTGAGCACTGAGCACAAAGCACGCTGAGAACTGAGCACTGAGCACCCTGAGTTCTGAGCACCAAGGACCCTGAGCACTGAGCACCCACCACGCTGAGTACTGAGCGCTGAGCACCCTGAGTACTGAGCACCGAGCCCCCTGAGTACTGAGCACCCAGCAACCTGAGCACTGAGCAGCCAGCGCCCTGAGCACTGAGCACCCAGCACCCCGAGCACTGAGCACCCAGCACCCTGAGTACTGAGCACCCAGCACCCTGAGTACTGAGCACCGAGCACCCCGAGCACTGAGCACCCAGCACCCTGAGTACTGAGCACCCAGCACCCTGAGGACTGAGCACCCAGCACCCCGAGCACTGAGCACCCAGAACCCCGAGCACTGAGCACCCAGCACCCCGAGAATGAGCACCCAGCAGCCTGAGTACTGAGAACCGAGAACCCTGAGGACTGAGCACCCAGCACGCTGAGCACTGAGCACCCAGCACCCCGAGTACTGAGCAAACAGCACCCCGAGCACTGAGCACCCAGCACCCCGAGAATGATCACCCAGCACCCTGAGTACTGAGCACCCAGCACCCTGAGTACTGAGCACCCAGCACCCCGAGCACTGAGCACCCTGAGTACTGAGCACCCAGCACCCTGAGTACTGAGCACCCAGCACCCTGAGCACTGAGCACCCAGCACCCTGAGCACTGAGCACCCAGCACCCCAAGCACTGAGCACCCAGCACCCTGACTACTGAGCACCCTGAGTACTGAGCACCCAGCACCCCGAGCAATGAGCACCCAGCACCCTGAGTACTGAGCACCCTGAGTACTGAGCACCCAGCACCCTGAGTACTGAGCACCCTGAGTACTGAGCACCCAGCACCCTTAGCACTGAGCACACAGCACCCTGAGTACTGAGCACCCAGCATCCTGAGCACTGAGCACCCAGCACCTTGAGTACTGAGCACCCAGCACACTGAGCACTGAGCACCCAGCACCCTGAGTACTGAGCACCGAGCACCCTGAGTACTGAGCACCCAGCACCCTGAGTACTGAGCACCCAGCACCCTGAGTACTGAGCACCGAGCATCCGGAGTACTGAGCACCCTGCACCCCGAGCACTGAGCACCCAGCACCCTGAGCAATGAGCACCCAGCACCCCAAGCATTGAGCACCCAGCACCCTGAGTACTGAGTACTGAGCACCCTGAGTACTGAGCACCCAGCACCCTGAGCACTGAGCACCCAGCACCCTGAGTACTGAGCACCGAGCACCCCAAGCACGGAGCACCCAGCACCCTGAGTACTGAGCACCCAGCACCAAGAGTACTGAGCACCGAGCATCCTGAGCACTGAGCACCCAGGACCCTGAGCACTGAGCACAAAGCACGCTGAGTACTGAGCACTGAGCACCATGAGTTCTGAGCACCGAGGACCCTGAGCACTGAGCACCCAGCACGCTGAGTACTGAGCACCCAGCACCCTGACTACTGAGCACTGAGCACCCAGCACCCTGAGTACTGAGCACCCAGCACCCTGAGTACTGAGCACTGAGCACTGAGCACCCTGAGCACTGAGCACCCAGCACCCCGAGCACTGAGCACTGAGCACCCTGAGTACTGAGCACTGAGCACCCTTAGTACTGAGCACCGAGCACCCTGAGTACTGAGCAACCAGTACCCTGAGCACTGAGCACGGAGCACCCCGAGGACTGAGCACCCAGCACCGTGAGCACTGAGCACCCAGCACCTTGAGTACTGAGCACCAAGCACCCCGAGCACTGAGCACACAGCACCCTAAGTACTGAGCACCCAGCACCCTGAGCCCTGAGCACCCAGCACCCCGAGCACTGAGCACCCAGTACCCTGAGTACTGAGCACCGAGCACCCTGAGCACTGAGCACCCAGCACCCCGAGCACTGAGCACCCATCACCCTGAGTACTGAGCACCCAGCCCCCTGAGCACTGAGCACAAAGCACGCTGAGAACTGAGCACTGAGCACCCTGAGTTCTGAGCACCAAGGACCCTGAGCACTGAGCACCCACCACGCTGAGTACTGAGCGCTGAGCACCCTGAGTACTGAGCACCGAGCCCCCTGAGTACTGAGCACCCAGCAACCTGAGCACTGAGCAGCCAGCGCCCTGAGCACTGAGCACCCAGCACCCCGAGCACTGAGCACCCAGCACCCTGAGTACTGAGCACCCAGCACCCTGAGTACTGAGCACCGAGCACCCCGAGCACTGAGCACCCAGCACCCTGAGTACTGAGCACCCAGCACCCTGAGGACTGAGCACCCAGCACCCCGAGCACTGAGCACCCAGCACCCCGAGCACTGAGCACCCAGCACCCCGAGAATGAGCACCCAGCAGCCTGAGTACTGAGCACCGAGCATCCGGAGTACTGAGCACCCTGCACCCCGAGCACTGAGCACCCAGCACCCTGAGCAATGAGCACCCAGCACCCCAAGCATTGAGCACCCAGCACCCTGAGTACTGAGTACTGAGCACCCTGAGTACTGAGCACCCAGCACCCTGAGCACTGAGCACCCAGCACCCTGAGTACTGAGCACCGAGCACCCCAAGCACGGAGCACCCAGCACCCTGAGTACTGAGCACCCAGCACCAAGAGTACTGAGCACCGAGCATCCTGAGCACTGAGCACCCAGGACCCTGAGCACTGAGCACAAAGCACGCTGAGTACTGAGCACTGAGCACCATGAGTTCTGAGCACCGAGGACCCTGAGCACTGAGCACCCAGCACGCTGAGTACTGAGCACCCAGCACCCTGACTACTGAGCACTGAGCACTGAGCACCCAGCACCCTGAGTACTGAGCACCCAGCACCCTGAGTACTGAGCACTGAGCACTGAGCACCCTGAGCACTGAGCACCCAGCACCCCGAGCACTGAGCACTGAGCACCCTGAGTACTGAGCACTGAGCACCCTTAGTACTGAGCACCGAGCACCCTGAGTACTGAGCAACCAGTACCCTGAGCACTGAGCACGGAGCACCCCGAGGACTGAGCACCCAGCACCGTGAGCACTGAGCACCCAGCACCTTGAGTACTGAGCACCAAGCACCCCGAGCACTGAGCACACAGCACCCTAAGTACTGAGCACCCAGCACCCTGAGCCCTGAGCACCCAGCACCCCGAGCACTGAGCACCCAGTACCCTGAGTACTGAGCACCGAGCACCCTGAGCACTGAGCACCCAGCACCCCGAGCACTGAGCACCCATCACCCTGAGTACTGAGCACCCAGCCCCCTGAGCACTGAGCACAAAGCACGCTGAGAACTGAGCACTGAGCACCCTGAGTTCTGAGCACCAAGGACCCTGAGCACTGAGCACCCACCACGCTGAGTACTGAGCGCTGAGCACCCTGAGTACTGAGCACCGAGCCCCCTGAGTACTGAGCACCCAGCAACCTGAGCACTGAGCAGCCAGCGCCCTGAGCACTGAGCACCCAGCACCCCGAGCACTGAGCACCCAGCACCCTGAGTACTGAGCACCCAGCACCCTGAGTACTGAGCACCGAGCACCCCGAGCACTGAGCACCCAGCACCCTGAGTACTGAGCACCCAGCACCCTGAGGACTGAGCACCCAGCACCCCGAGCACTGAGCACCCAGCACCCCGAGCACTGAGCACCCAGCACCCCGAGAATGAGCACCCAGCAGCCTGAGTACTGAGAACCGAGCACCCTGAGTACTGAGCACCCAGCACGCTGAGCACTGAGCACCTAGCACCCCGAGTACTGAGCAAACAGCACCCCGAGCACTGAGCACCCAGCACCCCGAGAATGATCACCCAGCACCCTGAGTACTGAGCACCCAGCACCCTGAGTACTGAGCACCCAGCACCCCGAGCACTGAGCACCCTGAGTACTGAGCACCCAGCACCCTGAGTACTGAGCACCCAGCACCCTGAGCACTGAGCACCCAGCACCCTGAGCACTGAGCACCCAGCACCCCAAGCACTGAGCACCCAGCACCCTGACTACTGAGCACCCTGAGTACTGAGCACCCAGCACCCCGAGCACTGAGCACCCAGCACCCTGAGTACTGAGCACCCTGAGTACTGAGCACCCAGCACCCTGAATACTGAGCACCCTGAGTACTGAGCACCCAGCACCCTTAGCACTGAGCACACAGCACCCTGAGTACTGAGCACCCAGCATCCTGAGCACTGAGCACCCAGCACCCTGAGTACTGAGCACCCAGCACACTGAGTACTTAGCACCCAGCACCCTGAGCACTGAGCACCCAGCACCCTGAGTACTGAGCACCGAGCACCCTGAGTACTGAGCACCCAGCACCCTGAGTACTGAGCACCCAGCACCCTGAGTACTGAGCACCGAGCATCCGGAGTACTGAGCACCCTGCACCCCGAGCACTGAGCACCCAGCACCCTGAGCACTGAGCACCCAGCACCCCAAGCACTGAGCTCCCAGCAACCTGAGTACTGAGTACTGAGCACCCTGAGTACTGAGCACCCAGCAACCTGAGCACTGAGCACCCAGCACCCTGAGTACTGAGCACCGAGCACCCCGAGCACGGAGCACCCAGCACCCTGAGTACTGAGCACCCAGCACCAAGAGTACTGAGCACCGAGCATCCTGAGCACTGAGCACCCAGGACCCTGAGCACTGAGCACAAAGCACGCTGAGTACTGAGCACTGAGCACCATGAGTTCTGAGCACCGAGGACCCTGAGCACTGAGCAGCCAGCACGCTGAGTACTGAGCACCCAGCACCCTGACTACTGAGCACTGAGCACTGAGCACCCAGCACCCTGAGTACTGAGCACCCAGCACCCTGAGTACTGAGCACTGAGCACTGAGCACCCTGAGCACTGAGCACCCAGCACCACGAGCACTGAGCACTGAGCACCCTGAGTACTGAGCACTGAGCACCCTTAGTACTGAGCACCGAGCACCCTGAGTACTGAGCAACCAGTACCCTGAGCACTGAGCACGGAGCACCCCGAGGACTGAGCACCCAGCACCGTGAGCACTGAGCACCCAGCACCTTGAGTACTGAGCACCGAGCACCCCGAGCACTGAGCACACAGCACCCTAAGTACTGAGCACCCAGCACCCTGAGCACTGAGCACCCAGCACCCCGAGCACTGAGCACCCAGCACCCTGAGTACTGAGCACCGAGCACCCTGAGTACTGAGCACCAAGCACCCCGAGCACTGAGCACCCATCACCCTGAGCACTGAGCACACAGCACCCTGAGCACTGAGCACCCAGCACCCTGAGCACTGAGCACCCAACACCCTGAGTACTGAGCACCCAACGTACTGAGCATCGAGCACACCGAGCACTGAGCACCCAGCACCCTGAGTACTGAGCACCCAGCACCCCGAGCACTGAGCACCCAGCACCCTGAGTACTGAGCACCGAGCACCCTGAGTACTGAGCACCCAGCACCCCGAGCACTGAGCACCCAGCACCCCGAGCACTGAGCACCCAGCACTGAGCACCCAGCACCCTGAGTACTGAGCACCCAGCACCCTGAGTACTGAGCACCGAGCACCCCGAGCATTGAACACCGGACACCCCGAGCACTGAGCACCCAGCACCCTGAGTACTGAGCATCCAGCACCCTGAGTACTGAGCACTGAGCACTGAGCACCCTGAGCACTGAGCACCCAGCATCCTGAGCACTGAGTACTGAGCACCCAGCAACCTGAGCACTGAGCACCCAGCACCCTGAGCACTGAGCACCCAGCACCCTGAGTACTGAGCACCCAGCACCCCGAGCACTGAGCACCCAGCACCCCAAGCACTGAGCACTGAGCACCCTGAGTACTGAGCACTGAGCACCCTTAGTACTGAGCACCGAGCACCCTGAGTACTGAGCACCCAGCACCCTGAGCACTGAGCTCCGAGCACCCTGAGGACAGAGCACCCAGCACCGTGAGCACTGAGCACCCAGCACCTTGAGTACTGAGCACCGAGCACCCCGAGCACTGAGCACCCAGCACCCTAAGTACTGAGCACCCAGCACCCTGAGCACTGAGCACCCAGCGCCCCGAGCACTGAGCACCCAGCACCCTGAGTACTGAGCACCCAGCACCCTGAGTACTGAGCACCCAGCATTCCGAGCACTGAGCAGCCAGCACCCTGAGCACTGAGCACCCAGCACCCTGAGTACTGAGCACCCAGCACCCCGAGCACTGAGCACCCAGCACCCTGAGGAATGAGCACCCAGCACCCTGAGTACTGAGCACTGAGCACCCTGAGCACTGAGTACCCAGCACCCTGAGCACTGAGCACCCTGAGGACTGAGCACCCAGCACCCTGAGTACTGAACACCCAGCACCCTGAGTACTGAGCACCCTGAGTAATGAGCACCCAGCACCCTGAGCACTGAGCACCCAGCACCCTGAGTACTGAGCACCCAGCACCCTGAGCACTGAGCACCCAGCACCCTGAGTACTGAGCACCCAGCACCCTGAGTACTTAGCACCCAGCACCCCAAGCACGTAGCACCCAGGACCCCGAGCACTGAGTACTGAGCACCCAGCACCCTGATTACTGAGCACCGAGCTCCCCGAGCACTGAGCACCCTGAGTACTGAGCACCCAGGACCCCGATCACAGAGCACCCAGCACCCTCAGCACTGAGCACCCAGCACCCTGAGTAATGAGCACCGAGCACCCTGAGCACTGAGCACCCAGCACCCTGAGTACTGAGCACCCAGCACCCTGAGTACTTAGCACCCAGCACCCTGAGCACTGAGCAGCCAGCACCCTGAGCACTGAGCACCCAGCACCCCGAGCACTGAGCACCCAGCACCCTGAGTACTGAGCACCGAGCACCCTGAGTACTGAGCACCCAGCACCCTGAGTACTGAGCACCCTGAGTACTGAGCACCCAGCACCCCGAGCACTGAGCACCCAGCACCCAGAGTACTGAGCACCCAGCACCCTGAGTACTGAGCACCCTGAGTACTGAGCACCCAGCACCCTGAGCACTGAGCACCCAGCACCCTGAGTACTGAGCACCCAGCACCCTGAGCACTGAGCACCCAGCACCCTGAGTACTGAGCACCCAGCACCCTGAGTACTTAGCACCCAGCACGCTGAGCACTGAGCAACCAGCACCCTGAGTACTGAGCACCGAGCACCCTGAGTACTGAGCACCCAGCACCCTGAGTACTGAGCACCCAGCACCCTGAGTACTGAGCAACGAGCACCCCGAGTACTGAGCACCCAGCACCCTGAGCACTGAGCACCCAGCACCCTGAGTACTGAGAACCCAGCACCCTGAGTACTGAGCACCCAGCACCCTGAGTACTGAGCACCCAGCACTCCGAGCACTGAGCACCCAGCACCCTGAGCACTGAGCACCGAGCACCCTTAGTACTGAGCATCCAGCACCCCGAGCACTGAGCACACAGCACCCTGAGTAATGAGCACCCAGCACCCTGAGTACTGAGCACTGAGCACCCTGAGCACTGAGCACCCAGCACCCTGAGCACTGAGCACCCTGAGGAATGAGCACCCAGCACCCTGAGTACTGAGCACCCAGCATCCTGAGTACTGAGCACCGATCACCCTGAGCACTGATCACCCAGCAACCCGAGCACTGAGCACCCAGCACCCTGAGTACTGAGCACCCTGAGTACTGAGCACCCAGCACCCCGAGCACTTAGCACCCAGCACCCTGAGTACTGCGCACCCTGAGTACTGAGCTCCCAGCACCCTGAGTACTGAGCACCCTGAGTACTGAGCACACAGCACCCTGAGCACTGAGCACCCAGCACCCTGAGCACTGAGCACCCAGCACCCTGAGTACTGAGCACACAACGTACTGAGCATCGAGCACCCCGAGCACTGAGCACCCAGCACCCTGTGTACTGAGCACCCAGCACCCCGAGCACTGAGCACCCAGCACCCTGAGTACTGAGCACCGAGCACCCTGAGTACTGAGCACCCAGCACCCCGAGCACTGAGCACCCAGCACCCCGAGCACTGAGCACCCAGCACTGAGCACCCAGCACCCTGAGTACTGAGCACCCAGCACCCTGAGTACTGAGCACCGAGCACCCCGAGCATTGAACACCGGACACCCCGAGCACTGAGCACCCAGCACCCTGAGTACTGAGCATCCAGCACCCTGAGTACTGAGCACTGAGCACTGAGCACCCTGAGCACTGAGCACCCAGCATCCTGAGCACTGAGTACTGAGCACCCAGCACCCTGAGCACTGAGCACCCAGCACCCTGAGCACTGAGCACCCAGCACCCTGAGTACTGAGCACCAAGCACCCCGAGCACTGAGCACCCAGCACCCCAAGCACTGAGCACTGAGCACCCTGAGTACTGAGCACTGAGCACCCTTAGTACTGAGCACCGAGCACCCTGAGTACTGAGCACCCAGCACCCTGAGCACTGAGCACCCAGCACCCCGAGCACTGAGCACCCAGCACCCTGAGTACTGAGCACCCAGCACCCTGAGTACTGAGCACCCAGCATTCCGAGCACTGAGCACCCAGCACCCTGAGCACTGAGCACCCAGCACCCTGAGTACTGAGCACCCAGCACCCCGAGCACTGAGCACCCAGCACCCTGAGGAATGAGCACCCAGCACCCTGAGTACTGAGCACTGAGCACCCTGAGCACTGAGCACCCAGCACCCTGAGCACTGAGCACCCTGAGGACTGAGCACCCAGCACCCTGAGTACTGAGCACCCAGCATCCTGAGTACTGAGCACCGATCACCCTGAGCACTGATCACCCAGCAACCCGAGCACTGAGCACCCAGCACCCTGAGTACTGAGCACCCTGAGTACTGAGCACCCAGCACCCCCGAGCACTGAGCACCCAGCACCCTGATTACTGAGCACCCTGAGTACTGAGCACCCAGCACCCTGAGTACTGAGCACCCTGAGTAATGAGCACCCAGCACCCTGAGCACTGAGCACCCAGCACCCTGAGTACTGAGCACCCAGCACCCTGAGCACTGAGCACCCAGCACCCTGAGTACTGAGCACCCAGCACCCTGAGTACTTAGCACCCAGCACCCTGAGCACTGAGCACCCAGCACCCTGAGTACTGAGCACACAGCACCCTGAGTACTGAGCACCGAGCACCCCGAGTACTGAGCACCCAGCACCCTGAGTACTGAGCACTAAGCACCCAGAGCGCTGAGCACCCAGCACCCCAAGCACGGAGCACCCAGGACCCCGAGCACTGAGTACTGAGCACCCAGCACCCTGATTACTGAGCACCGAGCTCCCCGAGCACTGAGCACCCTGAGTACTGAGCACCCAGGACCCCGATCACAGAGCACCCAGCACCCTCAGCACTGAGCACCCAGCACCCCGAGCACTGAGCACCCAGCACCCTGAGTACTGAGCACCCTGAGGACTGAGCACCGATCACCCTGAGCACTGAGCACCCAGCACCCTGAGTACTGAGCACCCAGCACCCTGAGTACTGAGCACCGAGCAACCCGAGCACTGAGCACCCAGCACCCTGAGTACTGAGCACCCAGCACCCTGAGCACTGAGCACCCAGCACCCTGAGCACTGAGCACCCAGCACCCTGAGTACTGAGCACCCAGCACCCTGAGTACTGAGCACCCAGCACCAAGAGTACTGAGCACCGAGCATCCTGAGCACTGAGCACCGAGCACCCCGAGCACTGAGCACCCAGCACCCTGAGTACTGAGCACCCAGCACCAAGAGTACTGAGCACCGAGCACCCCGAGCACTGAGCACCCAGCACCCTGAGAAATGAGCACCCAGCACCCCGAGTACTGAGCACCCAGCACCGTGAGTACTGAGCACCCAGCACCCTGAGTACTGAGCACCCAGCACCCTGAGCACTGAGCAGCCAGCACCCTGAGCACTGAGCACCCAGCACCCCGAGCACTGAGCACCCAGCACCCTGAGTACTGAGCACCCAGCACCCTGAGTACTGAGCACTCAGCACCCTGAGTACTGAGCACCGAGCACCCAGAGCACTGAGCACCCAGCACCCTCAGCACTGAGCACCCTGAGCACTGAGCACTCAGCACCCTGAGTACTGAGCACCGAGCACCCCAAGCACGGAGCACCCAGCACCCTGAGTACTGAGCACCCAGCACCAAGAGTACTGAGCACCGAGCATCCTGAGCACTGAGCACCGAGCACCCTGAGCACTGAGCACCCAGTACCCTGAGTACTGAGCACCCTGCACCAAGAGTACTGAGCACCGTGCACCCCGAGCACTGAGCACCCAACACCCTGAGTAATGAGCACCCAGCACCCCGAGTACTGAGCACCAAGCACAGTGAGTACTGAGCACCCAGCACCCTGAGTACTGAGCACCCAGCACCCTGAGTACTTAGCACCGAGCACCCTGAGTACTGAGCACCCAGCACCCTGAGTACTGAGCACCCAGCACCCTGAGTACTGAGCACCGAGCACCCCGAGTACTGAGCACCCAGCACCCTGAGCACTGAGCACCCAGCACCCTGAGCACTGAGCACCCAGCACCCCAAGCACTGAGCACCCAGCACCCTGAGTACTGAGCACCCTGAGTACTGAGCACCCAGCACCCCGAGCACTGAGCACCCAGCACCCTGAGTACTGAGCACCCTGAGTACTGAGCACCCAGCACCCTGAGTACTGAGCACACTGAGTACTGAGCACCCAGCACACTTAGCACTGAGCACCCAGCACCCTGAGTACTGAGCACCCAGCATCCTGACCACTGAGCACCCAGCACCCTGAGTACTGAGCACCCAGCACACTGAGTAATTAGCACCAGCACCCTGAGCACTGAGCACCCAGCACCCTGAGTACTGAGCACCGAGCACCCTGAGTACTGAGCACTCAGCACCCTGAGTACTGAGCACCCAGCACCCTGAGTACTGAGCACCGAGCATCCGGAGTACTGAGCACCCTGCACCCCGAGCACTGAGCACCCAGCACCCTGAGTACTGAGCAATGAGCACCCCGAGTACTGAGCACCCAGCACCCTGAGCACTGAGCACCCAGCACCCTGAGTACTGAGAACCCAGCACCCTGAGTACTGAGCACCCTGAGTACTGAGCACCCAGCACTCCGAGCACTGACCACCCAGCACCCTGAGCACTGAGCACCCAGCACCCTGAGTACTGAGCACCCAGCACCCCGAGCACTGAGCACACAGCACCCTGAGTAATGAGCACCCAGCACCCTGAGTACTGAGCACTGAGCACCCTGAGCACTGAGCACCCAGCACCCTGAGCACTGAGCACCCTGAGGAATGAGCACCCAGCACCCTGAGTACTGAGCACCCAGCATCCTGAGTACTGAGCACCGATCACCCTGAGCACTGATCACCCAGCAACCCGAGCACTGAGCACCCAGCAACCTGAGTACTGAGCACCCTGAGTACTGAGCACCCAGCACCCCGAGCACTTAGCACCCAGCACCCTGAGTACTGAGCACCCTGAGTACTGAGCTCCCAGCACCCTGAGTACTGAGCACCCTGAGTACTGAGCACACAGCACCCTGAGCACTGAGCACCCAGCACCCTGAGCACTGAGCACCCAGCACCCTCAGTACTGAGCACCCAACGTACTGAGCATCGAGCACCCCGAGCACTGAGCACCCAGCACCCTGAGTACTGAGCACCCAGCACCCCGAACACTGAGCACCCAGCACCCTGAGTACTGAGCACCGAGCACCCTGAGTACTGAGCACCCAGCACCCCGAGCACTGAGCACCCAGCACCCCGAGCACTGAGCACCCAGCACTGAGCACCCAGCACCCTGAGTACTGAGCACCCAGCACCCTGAGTACTGAGCACCGAGCACCCCGAGCATTGAACACCGGACACCCCGAGCACTGAGCACCCAGCACCCTGAGTACTGAGCATCCAGCACGCTGAGTACTGAGCACTGAGCACTGAGCACCCTGAGCACTGAGCACCCAGCATCCTGAGCACTGAGTACTGAGCACCCAGCACCCTGAGTACTGAGCACCCAGCACCCTGAGCACTGAGCACCCAGCACCCTGAGTACTGAGCACCCAGCACCCTGAGTACTTAGCACCCAGCACCCTGAGCACTGAGCACCCAGCACCCTGAGTACTGAGCACCCAGCACCCTGAGTACTGAGCACCGAGCACCCCGAGTACTGAGCACCCAGCACCCTGAGTACTGAGCACTAAGCACCCAGAGCGCTGAGCACCCAGCACCCCAAGCACGGAGCACCCAGGACCCCGAGCACTGAGTACTGAGCACCCAGCACCCTGATTACTGAGCACCGAGCTCCCCGAGCACTGAGCACCCTGAGTACTGAGCACCCAGGAGCCCGATCACAGAGCACCCAGCACCCTCAGCACTGAGCACCCAGCAACCCGAGCACTGAGCACCCAGCACCCTGAGTACTGAGCACCCTGAGGACTGAGCACCGATCACCCTGAGCACTGAGCACCCAGCACCCTGAGTACTGAGCACCCAGCACCCTGAGTACTGAGCACCGAGCAACCCGAGCACTGAGCACACAGCACCCTGAGTACTGAGCACCCAGCACCCTGACTACTGAGCACCCAGCACCCTGAGCACTGAGCACCCAGCACCCTGAGTACTGAGCACCCAGCACCCTGAGTACTGAGCACCCAGCACCAAGAGTACTGAGCACCGAGCATCCTGAGCACTGAGCACCGAGCACCCCGAGCACTGAGCACCCAGCACCCTGACTACTGAGCACCCAGCACCAAGAGTACTGAGCACCAAGCACCCCGAGCACTGAGCACCCAGCACCCTGAGAAATGAGCACCCAGCACCCCGAGTACTGAGCAAACAGCACCGTGAGTACTGAGCACCCAGCACCCTGAGTACTGAGCACCCAGCACCCTGAGCACTGAGCAGCCAGCACCCTGAGCACTGAGCACCCAGCACCCCGAGCACTGAGCACCCAGCACCCTGAGTACTGAGCACCCAGCACCCTGAGTACTGAGCACTCAGCACCCTGAGTACTGAGCACCGAGCACCCAGAGCACTGAGCACCCAGTACCCTGAGTACTGAGCACCCTGCACCAAGAGTACTGAGCACCGTGCACCCCGAGCACTGAGCACCCAACACCCTGAGTAATGAGCACCCAGCAGCCCGAGTACTGAGCACCAAGCACAGTGAGTACTGAGCACCCAGCACCCTGAGTACTGAGCACCCAGCACCCTGAGTACTGAGCACCCAGCACCCTGAGTACTTAGCACCGAGCACCCTGAGTACTGAGCACCCTGAGTACTGAGCACCGATCACCCTGAGCACTGATCACCCAGCAACCCGAGCACTGAGCACCCAGCACCCTGAGTACTGAGCACCCTGAGTACTGAGCACCCAGCACCCCGAGCACTTAGCACCCAGCACCCTGAGTACTGAGCACCCTGAGTACTGAGCTCCCAGCACCCTGAGTACTGAGCACCCTGAGTACTGAGCACACAGCACCCTGAGCACTGAGCACCCAGCACCCTGAGCACTGAGCACCCAGCACCCTGAGTACTGAGCACCCAACGTACTGAGCATCGAGCACCCCGAGCACTGAGCACCCAGCACCCTGAGTACTGAGCACCCAGCACCCCGAACACTGAGCACCCAGCACCCTGAGTACTGAGCACCGAGCACCCTGAGTACTGAGCACCCAGCACCCCGAGCACTGAGCACCCAGCACCCCGAGCACTGAGCACCCAGCACTGAGCACCCAGCACCCTGAGTACTGAGCACCCAGCACCCTGAGTACTGAGCACCGAGCACCCCGAGCATTGAACACCGGACACCCCGAGCACTGAGCACCCAGCACCCTGAGTACTGAGCATCCAGCACGCTGAGTACTGAGCACTGAGCACTGAGCAACCTGAGCACTGAGCACCCAGCATCCTGAGCACTGAGTACTGAGCACCCAGCACCCTGAGCACTGAGCACCCAGCACCCTGAGCACTGAGCACCCAGCACCCTGAGTACTGAGCACCCAGCACCCAGAGCACTGAGCACCCAGCACCCCAAGCACTGAGCACTGAGCACCCTGAGTACTGAGCACTGAGCACCCTTAGTACTGAGCACCGAGCACCCTGAGTACTGAGCACCCAGCACCCTGAGCACTGAGCTCCGAGCACCCCGAGGACAGAGCACCCAGCACCGTGAGCACTGAGCACCCAGCACCTTGAGTACTGAGCACCGAGCACCCCGAGCACTGAGCACCCAGCACCCTAAGTACAGAGCACCCAGCACCCTGAGCACTGAGCACCCAGCACCCCGAGCACTGAGCACCCAGCACCCTGAGTACTGAGCACCCAGCACCCTGAGTACTGAGCACCCAGCATTCCGAGCACTGAGCACCCAGCACCCTGAGCACTGAGCACCCAGCACCCTGAGTACTGAGCACCCAGCACCCCGAGCACTGAGCACCCAGCACCCTGAGGAATGAGCACCCAGCACCCTGAGTACTGAGCACTGAGCACCCTGAGCACTGAGCACCCAGCACCCTGAGCACTGAGCACCCTGAGGACTGAGCACCCAGCACCCTGAGTACTGAGCACCCAGCATCCTGAGTACTGAGCACCGATCACCCTGAGCACTGATCACCCAGCAACCCGAGCACTCAGCACCCAGCACCCTGAGTACTGAGCACCCTGAGTACTGAGCACCCAGCACCCCCGAGCACTGAGCACCCAGCACCCTGAGTACTGAGCACCCTGAGTACTGAGCACCCAGCACCCTGAGTACTGAGCACCCTGAGTAATGAGCACCCAGCACCCTGAGCACTGAGCACCCAGCACCCTGAGTACTGAGCACCCAGCACCCTGAGCACTGAGCACCCAGCACCCTGAGTACTGAGCACCCAGCACCCTGAGTACTTAGCACCCAGCACCCTGAGCACTGAGCACCCAGCACCCTGAGTACTGAGCACCCAGCACCCTGAGTACTGAGCACCGAGCACCCCGAGTACTGAGCACCCAGCACCCTGAGTACTGAGCACTAAGCACCCAGAGCGCTGAGCACCCAGCACCCCAAGCACGGAGCACCCAGGACCCCGAGCACTGAGTACTGAGCACCCAGCACCCTGATTACTGAGCACCGAGCTCCCCGAGCACTGAGCACCCTGAGTACTGAGCACCCAGGAGCCCGATCACAGAGCACCCAGCACCCTCAGCACTGAGCACCCAGCAACCCGAGCACTGAGCACCCAGCACCCTGAGTACTGAGCACCCTGAGGACTGAGCACCGATCACCCTGAGCACTGAGCACCCAGCACCCTGAGTACTGAGCACCCAGCACCCTGAGTACTGAGCACCGAGCAACCCGAGCACTGAGCACACAGCACCCTGAGTACTGAGCACCCAGCACCCTGACTACTGAGCACCCAGCACCCTGAGCACTGAGCACCCAGCACCCTGAGTACTGAGCACCCAGCACCCTGAGTACTGAGCACCCAGCACCAAGAGTACTGAGCACCGAGCATCCTGAGCACTGAGCACCGAGCACCCCGAGCACTGAGCACCCAGCACCCTGACTACTGAGCACCCAGCACCAAGAGTACTGAGCACCAAGCACCCCGAGCACTGAGCACCCAGCACCCTGAGAAATGAGCACCCAGCACCCCGAGTACTGAGCAAACAGCACCGTGAGTACTGAGCACCCAGCACCCTGAGTACTGAGCACCCAGCACCCTGAGCACTGAGCAGCCAGCACCCTGAGCACTGAGCACCCAGCACCCCGAGCACTGAGCACCCAGCACCCTGAGTACTGAGCACCCAGCACCCTGAGTACTGAGCACTCAGCACCCTGAGTACTGAGCACCGAGCACCCAGAGCACTGAGCACCCAGTACCCTGAGTACTGAGCACCCTGCACCAAGAGTACTGAGCACCGTGCACCCCGAGCACTGAGCACCCAACACCCTGAGTAATGAGCACCCAGCAGCCCGAGTACTGAGCACCAAGCACAGTGAGTACTGAGCACCCAGCACCCTGAGTACTGAGCACCCAGCACCCTGAGTACTGAGCACCCAGCACCCTGAGTACTTAGCACCGAGCACCCTGAGTACTGAGCACCCAGCACCCTGAGTACTGAGCACCCAGCACCCTGAGTACTGAGCACCGAGCACCCCGAGTACTGAGCACCCAGCACCCTGAGCACTGAGCACCCAGCACCCTGAGCACTGAGCACCCAGCACCCCAAGCACTGAGCACCCAGCACCCTGAGTACTGAGCACCCTGAGTACTGAGCACCCAGCACCCCGAGCACTGAGCACCCAGCACCCTGAGTACTGAGCACCCTGAGTACTGAGCACCCAGCACCCTGAGTACTGAGCACACTGAGTACTGAGCACCCAGCACACTTAGCACTGAGCACCCAGCACCCTGAGTACTGAGCACCCAGCATCCTGACCACTGAGCACCCAGCACCCTGAGTACTGAGCACCCAGCACACTGAGTACTTAGCACCCAGCACCCTGAGCTCTGAGCACCCAGCACCCTGAGTACTGAGCACCGAGCACCCTGAGTACTGAGCACCCAGCACCCTGAGTACTGAGCACCGAGCATCCGGAGTACTGAGCACCCTGCACCCCGAGCACTGAGCACCCAGCACCCTGAGCACTGAGCACCCAGCACCACAAGCACTGATCACCCAGCACCCTGAGTACTGAGTACTGAGCACCCTGAGTACTGAGCACCCAGCACCCTGAGCACTGAGCACCCAGCACCCTGAGTACTGAGCACCGAGCACCTCGAGCACGGAGCACCCAGCACCCTGAGTACTGAGCACCCAGCACCAAGAGTACTGAGCACCGAGCATCCTGAGCAGTGAGCACCCAGGACCCTGAGCACTGAGCACAAAGCACGCTGAGTACTGAGCACTGAGCACCATGAGTACTGAGCACCGAGGACCCTGAGCACTGAGCACCCAGCACGCTGAGTACTGAGCACCCAGCACCCTGAGTACAGAGCACTGAGCACTGAGCACCCAGCACCCTGAGTACTGAGCACCCAGCACCCTGAGTACTGAGCACCCAGCACCCTGAGCACTGAGCACCCAGCACCCTGAGCACTGAGCACCCAGCACCCTGAGTACTGAGCACCCAGCACCCTGAGTACTGAACACCCAGCACCCTGAGTACTGAGCAACCAGTACCCTGAGCACTGAGCACCCATCACCCTGAGCACTGAGCACCCATCACCCTGAGCACTGAGCACCCAGCACCCTGAGTACTGAGCATCAAGCACCCTGAGAACTGAGCACCCAGCACCCTGAGTACTGAGCACCCAGCACCCCGAGCACTGAGCACCCAGCACCCTGAGTACTGAGCATCAAGCACCCTGAGAACTGAGCACCCAGCACCCCGAGCACTGAGCACCCAGCACCCCGAGCACTGAGCACCCAGCACTGAGCACTCAGCACCCTGAGTACTGAGCACCCAGCACCCTGAGTACTGAGCACCGAGCACCCCGAGCATTGAGCACCGGACACCCCGAGCACTGAGCACCCAGCACCCTGAGTACTGAGCACCCAGCACCCTGAGTACTGAGCACTGAGCACTAAGCACCCTGAGCACTGAGCACCCAGCATCCTGAGCACTGAGTACTGAGCACCCAGCACCCTGAGCACTGAGCACCCAGCACCCTGAGCACTGAGCACCCAGCACCCTGAGTACTGAGCACCCAGGACCCCGAGCACTGAGCACCCAGCACCCCGAGCACTGAGAACTGAGCACACTGAGTACTGAGCACTGAGCACCCTTAATACTGAGCACCGAGCACCCTGAGTACTGAGCACCCAGTACCCTGAGCACTGAGCTCCGAACACCCCGAGGACTGAGCACCCAGCACCGTGAGCACTGAGCACCCAGCACCTTGAGTACTGAGCACCGAGCACCCCGAGCACTGAGCACCCAGCACCCTAAGTACTGAGCACCCAGCACCCTGAGCACTGAGCACCCAGCACCCCGAGCTCTGAGCACCCAGCACCCTGAGTACTGAGCACCGAGCACCCTGAGTACTGAGCACCCAGCACCCTGAGTACTGAGCACCGAGCATCCGGAGTACTGAGCACCCTGCACCCCGAGCACTGAGCACCCAGCACCCTGAGCACTGAGCACCCAGCACCACAAGCACTGATCACCCAGCACCCTGAGTACTGAGTACTGAGCACCCTGAGTACTGAGCACCCAGCACCCTGAGCACTGAGCACCCAGCACCCTGAGTACTGAGCACCGAGCACCTCGAGCACGGAGCACCCAGCACCCTGAGTACTGAGCACCCAGCACCAAGAGTACTGAGCACCGAGCATCCTGAGCAGTGAGCACCCAGGACCCTGAGCACTGAGCACAAAGCACGCTGAGTACTGAGCACTGAGCACCATGAGTACTGAGCACCGAGGACCCTGAGCACTGAGCACCCAGCACGCTGAGTACTGAGCACCCAGCACCCTGAGTACAGAGCACTGAGCACTGAGCACCCAGCACCCTGAGTACTGAGCACCCAGCACCCTGAGTACTGAGCACCCAGCACCCTGAGCACTGAGCACCCAGCACCCTGAGCACTGAGCACCCAGCACCCTGAGTACTGAGCACCCAGCACCCTGAGTACTGAACACCCAGCACCCTGAGTACTGAGCAACCAGTACCCTGAGCACTGAGCACCCATCACCCTGAGCACTGAGCACCCATCACCCTGAGCACTGAGCACCCAGCACCCTGAGTACTGAGCATCAAGCACCCTGAGAACTGAGCACCCAGCACCCTGAGTACTGAGCACCCAGCACCCCGAGCACTGAGCACCCAGCACCCTGAGTACTGAGCATCAAGCACCCTGAGAACTGAGCACCCAGCACCCCGAGCACTGAGCACCCAGCACCCCGAGCACTGAGCACCCAGCACTGAGCACTCAGCACCCTGAGTACTGAGCACCCAGCACCCTGAGTACTGAGCACCGAGCACCCCGAGCATTGAGCACCGGACACCCCGAGCACTGAGCACCCAGCACCCTGAGTACTGAGCACCCAGCACCCTGAGTACTGAGCACTGAGCACTAAGCACCCTGAGCACTGAGCACCCAGCATCCTGAGCACTGAGTACTGAGCACCCAGCACCCTGAGCACTGAGCACCCAGCACCCTGAGCACTGAGCACCCAGCACCCTGAGTACTGAGCACCCAGGACCCCGAGCACTGAGCACCCAGCACCCCGAGCACTGAGAACTGAGCACACTGAGTACTGAGCACTGAGCACCCTTAATACTGAGCACCGAGCACCCTGAGTACTGAGCACCCAGTACCCTGAGCACTGAGCTCCGAACACCCCGAGGACTGAGCACCCAGCACCGTGAGCACTGAGCACCCAGCACCTTGAGTACTGAGCACCGAGCACCCCGAGCACTGAGCACCCAGCACCCTAAGTACTGAGCACCCAGCACCCTGAGCACTGAGCACCCAGCACCCCGAGCACTGAGCACCCAGCACACTGAGTACTGAGCACCCAGCACCCTGAGTACTGAGCACCCAGCACCCTGAGTAATGAGCACCCAGCACCCTGAGTACTGAGCACTGAGCACCCTGAGCACTGAGCACCCAGCACCCTGAGCACTGAGCACCCTGAGGACTGAGCACCCATCACCCTGAGTACTGAGCACCCAGCATCCTGAGTACTGAGCACCGATCACCCTGAGTACTGATCACCCAGCAACCTGAGCACTGAGCACCCAGCACCCTGAGTACTGAGCACCCTGAGTACTGAGCACCCAGCACCCCGAGCACTGAGCACCCAGCACCCTGAGTACTGAGCACCCTGAGTACTGAGCACCCAGCACCCTGAGTACTGAGCACCCTGAGTACTGAGCACACAGCACCCTGAGCACTGAGCACCCAGCACCCTGAGAACTGAGCACCCAGCACCCTGAGTACTTAGCACCCAGCACCCTGAGCACTGAGCACCCAGCACCCTGAGTACTGAGCACCGAGCACCCTGAGTACTGAGCACCCAGCACCCTGAGTACTGAGCACACAGCACCCTGAGTACTGAGCACCGAGCACGACGAGTACTGAGCACCCAGCACCCTGAGTACTGAGCACTAAGCACCCAGAGCGCTGAGCACCCAGCACCCCAAGCACGGAGAACCCAGGACCCCGAGCACTGAGTACTGAGCACCCAGCACCCTGATTACTGAGCACCGAGCTCCCCGAGCACTGAGCACCCTGAGTACTGAGCACCCAGGACCCCGATCACAGAGCACCCAGCACCCTCAGCACTGAGCACCCAGCACCCCGAGCACTGAGCACCCAGCACCCTGAATACTGAGCACCCTGAGGACTGAGCACCGATCACCCTGAGCACTGAGCACCCAGCACCCTGAGTACTGAGCACCCAGCACCCTGAGTACTGAGCACCGAGCAACCCGAGCACTGAGCACCCAGCACCCTGAGCACTGAGCACCCAGCACCCTGAGTACTGAGCACCCAGCACCCTGAGTACTGAGCACCCAGCACCCTGAGCACTGAGCACACAGCAACCTGAGTACTGAGCACCCAGCACCCTGAGCACTGAGCACCCAGCACCCTGAGAACTGAGCACCCCGCACCCTGAGTACTGAGCACCCAGCACCCTGAGTACTGAGCACCCAGCACCCTGAGTACTGAGCACCCAGCAGCCTGAGTACTGAGCACCGAGCACCCCGAGTACTGAGCACCCAGCACCCGGAGCACTGAGCGCCCAGCATCCTGAGCACTGAGCACCCAGCACCCCGAGCACTGAGCACCCAGCACCCTGAGTACTGAGTACTGAGCACCCTGAGTACTGAGCACCCAGCACCCTGAGCACTGAGCACCCAGCACCCTGAGTACTGAGCACCGAGCACCCTGAGCACTGAGCACCCAGCACCCTGAGTACTGAGCACCCAGCACCAAGAGTACTGAGCACCGAGCATCCTGAGCACTGAGCACCCAGCACCCTGAGTACTGAGCACCCAGCACCCTGAGTACTGAGCACCCAGCACCCTGAGTACTGAGCACCCAGCACCCTGAGTACTGAGCACCCTGAGTACTGAGCACCCAGCACCCCGAGCACTGAGCACCCAGAACCCTGAGTACTGAGCACCCTGAGTACTGAGCACCCAGCACCCTGAGTACTGAGCACCCTGAGTACTGAGCACCCAGCACCCTGAGCAC
The DNA here is from genome assembly GCF_018167655.1 of Microtus oregoni. Taxonomy (NCBI): domain Eukaryota; kingdom Metazoa; phylum Chordata; class Mammalia; order Rodentia; family Cricetidae; genus Microtus; species Microtus oregoni. The sequence continues at coordinate 1,644,864 of NW_024544706.1, forward strand.
TGAGCACCCAGCACCCTGAGTACTGAGCACCCAGCACCCTGAGCACTGAGCACCCAGCACCCTGAGTACTGAGCACCCAGCACCCTGAGTACTTAGCACCCAGCACGCTGAGCACTGAGCACCCAGCACCCTGAGTACTGAGCACCGAGCACCCTGAGTACTGAGCACCCAGCACCCTGAGTACTGAGCACCCAGCACCCTGAGTACTGAGCAACGAGCACCCCGAGTACTGAGCACCCAGCACCCTGAGCACTGAGCACCCAGCACCCTGAGTACTGAGAACCCAGCACCCTGAGTACTGAGCACCCAGCACCCTGAGTACTGAGCACCCAGCACTCCGAGCACTGAGCACCCAGCACCCTGAGCACTGAGCACCCAGCACCCTGAGTAATGAGCACCCAGCACCCCGAGCACTGAGCACCCAGCACCCTGAGTAATGAGCACCCAGCACCCTGAGTACTGAGCACTGAGCACCCTGAGCACTGAGCACCCAGCACCCTGAGCACTGAGCACACTGAGGAATGAGCACCCAGCACCCTGAGTACTGAGCACCCAGCATCCTGAGTACTGAGCACCGATCACCCTGAGTACTGATCACCCAGCAACCCGAGCACTGAGCACCCAGCACCCTGAGTACTGAGCACCCTGAGTACTGAGCACCCAACACCCCGAGCACTTAGCACCCAGCACCCTGAGTACTGAGCACCCTGAGTACTGAGCACCCAGCACCCTGAGTACTGAGCACCCTGAGTACTGAGCACACAGCACCCTGAGCACTGAGCACCCAGCACCCTGAGTACTGAGCACCCAGCACCCTGAGCACTGAGCACCCAGCACCCTGAGTACTGAGCACCCAGAACCCTGAGTCCTTAGCACCCAGCACCCTGAGCACTGAGCACCCAGCACCCTGAGCACTGAGCTCCGAGCACCCCGAGGACAGAGCACCCAGCACCGTGAGCACTGAGCACCCAGCACCTTGAGTACTGAGCACCGAGCACCCCGAGCACTGAGCACCCAGCACCCTAAGTACTGAGCACCCAGCACCCTGAGCACTGAGCACCCAGCACCCTGAGCACTGAGCACCCAGCACCCTGAGGAATGAGCACCCAGCACCCCGAGCACTGAGCACCCAGCAACCTGAGGAATGAGAACCCAGCACCCTGAGTACTGAGCACTGAGCACCCTGAGCACTGAGCACCCAGCACCCTGAGCACTGAGCACCCTGAGGACTGAGCACCCAGCACCCTGAGTACTGAGCACCCAGCATCCTGAGTACTGAGCACCGATCACCCTGAGTACTGATCACCCAGCAACCCGAGCACTGAGCACCCAGCACCCTGAGTACTGAGCACCCTGAGTACTGAGCACCCAGCACCCCCGAGCACTGAGCACCCAGCACCCTGAGTACTGAGCACCCTGAGTACTGAGCACCCAGCACCCTGAGTACTGAGCACCCTGAGTAATGAGCACCCAGCACCCTGAGCACTGAGCACCCAGCACCCTGAGTACTGAGCACCCAGCACCCTGAGCACTGAGCACCCAGCACCCTGAGTACTGAGCACCCAGCACCCTGAGTACTTAGCACCCAGCACCCTGAGCACTGAGCACCCAGCACCCTGAGTACTGAGCACCCAGCACCCTGAGTACTGAGCACCGAGCACCCCGAGTACTGAGCACCCAGCACCCTGAGTACTGATCACTAAGCACCCAGAGCGCTGAGCACCCAGCACCCCAAGCACGGAGCACCCAGGACCCCGAGCACTGAGTACTGAGCACCCAGCACCCTGATTACTGAGCACCGAGCTCCCCGAGCACTGAGCACCCTGAGTAGTGAGCACCCAGGACCCCGATCACAGAGCACCCAGCACCCTCAGCACTGAGCACCCAGCACCCCGAGCACTGAGCACCCAGCACCCTGAGTACTGAGCACCCTGAGGACTGAGCACCGATCACCCTGAGCACTGAGCACCCAGCACCCTGAGTACTGAGCACCCAGCACCCTGAGTACTGAGCACCGAGCAACCCGAGCACTGAGCACCCAGCACCCTGAGTACTGAGCACCCAGCACCCTGAGTACTGAGCACCCAGCACCCTGAGCACTGAGCACCCAGCACCCTGAGTACTGAGCACCCAGCACCCTGAGTACTGAGCACCCAGCACCAAGAGTACTGAGCACCGAGCATCCTGAGCACTGAGCACCGAGCACCCCGAGCACTGAGCACCCAGCACCCTGAGTACTGAGCACCCAGCACCAAGAGTACTGAGCACCGAGCACCCCGAGCACTGAGCACCCAGCACCCTGAGAAATGAGCACCCAGCACCCCGAGTACTGAGCACCCAGCACCGTGAGTACTGAGCACCCAGCACCCTGAGTACTGAGCACCCAGCACCCTGAGCACTGAGCAGCCAGCACCCTGAGCACTGAGCACCCAGCACCCCGAGCACTGAGCACCCAGCACCCTGAGTACTGAGCACCCAGCACCCTGAATACTGAGCACTCAGCACCCTGAGTACTGAGCACCGAGCACCCAGAGCACTGAGCACCCAGCACCCTCAGCACTGAGCACCCTGAGCACTGAGCACTGAGCACCCTGAGTACTGAGCACCGAGCACCCCAAGCACGGAGCACCCAGCACCCTGAGTACTGAGCACCCAGCACCAAGAGTACTGAGCACCGAGCATCCTGAGCACTGAGCACCGAGCACCCCGAGCACTGAGCACCCAGTACCCTGAGTACTGAGCACCCTGCACCAAGAGTACTGAGCACCGTGCACCCCGAGCACTGAGCACCCAACACCCTGAGTAATGAGCACCCAGCACCCCGAGTACTGAGCACCAAGCACAGTGAGTACTGAGCACCCAGCACCCTGAGTACTGAGCACCCAGCACCCTGAGTACTGAGCACCCAGCACCCTGAGTACTTAGCACCGAGCTCCCTGAGTACTGAGCACCCAGCACCCTGAGTACTGAGCACCCAGCACCCTGAGTACTGAGCACCGAGCACCCCGAGTACTGAGCACCCAGCACCCTGAGCACTGAGCACCCAGCACCCTGAGCACTGAGCACCCAGCACCCCAAGCACTGAGCACCCAGCACCCTGAGTACTGAGCACCCTGAGTACTGAGCACCCAGCACCCCGAGCACTGAGCACCCAGCACCCTGAGTACTGAGCACCCTGAGTACTGAGCACCCAGCACCCTGAGTACTGAGCACACTGAGTACTGAGCACCCAGCACACTTAGCACTGAGCACCCAGCACCCTGAGTACTGAGCACCCAGCATCCTGACCACTGAGCACCCAGCACCCTGAGTACTGAGCACCCAGCACACTGAGTACTTAGCACCCAGCACCCTGAGCACTGAGCACCCAGCACCCTGAGTACTGAGCACCGAGCACCCTGAGTACTGAGCACCCAGCACCCTGAGTACTGAGCACCCAGCACCCTGAGTACTGAGCACCGAGCATCCGGAGTACTGAGCACCCTGCACCCCGAGCACTGAGCACCCAGCACCCTGAGCACTGAGCACCCAGCACCCCAAGCACTGAGCATCCAGCACCCTGAGTACTGAGTACTGAGCACCCAGCACCCTGAGCACTGAGCACCCAGCACCCTGAGTACTGAGCACCGAGCACCCCGAGCACGGAGCACCCAGCACCCTGAGTACTGAGCACCCAGCACCAAGAGTACTGAGCACCGAGCATCCTGAGCAGTGAGCACCCAGGACCCTGAGCACTGAGCACAAAGCACGCTGAGTACTGAGCACTGAGCACCATGAGTACTGAGCACCGAGGACCCTGAGCACTGAGCACCCAGCACGCTGAGTACTGAGCACCCAGCACCCTGAGTACTGAGCACTGAGCACTGAGCACCCAGCACCCTGAGTACTGAGCACCCAGCACCCTGAGTACTGAGCACCCTGCACCCTGAGCACTGAGCACCCAGCACCCTGAGCACTGAGCACCCAGCACCCTGAGTACTGAGCACCCAGCACCCTGAGTACTGAACACCCAGCACCCTGAGTACTGAGCAACCAGTACCCTGAGCACTGAGCACCCATCACCCTGAGCACTGAGCACCCAGCACCCTGAGTACTGAGCATCAAGCACCCTGAGCACTGAGCACCCAGCACCCTGAGTACTGAGCACCCAGCACCCTGAGTACTGAGCACCCAGCACCCTGAGTACTGAGCACCCAGCACCCTGAGTACTGAGCATCCAGCACCCTGAGTACTGAGCACCCTGAGTACTGAGCACCCAGCACCCCGAGCACTGAGCACCCAGCACCCTGAGTACTGAGCACCCTGAGTACTGAGCACCCAGCACCCTGAGTACTGAGCACCCTGAGTACTGAGCACCCAGCACCCTGAGCACTAAGCACCCAGCACCCTGAGTACTGAGCACCCAGCACCCTGAGCACTGAGCACCCAGCACCCTGAGTACTGAGCACCCAGCACCCTGAGTACTTAGCACCCAGCACGCTGAGCACTGAGCACCCAGCACCCTGAGTACTGAGCACCGAGCACCCTGAGTACTGAGCACCCAGCACCCTGAGTACTGAGCACCCAGCACCCTGAGTACTGAGCAACGAGCACCCTGAGTACTGAGCACCCAGCACCCTGAGCACTGAGCACCCAGCACCCTGAGTACAGAGAACCCAGCACCCTGAGTACTGAGCACCCAGCACCCTGAGTACTGAGCACCCAGCACTCCGAGCACTGAGCACCCAGCACCCTGAGCACTGAGCACCCAGCACCCTGAGTACTGAGCACCCAGCACCCCGAGCACTGAGCACCCAGCACCCTGAGTAATGAGCACCCAGCACCCTGAGTACTGAGCACTGAGCACCCTGAGCACTGAGCACCCAGCACCCTGAGCACTGAGCACCCTGAGGAATGAGCACCCAGCACCCTGAGTACTGAGCACCCAGCATCCTGAGTACTGAGCACCGATCACCCTGAGCACTGATCACCCAGCAACCCGAGCACTGAGCACCCAGCACCCTGAGTACTGAGCACCCTGAGTACTGAGCACCCAACACCCCGAGCACTTAGCACCCAGCACCCTGAGTACTGAGCACCCTGAGTACTGAGCACCCAGCACCCTGAGTACTGAGCACCCTGAGTACTGAGCACACAGCACCCTGAGCACTGAGCACCCAGCACCCTGAGTACTGAGCACCCAGCACACTGAGCACTGAGCACCCAGCACCCTGAGTACTGAGCACCCAGAACCCTGAGTACTTAGCACCCAGCACCCTGAGCACTGAGCACCCAGCACCCTGAGTACTGAGCACCGAGCACCCTGAGTACTGAGCACCTAGCACCCTGAGTACTGAGCACCCAGCACCCTGAGTACTGAGCACCGAGCACCCCGAGTACTGAGCACCCAGCACCCTGAGTACTGAGCACTAAGCACCCAGAGCGCTGAGCACCCAGCACCCCAAGCACGGAGCACCCAGGACCCCGAGCACTGAGTACTGAGCACCCAGCACCCTGATTACTGAGCACCGAGCTCCCCGAGCACTGAGCACCCTGAGTACTGAGCACCCAGGACCCCGATCACAGAGCACCCAGCACCCTCAGCACTGAGCACCCAGCACCCCGAGCACTGAGCACCCAGCACCCTGAATACTGAGCACCCTGAGGACTGAGCACCGATCACCCTGAGCACTGAGCACCCAGCACCCTGAGTACTGAGCACCCAGCACCCTGAGTACTGAGCACCGAGCAACCCGAGCACTGAGCACCCAGCACCCTGAGCACTGAGCACCCAGCACCCTGAGTACTGTGCACCCAGCACCCTGAGTACTGAGCACCCAGCACCCTGAGTACTGAGCACCCAGCACCCTGAGTACTGAGCACCCAGCAGCCTGAGTACTGAGCACCGAGCACCCCGAGTACTGAGCACCCAGCACCCGGAGCACTGAGCGCCCAGCACCCTGAGCACTGAGCACCCAGCACCCCGAGCACTGAGCACCCAGCACCCTGAGTACTGAGTACTGAGCACCCTGAGTACTGAGCACCCAGCACCCTGAGCACTGAGCACCCAGCACCCTGAGTACTGAGCACCGAGCACCCTGAGCACTGAGCACCCAGCACCCTGAGTACTGAGCACCCAGCACCAAGAGTACTGAGCACCGAGCATCCTGAGCACTGAGCACCCAGCACCCTGAGTACTGAGCACCGAGCACCCTGAGTACTGAGCACCCAGCACCCTGAGTACTGAGCACATAGCACCCTGAGTACTGAGCACCCTGAGTACTGAGCACCCAGCACCCCGAGCACTGAGCACCCAGCACCCTGAGTACTGAGCACCCTGAGTACTGAGCACCCAGCACCCTGAGTACTGAGCACCCTGAGCACTGAGCACCCAGCACCCTGAGTACTGAGCACCGAGCACCCTGAGTACTGAGCACCCAGCACCCTGAGTACTGAGCACCGAGCACCCCGAGCACTGAGCACCCAGCACCCTGAGCACTGAGCACCCAGCACCCCGAGCACTGAGCACCCAGCACCCTGAGTACTGAGCACCCTGAGTACTGAGCACCCAGCACCCTGAGTACTGAGCACCCTGAGTAATGAGCACCCAGCACCCTGAGCACTGAGCACCCAGCACCCTGAGTACTGAGCACCCAGCACCCTGAGCACTGAGCACCCAGCACCCTGAGTACTGAGCACCCAGCACCCTGAGTACTTAGCACCCAGCACCCTGAGCACTGAGCACCCAGCACCCTGAGTACTGAGCACCCAGCACCCTGAGTACTGAGCACCGAGCACCCCGAGTACTGAGCACCCAGCACCCTGAGTACTGAGCACTAAGCACCCAGAGCGCTGAGCACCCAGCACCCCAAGCACGGAGCACCCAGGACCCCGAGCACTGAGTACTGAGCACCCAGCACCCTGATTACTGAGCACCGAGCTCCCCGAGCACTGAGCACCCTGAGTAGTGAGCACCCAGGACCCCGATCACAGAGCACCCAGCACCCTCAGCACTGAGCACCCAGCACCCCGAGCACTGAGCACCCAGCACCCTGAGTACTGAGCACCCTGAGGACTGAGCACCGATCACCCTGAGCACTGAGCACCCAGCACCCTGAGTACTGAGCACCCAGCACCCTGAGTACTGAGCACCGAGCAACCCGAGCACTGAGCACCCAGCACCCTGAGTACTGAGCACCCAGCACCCTGAGTACTGAGCACCCAGCACCCTGAGCACTGAGCACCCAGCACCCTGAGTACTGAGCACCCAGCACCCTGAGTACTGAGCACCCAGCACCAAGAGTACTGAGCACCGAGCATCCTGAGCACTGAGCACCGAGCACCCCGAGCACTGAGCACCCAGCACCCTGAGTACTGAGCACCCAGCACCAAGAGTACTGAGCACCGAGCACCCCGAGCACTGAGCACCCAGCACCCTGAGAAATGAGCACCCAGCACCCCGAGTACTGAGCACCCAGCACCGTGAGTACTGAGCACCCAGCACCCTGAGTACTGAGCACCCAGCACCCTGAGCACTGAGCAGCCAGCACCCTGAGCACTGAGCACCCAGCACCCCGAGCACTGAGCACCCAGCACCCTGAGTACTGAGCACCCAGCACCCTGAATACTGAGCACTCAGCACCCTGAGTACTGAGCACCGAGCACCCAGAGCACTGAGCACCCAGCACCCTCAGCACTGAGCACCCTGAGCACTGAGCACTGAGCACCCTGAGTACTGAGCACCGAGCACCCCAAGCACGGAGCACCCAGCACCCTGAGTACTGAGCACCCAGCACCAAGAGTACTGAGCACCGAGCATCCTGAGCACTGAGCACCGAGCACCCCGAGCACTGAGCACCCAGTACCCTGAGTACTGAGCACCCTGCACCAAGAGTACTGAGCACCGTGCACCCCGAGCACTGAGCACCCAACACCCTGAGTAATGAGCACCCAGCACCCCGAGTACTGAGCACCAAGCACAGTGAGTACTGAGCACCAAGCACCCTGAGTACTGAGCACCCAGCACCCTGAGTACTGAGCACCCAGCACCCTGAGTACTTAGCACCGAGCTCCCTGAGTACTGAGCACCCAGCACCCTGAGTACTGAGCACCCAGCACCCTGAGTACTGAGCACCGAGCACCCCGAGTACTGAGCACCCAGCACCCTGAGCACTGAGCACCCAGCACCCTGAGCACTGAGCACCCAGCACCCCAAGCACTGAGCACCCAGCACCCTGAGTACTGAGCACCCTGAGTACTGAGCACCCAGCACCCCGAGCACTGAGCACCCAGCACCCTGAGTACTGAGCACCCTGAGTACTGAGCACCCAGCACCCTGAGTACTGAGCACACTGAGTACTGAGCACCCAGCACACTTAGCACTGAGCACCCAGCACCCTGAGTACTGAGCACCCAGCATCCTGACCACTGAGCACCCAGCACCCTGAGTACTGAGCACCCAGCACACTGAGTACTTAGCACCCAGCACCCTGAGCACTGAGCACCCAGCACCCTGAGTACTGAGCACCGAGCACCCTGAGTACTGAGCACCCAGCACCCTGAGTACTGAGCACCCAGCACCCTGAGTACTGAGCACCGAGCATCCGGAGTACCGAGCACCCTGCACCCCGAGCACTGAGCACCCAGCACCCTGAGCACTGAGCACCCAGCACCCCAAGCACTGAGCATCCAGCACCCTGAGTACTGAGTACTGAGCACCCAGCACCCTGAGCACTGAGCACCCAGCACCCTGAGTACTGAGCACCGAGCACCCCGAGCACGGAGCACCCAGCACCCTGAGTACTGAGCACCCAGCACCAAGAGTACTGAGCACCGAGCATCCTGAGCAGTGAGCACCCAGGACCCTGAGCACTGAGCACAAAGCACGCTGAGTACTGAGCACTGAGCACCATGAGTACTGAGCACCGAGGACCCTGAGCACTGAGCACCCAGCACGCTGAGTACTGAGCACCCAGCACCCTGAGTACTGAGCACTGAGCACTGAGCACCCAGCACCCTGAGTACTGAGCACCCAGCACCCTGAGTACTGAGCACCCTGCACCCTGAGCACTGAGCACCCAGCACCCTGAGCACTGAGCACCCAGCACCCTGAGTACTGAGCACCCAGCACCCTGAGTACTGAACACCCAGCACCCTGAGTACTGAGCAACCAGTACCCTGAGCACTGAGCACCCATCACCCTGAGCACTGAGCACCCAGCACCCTGAGTACTGAGCATCAAGCACCCTGAGCACTGAGCACCCAGCACCCTGAGTACTGAGCACCCAGCACCCTGAGTACTGAGCACCCAGCACCCTGAGTACTGAGCACCCAGCACCCTGAGTACTGAGCATCCAGCACCCTGAGTACTGAGCACCCTGAGTACTGAGCACCCAGCACCCCGAGCACTGAGCACCCAGCACCCTGAGTACTGAGCACCCTGAGTACTGAGCACCCAGCACCCTGAGTACTGAGCACCCTGAGTACTGAGCACCCAGCACCCTGAGCACTAAGCACCCAGCACCCTGAGTACTGAGCACCCAGCACCCTGAGCACTGAGCACCCAGCACCCTGAGTACTGAGCACCCAGCACCCTGAGTACTTAGCACCCAGCACGCTGAGCACTGAGCACCCAGCACCCTGAGTACTGAGCACCGAGCACCCTGAGTACTGAGCACCCAGCACCCTGAGTACTGAGCACCCAGCACCCTGAGTACTGAGCAACGAGCACCCCGAGTACTGAGCACCCAGCACCCTGAGCACTGAGCACCCAGCACCCTGAGTACTGAGAACCCAGCACCCTGAGTACTGAGCACCCAGCACCCTGAGTACTGAGCACCCAGCACTCCGAGCACTGAGCACCCAGCACCCTGAGCACTGAGCACCCAGCACCCTGAGTACTGAGCACCCAGCACCCCGAGCACTGAGCACCCAGCACCCTGAGTAATGAGCACCCAGCACCCTGAGTACTGAGCACTGAGCACCCTGAGCACTGAGCACCCAGCACCCTGAGCACTGAGCACCCTGAGGAATGAGCACCCAGCACCCTGAGTACTGAGCACCCAGCATCCTGAGTACTGAGCACCGATCACCCTGAGCACTGATCACCCAGCAACCCGAGCACTGAGCACCCAGCACCCTGAGTACTGAGCACCCTGAGTACTGAGCACCCAACACCCCGAGCACTTAGCACCCAGCACCCTGAGTACTGAGCACCCTGAGTACTGAGCACCCAGCACCCTGAGTACTGAGCACCCTGAGTACTGAGCACACAGCACCCTGAGCACTGAGCACCCAGCACCCTGAGTACTGAGCACCCAGCACACTGAGCACTGAGCACCCAGCACCCTGAGTACTGAGCACCCAGAACCCTGAGTACTTAGCACCCAGCACCCTGAGCACTGAGCACCCAGCACCCTGAGTACTGAGCACCGAGCACCCTGAGTACTGAGCACCTAGCACCCTGAGTACTGAGCACCCAGCACCCTGAGTACTGAGCACCGAGCACCCCGAGTACTGAGCACCCAGCACCCTGAGTACTGAGCACTAAGCACCCAGAGCGCTGAGCACCCAGCACCCCAAGCACGGAGCACCCAGGACCCCGAGCACTGAGTACTGAGCACCCAGCACCCTGATTACTGAGCACCGAGCTCCCCGAGCACTGAGCACCCTGAGTACTGAGCACCCAGGACCCCGATCACAGAGCACCCAGCACCCTCAGCACTGAGCACCCAGCACCCCGAGCACTGAGCACCCAGCACCCTGAATACTGAGCACCCTGAGGACTGAGCACCGATCACCCTGAGCACTGAGCACCCAGCACCCTGAGTACTGAGCACCCAGCACCCTGAGTACTGAGCACCGAGCAACCCGAGCACTGAGCACCCAGCACCCTGAGCACTGAGCACCCAGCACCCTGAGTACTGTGCACCCAGCACCCTGAGTACTGAGCACCCAGCACCCTGAGTACTGAGCACCCAGCACCCTGAGTACTGAGCACCCAGCAGCCTGAGTACTGAGCACCGAGCACCCCGAGTACTGAGCACCCAGCACCCGGAGCACTGAGCGCCCAGCACCCTGAGCACTGAGCACCCAGCACCCCGAGCACTGAGCACCCAGCACCCTGAGTACTGAGTACTGAGCACCCTGAGTACTGAGCACCCAGCACCCTGAGCACTGAGCACCCAGCACCCTGAGTACTGAGCACCGAGCACCCTGAGCACTGAGCACCCAGCACCCTGAGTACTGAGCACCCAGCACCAAGAGTACTGAGCACCGAGCATCCTGAGCACTGAGCACCCAGCACCCTGAGTACTGAGCACCGAGCACCCTGAGTACTGAGCACCCAGCACCCTGAGTACTGAGCACATAGCACCCTGAGTACTGAGCACCCTGAGTACTGAGCACCCAGCACCCCGAGCACTGAGCACCCAGCACCCTGAGTACTGAGCACCCTGAGTACTGAGCACCCAGCACCCTGAGTACTGAGCACCCTGAGCACTGAGCACCCAGCACCCTGAGTACTGAGCACCGAGCACCCTGAGTACTGAGCACCCAGCACCCTGAGTACTGAGCACCGAGCACCCCGAGCACTGAGCACCCAGCACCCTGAGCACTGAGCACCCAGCACCCCGAGCACTGAGCACACAGCACCCTGAGTACTGAGCACCCAGCACCCCGAGCACTGAGCACACAGCACCCTGAGTACTGAGCACTGAGCACCCTGAGCACTGAGCACCCAGCACCCTGAGCACTGAGCACCCTGAGGAATGAGCACCCAGCACCCTGAGTACTGAGCACCCAGCATCCTGAGCACTGAGCACCGAGCACCCTGAGTACTGAGCACCGAGCACCCCGAGCACTGAGCACCCAGCACCCTGAGTACTGAGCACCCAGCACCAAAAGTACTGAGCACCGAGCACCCCGAGCACTGAGCACCCAGCACCCTGAGTACTGAGCACCCAGCACCAAGAGTACTGAGCAGTGAGCACCCCGAGCACTGAGCACCCAGCACCCTGAGTAATGAGCACCCAGCAACCCGAGTACTGAGCACCCAGCACCGTGAGTACTGAGCACCCAGCACCCTGAGTACTGAGCACCCAGCACCCTGAGCACTGAGCACAAAGCACGCTGAGTACTGAGCACCCTGAGGACTGTGCTCCGAGGACCCTGAGCACTGAGCACCCAGCACCCCGAGCACTGAGCACCCAGCACCCCGAGAATGAGCACCCAGCACCCCGAGAATGAGCACCCAGCACCCTGAGTACTGAGCACCCAGCATCCTGAGTACTGAGCACCCAGCACCCCGAGTACTGAGCACTCAGCACCCCGAGCACTGAGCAGCCAGCACCCCGAGAATGAGCACCCAGCACCCTGAGTACTGAGCACCCAGCATCCTGAGTACTGAGCACCCAGCACCCCGAGTACTGAGCACTCAGCACCCCGAGCACTGAGCACCCAGCACCCCGAGAATGAGCACCCAGCACCCTGAGTACTGAGCACCCAGCATCCTGAGTACTGAGCACCCAGCACCCCGAGCACTGAGCACCCTGAATACTGAGCACCAAGGACCCTGAGCACTGAGCACCCAGCACGCTGAGTACTGAGCTCTGAGCACCCTGAGTACTGAGCACCGAGCACCCTGAGTACTGAGCACCCAGCACCCAGAGCACTGAGCAGCCAGCACCCTGAGCACTGAGCACCCAGCACCCTGAGTACTGAGCACTCAGCACCCTGAGTACTGAGCACCGAGCACCCCGAGCACTGGGCACCCAGCACCCTGAGCACTGAGCACCCTGAGGACTGAGCACCCAGCACAGTGAGTACTGAGCACCCAGCATCCTGAGTACTGATCACCGATCACCCTGAGCACTGAGCACCCAGCAACCCGAGCACTGAGCACCCAGCACCCTGAGTACTGAGCACCCTGAGTACTGAGCACCCAGCACCCTGAGTACTGAGCACCCTGAGTACTGAGCACCCAGCACCCTGAGCACTGAGCACCCAGCACCCTGAGTACTGAGCACCCAGCACCCTGAGCACTGAGCACCCAGCACCCTGAGTACTGAGCACCCAGCACCCTGAGTACTTAGCACCCAGCACCCTGAGCACTGAGCACCCAGCACCCTGAGTACAGATCACCGAGCACCCTGAGTACTGAGCACCCAGCACCCTGAGAACTGAGCACCCAGCACCCTGAGTACTGAGCACCGAGCACCCCGAGTACTGAGCACCCAGCACCCTGAGCACCCAGCACCCTGAGTACTGAGCACCCAGCACCCTGAGTACTGAGCACCCAGCACCCTGAGTACTGAGCACCCAGCACTCCGAGCACTGAGCACCCAGCACCCTGAGCACTGAGCACCCAGCACCCTGAGTACTGAGCACCCAGCACCCCGAGCACTGAGCACCCAGCACCCTGAGTAATGAGCACCCAGCACCCTGAGTACTGAGCACTGAGCACCCTGAGCACTGAGCACCCAGCACCCTGAGCACTGAGCACCCTGAGGACTGAGCACCCAGCACCCTGAGTACTGAGCACCCAGCACCCTGAGTACTGAGCACCGAGCACCCCGAGTACTGAGCACCCAGCACCCTGAGCACCCAGCACCCTGAGTACTGAGCACCCAGCACCCTGAGTACTGAGCACCGATCACCCTGAGCATTGATCACCCAGCAACCCGAGCACTGAGCACCCAGCACCCTGAGTACTGAGCACCCTGAGTACTGAGCACCCAGCACCCCGAGCACTGAGCACCCAGCACCCTGAGTACTGAGCACCCTGAGTACTGAGCACCCAGCACCCTGAGTACTGAGCACCCTGAGTACTGAGCACCCAGCACCCTGAGCACTGAGCACCCAGCACCCTGAGTACTGAGCACCCAGCACCCTGGGCACTGAGCACCCAGCACCCTGAGTACTGAGCACCCAGCACCCTGAGTACTTACCAGCCAGCACCCTGAGTACTGAGCACCCAGCACCCTGAGTACTGAGCACGCAGCACCCTGAGTACTTAGCACCGAGCACCCCGAGAACTGAGCACCCAGCACCCTGAGTACTGAGCACTAAGCACCCAGAGCGCTGAGCACCCAGCACCCCAAGCACGGAGCACCCAGGACCCCAAGCACTGATTACTGAGCACCCAGCACCCTGATTACTGAGCACCGAGCTCCCCAAGCACTGAGCACCCTGAGTACTGAGCACCCAGGACCCTCAGCACTGAGCACCCAGCACCCCGAGCACTGAGCACCCAGCACCCTGAGTACTGAGCACCCTGAGGACTGAGCACCGATCACCCTGAGCACTGAGCACACAGCACCCTGAGTACTGAGCACCCAGCACCCTGAGCACTGAGCACCGAGCAACCCAAGCACTGAGCACCCAGCACCCTGAGCACTGAGCACCCAGCACCCTGAGTACTGAGCACCCAGCACCCTGAGTACTGAGCACCCAGCACCCCGAGCACTGAGCACCCAGCACCCTGAGTACAGAGCACCCAGCACCCTGAGTACTGAGCACCCAGCACCCTGAGTACTGAGCACCCAGCACCCCGAGCACTGAGCACCCTGAATACTGAGCACCCAGCACCCTGAGTACTGAGCACCAAGGACCCTGAGCACTGAGCACCCAGCACGCTGAGTACTGAGCGCTGAGCACCCTGAGTACTGAGCACCGAGCACCCTGAGTACTGAGCACCCAGCACCCAGAGCACTGAGCAGCCAGCACCCTGAGTACTGAGCACCCAGCACCCCGAGCACTGAGCACCCAGCACCCTGAGTACTGAGCACCCAGCACCCTGAGTACTGAGCACCCAGCACCCTGAGTACTGAGCACCGAGCACCCCGAGCACTGGGCCCCCAGCACCCTGAGTACTGAGCACCCTGAGTACTGAGCACCCAGCACCCTGAGTACTGAGCACCCTGAGTACTGAGCACCGAGCACCCCGAGCACTGGGCCCCCAGCACCCTGAGCACTGAGCACCCTGAGGACTGAGCACCCAGCACCCTGAGTACTGAGCACCCTGAGTACTGAGCACCCAGCACCCTGAGCACTGAGCACCCAGCACCCTGAGTACTGAGCACCCAGCACCCTGAGCACTGAGCACCCAGCACCCTGAGTACTGAGCACCCAGCACCCTGAGTACTTAGCACCCAGCACCCTGAGCACTGAGCACCCAGCACCCTGAGTACGGAGCACCGAGCACCCTGAGTACTGAGCACCCAGCACCCTGAGTACTGTGCACCCAGCAGCCTGAGTACTGAGCACCGAGCACCCCGAGTACTGAGCACCCAGCACCCTGAGCACCCAGCACCCTGAGTACTGAGCACCCAGCACCCTGAGTACTGAGCACCCAGCACCCTGAGTACTGAGCACCCAGCACTCCGACCACTGAGCACCCAGCACCCTGAGCACTGAGCACCCAGCACCCTGAGTACTGAGCACCCAGCACCCCGAGCACAGAGCACCCAGCACCCTGAATAATGAGCACCCAGCACCCTGAGTACTGAGCACTGAGCACCCTGAGCACTGAGCACCCAGCACCCTGAGCACTGAGCACCCTGAGGACTGAGCACCCAGCACCCTGAGTACTGAGCACCCAGCATCCTGAGTACTGAGCACCGATCACCCTGAGCACTGATCACCCAGCAACCCGAGCACTCAGCACCCAGCACCCTGAGTACTGAGCACCCTGAGTACTGAGCACCCAGCACCCCGAGCACTGAGCACCCAGCACCCTGAGTACTGAGCACCCTGAGTACTGAGCACCCAGCACCCTGAGTACTGAGCACCCTGAGTACTGAGCACCCAGCACCCTGAGCACTGAGCACCCAGCACCCTGAGTACTGAGCACCCAGCACCCTGAGCACTGAGCACCCAGCACCCTGAGTACTGAGCACCCAGCACCCCGAGCACTGAGCACCCTGAATACTGAGCACCCAGCACCCTGAGTACTGAGCACCCAGCACCCTGAGTACTTAGCACCGAGCACCCCGAGAACTGAGCACCCAGCACCCTGAGTACTGAGCACTAAGCACCCAGAGCGCTGAGCACCCAGCACCCCAAGCACGGAGCACCCAGGACCCCAAGCACTGATTACTGAGCACCCAGCACCCTGATTACTGAGCACCGAGCTCCCCAAGCACTGAGCACCCTGAGTACTGAGCACCCAGGACCCTCAGCACTGAGCACCCAGCACCCCGAGCACTGAGCACCCAGCACCCTGAGTACTGAGCACCCTGAGGACTGAGCACCGATCACCCTGAGCACTGAGCACACAGCACCCTGAGTACTGAGCACCCAGCACCCTGAGCACTGAGCACCGAGCAACCCAAGCACTGAGCACCCAGCACCCTGAGCACTGAGCACCCAGCACCCTGAGTACTGAGCACCCATCACCCTGAGTACTGAGCACCCAGCACCCTGAGCACTGAGCACCCAGCACCCTGAGTACAGAGCACCCAGCACCCTGAGTACTGAGCACCCAGCACCCTGAGTACTGAGCACCCAGCACCCCGAGCACTGAGCACCCTGAATACTGAGCACCCAGCACCCTGAGTACTGAGCACCAAGGACCCTGAGCACTGAGCACCCAGCACGCTGAGTACTGAGCGCTGAGCACCCTGAGTACTGAGCACCGAGCACCCTGAGTACTGAGCACCCAGCACCCAGAGCACTGAGCAGCCAGCACCCTGAGTACTGAGCACCCAGCACCCCGAGCACTGAGCACCCAGCACCCTGAGTACTGAGCACCCAGCACCCTGAGTACTGAGCACCCAGCACCCTGAGTACTGAGCACCGAGCACCCCGAGCACTGGGCCCCCAGCACCCTGAGCACTGAGCACCCTGAGGACTGAGCACCCAGCACCCTGAGTACTGAGCACCCAGCATCCTGAGTACTGATCACCGATCACCCTGAGCACTGAGCACCCAGCAACCCGAGCACTGAGCACCCAGCACCCTGAGTACTGAGCACCCTGAGTACTGAGCACCCAGCACCCTGAGTACTGAGCACCCTGAGTACTGAGCACCCAGCACCCTGAGCACTGAGCACCCAGCACCCTGAGTACTGAGCACCCAGCACCCTGAGCACTGAGCACCCAGCACCCTGAGTACTGAGCACCCAGCACCCTGAGTACTTAGCACCCAGTACCCTGAGCACTGAGCACCCAGCACCCTGAGTACGGAGCACCGAGCACCCTGAGTACTGAGCACCCAGCACCCTGAGTACTGAGCACCCAGCACCCTGAGTACTGAGCACCGAGCACCCCGAGTACTGAGCACCCAGCACCCTGAGCACCCAGCACCCTGAGTACTGAGCACCCAGCACCCTGAGTACTGAGCACCCAGCACCCTGAGTACTGAGCACCCAGCACTCCGACCACTGAGCACCCAGCACCCTGAGCACTGAGCACCCAGCACCCTGAGTACTGAGCACCCAGCACCCCGAGCACAGAGCACCCAGCACCCTGAATAATGAGCACCCAGCACCCTGAGTACTGAGCACTGAGCACCCTGAGCACTGAGCACCCAGCACCCTGAGCACTGAGCCCCCTGAGGACTGAGCACCCAGCACCCTGAGTACTGAGCACCCAGCATCCTGAGTACTGAGCACCGATCACCCTGAGCACTGATCACCCAGCAACCCGAGCACTCAGCACCCAGCACCCTGAGTACTGAGCACCCTGAGTACTGAGCACCCAGCACCCCGAGCACTGAGCACCCAGCACCCTGAGTACTGAGCACCCTGAGTACTGAGCACCCAGCACCCTGAGTACTGAGCACCCTGAGTACTGAGCACCCAGCACCCTGAGCACTGAGCACCCAGCACCCTGAGTACTGAGCACCCAGCACCCTGAGCACTGAGCACCCAGCACCCTGAGTACTGAGCACCCAGCACCCTGAGTACTTACCAGCCAGCACCCTGAGTACTGAGCACCCAGCACCCTGAGTACTGAGCACCCAGCACCCTGAGTACTTAGCACCGAGCACCCCGAGAACTGAGCACCCAGCACCCTGAGTACTGAGCACTAAGCACCCAGAGCGCTGAGCACCCAGCACCCCAAGCACGGAGCACCCAGGACCCCAAGCACTGATTACTGAGCACCCAGCACCCTGATTACTGAGCACCGAGCTCCCCGAGCACTGAGCACCCTGAGTACTGAGCACCCAGGACCCTCAGCACTGAGCACCCAGCACCCCGAGCACTGAGCACCCAGCACCCTGAGTACTGAGCACCCTGAGGACTGAGCACCGATCACCCTGAGCACTGAGCACCCAGCACCCTGAGTACTGAGCACCCAGCACCCTGAGTACTGAGCACCGAGCAACCCGAGCACTGAGCACCCAGCACCCTGAGCACTGAGCACCCAGCACCCTGAGTACTGAGCACCCAGCACCCTGAGCACTGAGCACCCAGCACCCTGAGTACAGAGCACCCAGCACCCTGAGTACTGAGCACCCAGCACCCTGAGTACTGAGCACCCAGCACCCCGAGCACTGAGCACCCAGCACCCTGAGCACTGAGCACCCAGCACACTGAGTACTGAGCACCCAGCACCCCGAGCACTGAGCACCCAGCACCCTGAGTAATGATCACCCAGCACCCTGAGTACTGAGCACTGAGCACCCTGAGCACTGAGCACCCAGCACCCTGAGCACTGAGCACCCGGAGGACTGAGGACCCATCACCCTGAGTACTGAGCACCCAGCATCCTGAGTACTGAGCACCGATCACCCTGATCACTGATCACCCAGCATCCCGATCACTGAGCACCCAGCACCCTGAGTACTGAGCACCCTGAGTACTGAGCACCCAGCACCCCGAGCACTGAGCACCCAGCACCCTGAGTACTGAGCACCCTGAGTACTGAGCACCCAGAACCCTGAGTACTGAGCACCCTGAGTACTGAGTACCCAGCACCCTGAGCACTGAGCACCCAGCACCCTGAGTACTGAGCACCCAGCACCCTGAGTACTGAGCACCCAGCACTCCGAGCACTGAGCACCCAGCACCCTGAGCACTGAGCACCCAGCACCCTGAGTACTGAGCACCCAGCACCCCGAGCACTGAGCACCCAGCACCCTGAGTAATGAGCACCCAGCACCCTGAGTACTGAGCACTGAGCACCCTGAGCACTGAGCACCCAGCACCCTGAGTACTGAGCACCCAGAGGACTGAGCACCCAGCACCCTGAGTACTGAGCACCCAGCATCCTGAGTACTGAGCACCGATCACCCTGAGCACTGATCACCCAGCAACCCGAGCACTGAGCACCCAGCACCCTGAGTACTGAGCACCCTGAGTACTGAGCACCCAGCACCCCGAGCACTTAGCACCCAGCACCCTGAGTACTGAGCACCCTGAGTACTGAGCACCCAGCACCCTGAGTACTGAGCACCCTGAGTACTGAGCACACAGCACCCTGAGCACTGAGCACCCAGCACCCTGAGTACTGAGCACCCAGCACCCTGAGCACTGAGCACCCAGCACCCCAAGCACGGAGCACCCAGGACCCCGAGCACTGAGTACTGAGCACCCAGCACCCTGATTACTGAGCACCGAGCTCCCCGAGCACTGAGCACCCTGAGTACTGAGCACCCAGGACCCCGATCACAGAGCACCCAGCACTCTCAGCACTGAGCACCCATCACCCCGAGCACTGAGCACCCAGCACCCTGAGTACTGAGCACCCTGAGGACTGAGCACCGATCACCCTGAGCACTGAGCACCCAGCACCCTGAGTACTGAGCACCCAGCACCGTGAGTACTGAGCACCCAGCACCCTGAGTACTGAGCACCCAGCACCCTGAGTACTGAGCACCCAGCACCCTGAGTACTGAGCACCCAGCACCAAGAGTACTGAGCACCGAGCATCCTGAGCACTGAGCACCCAGCACCCTGAGTACTGAGCACCGAGCACCCTGAGTACTGAGCACCCAGCACCCTGAGTACTGAGTACACAGCACCCTGAGTACTGAGCACCCTGAGTACTGAGCACCCAGCACCCCGAGCACTGAGCACCCAGCACCCTGTATACTGAGCACCCTGAGTACTGAGCAACCAGCGCCCTGAGTACTGAGCACCCTGAGTACTGAGCACCCAGCACCCTGAGCACTGAGCACCCAGCACCCTGAGTACTGAGCACCCAGCACCCTGAGTACTTAGCACCGAGCATGCTGAGCATTGAGCACCCAGCACCCTGAGTACTGAGCACCGAGCACCCTGAGTACTGAGCACCCAGCACCCTGAGTACTGAGCACCCAGCACCCTGAGTACTGAGCAACGAGCACCCCGAGTACTGAGCACCCAGCACCCTGAGCACTGAGCACCCAGCACCCTGAGTACTGAGCACCCAGCACCCTGAGTACTGAGCACCCAGCACCCTGAGTACTGAGCACCAAGCACTCCGAGCACTGAGCACCCAGCACCCTGAGCACTGAGCACCCAGCACCCTGAGTACTGAGCACCCAGCACCCCGAGCACTGAGCACCCAGCACCCTGAGTAATGAGCACCCAGCACCCTGAGTACTGAGCACTGAGCACCCTGAGCACTGAGCACCCAGCACCCTGAGCACTGAGCACCCTGAGGACTGAGCACCCAGCACCCTGAGTACTGAGCACCCAGCATCCTGAGTACTGAACACCGATCACCCTGAGCACTGATCACCCAGCAACCCGAGCACTGAGCACCCAGCACCCTGAGTACTGAGCACCCTGAGTACTGAGCACCCAGCACCCCGAGCACTTAGCACCCAGCACCCTGAGTACTGAGCAACCTGAGTACTGAGCACCCAGCACCCTGAGTACTGAGCACCCTGAGTACTGAGCACACAGCACCCTGACCACTGAGCACCCAGCACCCTGAGTACTGAGCACCCAGCACCCTGAGTACTGAGCACCCAGCACCCTGAGTACTGAGCACCCAGCACCCTGAGTACTGAGCACCGAGCATCCGGAGTACTGAGCACCCTGCACCCCGAGCATTGAGCACCCAGCACCCTGAGCACTGAGCACCCAGCACCCCAAGCACTGAGCACCCAGCACCCTGAGTACTGAGTACTGAGCTCCCTGAGTACTGAGCACCCAGCACCCTGAGCACTGAGCACCCAGCACCCTGAGTACTGAGCACCCAGCACCCTGAGTACTGAGCACCCAGCACCCTGAGCACTGAGCACCCAGCACCCTGAGCACTGAGCACCCAGCACCCTGAGTACTGAGCACCCAGCACCCTGAGTACTGAACACCCAGCACCCTGAGTACTGAGCAACCAGTACCCTGAGCACTGAGCACCCATCACCCTGAGCACTGAGCACCCAGCACCCTGAGTACTGAGCATCAAGCACCCTGAGCACTGAGCACCCAGCACCCTGAGTACTGAGCACCCAGCACCCTGAGTACTGAGCACCCAGCACCCTGAGTACTGAGCACCCAGCACCCTGAGTACTGAGCACCCAGCACCCTGAGTACTGAGCACCCTGAGTACTGAGCACCCAGCACCCCGAGCACTGAGCACCCAGCACCCTGAGTACTGAGCACCCTGAGTACTGAGCACCCAGCACCCTGAGTACTGAGCACCCTGAGTACTGAGCACCCAGCACCCTGAGCACTGAGCACCCAGCACCCTGAGTACTGAGCACCAAGCACCCTGAGCACTGAGCACCCAGCACCCTGAGTACTGAGCACCCAGCACCCTGAGTACTTAGCACCCAGCACGCTGAGCACTGAGCACCCAGCACCCTGAGTACTGAGCACCGAGCACCCTGAGTACTGAGCACCCAGCACCCTGAGTACTGAGCACCCAGCACCCTGAGTACTGAGCAACGAGCACCCCGAGTACTGAGCACCCAGCACCCTGAGCACTGAGCACCCAGCACCCTGAGTACTGAGAACCCAGCACCCTGAGTACTGAGCACCCAGCACCCTGAGTACTGAGCACCCAGCACTCCGAGCACTGAGCACCCAGCACCCTGAGCACTGAGCACCCAGCACCCTGAGTACTGAGCACCCAGCACCCCGAGCACTGAGCACCCAGCACCCTGAGTAATGAGCACCCAGCACCCTGAGTACTGAGCACTGAGCACCCTGAGCACTGAGCACCCAGCACCCTGAGCACTGAGCACCCTGAGGAATGAGCACCCAGCACCCTGAGTACTGAGCACCCAGCATCCTGAGTACTGAGCACCGATCACCCTGAGCACTGATCACCCAGCAACCCGAGCACTGAGCACCCAGCACCCTGAGTACTGAGCACCCTGAGTACTGAGCAACCAACACCCCAAGCACTTAGCACCCAGCACCCTGAGTACTGAGCACCCTGAGTACTGAGCACCCAGCACCCTGAGTACTGAGCACCCTGAGTACTGAGCACACAGCACCCTGAGCACTGAGCACCCAGCACCCTGAGTACTGAGCACCCAGCACCCTGAGCACTGAGCACCCAGCACCCTGAGTACTGAGCACCCAGAACCCTGAGTACTTAGCACCCAGCACCCTGAGCACTGAGCACCCAGCACCCTGAGTACTGAGCACCGAGCACCCTGAGTACTGAGTACCTAGCACCCTGAGTACTGAGCACCCAGCACCCTGAGTACTGAGCACCGAGCACCCCGAGTACTGAGCACCCAGCACCCTGAGTACTGAGCACTAAGCACCCAGAGCGCTGAGCACCCAGCACCCCAAGCACGGAGCACCCAGGACCCCGAGCACTGAGTACTGAGCACCCAGCACCCTGATTACTGAGCACCGAGCTCCCCGAGCACTGAGCACCCTGAGTACTGAGCACCCAGGACCCCGATCACAGAGCACCCAGCACCCTCAGCACTGAGCACCCAGCACCCCGAGCACTGAGCACCCAGCACCCTGAATACTGAGCACCCTGAGGACTGAGCACCGATCACCCTGAGCACTGAGCACCCAGCACCCTGATTACTGAGCACCCAGCAACCTGAGTACTGAGCACCGAGCAACCCGAGCACTGAGCACCCAGCACCCTGAGCACTGAGCACCCAGCACACTGAGTACTGTGCACCCAGCACCCTGAGTACTGAGCACCCAGCACCCTGAGTACTGAGCACCCAGCACCCTGAGTACTGAGCACCCAGCAGCCTGAGTACTGAGCACCGAGCACCCCGAGTACTGAGCACCCAGCACCCGGAGCACTGAGCGCCCAGCACCCTGAGCACTGAGCACCCAGCACCCCGAGCACTGAGCACCCAGCACCCTGAGTACTGAGTACTGAGCACCCTGAGTACTGAGCACCCAGCACCCTGAGCACTGAGCACCCAGCACCCTGAGTACTGAGCACCGAGCACCCTGAGCACTGAGCACCCAGCACCCTGAGTACTGAGCACCCAGCACCAAGAGTACTGAGCACCGAGCATCCTGAGCACTGAGCACCCAGCACCCTGAGTACTGAGCACCGAGTACCCTGAGTACTGAGCACCCAGCACCCTGAGTACTGAGCACCCAGCACCCTGAGTACTGAGCACCCTGAGTACTGAGCACCCAGCACCCCGAGCACTGAGCACCCAGCACCCTGAGTACTGAGCACCCTGAGTACTGAGCACACAGCACCCTGAGTACTGAGCACCCTGAGCACTGAGCACCCAGCACCCTGAGTACTGAGCACCGAGCACCCTGAGTACTGAGCACCCAGCACCCTGAGTACTGAGCACCGAGCACCCCGAGCACTGAGCACCCAGCACCCTGAGCACTGAGCACCCAGCACCCCGAGCACTGAGCACACAGCACCCTGAGTACTGAGCACACAGCACCCTGAGCACTGAGCACCCAGCACCCTGAGTACTGAGCACTGAGCACCCTGAGCACTGAGCACCCAGCACACTGAGCACTGAGCACCCTGAGGAATGAGCACCCAGCACCCTGAGTACTGAGCACCCAGCATCCTGAGCACTGAGCACCGAGCACCCTGAGTACTGAGCACCGAGCACCCCGAGCACTGAGCACCCAGCACCCTGAGTACTGAGCACCCAGCACCAAAAGTACTGAGCACCGAGCACCCCGAGCACTGAGCACCCAGCACCCTGAGTACTGAGCACCCAGCACCAAGAGTACTGAGCAGTGAGCACCCCGAGCACTGAGCACCCAGCACCCTGAGTAATGAGCACCCAGCAACCCGAGTACTGAGCACCCAGCACCGTGAGTACTGAGCACCCAGCACCCTGAGTACTGAGCACCCAGCACCCTGAGCACTGAGCACAAAGCACGCTGAGTACTGAGCACCCTGAGTACTGTGCACCGAGGACCCTGAGCACTGAGCACCCAGCACCCCGAGCACTGAGCACCCAGCACCCCGAGAATGAGCACCCAGCACCCCGAGAATGAGCACCCAGCACCCTGAGTACTGAGCACCCAGCATCCTGAGTACTGAGCACCCAGCACCCCGAGTACTGAGCACTCAGCACCCCGAGCACTGAGCAGCCAGCACCCCGAGAATGAGCACCCAGCACCCTGAGTACTGAGCACCCAGCATCCTGAGTACTGAGCACCCAGCACCCCGAGTACTGAGCACTAAGCACCCCGAGCACTGAGCACCCAGCACCCCGAGAATGAGCACCCAGCACCCTGAGTACTGAGCACCCAGCATCCTGAGTACTGAGCACCCAGCACCCCGAGCACTGAGCACCCTGAGTACTGAGCACCAAGGACCCTGAGCACTGAGCACCCAGCACGCTGAGTACTGAGCGCTGAGCACCCTGAGTACTGAGCACCGAGCACCCTGAGTACTGAGCACCCAGCACCCAGAGCACTGAGCAGCCAGCACCCTGAGCACTGAGCACCCAGCACCCCGAGCACTGAGCAGCCAGCACCCTGAGTACTGAGCACCCAGCACCCTGAGTACTGAGCACTCAGCACCCTGAGTACTGAGCACCGAGCACCCCGAGCACTGGGCACCCAGCACCCTGAGCACTGAGCACCCTGAGGACTGAGCACCCAGCACAGTGAGTACTGAGCACCCAGCATCCTGAGTACTGATCACCGATCACCCTGAGCACTGAGCACCCAGCAAACCGAGCACTGAGCACCCAGCACCCTGAGTACTGAGCACCCTGAGTACTGAGCACCCAGCACCCTGAGTACTGAGCACCCTGAGTACTGAGCACCCAGCACCCTGAACACTGAGCACCCAGCACCCTGAGTACTGAGCACCCAGCACCCTGAGCACTGAGCACCCAGCACCCTGAGTACTGAGCACCCAGCACCCTGAGTACTTAGCACCCAGCACCCTGAGCACTGAGCACCCAGCACCCTGAGTACGGAGCACCGAGCACCCTGAGTACTGAGCACCCAGCACCCTGAGTACTGAGCACCCAGCACCCTGAGTACTGAGCACCGAGCACCCCGAGTACTGAGCACCCAGCACCCTGAGCACCCAGCACCCTGAGTACTGAGCACCCAGCACCCTGAGTACTGAGCACCCAGCACCCTGAGTACTGAGCACCCAGCACTCCGAGCACTGAGCACCCAGCACCCTGAGCACTGAGCACCCAGCACCCTGAGTACTGAGCACCCAGCACCCCGAGCACTGAGCACCCAGCACCCTGAGTAATGAGCACCCAGCACCCTGAGTACTGAGCACTGAGCAACCTGAGCACTGAGCACCCAGGACCCTGAGCACTGAGCACCCTGAGGACTGAGCACCCAGCACCCTGAGTACTGAGCACCCAGCACCCTGAGTACTGAGCACCGAGCACCCCGAGTACTGAGCACCCAGCACCCTGAGCACCCAGCACCCTGAGTACTGAGCACCCAGCACCCTGAGTACTGAGCACCGATCACCCTGAGCATTGATCACCCAGCAACCCGAGCACTGAGCACCCAGCACCCTGAGTACTGAGCACCCTGAGTACTGAGCACCCAGCACCCCGAGCACTGAGCACCCAGCACCCTGAGTACTGAGCACCCTGAGTACTGAGCACCCAGCACCCTGAGTACTGAGCACCCTGAGTACTGAGCACCCAGCACCCTGAGCACTGAGCACCCAGCACCCTGAGTACTGAGCACCCAGCACCCTGGGCACTGAGCACCCAGCATCCTGAGTACTGAGCACCCAGCACCCTGAGTACTTACCAGCCAGCACCCTGAGTACTGAGCACCCAGCACCCTGAGTACTGAGCACCCAGCACCCTGAGTACTTAGCACCGAGCACCCCGAGAACTGAGCACCCAGCACCCTGAGTACTGAGCACTAAGCACCCAGAGCGCTGAGCACCCAGCACCCCAAGCACGGAGCACCCAGGACCCCAAGCACTGATTACTGAGCACCCAGCACCCTGATTACTGAGCACCGAGCTCCCCGAGCACTGAGCACCCTGAGTACTGAGCACCCAGGACCCTCAGCACTGAGCACCCAGCACCCCGAGCACTGAGCACCCAGCACCCTGAGTACTGAGCACCCTGAGGACTGAGCACCGATCACCCTGAGCACTGAGCACCCAGCACCCTGAGTACTGAGCACCCAGCACCCTGAGCACTGAGCACCGAGCAACCCAAGCACTGAGCACCCAGCACCCTGAGCACTGAGCACCCAGCACCCTGAGTACTGAGCACCCAGCACCCTGAGTACTGAGCACCCAGCACCCTGAGCACTGAGCACCCAGCACCCTGAGTACAGAGCACCCAGCACCCTGAGTACTGAGCACCCAGCACCCTGAGTACTGAGCACCCAGCACCCCGAGCACTGAGCACCCTGAATACTGAGCACCCAGCACCCTGAGTACTGAGCACCAAGGACCCTGAGCACTGAGCACCCAGCACGCTGAGTACTGAGCGCTGAGCACCCTGAGTACTGAGCACCGAGCACCCTGAGTACTGAGCACCCAGCACCCAGAGCACTGAGCAGCCAGCACCCTGAGCACTGAGCACCCAGCACCCCGAGCACTGAGCACCCAGCACCCCGAGCACTGAGCACCCAGCACCCTGAATACTGAGCACCCTGAGGACTGAGCACCGATCACCCTGAGCACTGAGCACCCAGCACCCTGAGTACTGAGCACCCAGCACCCTGAGTACTGAGCACCGAGCAACCCGAGCACTGAGCACCCAGCACCCTGAGCACTGAGCACCCAGCACACTGAGTACTGTGCACCCAGCACCCTGAGTACTGAGCACCCAGCACCCTGAGTACTGAGCACCCAGCACCCTGAGTACTGAGCACCCAGCAGCCTGAGTACTGAGCACCGAGCACCCCGAGTACTGAGCACCCAGCACCCGGAGCACTGAGCGCCCAGCACCCTGAGCACTGAGCACCCAGCACCCCGAGCACTGAGCACCCAGCACCCTGAGTACTGAGTACTGAGCACCCTGAGTACTGAGCACCCAGCACCCTGAGCACTGAGCACCCAGCACCCTGAGTACTGAGCACCGAGCACCCTGAGCACTGAGCACCCAGCACCCTGAGTACTGAGCACCCAGCACCAAGAGTACTGAGCACCGAGCATCCTGAGCACTGAGCACCCAGCACCCTGAGTACTGAGCACCGAGCACCCTGAGTACTGAGCACCCAGCACCCTGAGTACTGAGCACCCAGCACCCTGAGTACTGAGCACCCTGAGTACTGAGCACCCAGCACCCCGAGCACTGAGCACCCAGCACCCTGAGTACTGAGCACCCTGAGTACTGAGCACACAGCACCCTGAGTACTGAGCACCCTGAGCACTGAGCACCCAGCACCCTGAGTACTGAGCACCGAGCACCCTGAGTACTGAGCACCCAGCACCCTGAGTACTGAGCACCGAGCACCCCGAGCACTGAGCACCCAGCACCCTGAGCACTGAGCACCCAGCACCCCGAGCACTGAGCACACAGCACCCTGAGTACTGAGCACACAGCACCCTGAGCACTGAGCACCCAGCACCCTGAGTACTGAGCACTGAGCACCCTGAGCACTGAGCACCCAGCACACTGAGCACTGAGCACCCTGAGGAATGAGCACCCAGCACCCTGAGTACTGAGCACCCAGCATCCTGAGCACTGAGCACCGAGCACCCTGAGTACTGAGCACCGAGCACCCCGAGCACTGAGCACCCAGCACCCTGAGTACTGAGCACCCAGCACCAAAAGTACTGAGCACCGAGCACCCCGAGCACTGAGCACCCAGCACCCTGAGTACTGAGCACCCAGCACCAAGAGTACTGAGCAGTGAGCACCCCGAGCACTGAGCACCCAGCACCCTGAGTAATGAGCACCCAGCAACCCGAGTACTGAGCACCCAGCACCGTGAGTACTGAGCACCCAGCACCCTGAGTACTGAGCACCCAGCACCCTGAGCACTGAGCACAAAGCACGCTGAGTACTGAGCACCCTGAGTACTGTGCACCGAGGACCCTGAGCACTGAGCACCCAGCACCCCGAGCACTGAGCACCCAGCACCCCGAGAATGAGCACCCAGCACCCCGAGAATGAGCACCCAGCACCCTGAGTACTGAGCACCCAGCATCCTGAGTACTGAGCACCCAGCACCCCGAGTACTGAGCACTCAGCACCCCGCGCACTGAGCAGCCAGCACCCCGAGAATGAGCACCCAGCACCCTGAGTACTGAGCACCCAGCATCCTGAGTACTGAGCACCCAGCACCCCGAGTACTGAGCACTAAGCACCCCGAGCACTGAGCACCCAGCACCCCGAGAATGAGCACCCAGCACCCTGAGTACTGAGCACCCAGCATCCTGAGTACTGAGCACCCAGCACCCCGAGCACTGAGCACCCTGAGTACTGAGCACCAAGGACCCTGAGCACTGAGCACCCAGCACGCTGAGTACTGAGCGCTGAGCACCCTGAGTACTGAGCACCGAGCACCCTGAGTACTGAGCACCCAGCACCCAGAGCACTGAGCAGCCAGCACCCTGAGCACTGAGCACCCAGCACCCCGAGCACTGAGCACCCAGCACCCTGAGTACTGAGCACCCAGCACCCTGAGTACTGAGCACTCAGCACCCTGAGTACTGAGCACCGAGCACCCCGAGCACTGGGCAACCAGCACCCTGAGCACTGAGCACCCTGAGGACTGAGCACCCAGCACAGTGAGTACTGAGCACCCAGCATCCTGAGTACTGATCACCGATCACCCTGAGCACTGAGCACCCAGCAACCCGAGCACTGAGCACCCAGCACCCTGAGTACTGAGCACCCTGAGTACTGAGCACCCAGCACCCTGAGTACTGAGCACCCTGAGTACTGAGCACCCAGCACCCTGAGCACTGAGCACCCAGCACCCTGAGTACTGAGCACCCAGCACCCTGAGCACTGAGCACCCAGCACCCTGAGTACTGAGCACCCAGCACCCTGAGTACTTAGCACCCAGCACCCTGAGCACTGAGCACCCAGCACCCTGAGTACGGAGCACCGAGCACCCTGAGTACTGAGCACCCAGCACCCTGAGTACTGAGCACCCAGCACCCTGAGTACTGAGCACCGAGCACCCCGAGTACTGAGCACCCAGCACCCTGAGCACCCAGCACCCTGAGTACTGAGCACCCAGCACCCTGAGTACTGAGCACCCAGCACCCTGAGTACTGAGCACCCAGCACTCCGAGCACTGAGCACCCAGCACCCTGAGCACTGAGCACCCAGCACCCTGAGTACTGAGCACCCAGCACCCCGAGCACTGAGCACCCAGCACCCTGAGTAATGAGCACCCAGCACCCTGAGTACTGAGCACTGAGCACCCTGAGCACTGAGCACCCAGGACCCTGAGCACTGAGCACCCTGAGGACTGAACACCCAGCACCCTGAGTACTGAGCACCCAGCACCCTGAGTACTGAGCACCGAGCACCCTGAGTACTGAGCACCCAGCACCCTGAGCACCCAGCACCCTGAGTACTGAGCACCCAGCACCCTGAGTACTGAGCACCGATCACCCTGAGCATTGATCACCCAGCAACCCGAGCACTGAGCACCCAGCACCCTGAGTACTGAGCACCCTGAGTACTGAGCACCCAGCACCCCGAGCACTGAGCACCCAGCACCCTGAGTACTGAGCACCCTGAGTACTGAGCACCCAGCACCCTGAGTACTGAGCACCCTGAGTACTGAGCACCCAGCACCCTGAGCACTGAGCACCCAGCACCCTGAGTACTGAGCACCCAGCACCCTGGGCACTGAGCACCCAGCATCCTGAGTACTGAGCACCCAGCACCCTGAGTACTTACCAGCCAGCACCCTGAGTACTGAGCACCCAGCACCCTGAGTACTGAGCACCCAGCACCCTGAGTACTTAGCACCGAGCACCCCGAGAACTGAGCACCCAGCACCCTGAGTACTGAGCACTAAGCACCCAGAGCGCTGAGCACCCAGCACCCCAAGCACGGAGCACCCAGGACCCCAAGCACTGATTACTGAGCACCCAGCACCCTGATTACTGAGCTCCGAGCTCCCCGAGCACTGAGCACCCTGAGTACTGAGCACCCAGGACCCTCAGCACTGAGCACCCAGCACCCCGAGCACTGAGCACCCAGCACCCTGAGTACTGAGCACCCTGAGGACTGAGCACCGATCACCCTGAGCACTGAGCACCCAGCACCCTGAGTACTGAGCACCCAGCACCCTGAGCACTGAGCACCGAGCAACCCAAGCACTGAGCACCCAGCACCCTGAGCACTGAGCACCCAGCACCCTGAGTACTGAGCACCCAGCACCCTGAGTACTGAGCACCCAGCACCCTGAGCACTGAGCACCCAGCACCCTGAGTACAGAGCACCCAGCACCCTGAGTACTGAGCACCCAGCACCCTGAGTACTGAGCACCCAGCACCCCGAGCACTGAGCACCCTGAATACTGAGCACCCAGCACCCTGAGTACTGAGCACCAAGGACCCTGAGCACTGAGCACCCAGCACGCTGAGTACTGAGCGCTGAGCACCCTGAGTACTGAGCACCGAGCACCCTGACTACTGAGCACCCAGCACCCAGAGCACTGAGCAGCCAGCACCCTGAGCACTGAGCACCCAGCACCCCGAGCACTGAGCACCCAGCACCCTGAGTACTGAGCACCCAGCACCCTGAGTACTGAGCACCCAGCACCCTGAGTACTGAGCACCGAGCACCCCGAGCACTGGGCCCCCAGCACCCTGAGCACTGAGCAACCTGAGGACTGAGCACCCAGCACCCTGAGTACTGAGCACCCAGCATCCTGAGTACTGATCACCGATCACCCTGAGCACTGAGCACCCAGCAACCCGAGCACTGAGCACCCAGCACCCTGAGTACTGAGCACCCTGAGTACTGAGCACCCAGCACCCTGAGTACTGAGCACCCTGAGTACTGAGCACCCAGCACCCTGAGCACTGAGCACCCAGCACCCTGAGTACTGAGCACCCAGCACCCTGAGCAATGAGCACCCAGCACCCTGAGTACTGAGCACCCAGCACCCTGAGTACTTAGCACCCAGCACCCTGAGCACTGAGCACCCAGCACCCTGAGTACGGAGCACCGAGCACCCTGAGTACTGAGCACCCAGCACCCTGAGTACTGAGCACCCAGCACCCTGAGTACTGAGCACCGAGCACCCCGAGTACTGAGCACCCAGCACCCTGAGCACCCAGCACCCTGAGTACTGAGCACCCAGCACCCTGAGTACTGAGCACCCAGCACCCTGAGTACTGAGCACCCAGCACTCCGACCACTGAGCACCCAGCACCCTGAGCACTGAGCACCCAGCACCCTGAGTACTGAGCACCCAGCACCCCGAGCACAGAGCACCCAGCACCCTGAGTAATGAGCACCCAGCACCCTGAGTACTGAGCACTGAGCACCCTGAGCACTGAGCACCCAGCACCCTGAGCACTGAGCACCCTGAGGACTGAGCACCCAGCACCCTGAGTACTGAGCACCCAGCATCCTGAGTACTGAGCACCGATCACCCTGAGCACTGATCACCCAGCAACCCGAGCACTGAGCACCCAGCACCCTGAGTACTGAGCACCCTGAGTACTGAGCACCCAGCACCCCGAGCACTGAGCACCCAGCACCCTGAGTACTGAGCACCCTGAGTACTGAGCACCCAGCACCCTGAGTACTGAGCACCCTGAGTACTGAGCACCCAGCACCCTGAGCACTGAGCACCCAGCACCCTGAGTACTGAGCACCCAGCACCCTGAGCACTGAGCACCCAGCACCCTGAGTACTGAGCACCCAGCACCCTGAGTACTTACCAGCCAGCACCCTGAGTACTGAGCACCCAGCACCCTGAGTACTGAGCACCCAGCACCCTGAGTACTTAGCACCGAGCACCCCGAGAACTGAGCACCCAGCACCCTGAGTACTGAGCACTAAGCACCCAGAGCGCTGAGCACCCAGCACCCCAAGCACGGAGCACCCAGGACCCCAAGCACTGATTACTGAGCACCCAGCACCCTGATTACTGAGCACCGAGCTCCCCGAGCACTGAGCACCCTGAGAACTGAGCACCCAGGACCCTCAGCACTGAGCACCCAGCACCCCGAGCACTGAGCACCCAGCACCCTCAGCACTGAGCACCCAGCACCCCGAGCACTGAGCACCCAGCACCCTGAATACTGAGCACCCTGAGGACTGAGCACCGATCACCCTGAGCACTGAGCACCCAGCACCCTGAGTACTGAGCACCCAGCACCCTGAGTACTGAGCACCGAGCAACCCGAGCACTGAGCACCCAGCACCCTGAGCACTGAGCACCCAGCACACTGAGTACTGTGCACCCAGCACACTGAGTACTGAGCACCCAGCACCCTGAGTACTGAGCACCCAGCACCCTGAGTACTGAGCACCCAGCAGCCTGAGTACTGAGCACCGAGCACCCCGAGTACTGAGCACCCAGCACCCTGAGCACTGAGCACCCAGCACCCTGAGCACTGAGCACCCAGCACCCCGAGCACTGAGCACCCAGCACCCTGAGTACTGAGTACTGAGCACCCTGAGTACTGAGCACCCAGCACCCTGAGCACTGAGCACCCAGCACCCTGAGTACTGAGCACCGAGCACCCTGAGCACTGAGCACCCAGCACCCTGAGTACTGAGCACCCAGCACCAAGAGTACTGAGCACCGAGCATCCTGAGCACTGAGCACCCAGCACCCTGAGTACTGAGCACCGAGCACCCTGAGTACTGAGCACCCAGCACCCTGAGTACTGAGCACCCAGCACCCTGAGTACTGAGCACCCTGAGTACTGAGCACCCAGCACCCCGAGCACTGAGCACCCAGCACCCTGAGTACTGAGCACCCTGAGTACTGAGCACCCAGCACCCTGAGTACTGAGCACCCTGAGCACTGAGCACCCAGCACCCTGAGTACTGAGCACCGAGCACCCTGAGTACTGAGCACCCAGCACCCTGAGTACTGAGCACCGAGCACCCCGACCACTGAGCACCCAGCACCCTGAGCACTGAGCACCCAGCACCCCGAGCACTGAGCACACAGCACCCTGAGTATTGAGCACACAGCACCCTGAGCACTGAGCACCCAGCACCCTGAGTACTGAGCACTGAGCACCCTGAGCACTGAGCACCCAGCACCCTGAGCACTGAGCACCCTGAGGAATGAGCACCCAGCACCCTGAGTACTGAGCACCCAGCATCCTGAGCACTGAGCACCGAGCACCCTGAGTACTGAGCACCGAGCACCCCGAGCACTGAGCACCCAGCACCCTGAGTACTGAGCACCCAGCACCAAAAGTACTGAGCACCGAGCACCCCGAGCACTGAGCACCCAGCACCCTGAGTACTGAGCACCCAGCACCAAGAGTACTGAGCAGTGAGCACCCCGAGCACTGAGCACCCAGCACCCTGAGTAATGAGCACCCAGCAACCCGAGTACTGAGCACCCAGCACCGTGAGTACTGAGCACCCAGCACCCTGAGTACTGAGCACCCAGCACCCTGAGCACTGAGCACAAAGCACGCTGAGTACTGAGCACCCTGAGTACTGTGCACCGAGGACCCTGAGCACTGAGCACCCAGCACCCCGAGCACTGAGCACCCAGCACCCCGAGAATGAGCACCCAGCACCCCGAGAATGAGCACCCAGCACCCTGAGTACTGAGCACCCAGCATCCTGAGTACTGAGCACCCAGCACCCCGAGTACTGAGCACTCAGCACCCCGAGCACTGAGCAGCAAGCACCCCGAGAATGAGCACCCAGCACCCTGAGTACTGAGCACCCAGCATCCTGAGTACTGAGCACCCAGCACCCCGAGTACTGAGCACTCAGCACCCCGAGCACTGAGCACCCAGCACCCCGAGAATGAGCACCCAGCACCCTGAGTACTGAGCACCCAGCATCCTGAGTACTGAGCACCCAGCACCCCGAGCACTGAGCACCCTGAGTACTGAGCACCAAGGACCCTGAGCACTGAGCACCCAGCACGCTGAGTACTGAGCGCTGAGCACCCTGAGTACTGAGCACCGAGCACCCTGAGTACTGAGCACCCAGCACCCAGAGCACTGAGCAGCCAGCACCCTGAGCACTGAGCACCCAGCACCCCGAGCACTGAGCACCCAGCACCCTGAGTACTGAGCACCCAGCACCCTGAGTACTGAGCACTCAGCACCCTGAGTACTGAGCACCGAGCACCCCGAGCACTGGGCACCCAGCACCCTGAGCACTGAGCACCCTGAGGACTGAGCTCCCAGCACAGTGAGTACTGAGCACCCAGCATCCTGAGTACTGATCACCGATCACCCTGAGCACTGAGCACCCAGCAACCCGAGCACTGAGCACCCAGCACCCTGAGTACTGAGCACCCTGAGTACTGAGCACCCAGCACCCTGAGTACTGAGCACCCTGAGTACTGAGCACCCAGCACCCTGAGCACTGAGCACCCAGCACCCTGAGTACTGAGCACCCAGCACCCTGAGCACTGAGCACCCAGCACCCTGAGTACTGAGCAAACAGCACCCTGAGTACTTAGCACCCAGCACCCTGAGCACTGAGCACCCAGCACCCTGAGTACGGAGCACCGAGCACCCTGAGTACTGAGCACCCAGCACCCTGAGTACTGAGCACCCAGCACCCTGAGTACTGAGCACCGAGCACCCCGAGTACTGAGCACCCAGCACCCTGAGCACCCAGCACCCTGAGTACTGAGCACCCAGCACCCTGAGTACTGAGCACCCAGCACCCTGAGTACTGAGCACCCAGCACTCCGAGCACTGAGCACCCAGCACCCTGAGCACTGAGCACCCAGCACCCTGAGTACTGAGCACCCAGCACCCCGAGCACTGAGCACCCAGCACCCTGAGTAATGAGCACCCAGCACCCTGAGTACTGAGCACTGAGCACCCTGAGCACTGAGCACCCAGCACCCTGAGCACTGAGCACCCTGAGGACTGAGCACCCAGCACCCTGAGTACTGAGCACCCAGCACCCTGAGTACTGAGCACCGAGCACCCCGAGTACTGAGCACCCAGCACCCTGAGCACCCAGCACCCTGAGTACTGAGCACCCAGCACCCTGAGTACTGAGCACCGATCACCCTGAGCATTGATCACCCAGCAACCCGAGCACTGAGCACCCAGCACCCTGAGTACTGAGCACCCTGAGTACTGAGCACCCAGCACCCCGAGCACTGAGCACCCAGCACCCTGAGTACTGAGCACCCTGAGTACTGAGCACCCACCACCCTGAGTACTGAGCACCCTGAGTACTGAGCACCCAGCACCCTGAGCACTGAGCACCCAGCACCCTGAGTACTGAGCACCCAGCACCCTGGGCACTGAGCACCCAGCACCCTGAGTACTGAGCACCCAGCACCCTGAGTACTTACCAGCCAGCACCCTGAGTACTGAGCACCCAGCACCCTGAGTACTGAGCACCCAGCACCCTGAGTACTTAGCACCGAGCACCCCGAGAACTGAGCACCCAGCACCCTGAGTACTGAGCACTAAGCACCCAGAGCGCTGAGCACCCAGCACCCCAAGCACGGAGCACCCAGGACCCCAAGCACTGATTACTGAGCACCCAGCACCCTGATTACTGAGCACCGAGATCCCCGAGCACTGAGCACCCTGAGTACTGAGCACCCAGGACCCTCAGCACTGAGCACCCAGCACCCCGAGCACTGAGCACCCAGCACCCTGAGTATTGAGCACCCTGAGGACTGAGCACCGATCACCCTGAGCACTGAGCACCCAGCACCCTGAGTACTGAGCACCCAGCACCCTGAGCACTGAGCACCGAGCAACCCAAGCACTGAGCACCCAGCACCCTGAGCACTGAGCACCCAGCACCCTGAGTACTGAGCACCCAGCACCCTGAGTACTGAGCACCCAGCACCCTGAGCACTGAGCACCCAGCACCCTGAGTACAGAGCACCCAGCACCCTGAGTACTGAGCACCCAGCACCCTGAGTACTGAGCACCCAGCACCCCGAGCACTGAGCACCCTGAATACTGAGCACCCAGCACCCTGAGTACTGAGCACCAAGGACCCTGAGCACTGAGCACCCAGCACGCTGAGTACTGAGCGCTGAGCACCCTGAGTACTGAGCACCGAGCACCCTGAGTACTGAGCACCCAGCACCCAGAGCACTGAGCAGCCAGCACCCTGAGCACTGAGCACCCAGCACCCCGAGCACTGAGCACCCAGCACCCTGAGTACTGAGCACCCAGCACCCTGAGTACTGAGCACCCAGCACCCTGAGTACTGAGCACCGAGCACCCCGAGCACTGGGCCCCCAGCACCCTGAGCACTGAGCACCCTGAGGACTGAGCACCCAGCACCCTGAGTACTGAGCACCCAGCACCCTGAGTACTGAGCACCCAGCACTCCGACCACTGAGCACCCAGCACCCTGAGCACTGAGCACCCAGCACCCCGAGTACTGAGCACCCAGCACCCTGAGCACCCAGCACCCTGAGTACTGAGCACCCAGCACCCTGAGTACTGAGCACCCAGCACCCTGAGTACTGAGCACCCAGCACTCCGACCACTGAGCACCCAGCACCCTGAGCACTGAGCACCCAGCACCCTGAGTACTGAGCACCCAGCACCCCGAGCACAGAGCACCCAGCACCCTGAGTAATGAGCACCCAGCACCCTGAGTACTGAGCACTGAGCACCCTGAGCACTGAGCACCCAGCACCCTGAGCACTGAGCACCCTGAGGACTGAGCACCCAGCACCCTGAGTACTGAGCACCCAGCATCCTGAGTACTGAGCACCGATCACCCTGAGCACTGATCACCCAGCAACCCGAGCACTGAGCACCCAGCACCCTGAGTACTGAGCACCCTGAGTACTGAGCACCCAGCACCCCGAGCACTGAGCACCCAGCACCCTGAGTACTGAGCACCCTGAGTACTGAGCACCCAGCACCCTGAGTACTGAGCACCCTGAGTACTGAGCACCCAGCACCCTGAGCACTGAGCACCCAGCACCCTGAGTACTGAGCACCCAGCACCCTGAGCACTGAGCACCCAGCACCCTGAGTACTGAGCACCCAGCACCCTGAGTACTTACCAGCCAGCACCCTGAGTACTGAGCACCCAGCACCCTGAGTACTGAGCACCCAGCACCCTGAGTACTTAGCACCGAGCACCCCGAGAACTGAGCACCCAGCACCCTGAGTACTGAGCACTAAGCACCCAGAGCGCTGAGCACCCAGCACCCCAAGCACGGAGCACCCAGGACCCCAAGCACTGATTACTGAGCACCCAGCACCCTGATTACTGAGCACCGAGCTCCCCGAGCACTGAGCACCCTGAGTACTGAGCACCCAGGACCCTCAGCACTGAGCACCCAGCACCCCGAGCACTGAGCACCCAGCACCCTGAGTACTGAGCACCCTGAGGACTGAGCACCGATCACCCTGAGCACTGAGCACCCAGCACCCTGAGTACTGAGCACCCAGCACCCTGAGCACTGAGCACCGAGCAACCCGAGCACTGAGCACCCAGCACCCTGAGCACTGAGCACCCAGCACCCTGAGTACTGAGCACCCAGCACCCTGAGCACTGAGCACCCAGCACCCTGAGTACAGAGCACCCAGCACCCTGAGTACTGAGCACCCAGCACCCTGAGTACTGAGCACCCAGCACCCTGAGTACTGAGCACCCACCACCCTGAGTACTGAGCACCGAGCAGCCCGAGTACTGAGCACCCAGCACCCTGAGCACTGAGCGCCCAGCACCCTGAGCACTGAGCACCCAGCACCCCAAGCACTGAACACCCAGCACCCTGAGTACTGAGTACTGAGCACCCTGAGCACTGAGCACCCAGCACCCCGAGCACTGAGCACCCAGCACCCTGAATACTGAGCACCCAGCACCCTGAGTACTGAGCACTCAGCACCCTGAGTACTGAGCACCCAGCACCCCGAGCACTGAGCACCCAGCACCCTGAGTACTGAGCACCCAGCACCCTGAGTACTGAGCACCCAGCAATCCGAGCACTGAGCACCCAGCACCCTGAGCACTGAGCACCCAGCACACTGAGTACTGAGTACCCAGCACCCCGAGCACTGAGCACCCAGCACCCTGAGTAATGATCACCCAGCACCCTGAGTACTGAGCACTGAGCACCCTGAGCACTGAGCACCCAGCACCCTGAGCACTGAGCACCCGGAGGACTGAGCACCCATCACCCTGAGTACTGAGCACCCAGCATCCTGAGTACTGAGCACCGATCACCCTGATCACTGATCACCCAGCATCCCGATCACTGAGCACCCAGCACCCTGAGTACTGAGCACCCTGAGTACTGAGCACCCAGCACCCCGAGCACTGAGCACCCAGCACCCTGAGTACTGAGCACCCTGAGTACTGAGCACCCAGCACCCTGAGTACTGAGCACCCTGAGTACTGAGTACCCAGCACCCTGAGCACTGAGCACCCAGCACCCTGAGCACTGAGCACCCAGCACCCTGAGTACTGAGCACCCAGCACCCTGAGTACTGAGCACCCAGCACTCCGAGCACTGAGCACCCAGCACCCTGAGCACTGAGCACCCAGCACCCTGAGTACTGAGCACCCAGCACCCCGAGCACTGAGCACCCAGCACCCTGAGTAATGAGCACCCAGCACCCTGAGTACTGAGCACTGAGCACCCTGAGCACTGAGCACCCAGCACCCTGAGTACTGAGCACCCAGAGGACTGAGCACCCAGCACCCTGAGTACTGAGCACCCAGCATCCTGAGTACTGAGCACCGATCACCCTGAGCACTGATCACCCAGCAACCCGAGCACTGAGCACCCAGCACCCTGAGTACTGAGCACCCTGAGTACTGAGCACCCAGCACCCCGAGCACTTAGCACCCAGCACCCTGAGTACTGAGCACCCTGAGTACTGAGCACCCAGCACCCTGAGTACTGAGCACCCTGAGTACTGAGCACACAGCACCCTGAGCACTGAGCACCCAGCACCCTAAGTACTGAGCACCCAGCACCCTGAGCACTGAGCACCCAGCACCCCAAGCACGGAGCACCCAGGACCCCGAGCACTGAGTACTGAGCACCCAGCACCCTGATTACTGAGCACCGAGCTCCCCGAGCACTGAGCACCCTGAGTACTGAGCACCCAGGACCCCGATCACAGAGCACCCAGCACTCTCAGCACTGAGCACCCAGCACCCCGAGCACTGAGCACCCAGCACCCTGAGTACTGAGCACCCTGAGGACTGAGCACCGATCACCCTGAGCACTGAGCACCCAGCACCCTGAGTACTGAGCACCCAGCACCGTGAGTACTGAGCACCCAGCACCCTGAGTACTGAGCACCCAGCACCCTGAGTACTGAGCACCCAGCACCCTGAGTACTGAGCACCCAGCACCAAGAGTACTGAGCACCGAGCATCCTGAGCACTGAGCACCCAGCACCCTGAGTACTGAGCACCGAGCACCCTGAGTACTGAGCACCCAGCACCCTGAGTACTGAGTACACAGCACCCTGAGTACTGAGCACCCTGAGTACTGAGCACCCAGCACCCCGAGCACTGAGCACCCAGCACCCTGTATACTGAGCACCCTGAGTACTGAGCAACCAGCGCCCTGAGTACTGAGCACCCTGAGTACTGAGCACCCAGCACCCTGAGCACTGAGCACCCAGCACCCTGAGTACTGAGCACCCAGCACCCTGAGCACTGAGCACCCAGCACCCTGAGTACTGAGCACCCAGCACCCTGAGTACTTAGCACCCAGCACGCTGAGCACTGAGCACCCAGCACCCTGAGTACTGAGCACCGAGCACCCTGAGTACTGAGCACCCAGCACCCTGAGTACTGAGCACCCAGCACCCTGAGTACTGAGCAACGAGAACCCCGAGTACTGAGCACCCAGCACCCTGAGCACTGAGCACCCAGCACCCTGAGTACTGAGCACCCAGCACCCTGAGTACTGAGCACCCAGCACCCTGAGTACTGAGCACCCAGCACTCCGAGCACTGAGCACCCAGCACCCTGAGCACTGAGCACCCAGCACCCTGAGTACTGAGCACCCAGCACCCCGAGCACTGAGCACCCAGCACCCTGAGTAATGAGCACCCAGCACCCTGAGTACTGAGCA
Source organism: Microtus oregoni (assembly GCF_018167655.1). Classification (NCBI taxonomy): domain Eukaryota; kingdom Metazoa; phylum Chordata; class Mammalia; order Rodentia; family Cricetidae; genus Microtus; species Microtus oregoni. The sequence continues at coordinate 1,685,329 of NW_024544706.1, forward strand.
CTGAGCACCCTGAGCACTGAGCACCCAGCACCCTGAGCACTGAGCACCCTGAGGACTGAGCACCCAGCACCCTGAGTACTGAGCACCCAGCATCCTGAGTACTGAACACCGATCACCCTGAGCACTGATCACCCAGCAACCCGAGCACTGAGCACCCAGCACCCTGAGTACTGAGCACCCTGAGTACTGAGCACCCAGCACCCCGAGCACTTAGCACCCAGCACCCTGAGTACTGAGCAACCTGAGTACTGAGCACCCAGCAACCTGAGTACTGAGCACCCTGAGTACTGAGCACACAGCACCCTGAGCACTGAGCACCCAGCACCCTGAGTACTGAGCACCCAGCACCCTGAGCACTGAGCACCCAGCACCCCAAGCACGGAGCACCCAGGACCCTGAGCACTGAGTACTGAGCACCCAGCACCCTGATTACTGAGCACCGAGCTCCCCGAGCACTGAGCACCCTGAGTACTGAGCACCCAGGACCCCGATCACAGAGCACCCAGCACCCTCAGCACTGAGCACCCAGCACCCCGAGCACTGAGCACCCAGCACCCTGAGTACTGAGCACCCTGAGGACTGAGCACCGATCACCCTGAGCACTGAGCACCCAGCACCCTGAGTACTGAGCACCCAGCACCCTGAGTACTGAGCACCCAGCACCCTGAGTACTGAGCACCCAGCACCCTGAGCACTGAGCACCCAGCACCCTGAGTACTGAGCACCCAGCACCCTGAGTACTGAGCACCCAGCACCCTGAGTACTGAGCACCCAGCACCCTGAGTACTGAGCACCCAGCACCCTGAGTACTGAGCACCCAGCACCCTGAGTACTGAGCACCGAGCACCCCGAGTACTGAGCACCCAGCACCCCGAGCACTGAGCGCCCAGCACCCTGACCACTGAGCACCCAGCACCCCAAGCACTGAGCACCCAGCACCCTGAGTACTGAGTACTGAGCACCCTGAGTACTGAGCACCCAGCACCCTGAGCACTGAGCACCCAGCACCCTGAGTACTGAGCACCCAGCACCAAGAGTACTGAGCACCGAGCACCGCGAGCACTGAGCACCCAGGACCCTGAGTACTGAGCACGCAGCACCCTGAGCACTGAGCACAAAGCACGCTGAGTCCTGAGCACCCTGAGTACTGAGCACCAAGGACCCTGAGCACTGAGCACCCAGCACGCTGAGTACTGAGCGCTGAGCACCCTGAGTACTGAGCACCGAGCACCCTGAGTACTGAGCACCCAGCACCCTGAGCACTGAGCAGCCAGCACCCTGAGCACTGAGCACCCAGCACCCTTAGCACTGAGCACCCAGCAACCTGAGTACTGAGCACCCAGCACCCTGAGTACTGAGCACTCAGCACCCTGAGTACTGAGCACCAAGCACCCCGAGCACTGAGCACCCAGCACCCTGAGCACTGAGCACCCTGAGGACTGAGCACCCAGCACCCTGAGTACTGAGCACCCAGCATCCTGAGTACTGAGCACTGATCACCCTGAGCACTGAGCACCCAGCAACCCGAGCACTGAGCACCCAGCACCCTGAGGACTGAGCACCCTGAGTACTGAGCACCCAGCACCCCGAGCACTGAGCACCCAGCACCCTGAGTACTGAGCACCCAGCACCCTGAGTACTGAGCACCCAGCACCCTGAGCACTGAGCACCCAGCACCCTGAGTACAGAGCACCCAGCACCCTGAGTACTGAGCACCCAGCACCCTGAGTACTGAGCACCCAGCACCCCGAGCACTGAGCACCCTGAATACTGAGCACCCAGCACCCTGAGTACTGAGCACCAAGGACCCTGAGCACTGAGCACCCAGCACGCTGAGTACTGAGCGCTGAGCACCCTGAGTACTGAGCACCGAGCACCCTGACTACTGAGCACCCAGCACCCAGAGCACTGAGCAGCCAGCACCCTGAGCACTGAGCACCCAGCACCCCGAGCACTGAGCACCCAGCACCCTGAGTACTGAGCACCCAGCACCCTGAGTACTGAGCACCCAGCACCCTGAGTACTGAGCACCGAGCACCCCGAGCACTGGGCCCCCAGCACCCTGAGCACTGAGCAACCTGAGGACTGAGCACCCAGCACCCTGAGTACTGAGCACCCAGCATCCTGAGTACTGATCACCGATCACCCTGAGCACTGAGCACCCAGCAACCCGAGCACTGAGCACCCAGCACCCTGAGTACTGAGCACCCTGAGTACTGAGCACCCAGCACCCTGAGTACTGAGCACCCTGAGTACTGAGCACCCAGCACCCTGAGCACTGAGCACCCAGCACCCTGAGTACTGAGCACCCAGCACCCTGAGCACTGAGCACCCAGCACCCTGAGTACTGAGCACCCAGCACCCTGAGTACTTAGCACCCAGCACCCTGAGCACTGAGCACCCAGCACCCTGAGTACGGAGCACCGAGCACCCTGAGTACTGAGCACCCAGCACCCTGAGTACTGAGCACCCAGCACCCTGAGTACTGAGCACCGAGCACCCCGAGTACTGAGCACCCAGCACCCTGAGCACCCAGCACCCTGAGTCCTGAGCACCCAGCACCCTGAGTACTGAGCACCCAGCACCCTGAGTACTGAGCACCCAGCACTCCGAACACTGAGCACCCAGCACCCTGAGCACTGAGCACCCAGCACCCTGAGTACTGAGCACCCAGCACCCCGAGCACAGAGCACCCAGCACCCTGAGTAATGAGCACCCAGCACCCTGAGTACTGAGCACTGAGCACCCTGAGCACTGAGCACCCAGCACCCTGAGCACTGAGCACCCTGAGGACTGAGCACCCAGCACCCTGAGTACTGAGCACCCAGCATCCTGAGTACTGAGCACCGATCACCCTGAGCACTGATCACCCAGCAACCCGAGCACTGAGCACCCAGCACCCTGAGTACTGAGCACCCTGAGTACTGAGCACCCAGCACCCCGAGCACTGAGCACCCAGCACCCTGAGTACTGAGCACCCTGAGTACTGAGCACCCAGCACCCTGAGTACTGAGCACCCTGAGTACTGAGCACCCAGCACCCTGAGCACTGAGCACCCAGCACCCTGAGTACTGAGCACCCAGCACCCTGAGCACTGAGCACCCAGCACCCTGAGTACTGAGCACCCAGCACACTGAGTACTTACCAGCCAGCACCCTGAGTACTGAGCACCCAGCACCCTGAGTACTGAGCACCCAGCACCCTGAGTACTTAGCACCGAGCACCCCGAGAACTGAGCACCCAGCACCCTGAGTACTGAGCACTAAGCACCCAGAGCGCTGAGCACCCAGCACCCCAAGCACGGAGCACCCAGGACCCCAAGCACTGATTACTGAGCACCCAGCACCCTGATTACTGAGCACCGAGCTCCCCGAGCACTGAGCACCCTGAGTACTGAGCACCCAGGACCCTCAGCACTGAGCACCCAGCACCCCGAGCACTGAGCACCCAGCACCCTCAGCACTGAGCACCCAGCACCCCGAGCACTGAGCACCCAGCACCCTGAATACTGAGCACCCTGAGGACTGAGCACCGATCACCCTGAGCACTGAGCACCCAGCACCCTGAGTACTGAGCACCCAGCACCCTGAGTACTGAGCACCGAGCAACCCGAGCACTGAGCACCCAGCACCCTGAGCACTGAGCACCCAGCACACTGAGTACTGTGCACCCAGCACACTGAGTACTGAGCACCCAGCACCCTGAGTACTGAGCACCCAGCACCCTGAGTACTGAGCACCCAGCAGCCTGAGTACTGAGCACCGAGCACCCCGAGTACTGAGCACCCAGCACCCTGAGCACTGAGCACCCAGCACCCTGAGCACTGAGCACCCAGCACCCCGAGCACTGAGCACCCAGCACCCTGAGTACTGAGTACTGAGCACCCTGAGTACTGAGCACCCAGCACCCTGAGCACTGAGCACCCAGCACCCTGAGTACTGAGCACCGAGCACCCTGAGCACTGAGCACCCAGCACCCTGAGTACTGAGCACCCAGCACCAAGAGTACTGAGCACCGAGCATCCTGAGCACTGAGCACCCAGCACCCTGAGTACTGAGCACCGAGCACCCTGAGTACTGAGCACCCAGCACCCTGAGTACTGAGCACCCAGCACCCTGAGTACTGAGCACCCTGAGTACTGAGCACCCAGCACCCCGAGCACTGAGCACCCAGCACCCTGAGTACTGAGCACCCTGAGTACTGAGCACCCAGCACCCTGAGTACTGAGCACCCTGAGCACTGAGCACCCAGCACCCTGAGTACTGAGCACCGAGCACCCTGAGTACTGAGCACCCAGCACCCTGAGTACTGAGCACCGAGCACCCCGAGCACTGAGCACCCAGCACCCTGAGCACTGAGCACCCAGCACCCCGAGCACTGAGCACACAGCACCCTGAGTATTGAGCACACAGCACCCTGAGCACTGAGCACCCAGCACCCTGAGTACTGAGCACTGAGCACCCTGAGCACTGAGCACCCAGCACCCTGAGCACTGAGCACCCTGAGGAATGAGCACCCAGCACCCTGAGTACTGAGCACCCAGCATCCTGAGCACTGAGCACCGAGCACCCTGAGTACTGAGCACCGAGCACCCCGAGCACTGAGCACCCAGCACCCTGAGTACTGAGCACCCAGCACCAAAAGTACTGAGCACCGAGCACCCCGAGCACTGAGCACCCAGCACCCTGAGTACTGAGCACCCAGCACCAAGAGTACTGAGCAGTGAGCACCCCGAGCACTGAGCACCCAGCACCCTGAGTAATGAGCACCCCGCAACCCGAGTACTGAGCACCCAGCACCGTGAGTACTGAGCACCCAGCACCCTGAGTACTGAGCACCCAGCACCCTGAGCACTGAGCACAAATCACGCTGAGTACTGAGCACCCTGAGTACTGTGCACCGAGGACCCTGAGCACTGAGCACCCAGCACCCCGAGCACTGAGCACCCAGCACCCCGAGAATGAGCACCCAGCACCCCGAGAATGAGCACCCAGCACCCTGAGTACTGAGCACCCAGCATCCTGAGTACTGAGCACCCAGCACCCCGAGTACTGAGCACTCAGCACCCCGAGCACTGAGCACCCAGCACCCCGAGAATGAGCACCCAGCACCCTGAGTACTGAGCACCCAGCATCCTGAGTACTGAGCACCCAGCACCCCGAGCACTGAGCACCCTGAGTACTGAGCACCAAGGACCCTGAGCACTGAGCACCCAGCACGCTGAGTACTGAGCGCTGAGCACCCTGAGTACTGAGCACCGAGCACCCTGAGTACTGAGCACCCAGCACCCAGAGCACTGAGCAGCCAGCACCCTGAGCACTGAGCACCCAGCACCCCGAGCACTGAGCACCCAGCACCCTGAGTACTGAGCACCCAGCACCCTGAGTACTGAGCACTCAGCACCCTGAGTACTGAGCACCGAGCACCCCGAGCACTGGGCACCCAGCACCCTGAGCACTGAGCACCCTGAGGACTGAGCTCCCAGCACAGTGAGTACTGAGCACCCAGCATCCTGAGTACTGATCACCGATCACCCTGAGCACTGAGCACCCAGCAACCCGAGCACTGAGCACCCAGCACCCTGAGTACTGAGCACCCTGAGTACTGAGCACCCAGCACCCTGAGTACTGAGCACCCTGAGTACTGAGCACCCAGCACCCTGAGCACTGAGCACCCAGCACCCTGAGTACTGAGCACCCAGCACCCTGAGCACTGAGCACCCAGCACCCTGAGTACTGAGCAAACAGCACCCTGAGTACTTAGCACCCAGCACCCTGAGCACTGAGCACCCAGCACCCTGAGTACGGAGCACCGAGCACCCTGAGTACTGAGCACCCAGCACCCTGAGTACTGAGCACCCAGCACCCTGAGTACTGAGCACCGAGCACCCCGAGTACTGAGCACCCAGCACCCTGAGCACCCAGCACCCTGAGTACTGAGCACCCAGCACCCTGAGTACTGAGCACCCAGCACCCTGAGTACTGAGCACCCAGCACTCCGAGCACTGAGCACCCAGCACCCTGAGCACTGAGCACCCAGCACCCTGAGTACTGAGCACCCAGCACCCCGAGCACTGAGCACCCAGCACCCTGAGTAATGAGCACCCAGCACCCTGAGTACTGAGCACTGAGCACCCTGAGCACTGAGCACCCAGCACCCTGAGCACTGAGCACCCTGAGGACTGAGCACCCAGCACCCTGAGTACTGAGCACCCAGCACCCTGAGTACTGAGCACCGAGCACCCCGAGTACTGAGCACCCAGCACCCTGAGCACCCAGCACCCTGAGTACTGAGCACCCAGCACCCTGAGTACTGAGCACCGATCACCCTGAGCATTGATCACCCAGCAACCCGAGCACTGAGCACCCAGCACCCTGAGTACTGAGCACCCTGAGTACTGAGCACCCAGCACCCCGAGCACTGAGCACCCAGCACCCTGAGTACTGAGCACCCTGAGTACTGAGCACCCACCACCCTGAGTACTGAGCACCCTGAGTACTGAGCACCCAGCACCCTGAGCACTGAGCACCCAGCACCCTGAGTACTGAGCACCCAGCACCCTGGGCACTGAGCACCCAGCACCCTGAGTACTGAGCACCCAGCACCCTGAGTACTTACCAGCCAGCACCCTGAGTACTGAGCACCCAGCACCCTGAGTACTGAGCACCCAGCACCCTGAGTACTTAGCACCGAGCACCCCGAGAACTGAGCACCCAGCACCCTGAGTACTGAGCACTAAGCACCCAGAGCGCTGAGCACCCAGCACCCCAAGCACGGAGCACCCAGGACCCCAAGCACTGATTACTGAGCACCCAGCACCCTGATTACTGAGCACCGAGCTCCCCGAGCACTGAGCACCCTGAGTACTGAGCACCCAGGACCCTCAGCACTGAGCACCCAGCACCCCGAGCACTGAGCACCCAGCACCCTGAGTACTGAGCACCCTGAGGACTGAGCACCGATCACCCTGAGCACTGAGCCCCCAGCACCCTGAGTACTGAGCACCCAGCACCCTGAGCACTGAGCACCGAGCAACCCAAGCACTGAGCACCCAGCACCCTGAGCACTGAGCACCCAGCACCCTGAGTACTGAGCACCCAGCACCCTGAGTACTGAGCACCCAGCACCCTGAGCACTGAGCACCCAGCACCCTGAGTACAGAGCACCCAGCACCCTGAGTACTGAGCACCCAGCACCCTGAGTACTGAGCACCCAGCACCCCGAGCACTGAGCACCCTGAATACTGAGCACCCAGCACCCTGAGTACTGAGCACCAAGGACCCTGAGCACTGAGCACCCAGCACGCTGAGTACTGAGCGCTGAGCACCCTGAGTACTGAGCACCGAGCACCCTGAGTACTGAGCACCCAGCACCCAGAGCACTGAGCAGCCAGCACCCTGAGCACTGAGCACCCAGCACCCCGAGCACTGAGCACCCAGCACCCTGAGTACTGAGCACCCAGCACCCTGAGTACTGAGCACCCAGCACCCTGAGTACTGAGCACCGAGCACCCCGAGCACTGGGCCCCCAGCACCCTGAGCACTGAGCACCCTGAGGACTGAGCACCCAGCACCCTGAGTACTGAGCACCCAGCACCCTGAGTACTGAGCACCCAGCACTCCGACCACTGAGCACCCAGCACCCTGAGCACTGAGCACCCAGCACCCCGAGTACTGAGCACCCAGCACCCTGAGCACCCAGCACCCTGAGTACTGAGCACCCAGCACCCTGAGTACTGAGCACCCAGCACCCTGAGTACTGAGCACCCAGCACTCCGACCACTGAGCACCCAGCACCCTGAGCACTGAGCACCCAGCACCCTGAGTACTGAGCACCCAGCACCCCGAGCACAGAGCACCCAGCACCCTGAGTAATGAGCACCCAGCACCCTGAGTACTGAGCACTGAGCACCCTGAGCACTGAGCACCCAGCACCCTGAGCACTGAGCACCCTGAGGACTGAGCACCCAGCACCCTGAGTACTGAGCACCCAGCATCCTGAGTACTGAGCACCGATCACCCTGAGCACTGATCACCCAGCAACCCGAGCACTGAGCACCCAGCACCCTGAGTACTGAGCACCCTGAGTACTGAGCACCCAGCACCCCGAGCACTGAGCAGCCAGCACCCTGAGTACTGAGCACCCTGAGTACTGAGCACCCAGCACCCTGAGTACTGAGCACCCTGAGTACTGAGCACCCAGCACCCTGAGCACTGAGCACCCAGCACCCTGAGTACTGAGCACCCAGCACCCTGAGCACTGAGCACACAGCACCCTGAGTACTGAGCACCCAGCACCCTGAGTACTTACCAGCCAGCACCCTGAGTACTGAGCACCCAGCACCCTGAGTACTGAGCACCCAGCACCCTGAGTACTTAGCACCGAGCACCCCGAGAACTGAGCACCCAGCACCCTGAGTACTGAGCACTAAGCACCCAGAGCGCTGAGCACCCAGCACCCCAAGCACGGAGCACCCAGGACCCCAAGCACTGATTACTGAGCACCCAGCACCCTGATTACTGAGCACCGAGCTCCCCGAGCACTGAGCACCCTGAGTACTGAGCACCCAGGACCCTCAGCACTGAGCACCCAGCACCCCGAGCACTGAGCACCCAGCACCCTGAGTACTGAGCACCCTGAGGACTGAGCACCGATCACCCTGAGCACTGAGCACCCAGCACCCTGAGTACTGAGCACCCAGCACCCTGAGCACTGAGCACCGAGCAACCCGAGCACTGAGCACCCAGCACCCTGAGCACTGAGCACCCAGCACCCTGAGTACTGAGCACCCAGCACCCTGAGCACTGAGCACCCAGCACCCTGAGTACAGAGCACCCAGCACCCTGAGTACTGAGCACCCAGCACCCTGAGTACTGAGCACCCAGCACCCTGAGTACTGAGCACCCACCACCCTGAGTACTGAGCACCGAGCAGCCCGAGTACTGAGCACCCAGCACCCTGAGCACTGAGCGCCCAGCACCCTGAGCACTGAGCACCCAGCACCCCAAGCACTGAACACCCAGCACCCTGAGTACTGAGTACTGAGCACCCTGAGCACTGAGCACCCAGCACCCCGAGCACTGAGCACCCAGCACCCTGAATACTGAGCACCCAGCACCCTGAGTACTGAGCACTCAGCACCCTGAGTACTGAGCACCCAGCACCCCGAGCACTGAGCACCCAGCACCCTGAGTACTGAGCACCCAGCACCCTGAGTACTGAGCACCCAGCAATCTGAGCACTGAGCACCCAGCACCCTGAGCACTGAGCACCCAGCACACTGAGTACTGAGCACCCAGCACCCCGAGCACTGAGCACCCAGCACCCTGAGTAATGATCACCCAGCACCCTGAGTACTGAGCACTGAGCACCCTGAGCACTGAGCACTCAGCACCCTGAGCACTGAGCACCCGGAGGACTGAGCACCCATCACCCTGAGTACTGAGCACCCAGCATCCTGAGTACTGAGCACCGATCACCCTGATCACTGATCACCCAGCATCCCGATCACTGAGCACCCAGCACCCTGAGTACTGAGCACCCTGAGTACTGAGCACCCAGCACCCCGAGCACTGAGCACCCAGCACCCTGAGTACTGAGCACCCTGAGTACTGAGCACCCAGCACCCTGAGTACTGAGCACCCTGAGTACTGAGTACCCAGCACCCTGAGCACTGAGCACCCAGCACCCTGAGCACTGAGCACCCAGCACCCTGAGTACTGAGCACCCAGCACCCTGAGTACTGAGCACCCAGCACTCCGAGCACTGAGCACCCAGCACCCTGAGCACTGAGCACCCAGCACCCTGAGTACTGAGCACCCAGCACCCCGAGCACTGAGCACCCAGCACCCTGAGTAATGAGCACCCAGCACCCTGAGTACTGAGCACTGAGCACCCTGAGCACTGAGCACCCAGCACCCTGAGTACTGAGCACCCAGAGGACTGAGCACCCAGCACCCTGAGTACTGAGCACCCAGCATCCTGAGTACTGAGCACCGATCACCCTGAGCACTGATCACCCAGCAACCCGAGCACTGAGCACCCAGCACCCTGAGTACTGAGCACCCTGAGTACTGAGCACCCAGCACCCCGAGCACTTAGCACCCAGCACCCTGAGTACTGAGCACCCTGAGTACTGAGCACCCAGCACCCTGAGTACTGAGCACCCTGAGTACTGAGCACACAGCACCCTGAGCACTGAGCACCCAGCACCCTAAGTACTGAGCACCCAGCACCCTGAGCACTGAGCACCCAGCACCCCAAACACGGAGCACCCAGGACCCCGAGCACTGAGTACTGAGCACCCAGCACCCTGATTACTGAGCACCGAGCTCCCCGAGCACTGAGCACCCTGAGTACTGAGCACCCAGGACCCCGATCACAGAGCACCCAGCACTCTCAGCACTGAGCACCCAGCACCCCGAGCACTGAGCACCCAGCACCCTGAGTACTGAGCACCCTGAGGACTGAGCACCGATCACCCTGAGCACTGAGCACCCAGCACCCTGAGTACTGAGCACCCAGCACCGTGAGTACTGAGCACCCAGCACCCTGAGTACTGAGCACCCAGCACCCTGAGTACTGAGCACCCAGCACCCTGAGTACTGAGCACCCAGCACCAAGAGTACTGAGCACCGAGCATCCTGAGCACTGAGCACCCAGCACCCTGAGTACTGAGCACCGAGCACCCTGAGTACTGAGCACCCAGCACCCTGAGTACTGAGTACACAGCACCCTGAGTACTGAGCACCCTGAGTACTGAGCACCCAGCACCCCGAGCACTGAGCACCCAGCACCCTGTATACTGAGCACCCTGAGTACTGAGCAACCAGCGCCCTGAGTACTGAGCACCCTGAGTACTGAGCACCCAGCACCCTGAGCACTGAGCACCCAGCACCCTGAGTACTGAGCACCCAGCACCCTGAGCACTGAGCACCCAGCACCCTGAGTACTGAGCACCCAGCACCCTGAGTACTTAGCACCCAGCACGCTGAGCACTGAGCACCCAGCACCCTGAGTACTGAGCACCGAGCACCCTGAGTACTGAGCACCCAGCACCCTGAGTACTGAGCACCCAGCACCCTGAGTACTGAGCAACGAGAACCCCGAGTACTGAGCACCCAGCACCCTGAGCACTGAGCACCCAGCACCCTGAGTACTGAGCACCCAGCACCCTGAGTACTGAGCACCCAGCACCCTGAGTACTGAGCACCCAGCACTCCGAGCACTGAGCACCCAGCACCCTGAGCACTGAGCACCCAGCACCCTGAGTACTGAGCACCCAGCACCCCGAGCACTGAGCACCCAGCACCCTGAGTAATGAGCACCCAGCACCCTGAGTACTGAGCACTGAGCACCCTGAGCACTGAGCACCCAGCACCCTGAGCACTGAGCACCCTGAGGACTGAGCACCCAGCACCCTGAGTACTGAGCACCCAGCATCCTGAGTACTGAACACCGATCACCCTGAGCACTGATCACCCAGCAACCCGAGCACTGAGCACCCAGCACCCTGAGTACTGAGCACCCTGAGTACTGAGCACCCAGCACCCCGAGCACTTAGCACCCAGCACCCTGAGTACTGAGCAACCTGAGTACTGAGCACCCAGCACCCTGAGTACTGAGCACCCTGAGTACTGAGCACACAGCACCCTGAGCACTGAGCACCCAGCACCCTGAGTACTGAGCACCCAGCACCCTGAGCACTGAGCACCCAGCACCCCAAGCACGGAGCACCCAGGACCCTGAGCACTGAGTACTGAGCACCCAGCACCCTGATTACTGAGCACCGAGCTCCCCGAGCACTGAGCACCCTGAGTACTGAGCACCCAGGACCCCGATCACAGAGCACCCAGCACCCTCAGCACTGAGCACCCAGCACCCCGAGCACTGAGCACCCAGCACCCTGAGTACTGAGCACCCTGAGGACTGAGCACCGATCACCCTGAGCACTGAGCACCCAGCACCCTGAGTACTGAGCACCCAGCACCCTGAGTACTGAGCACCCAGCACCCTGAGTACTGAGCACCCAGCAACCTGAGCACTGAGCACCCAGCACCCTGAGTACTGAGCACCCAGCACCCTGAGTACTGAGCACCCAGCACCCTGAGTACTGAGCACCCAGCACCCTGAGTACTGAGCACCCAGCACCCTGAGTACTGAGCACCCAGCACCCTGAGTACTGAGCACCGAGCACCCCGAGTACTGAGCACCCAGCACCCCGAGCACTGAGCGCCCAGCACCCTGACCACTGAGCACCCAGCACCCCAAGCACTGAGCACCCAGCACCCTGAGTACTGAGTACTGAGCACCCTGAGTACTGAGCACCCAGCACCCTGAGCACTGAGCACCCAGCACCCTGAGTACTGAGCACCCAGCACCAAGAGTACTGAGCACCGAGCACCGCGAGCACTGAGCACCCAGGACCCTGAGTACTGAGCACGCAGCACCCTGAGCACTGAGCACAAAGCACGCTGAGTCCTGAGCACCCTGAGTACTGAGCACCAAGGACCCTGAGCACTGAGCACCCAGCACGCTGAGTACTGAGCGCTGAGAACCCTGAGTACTGAGCACCGAGCACCCTGAGTACTGAGCACCCAGCACCCTGAGCACTGAGCAGCCAGCACCCTGAGCACTGAGCACCCAGCACCCTTAGCACTGAGCACCCAGCAACCTGAGTACTGAGCACCCAGCACCCTGAGTACTGAGCACTCAGCACCCTGAGTACTGAGCACCAAGCACCCCGAGCACTGAGCACCCAGCACCCTGAGCACTGAGCACCCTGAGGACTGAGCACCCAGCACCCTGAGTACTGAGCACCCAGCATCCTGAGTACTGAGCACTGATCACCCTGAGCACTGAGCACCCAGCAACCCGAGCACTGAGCACCCAGCACCCTGAGGACTGAGCACCCTGAGTACTGAGCACCCAGCACCCCGAGCACTGAGCACCCAGCACCCTGAGTACTGAGCACCCTGAGTACTGAGCACCCAGCACCCTGAGTACTGAGCAACCTGAGTACTGAGCACCCAGCACCCTGAGTACTGAGCACCCAGCACCCTGAGTACTTAGCACCCAGCACCCTGAGCACTGAGCACCCAGCACCCTGAGTACGGAGCACCGAGCTCCCTGAGTACTGAGCACCCAGCACCCTGAGTACTGAGCACCCAGCACCCTGAGTACTGAGCACCGAGCACCCCGAGTACTGAGCACCTAGCACCCTGAGCACCCAGCACCCTGAGTACTGAGCACCCAGCACACTGAGTACTGAGCACCCAGCACCCTGAGTACTGAGCCCCCAGCACTCCGAGCACTGAGCACCAAGCACCCTGAGCACTGAGCACCCAGCACCCTGAGTACTGAGCACCCAGCACCCCGAGCACTGAGCACCCAGCACCCTGAGTAATGAGCACCCAGCACCCTGAGTACTGAGCACTGAGCACCCTGAGCACTGAGCACCTAGCACCCTGAGCACTGAGCACCCTGAGGACTGAGCACCCAGCACCCTGAGTACTGAGCACCCAGCATCCTGAGTACTGAGCACCGATCACCCTGAGCACTGATCACCCAGCAACCCGAGCACTGAGCACCCAGCACCCTGAGTACTGAGCACCCTGAGTACTGAGCACCCAGCAACCCGAGCACTGAGCACCCAGCACCCTGAGTACTGAGCACCCTGAGTACTGAGCACCCAGCACCCTGAGTACTGAGCACCCTGAGTACTGAGCACCCAGCACCCTGAGCACTGAGCACCCAGCACCCTGAGTACTGAGCACCCAGCACCCTGAGCAGTGAGCACCCAGCACCCTGAGTACTGAGCACCCAGCACCCTGAGTACTTAGCAGCCAGCACCCTGAGTACTGAGCACCCAGCACCCTGAGTACTGAGCACCCAGCACCCTGAGTACTTAGCACCGAGCACCCCGAGAACTGAGCACCCAGCACCCTGAGTACTGAGCACAAAGCACCCAGAGCGCTGAGCACCCAGCACCCCAAGCACGGAGCACCCAGGACCCCGAGCACTGATTACTGAGCACCCAGCACCCTGATTACTGAGCACCGAGCTCCCTGAGCACTGAGCACCCTGAGTACTGAGCACCCAGGACCCTCAGCACTGAGCACCCAGCACCCCGAGCACTGAGCACCCAGCACCCTGAGTACTGAGCACCCTGAGGACTGAGCACCGATCACCCTGAGCACTGAGCACCCAGCACCCTGAGTACTGAGCACCCAGCTCCCTGAGCACTGAGCACCGAGCAACCCGAGCACTGAGCACCCAGCACCCTGAGCACTGAGCACCCAGCACCCTGAGTACTGAGCACCCAGCACCCTGAGTACTGAGCACCCAGCACCCTGAGCACTGAGCACCCAGCACCCTGAGTACTGAGCACCCAGCACCCTGAGTACTGAGCACCCAGCACCCTGTGTACTGAGCACCCAGCACCCTGAGTACTGAGCACCCAGCACCCTGAGTACTGAGCACCGAGCAGCCCGAGTACTGAGCACCCAGCACCCCGAGCATTGAGCGCCCAGCACCCTGAGCACTGAGCACCCAGCACCCCAAGCACTGAACACCCAGCACCCTGAGTACTGTGTACTGAGCACCCTGAGCACTGAGCACCCAGCACCCCGAGCACTGAGCACCCAGCACCCTGAGTACTGAGCACCCAGCACCCTGAGTACTGAGCACTCAGCACCCTGAGTACTGAGCACCCAGCATCCTGAGTACTGAGCACCCAGCACCCTGAGTACTGAGCACCCAGCACCCTGAGTACTGAGCACCCAGCATCCTGAGTACTGAGGACCCAGCACCCTGAGTACTGAGCACCGAGCAGCCCGAGTACTGAGCACCCAGCACCCCGAGCACTGAGCGCTGAGCACCCCGAGCACTGAGCACCCAGCACCCTGAGTACTGAGCACCCAGCACCCTGAGTACTGAGCACTCAGCACCCTGAGTACTGAGCACCGAGCACCCCGAGCACTGAGCACCCAGCACCCTCAGCACTGAGCACCCTGAGGACTGAGCACCCAGCACCCTGAGTACTGAGCACCCAGCATCCTGAGTACTGAGCACCGATCACCCTGAGCACTGAGCACCCAGCAACCCGAGCACTGAGCACCCAGCACCCTGAGTACTGAGCACCCTGAGTACTGAGCACCCAGCACCCCGAGCACTGAGCACCCAGCACCCTGAGTACTGAGCACCCTGAGTACTGAGCACCCAGCACCCTGAGTACTGAGCACCCTGAGTACTGAGCACCCAGCACCCTGAGCACTGAGCACCCAGCACCCTGAGTACTGAGCACCCAGCACCCTGAGCACTGAGCACCCAGCACCCTGAGTACTGAGCACCCAGCACCCTGAGTACTTAGCACCCAGCACCCTGAGCACTGAGCACCCAGCACCCTGAGTACTGAGCACCGAGCACCCTGAGTACTGAGCACCCAGCATCCTGAGTACTGAGCACCCAGCACCCTGAGTACTGAGCACCGAGCACCCCGAGTACTGAGCACCCAGCACCCTGAGCACTGAGCACCCAGCACCCCAAGCACGGAGCACCCAGGAACCCGAGCACTGAGTACTGAGCACCCAGCACCCTGATTACTGAGCACCGAGCTCCCAGAGCACTGAGCACCCTGAGTACTGAGCACCCAGCACCCCGAACACGGAGCACCCAGCACCCTCAGCACTGAGCACAAAGCACCCCGAGCACCGAGCACCCAGCGCTCTGAGTACTGAGCACCCAGCACCGTGAGTACTGAGCACCCAGCACCCTGAGTACTGAGCACCCAGCACCCTGAGCACTGAGCACAAAGCACGCTGAGTACTAAGCACTGAGCACCCTGAGTACTGAGCACTAAGGACCCTGAGCGCTGATCACCCAGAACGCTGAGTACTGAGCGCTGAGCACCCTGAGTACTGAGCACCGAGCACCCTGAGTACTGAGCACCCAGCACCCTGAGCACTGAGCACCCAGCACCCCGAGCACTGAGCACCCAGCACCCTGAGTACTGAGCACCCAGCACCCTGAGTACTGAGCACTCAGCACCCTGAGTACTGAGCACCGAGCACCCCGAGCACTGAGCACCCAGCACCCTGAGCACTGAGCACCCTGAGGACTGAGCACCCAGCACCCTGAGTACTGAGCACCCAGCATCCTGAGTACTGAGCACCGATCACCCTGAGCACAGAGCACCCAGCAACCCGAGCACTGAGCACCCAGCACCCTGAGTACTGAGCACCCTGAGTACTGAGCACCCTGAGTACTGAGCACCCAGCACCCCGAGCACTGAGCACCCAGCACCCTGAGTACTGAGCACCCTGAGTACTGAGCACCCAGCACCCTGAGTACTGAGCACCCTGAGTACTGAGCACCCAGCACCCTGAGCACTGAGCACCCAGCACCCTGAGTACTGAGCACCCAGCACCCTGAGCACTGAGCACCCAGCACCCTGAGTACTGAGCACCCAGCACCCTGAGTACTTAGCACCCAGCACACTGAGCACTGAGCACCCAGCACCCTGAGTACTGAGCACCGAGCACCCTGAGTACTGAGCACCCAGCACCCTGAGTACTGAGCACCCAGCACCCTGAGTACTGAGCACCGAGCACCCTGAGCACTGAGCACAAAGCACGCTGAGTACTGAGCACTGAGCACCCTGAGTACTGAGCACCAAGGACCCTGAGCACTGAGAACCCAGCACGCTGAGTACTGAGCGCTGAGCACCCTGAGTACTGAGCACCGAGCACCCTGAGTACTGAGCACCCAGCACCCTGAGCACTGAGCAGCCAGCACCCTGAGCACTGAGCACCCAGCACCCCGAGCACTGAGCACCCAGCACCGTGAGTACTGAGCACCCAGCACCCTGAGTACTGAGCACTCAGCACCCTGAGTACTGAGCACCGAGCACCCCGAGGACTGAGCACCCAGCACCCTGAGCACTGAGCACCCTGAGGACTGAGCACCCAGCACCCTGAGTACTGAGCACCCAGCATCCTGAGTACTGAGCACCGATCACCCTGAGCACTGAGCACCCAGCAACCCAAGCACTGAGCACCCAGCACCCTGAGTACTGAGCACCCTGAGTACTGAGCACCCAGCACCCCGAGCACTGAGCACCCAGCACCCTGAGTACTGAGCACCCAGCACCCTGAGTACTGAGCACCCAGCACCCTGAGCAGTGAGCACCCAGCACCCTCAGCACTGAGCACCCAGCACCCCGAGCACTGAGCACCCAGCACCCTGAGTACTGAGCACCCAGCACCCTGAGCAGTGAGCACCCAGCACCCTGAGTACTGAGCTCCCAGCACCCTGAGTACTTAGCACCCAGCACCCTGAGCACTGAGCACCCAGCACCCTGAGTACTGAGCACCGAGCACCCTGAGTACTGAGCACCCAGCACCCTGAGTACTGAGCACCCAGCACCCTGAGTACTGAGCACCGAGCACCCCGAGTACTGAGCACCCAGCACCCTGAGCACTGAGCACCCAGCACCCTGAGTACTGAGCACCCAGCACCCTGAGTACTGAGCACCCAGCACCCCGAGCACTGAGCGCCCAGCACCCTGAGCACTGAGCACCCAGCACCCCAAGCACTGAACACCCAGCACCCTGAGTACTGAGTACTGAGCACCCTGAGTACTGAGCACCCAGGACCCTCAGCACTGAGCACCCAGCACCCTGAGTACTGAGCACAAAGCACCCAGAGCGCTGAGCACTCAGCACCCCAAGCACGGAGCACCCAGGACCCCGAGCACTGATTACTGAGCACCCAGCACCCTGATTACTGAGCACCGAGCTCCCCGAGCACTGAGCACCCTGAGTACTGAGCACCCAGGACCCTCAGCACTGAGCACCCAGCACCCCGAGCACTGAGCACCCAGCACCCTGAGGACTGAGCACCCTGAGGACTGAGCACCGATCACCCTGAGCACTGAGCACCCAGCACCCTGAGTACTGAGCACCCAGCACCCTGAGCACTGAGCACCGAGCAACCCGAGCACTGAGCACCCAGCACCCTGAGCACTGAGCACCCAGGACCCTCAGCACTGAGCACCCAGCACCCCAAGCACTGAACACCCAGCACCCTGAGTCCTGAGTACTGAGCACCCTGAGCACTGAGCACCCAGCACCCCGAGCACTGATCACCCAGCACCCTGAGTACTGAGCACCCAGCACCCTGAGTACTGAGCACTCAGCACCCTGAGTACTGAGCACCCAGCATCCTGAGTACTGAGCACCCAGCACCCTGAGTACTGAGCACCCAGCACCCTGAGTACTGAGCACCCAGCATCCTGAGTACTGAGGACCCAGCACCCTGAGTACTGAGCACCGAGCAGCCCGAGTACTGAGCACCCAGCACCCCGAGCACTGAGCGCTGAGCACCCTGAGTACTGAGCACCAAGCACCATGAGTACTGAGCACCCAGAACCCTGAGCACTGAGCAGCCAGCACCCTGAGCACTGAGCACGCAGCACCCTGAGCACTGAGCACCCAGCACCCTGAGTACTGAGCACCCAGCACCCTGAGTACTGAGCACCCAGCACCCTGAGTACTGAGCACCCAGCACCCTGAGTACTGAGCACCGAGCACCCCGAGTACTGAGCACCCAGCACCCTGAGCACTGAGCACCCAGCACCCTGAGTACTGAGCACCCAGCACCCTGAGTACTGAGCACCCAGCACCCCGAGCACTGAGCGCCCAGCACCCTGAGCACTGAGCACCCAGCACCCCAAGCACTGAACACCCAGCACCCTGAGTACTGAGTACTGAGCACCCTGAGTACTGAGCACCCAGGACCCTCAGCACTGAGCACCCAGCACCCTGAGTACTGAGCACAAAGCACCCAGAGCGCTGAGCACCCAGCACCCCAAGCACGGAGCACCCAGGACCCCGAGCACTGATTACTGAGCACCCAGCACCCTGATTACTGAGCACCAAGCTCCCCGAGCACTGAGCACCCTGAGTACTGAGCACCCAGGACCCTCAGCACTGAGCACCCAGCACCCCGAGCACTGAGCACCCAGCACCCTGAGTACTGAGCACCCTGAGGACTGAGCACCGATCACCCTGAGCACTGAGCACCCAGCACCCTCAGTACTGAGCACCCAGCACCCTGAGCACTGAGCACCGAGCAACCCGAGCACTGAGCACCCAGCACCCTGAGCACTGAGCACACAGGACCCTCAGCACTGAGCACCCAGCACCCCAAGCACTGAACACCCAGCACCCTGAGTACTGAGTACTGAGCACCCTGAGCACTGAGCACCCAGCACCCTGAGTACTGAGCACCCAGCACCCTGAGTACTGAGCACTCAGCACCCTGAGTACTGAGCACCCAGCATCCTGAGTACTGAGCACCCAGCACCCTGAGTACTGAGCACCCAGCATCCTGAGTACTGAGGACCCAGCACCCTGAGTACTGAGCACCGAGCAGCCCGAGTACTGAGCACCCAGCACCCCGAGCACTGAGCGCTGAGCACCCTGAGTACTGAGCACCAAACACCATGAGTCCTGAGCACCCAGAACCCTGAGCACTGAGCAGCCAGCACCCTGAGCACTGAGCACCCAGCACCCTGAGTACTGAGCACCCAGCACCCTGAGTACTGAGCACTCAGCACCCTGAGTACTGAGCACCCAGCATCCTGAGTACTGAGCACCCAGCACCCTGAGTACTGAGCACCCAGCATCCTGAGTACTGAGGACCCAGCACCCTGAGTACTGAGCACCGAGCAGCCCGAGTACTGAGCACCCAGCACCCCGAGCACTGAGCGCTGAGCACCCTGAGTACTGAGCACCAAGCACCATGAGTACTGAGCACCCAGAACCCTGAGCACTGAGCAGCCAGCACCCTGAGCACTGAGCACCCAGCACCCCGAGCACTGAGCACCCAGCACCCTGAGTACTGAGCACCCAGCACCCTGAGTACTGAGCACTCAGCACCCTGAGTACTGAGCACCGAGCACCCCGAGCACTGAGCACCCAGCGCCCTCAGCACTGAGCACCCTGAGGACTGAGCACCCAGCACCCTGAGTACTGAGCACCCAGCATCCTGAGTACTGAGCACCGATCACCCTGAGCACTGAGCACCCAGCAACCCGAGCACTGAGCACCCAGCACCCTGAGTACTGAGCACCCTGAGTACTGAGCACCCAGCACCCCGAGCACTGAGCACCCAGCACCCTGAATACTGAGCACCCTGAGTACTGAGCCCCCAGCACCCTGAGTACTGAGCACCCTGAGTACTGAGCACCCAGCACCCTGAGCACTGAGCACCCAGCACCCTGAGTACTGAGCACCCAGCACCCTGAGCACTGAGCACCCAGCACCCTGAGTACTGAGCAACCAGCACCCTGAGTACTTAGCACCCAGCACCCTGAGCACTGAGCAACCAGCACCCTGAGTACTGAGAACCGAGCACCCTGAGTACTGAGCACCCAGCATCCTGAGTACTGAGCACCCAGCACCCTGAGTACTGAGCACCGAGCACCCCGAGTACTGAGCACCCAGCACCCTGAGCACTGAGCACCCAGCACCCTGAGTACTGAGCACCCAGCACCCTGAGCACTGAGCACAAAGCACGCTGAGTACTGAGCACTGAGCACCCTGAGTACACAGCACCAAGGACCCTGAGCACTGAGAACCCAGCACGCTGAGTACTGAGCGCTGAGCACCCTGAGTACTGAGCACCGAGCACCCTGAGTACTGAGCACCCAGCACCCTGAGCACTGAGCAGCCAGCACCCTGAGCACTGAGCACCCAGCACCCCGAGCACTGAGCACCCAGCACCGTGAGTACTGAGCACCCAGCACCCTGAGTACTGAGCACTCAGCACCCTGAGTACTGAGCACCGAGCACCCCGAGGACTGAGCACCCAGCACCGTGAGCACTGAGCACCCTGAGGACTGAGCACCCAGCACCCTGAGTACTGAGCACCCAGCACCCTGAGTACTGAGCACCGAGCACCCCGAGTACTGAGCACCCAGCACCCTGAGCACTGAGCACCCAGCACCCTGAGTACTGAGCACCCAGCACCCTGAGCTCTGAGCACAAAGCACGCTGAGTACTGAGCACTGAGCACCCTGAGTACACAGCACCAAGGACCCTGATCACTGAGAACCCAGCACGCTGAGTACTGAGCGCTGAGCACCCTGAGTACTGAGCACCGAGCACCCTGAGTACTGAGCACCCAGCACCCTGAGCACTGAGCAGCCAGCACCCTGAGCACTGAGCACCCAGCACCCCGAGCACTGAGCACCCAGCACCGTGAGTACTGAGCACCCAGCACCCTGAGTACTGAGCACTCAGCACCCTGAGTACTGAGCACCGAGCACCCCGAGGACTGAGCACCCAGCACCGTGAGCACTGAGCACCCTGAGGACTGAGCACCCAGCACCCTGAGTACTGAGCACCCAGCATCCTGAGTACTGAGCACCGATCACCCTGAGCACTGAGCACCCAGCAACCCAAGCACTGAGCACCCAGCACCCTGAGTACTGAGCACCCTGAGTACTGAGCACCCAGCACCCCGAGCACTGAGCACCCAGCACCCTGAGTACTGAGCACCCAGCACCCTGAGTACTGAGCACCCAGCACCCTGAGCAGTGAGCACCCAGCACCCTCAGCACTGAGCACCCAGCACCCCGAGCACTGAGCACCCAGCACCCTGAGTACTGAGCACCCAGCATCCTGAGCAGTGAGCACCCAGCACCCTGAGTACTGAGCTCCCAGCACCCTGAGTACTTAGCACCCAGCACCCTGAGCACTGAGCACCCAGCACCCTGAGTACTGAGCACCGAGCACCCTGAGTACTGAGCACCCAGCACCCTGAGTACTGAGCACCCAGCACACTGAGTACTGAGCACCGAGCACCCCGAGTACTGAGCACCCAGCACCCTGAGCACTGAGCACCCAGCACCCTGAGTACTGAGCACCCAGCACCCTGAGTACTGAGCACCCAGCACCCCGAGCACTGAGCGCCCAGCACCCTGAGCACTGAGCACCCAGCACCCCAAGCACTGAACACCCAGCACCCTGAGTACTGAGTACTGAGCACCCTGAGTACTGAGCACCCAGGACCCTCAGCACTGAGCACCCAGCACCCTGAGTACTGAGCACAAAGCACCCAGAGCGCTGAGCACCCAGCACCCCAAGCACGGAGCACCCAGGACCCCGAGCACTGATTACTGAGCACCCAGCACCCTGATTACTGAGAACCGAGCTCCCCGAGCACTGAGCACCCTGCGTACTGAGCACCCAGGACCCTCAGCACTGAGCACCCAGCACGCCGAGCACTGAGCACCCAGCACCCTGAGTACTGAGCACCCTGAGGACTGAGCACCGATCACCCTGAGCACTGAGCACCCAGCACCCTGAGTACTGAGCACCCAGCACCCTGAGCACTGAGCACCGAGCAACCCGAGCACTGAGCACCCAGCACCCTGAGCACTGAGCACCCAGGACCCTCAGCACTGAGCACCCAGCACCGCAAGCACTGAACACCCAGCACCCTGAGTACTGAGTACTGAGCACCCTGAGCACTGAGCACCCAGCACCCCGAGCACTGATCACCCAGCACCCTGAGTACTGAGCACCCAGCACCCTGAGTACTGAGCACTCAGCACCCTGAGTACTGATCACCGAGCAGACCGAGTACTGAGCACCCAGCACCCCGAGCACTGAGCGCTGAGCACCCTGAGTACTGAGCACCAAGCACCATGAGTACTGAGCACCCAGAACCCTGAGCACTGAGCAGCCAGCACCCTGAGCACTGAGCACCCAGCACCCTGAGCACTGAGCACCCAGCACCCTGAGTACTGAGCACCCAGCACCCTGAGTACTGAGCACTCCGCACCCTGAGTACTGAGCACCGAGCACCCCGAGCACTGAGCACCCAGCACCCTCAGCACTGAGCACCCTGAGGACTGAGCACCCAGCACCCTGAGTACTGAGCACCCAGCATCCTGAGTACTGAGCACCGATCACCCTGAGCACTGAGCACCCAGCAACCCGAGCACTGAGCACCCAGCACCCTGAGTACTGAGCACCCTGAGTACTGAGCACCCAGCACCCCGAGCACTGAGCACCCAGCACCCTGAATACTGAGCACCCTGAGTACTGAGCACCCAGCACCCTGAATACTGAGCACCCTGAGTACTGAGCACCCAGCACCCTGAGCACTGAGCACCCAGCACCCTGAGTACTGAGCACCCAGCACCCTGAGCACTGAGCACACAGCACCCTGAGTACTGAGCACCCAGCACCCTGAGTACTGAGCACCCAGCACCCCGAGCACTGAGCACCCAGCACCCTGAATACTGAGCACCCTGAGTACTGAGCACCCAGCACCCTGAGCACTGAGCACACAGCACCCTGAGTACTGAGCACCCAGCATCCTGAGTACTGAGCACCCAGCACCCTGAGTACTGAGCACCGAGCACCCCGAGTACTGAGCACCCAGCACCCTGAGCACTGAGCACCCAGCACCCTGAGTACTGAGCACCCAGCACCCTGAGTACTGAGCACCCAGCACCCCGAGCACTGAGCACCCTGAGTACTGAGCACTAAGCACCCAGAGCGCTGAGCACCCAGCACCCCAAGCACGGAGCACCCAGGACCCCGAGCACTGAGTACTGAGCACCCAGCACCCTGAGTACTGAGCACCGAGCTACCAGAACACTGAGCACCCTGAGTACTGAGCACCCAGCACCCCGATCACAGAGCACCCAGCACCCTCAGCAATGAGCACCCAGCACCCCGAGCACCGAGCACCCAGCGCCCTGAGTACTGAGCACCCAGCACCGTGAGTACTGAGCACCCAGCACCCTGAGTACTGAGCACCCAGCACCCTGAGTACTGAGCACAAAGCACGCTGAGTACTGAGCACTGAGCACCCTGAGTACTGAGCACCAAGGACCCTGAGCACTGAGCACCCAGCACCCTGAGTACTGAGCACCCAGCACCCTGAGCACTGAGCACCCAGCACGCTGAGTACTGAGCACCGAGCACCCTGAGTACTGAGCACCCAGCACCCTGAGCACTGAGCATCCAGCACCCTGAGCACAGAGCACCCAGCACCCCGAGCACTGAGCACCCAGCACCCTGAGTACTGAGCACCCAGCACCCTGAGTACTGATCACTCAGCACCCTGAGTACTGAGCACCGAGCACCCCGAGCACTGAGCACCCAGCACCCTGAGCACTGAGCACCCTGAGGACTGAGCACCCAGCACCCTGAGTACTGAGCACCCAGCATCCTGAGTACTGAGCACCGATCACCCTGAGCACAGAGCACCCAGCAACCCGAGCACTGAGCACCCAGCACCCTGAGTACTGAGCACCCTGTGTACTGAGCACCCAGCACCCCGAGCACTGAGCACCCAGCACCCTGAGTACTGAGCACCCTGAGTACTGAGCACCCAGCACCCTGAGTACTGAGCACCCTGAGTACTGAGCACCCAGCACCCTGAGTACTGAGCACCCAGCACCCTGAGCACTGAGCACCCAGCACCCTGAGTACTGAGCACCCAGCACCCTGAGTACTTAGCACCCAGCACCCTGAGCACTGAGAACCCAGCACCCTGAGTACTGAGCACCGAGCACCCTGAGTACTGAGCACCCAGCACCCTGAGTACTGAGCACCCAGCACCCTGAGTACTGAGCACCGAGCACCCTGAGCACTGAGCACAAAGCACGCTGAGTACTGAGCACTGAGCACCCTGAGTACTGAGCACCAAGGACCCTGAGCACTGAGCACCCAGGACGCTGAGTACTGAGCGCTGAGCACCCTGAGTACTGAGCACCGAGCACCCTGAGTACTGAGCACCCAGCACCCTGAGCACTGAGCAGCCAGCACCCTGAGCACTGAGCACCCAGCACCCCGAGCACTGAGCACCCAGCACCGTGAGTAATGAGCACCCAGCACCCTGAGTACTGAGCACTCAGCACCCTGAGTACTGAGCACCGAGCACCCCGAGGACTGAGCACCCAGCACCCTGAGCACTGAGCACTGAGCACCCAGCACCCTGAGCACTGAGCACTGAGCACCAAGCACCCCGAGCACTGAGCACCAAACACCCCGAGCACTGAGCACCCAGCACCCTGAGCAGTGAGCACTGAGAACCCTGAGTACTGAGCACCGAGCACCCTGAGTACTGAGCACCCAGCACCCTGAGCACTGAGCACCCAGCCCCCTGAGTCCTGAGCACCCAGCACCCTGAGTACTGAGCACCCAGCACCCTGAGTACTGAGCACCCAGCACCCTGAACACTGAGCACTGAGAACCCTGAGTACTGAGCACCGAGCACCCTGAGTACTGAGCACCCAGCACCCTGAGCACTGAGCAGCCAGCCCCCTGAGCACTGAGCACCCAGCACCCCGAGCACTGAGCACCCAGCACCCTGAGTACTGAGCACCCAGCACCCTGAGTACTGAGCACTCCGCACCCTGAGTACTGAGCACCGAGCACCCCGAGCACTGAGCACCCAGCACCCTCAGCACTGAGCACCCTGAGGACTGAGCACCCAGCACCCTGAGTACTGAGCACCCAGCATCCTGAGTACTGAGCACCGATCACCCTGAGCACTGAGCACCCAGCAACCCGAGCACTGAGCACCCAGCACCCTGAGTACTGAGCACCCTGAGTACTGAGCACCCAGCACCCCGAGCACTGAGCACCCAGCACCCTGAATACTGAGCACCCTGAGTACTGAGCACCCAGCACCCTGAATACTGAGCACCCTGAGTACTGAGCACCCAGCACCCTGAGCACTGAGCACCCAGCACCCTGAGTACTGAGCACCCAGCACCCTGAGCACTGAGCACACAGCACCCTGAGTACTGAGCACCCAGCACCCTGAGTACTTAGCACCCAGCACCCTGAGCACTGAGCACCCAGCACCCTGAGTACTGAGCATCGAGCACCCTGAGTACTGAGCACCCAGCATCCTGAGTACTGAGCACCCAGCACCCTGAGTACTGAGCACCGAGCACCCCGAGTACTGAGCACCCAGCACCCTGAGCACTGAGCACCCAGCACCCTGAGTACTGAGCACCCAGCACCCTGAGTACTGAGCACCCAGCACCCCGAGCACTGAGCACCCTGAGTACTGAGCACTAAGCACCCAGAGCGCTGAGCACCCAGCACCCCAAGCACGGAGCACCCAGGACCCCGAGCACTGAGTACTGAGCACCCAGCACCCTGAGTACTGAGCACCGAGCTACCAGAACACTGAGCACCCTGAGTACTGAGCACCCAGCACCCCGATCACAGAGCACCCAGCACCCTCAGCAATGAGCACCCAGCACCCCGAGCACCGAGCACCCAGCGCCCTGAGTACTGAGCACCCAGCACCGTGAGTACTGAGCACCCAGCACCCTGAGTACTGAGCACCCAGCAGCCTGAGTACTGAGCACAAAGCACGCTGAGTACTGAGCACTGAGCACCCTGAGTACTGAGCACCAAGGACCCTGAGCACTGAGCACCCAGCACCCTGAGTACTGAGCACCCAGCACCCTGAGCACTGAGCACCCAGCACCCTGAGTACTGAGCACCGAGCACCCTGAGTACTGAGCACCCAGCACCCTGAGCACTGAGCATCCAGCACCCTGAGCACAGAGCACCCAGCACCCCGAGCACTGAGCACCCAGCACCCTGAGTACTGAGCACCCAGCACCCTGAGTACTGATCACTCAGCACCCTGAGTACTGAGCACCGAGCACCCCGAGCACTGAGCACCCAGCACCCTGAGCACTGAGCACCCTGAGGACTGAGCACCCAGCACCCTGAGTACTGAGCACCCAGCATCCTGAGTACTGAGCACCGATCACCCTGAGCACAGAGCACCCAGCAACCCGAGCACTGAGCACCCAGCACCCTGAGTACTGAGCACCCTGTGTACTGAGCACCCAGCACCCCGAGCACTGAGCACCCAGCACCCTGAGTACTGAGCACCCTGAGTACTGAGCACCCAGCACCCTGAGTACTGAGCACCCTGAGTACTGAGCACCCAGCACCCTGAGTACTGAGCACCCAGCACCCTGAGCACTGAGCACCCAGCACCCTGAGTACTGAGCACCCAGCACCCTGAGTACTTAGCACCCAGCACCCTGAGCACTGAGAACCCAGCACCCTGAGTACTGAGCACCGAGCACCCTGAGTACTGAGCACCCAGCACCCTGAGTACTGAGCACCCAGCACCCTGAGTACTGAGCACCGAGCACCCTGAGCACTGAGCACAAAGCACGCTGAGTACTGAGCACTGAGCACCCTGAGTACTGAGCACCAAGGACCCTGAGCACTGAGCACCCAGGACGCTGAGTACTGAGCGCTGAGCACCCTGAGTACTGAGCACCGAGCACCCTGAGTACTGAGCACCCAGCACCCTGAGCACTGAGCAGCCAGCACCCTGAGCACTGAGCACCCAGCACCCCGAGCACTGAGCACCCAGCACCGTGAGTAATGAGCACCCAGCACCCTGAGTACTGAGCACTCAGCACCCTGAGTACTGAGCACCGAGCACCCCGAGGACTGAGCACCCACCACCCTGAGCACTGAGCACTGAGCACCCAGCACCCTGAGCACTGAGCACTGAGCACCAAGCACCCCGAGCACTGAGCACCAAACACCCCGAGCACTGAGCACCCAGCACCCTGAGCAGTGAGCACTGAGAACCCTGAGTACTGAGCACCGAGCACCCTGAGTACTGAGCACCCAGCACCCTGAGCACTGAGCACCCAGCCCCCTGAGTCCTGAGCACCCAGCACCCTGAGTACTGAGCACCCAGCACCCTGAGTACTGAGCACCCAGCACCCTGAACACTGAGCACTGAGAACCCTGAGTACTGAGCACCGAGCACCCTGAGTACTGAGCACCCAGCACCCTGAGCACTGAGCACCCAGCCCCCTGAGTCCTGAGCACCCAGCACCCTGAGTACTGAGCACCCAGCACCCTGAGTACTGAGCACTCAGCACCCTGAGTACTGAGCGCCGAGCACCCCGAGCACTGAGCACCCAGCACCCTGAGCACTGAGCACCCTGAGGACTGAGCACCCAGCACCCTGAGCACTGAGCACCCAGCAACCTGAGTACTGAGCACCGATCACCCTGAGCACTGAGCACCCAGCACCCTGAGCACTGAGCACCCAGCACCCTGAGTACTGAGCACCCAGCATCCCGAGTACTGAGCACCCAGCACCCCGAGCACTGAGCACCCTGAGTACTGAGCACTAAGCACCCAGAGCGCTGAGCACCCAGCACCCCAAGCACGGAGCACCCAGGACCCCTAGCACTGAGTACTGAGCACCCAGCACCCTGAGTACTGAGCACCGAGCACCCTGAGCACTGAGCACAAAGCACGCTGAGTACTGAGCACTGAGCACCCTGAGTACTGAGCACCAAGGACCCTGAGCACTGAGCACCCAGCACGCTGAGTACTGAGCGCTGAGCACCCTGAGTACTGAGCACCGAGCACCCTGAGTACTGAGCACCCAGCACCCTGAGCACTGAGCAGCCAGCACCCTGAGCACTGAGCACCCAGCACCCCGAGCACTGAGCACCCAGCACCGTGAGTACTGAGCACCCAGCACCCTGAGTACTGAGCACTCAGCAACCTGAGTACTGAGCACCGAGCACCCCGAGGACTGAGCACCCAGCACCCTGAGCACTGAGCACCCTGAGGACTGAGCACCCAGCACCCTGAGCAGTGAGCACCCAGCACCCTGAGTACTGAGCTCCCAGCACCCTGAGTACTTAGCACCCAGCACCCTGAGCACTGAGCACCCAGCACCCTGAGTACTGAGCACCGAGCACCCTGAGTACTGAGCACCCAGCACCCTGAGTACTGAGCACCCAGCACCCTGAGTACTGAGCACCGAGCACCCCGAGTACTGAGCACCCAGCACCCTGAGCACTGAGCACGCAGCACCCTGAGTACTGAGCACCCAGCACCCTGAGTACTGAGCACCCAGCACCCCGAGCACTGAGCGCCCAGCACCCTGAGCACTGAGCACCCAGCACCCCAAGCACTGAACACCCAGCACCCTGAGTACTGAGTACTGAGCACCCTGAGTACTGAGCACCCAGGACCCTCAGCACTGAGCACCCAGCACCCTGAGTACTGAGCACAAAGCACCCAGAGCGCTGAGCACCCAGCACCCCAAGCACGGAGCACCCAGGACCCCGAGCACTGATTACTGAGCACCCAGCACCCTGATTACTGAGCACCGAGCTCCCCGAGCACTGAGCACCCTGAGTACTGAGCACCCAGGACCCTCAGCACTGAGCACCCAGCACCCCGAGCACTGAGCACCCAGCACCCTGAGTACTGAGCACCCTGAGGACTGAGCACCGATCACCCTGAGCACTGAGCACCCAGCACCCTGAGTACTGAGCACCCAGCACCCTGAGCACTGAGCACCGAGCAACCCGAGCACTGAGCACACAGCACCCTGAGCACTGAGCACCCAGGACCCTCAGCACTGAGCACCCAGCACCCCAAGCACTGAACACCCAGCACCCTGAGTACTGAGTACTGAGCACCCTGAGCACTGAGCACCCAGCACCCCGAGCACTGATCACCCAGCACCCTGAGTACTGAGCACCCAGCACCCTGAGTACTGAGCACTCAGCACCCTGAGTACTGAGCACCCAGCATCCTGAGTACTGAGCACCCAGCACCCTGAGTACTGAGCACCCAGCACCCTGAGTACTGAGCACCCAGCATCCTGAGTACTGAGGACCCAGCACCCTGAGTACTGAGCACCGAGCAGCCCGAGTACTGAGCACCCAGCACCCCGAGCACTGAGCGCTGAGCACCCTGAGTAATGAGCACCAAGCACCATGAGTACTGAGCACCCAGAACCCTGAGCACTGAGCAGCCAGCACCCTGAGCACTGAGCACGCAGCACCCCGAGCACTGAGCACCCAGCACCCTGAGTACTGAGCACCCAGCACCCTGAGTACTGAGCACCCAGCACCCTGAGTACTGAGCACCCAGCACCCTGAGTACTGAGCACCGAGCACCCCGAGTACTGAGCACCCAGCACCCTGAGCACTGAGCACCCAGCACCCTGAGTACTGAGCACCCAGCACCCTGAGTACTGAGCACCCAGCACCCCGAGCACTGAGCGCCCAGCACCCTGAGCACTGAGCACCCAGCACCCCAAGCACTGAACACCCAGCACCCTGAGTACTGAGTACTGAGCACCCTGAGTACTGAGCACCCAGGACCCTCAGCACTGAGCACCCAGCACCCTGAGTACTGAGCACAAAGCACCCAGAGTGCTGAGCAACCAGCACCCCAAGCACGGAGCACCCAGGACCCCGAGCACTGATTACTGAGCACCCAGCACCCTGATTACTGAGCACCAAGCTCCCCGAGCACTGAGCACCCTGAGTACTGAGCACCCAGGACCCTCAGCACTGAGCACCCAGCACCCCGAGCACTGAGCACCCAGCACCCTGAGTACTGAGCACCCTGAGGACTGAGCACCGATCACCCTGAGCACTGAGCACCCAGCACCCTCAGTACTGAGCACCCAGCACCCTGAGCACTGAGCACCGAGCAACCCGAGCACTGAGCACCCAGCACCCTGAGCACTGAGCACCCAGGACCCTCAGCACTGAGCACCCAGCACCCCAAGCACTGAACACCCAGCACCCTGAGTACTGAGTACTGAGCACCCTGAGCACTGAGCACCCAGCACCCTGAGTACTGAGCACCCAGCACCCTGAGTACTGAGCACTCAGCACCCTGAGTACTGAGCACCCAGCATCCTGAGTACTGAGCACCCAGCACCCTGAGTACTGAGCACCCAGCATCCTGAGTACTGAGGACCCAGCACCCTGAGTACTGAGCACCGAGCAGCCCGAGTACTGAGCACCCAGCACCCCGAGCACTGAGCGCTGAGCACCCTGAGTACTGAGCACCAAGCACCATGAGTACTGAGCACCCAGAACCCTGAGCACTGAGCAGCCAGCACCCTGAGCACTGAGCACCCAGCACCCTGAGTACTGAGCACCCAGCACCCTGAGTACTGAGCACTCAGCACCCTGAGTACTGAGCACCCAGCATCCTGAGTACTGAGCACCCAGCACCCTGAGTACTGAGCACCCAGCATCCTGAGTACTGAGGACCCAGCACCCTGAGTACTGAGCACCGAGCAGCCCGAGTACTGAGCACCCAGCACCCCGAGCACTGAGCGCTGAGCACCCTGAGTACTGAGCACCAAGCACCATGAGTACTGAGCACCCAGAACCCTGAGCACTGAGCAGCCAGCACCCTGAGCACTGAGCACCCAGCACCCTGAGCACTGAGCACCCAGCACCCTGAGTACTGAGCACCCAGCACCCTGAGTACTGAGCACTCAGCACCCTGAGTACTGAGCACCGAGCACCCCGAGCACTGAGCACCCAGCACCCTCAGCACTGAGCACCCTGAGGATTGAGCACCCAGCACCCTGAGTACTGAGCACCCAGCATCCTGAGTACTGAGCACCGATCACCCTGAGCACTGAGCACCCAGCAACCCGAGCACTGAGCACCCAGCACCCTGAGTACTGAGCACCCTGAGTACTGAGCACCCAGCACCCCGAGCACTGAGCACCCAGCACCCTGAATACTGAGCACCCTGAGTACTGAGCCCCCAGCACCCTGAGTACTGAGCACCCTGAGTACTGAGCACCCAGCACCCTGAGCACTGAGCACCCAGCACCCTGAGTACTGAGCACCCAGCACCCTGAGCACTGAGCACCCAGCACCCTGAGTACTGAGCAACCAGCACCCTGAGTACTTAGCACCCAGCACCCTGAGCACTGAGCACCCAGCACCCTGAGTACTGAGAACCGAGCACCCTGAGTACTGAGCACCCAGCATCCTGAGTACTGAGCACCCAGCACCCTGAGTACTGAGCACCGAGCACCCCGAGTACTGAGCACCCAGCACCCTGAGCACTGAGCACCCAGCACCCTGAGTACTGAGCACCCAGCACCCTGAGCACTGAGCACAAAGCACGCTGAGTACTGAGCACTGAGCACCCTGAGTACACAGCACCAAGGACCCTGAGCACTGAGAACCCAGCACGCTGAGTACTGAGCGCTGAGCACCCTGAGTACTGAGCACCGAGCACCCTGAGTACTGAGCACCCAGCACCCTGAGCACTGAGCAGCCAGCACCCTGAGCACTGAGCACCCAGCACCCCGAGCACTGAGCACCCAGCACCGTGAGTACTGAGCACCCAGCACCCTGAGTACTGAGCACTCAGCACCCTGAGTACTGAGCACCGAGCACCCCGAGGACTGAGCACCCAGCACCGTGAGCACTGAGCACCCTGAGGACTGAGCACCCAGCACCCTGAGTACTGAGCACCCAGCATCCTGAGTACTGAGCACCGATCACCCTGAGCACTGAGCACCCAGCAACCCAAGCACTGAGCACCCAGCACCCTGAGTACTGAGCACCCTGAGTACTGAGCACCCAGCACCCCGAGCACTGAGCACCCAGCACCCTGAGTACTGAGCACCCAGCACCCTGAGTAATGAGCACCCAGCACCCTGAGCAGTGAGCACCCAGCACCCTCAGCACTGAGCACCCAGCACCCCGAGCACTGAGCACCCAGCACCCTGAGTACTGAGCACCCAGCATCCTGAGCAGTGAGCACCCAGCACCCTGAGTACTGAGCTCCCAGCACCCTGAGTACTTAGCACCCAGCACCCTGAGCACTGAGCACCCAGCACCCTGAGTACTGAGCACCGAGCACCCTGAGTACTGAGCACCCAGCACCCTGAGTACTGAGCACCCAGCACACTGAGTACTGAGCACCGAGCACCCCGAGTACTGAGCACCCAGCACCCTGAGCACTGAGCACCCAGCACCCTGAGTACTGAGCACCCAGCACCCTGAGTACTGAGCACCCAGCACCCCGAGCACTGAGCGCCCAGCACCCTGAGCACTGAGCACCCAGCACCCCAAGCACTGAACACCCAGCACCCTGAGTACTGAGTACTGAGCACCCTGAGTACTGAGCACCCAGGACCCTCAGCACTGAGCACCCAGCACCCTGAGTACTGAGCACAAAGCACCCAGAGCGCTGAGCACCCAGCACCCCAAGCACGGAGCACCCAGGACCCCGAGCACTGATTACTGAGCACCCAGCACCCTGATTACTGAGAACCGAGCTCCCCGAGCACTGAGCACCCTGCGTACTGAGCACCCAGGACCCTCAGCACTGAGCACCCAGCACGCCGAGCACTGAGCACCCAGCACCCTGAGTACTGAGCACCCTGAGGACTGAGCACCGATCACCCTGAGCACTGAGCACCCAGCACCCTGAGTACTGAGCACCCAGCACCCTGAGCACTGAGCACCGAGCAACCCGAGCACTGAGCACCCAGCACCCTGAGCACTGAGCACCCAGGACCCTGAGTACTGAGTACTGAGCACCCTGAGCACTGAGCACCCAGCACCCCGAGCACTGATCACCCAGCACCCTGAGTACTGAGCACCCAGCACCCTGAGTACTGAGCACTCAGCACCCTGAGTACTGATCACCGAGCAGCCCGAGTACTGAGCACCCAGCACCCCGAGCACTGAGCGCTGAGCACCCTGAGTACTGAGCACCAAGCACCATGAGTACTGAGCACCCAGAACCCTGAGCACTGAGCAGCCAGCACCCTGAGCACTGAGCACCCAGCACCCCGAGCACTGAGCACCCAGCACCCTGAGTACTGAGCACCCAGCACCCTGAGTACTGAGCACTCCGCACCCTGAGTACTGAGCACCGAGCACCCCGAGCACTGAGCACCCAGCACCCTCAGCACTGAGCACCCTGAGGACTGAGCACCCAGCACCCTGAGTACTGAGCACCCAGCATCCTGAGTACTGAGCACCGATCACCCTGAGCACTGAGCACCCAGCAACCCGAGCACTGAGCACCCAGCACCCTGAGTACTGAGCACCCTGAGTACTGAGCACCCAGCACCCCGAGCACTGAGCACCCAGCACCCTGAATACTGAGCACCCTGAGTACTGAGCACCCAGCACCCTGAATACTGAGCACCCTGAGTACTGAGCACCCAGCACCCTGAGCACTGAGCACCCAGCACCCTGAGTACTGAGCACCCAGCACCCTGAGCACTGAGCACACAGCACCCTGAGTACTGAGCACCCAGCACCCTGAGTACTTAGCACCCAGCACCCTGAGCACTGAGCACCCAGCACCCTGAGTACTGAGCATCGAGCACCCTGAGTACTGAGCACCCAGCATCCTGAGTACTGAGCACCCAGCACCCTGAGTACTGAGCACCGAGCACCCCGAGTACTGAGCACCCAGCACCCTGAGCACTGAGCACCCAGCACCCTGAGTACTGAGCACCCAGCACCCTGAGTACTGAGCACCCAGCACCCCGAGCACTGAGCACCCTGAGTACTGTGCACTAAGCACCCAGAGCGCTGAGCACCCAGCACCCCAAGCACGGAGCACCCAGGACCCCGAGCACTGAGTACTGAGCACCCAGCACCCTGAGTACTGAGCACCGAGCTACCAGAGCACTGAGCACCCTGAGTACTGAGCACCCAGCACCCCGATCACAGAGCACCCAGCACCCTCAGCAATGAGCACCCAGCACCCCGAGCACCGAGCACCCAGCGCCCTGAGTACTGAGCACCCAGCACCGTGAGTACTGAGCACCCAGCACCCTGAGTACTGAGCACCCAGCACCCTGAGTACTGAGCACAAAGCACGCTGAGTACTGAGCACTGAGCACCCTGAGTACTGAGCACCAAGGACCCTGAGCACTGAGCACCCAGCACCCTGAGTACTGAGCACCCAGCACCCTGAGCACTGAGCACCCAGCACCCTGAGTACTGAGCACCGAGCACCCTGAGTACTGAGCACCCAGCACCCTGAGCACTGAGCAGCCAGCACCCTGAGCACAGAGCAGCCAGCACCCCGAGCACTGAGCACCCAGCACCCTGAGTACTGAGCACCCAGCACCCTGAGTACTGATCACTCAGCACCCTGAGTACTGAGCACCGAGCACCCCGAGCACTGAGCACCCAGCACCCTGAGCACTGAGCACCCTGAGGACTGAGCACCCAGCACCCTGAGTACTGAGCACCCAGCATCCTGAGTACTGAGCACCGATCACCCTGAGCACAGAGCACCCAGCAACCCGAGCACTGAGCACCCAGCACCCTGAGTACTGAGCACCCTGTGTACTGAGCACCCAGCACCCCGAGCACTGAGCACCCAGCACCCTGAGTACTGAGCACCCTGAGTACTGAGCAGCCAGCACCCTGAGTACTGAGCACCCTGAGTACTGAGCACCCAGCACCCTGAGTACTGAGCACCCAGCACCCTGAGCACTGAGCACCCAGCACCCTGAGTACTGAGCACCCAGCACCCTGAGTACTTAGCACCCAGCACCCTGAGCACTGAGAACCCAGCACCCTGAGTACTGAGCACTGAGCACCCTGAGTACTGAGCACCCAGCACCCTGAGTACTGAGCACCCAGCACCCTGAGTACTGAGCACCGAGCACCCTGAGCACTGAGCACAAAGCACGCTGAGTACTGAGCACTGAGCACCCTGAGTACTGAGCACCAAGGACCCTGAGCACTGAGCACCCAGGACGCTGAGTACTGAGCGCTGAGCACCCTGAGTACTGAGCACCGAGCACCCTGAGTACTGAGCACCCAGCACCCTGAGCACTGAGCAGCCAGCACCCTGAGCACTGAGCACCCAGCACCCCGAGCACTGAGCACCCAGCACCGTGAGTAATGAGCACCCAGCACCCTGAGTACTGAGCACTCAGCACCCTGAGTACTGAGCACCGAGCACCCCGAGGACTGAGCACCCAGCACCCTGAGCACTGAGCACTGAGCACCCAGCACCCTGAGCACTGAGCACTGAGCACCAAGCACCCCGAGCACTGAGCACCAAACACCCCGAGCACTGAGCACCCAGCACCCTGAGAACGGAGCACTGAGAACCCTGAGTACTGAGCACCGAGCACCCTGAGTACTGAGCACCCAGCACCCTGAGCACTGAGCACCCAGCCCCCTGAGTCCTGAGCACCCAGCACCCTGAGTACTGAGCACCCAGCTCCCTGAGTACTGAGCACCCAGCACCCTGAACACTGAGCACTGAGAACCCTGAGTACTGAGCACCGAGCACCCTGAGTACTGAGCACCCAGCACCCTGAGCACTGAGCACCCAGCCCCCTGAGTCCTGAGCACCCAGCACCCTGAGTACTGAGCACCCAGCACCCTGAGTACTGAGCACTCAGCACCCTGAGTACTGAGCGCCGAGCACCCCGAGCACTGAGCACCCAGCACCCTGAGCACTGAGCACCCTGAGGACTGAGCACCCAGCACCCTGAGCACTGAGCACCCAGCAACCTGAGTACTGAGCACCGATCACCCTGAGCACTGAGCACCCAGCACCCTGAGCACTGAGCACCCAGCACCCTGAGTACTGAGCACCCAGCATCCCGAGTACTGAGCACCCAGCACCCCGAGCACTGAGCACCCTGAGTACTGAGCACTAAGCACCCAGAGCGCTGAGCACCCAGCACCCCAAGCACGGAGCACCCAGGACCCCTAGCACTGAGTACTGAGCACCCAGCACCCTGAGTACTGAGCACCGAGCACCCTGAGCACTGAGCACAAAGCACGCTGAGTACTGAGCACTGAGCACCCTGAGTACTGAGCACCAAGGACCCTGAGCACTGAGCACCCAGCACGCTGAGTACTGAGCGCTGAGCACCCTGAGTACTGAGCACCGAGCACCCTGAGTACTGAGCACCCAGCACCCTGAGCACTGAGCAGCCAGCACCCTGAGCACTGAGCACCCAGCACCCCGAGCACTGAGCACCCAACACCGTGAGTACTGAGCACCCAGCACCCTGAGTACTGAGCACTCAGCAACCTGAGTACTGAGCACCGAGCACCCCGAGGACTGAGCACCCAGCACCCTGAGCACTGAGCACCCTGAGGACTGAGCACCCAGCACCCTGAGTACTGAGCACCCAGCATCCTGAGTACTGAGCACCGATCACCCTGAGCACTGAGCACCCAGCAACCCAAGCACTGAGCACCCAGCACCCTGAGTACTGAGCACCCTGAGTACTGAGCACCCAGCACCCCGAGCACTGAGCACCCAGCACCCTGAGTACTGAGCACCCAGCACCCTGAGTACTGAGCACCCAGCACCCTGAGCAGTGAGCACCCAGCACCCTCAGCACTGAGCACCCAGCACCCCGAGCACTGAGCACCCAGCACCCTGAGTACTGAGCACCCAGCACCCTGAGCAGTGAGCACCCAGCACCCTGAGTACTGAGCACCGAGCACCCTGAGTACTGAGCACCCAGCACCCTGAGTACTGAGAACCCAGCACCCTGAATACTGAGCACCGAGCACCCCGAGTACTGAGCACCCAGCACCCTGAGCACTGAGCACCCAGCACCCTGAGTACTGAGCACATAGCACCCTGACTACTGAGCACCCAGCACCCTGAGCACTGAGCGCCCAGCACCCTGAGCACTGAGCACCCAGCACCCCAAGCACTGAACACCCAGCACCCTGAGTACTGAGTACTGAGCACCCTGAGTACTGAGCACCCAGGACCCTCAGCAATGAGCACCCAGCACCCTGAGTACTGAGCACAAAGCACCCAGAGCGCTGAGCACCCAGCACCCCAAGCACGGAGCACCCAGGACCCCGAGCACTGATTACTGAGCACCCAGCACCCTGATTACTGAGCACCGAGCTCCCCGAGCACTGAGCACCCTGAGTACTGAGCACCCAGGACCCTCAGCACTGAGCACCCAGCACCCCGAGCACTGAGCACCCAGCACCCTGAGTACTGAGCACCCTGAGGACTGAGCACCGATCACCCTGAGCACTGAGCACCCAGCACCCTGAGTACTGAGCACCCAGCACCCTGAGCACTGAGCACCGTGCAACCCGAGCACTGAGCACAAAGCACCCTGAGCACTGAGCACCCAGGACCCTCAGCACTGAGCACCCAGCACCCCAAGCACTGAACAATCAGCACCCTGAGTACTGAGTACTGAGCACCCTGAGCACTGAGCACCCAGCACCCCGAGCACTGAGCACCCAGCACCCTGAGTACTGAGCACCCAGCACCCTGAGTACTGAGCACTCAGCACCCTGAGTACTGAGCACCCAGCATCCTGAGTACTGAGCACCCAGCACCCTGAGTACTGAGCACCCAGCACCCTGAGTACTGAGCACCCAGCATCCTGAGTACTGAGGACCCAGCACCCTGAGTACTGAGCACCGAGCAGCCCGAGTACTGAGCACCCAGCACCCCGAGCACTGAGCGCTGAGCACCCTGAGTACTGAGCACCAAGCACCCCGAGCACTGAGCACCCAGCACCCTCAGCACTGAGCACCCTGAGGACTGAGCACCCAGCACCCTGAGTACTGAGCACCCAGCATCCTGAGTACTGAACAACGATCACCCTGAGCACTGAGCACCCAGCAACCCGAGCACTGAGCACCCAGCACCCTGAGTACTGAGCACCCTGAGTACTGAGCACCCAGCACCCCGAGCACTGAGCACCCAGCACCCTGAATACTGAGCACCCTGAGTACTGAGCACCCAGCACCCTGAGTACTGAGCACCCTGAGTACTGAGCACCCAGCACCCTGAGCACTGAGCACCCAGCACCCTGAGTACTGAGCACCCAGCACCCTGAGCACTGAGCACCCAGCACCCTGAGTACTGAGCACCCAGCACCCTGAGTACTTAGCACCCAGCACCCTGAGCACTGAGCACCCAGCACCCTGAGTACTGAGCACCGAGCACCCTGAGTACTGAGCACCCAGCATCCTGAGTACTGAGCACCCAGCACCCTGAGTACTGAGCA
The DNA here is from genome assembly GCF_018167655.1 of Microtus oregoni. NCBI lineage: Eukaryota > Metazoa > Chordata > Mammalia > Rodentia > Cricetidae > Microtus > Microtus oregoni. The sequence goes on from NW_024544706.1 coordinate 1,724,215, forward strand.
CCGAGCACCCCGAGTACTGAGCACCCAGCACCCTGAGCACTGAGCACCCAGCACCCTGAGTACTGAGCACCCAGCACCCTGAGTACTGAGCACCCAGCACCCCGAGCACTGAGCACCCTGAGTACTGAGCACTAAGCACCCAGAGCGCTGAGCACCCAGCACCCCAAGCACGGAGCACCCGGACCCCGAGCACTGAGTACTGAGCACCCAGCACCCTGAGTACTGAGCACCGAGCTCCCAGAGCACTGAGCACCCTCAGCACTGAGCACCCAGCACCCCGAGCACCGAGCACCCAGCGCCCTGAGTACTGAGCACCCAGCACCGTGAGTACTGAGCACCCAGCACCCTGAGTACTGAGCACCCAGCACCCTGAGCACTGAGCACAAAGCACGCTGAGTACTGAGCACTGAGCACCCTGAGTACTGAGCACCAAGGACCCTGAGCACTGAGCACCCAGCACCCTGAGTACTGAGCACCCAGCACCCTGAGCACTGAGCACCCAGCACCCTGAGTACTGAGCACCGAGCACCCTGAGTACTGAGCACCCAGCACCCTGAGCACTGAGCAGCCAGCACCCTGAGCACAGAGCACCCAGCACCCCGAGCACAGAGCACCCAGCACCCTGAGTACTGAGCACCCAGCACCCTGAGTACTGAGCACTCAGCACCCTGAGTACTGATCACCGAGCACCCCGAGCACTGAGCACCCAGCACCCTGAGTACTGAGCACCCAGCACCCTGAGTACTGAGCACCCAGCACCCTGAGTACTGAGCAATCAGCACCCTGAGCACTGAGCACAAAGCACGCTGAGTACTGAGCACCCAGCACCCTGAGTACTGAGCACCCATCACCCTGAGTACTGAGCACCCTGCACCCCGAGCACTGAGCACCCAGCACCCCGAGCACTGAGCACCCAGCACCCTGAGCACTGAGCACCGAGGACCCCGAGCACTGAGCACCCAGCACCCTGAGCACTGAGCACCCAGCACCCTGAGTACTGAGCACCGAGCACCCCGAGCACTGAGCACCCAGCACCCTGAGTACTGAGCACCCAGCACCCTGAGTACTGAGCACTGAGCACCCCGAGTACTGAGCACCCAGCACCCCGAGCACTGAGCACCCAGCACCCTGAGTACTGAGAACAGATCACCCTGAGTACTGAGCACCCAGCACCCTGAGTACTGAGCCCCCAACAACCTGAGTACTGAGCACCCAGCACCCCGAGCACTGAGCACCCAGCACCCTGAGTACTGAGAACAGATCACCCTGAGTACTGAGCACCCAGCACCCTGAGTACTGAGCCCCCAGCACCCTGAGTACTGAGCACCCAGCACCCCGAGCACTGAGCACCCAGCACCCTGAGAATGAGCAACCAGCACCCTGAGTACTGAGAACCGAGCACCCTGAGTACTGAGCACCCAGCACCCTGAGTACTGAGCCCCCAGTACCATGAGTACTGAGCTCCCTGCACCCCGAGCACTGAGCACCCATCACCCCGAGAATGAGCACCCAGCACCCTGAGTACTGAGCACCCAGCACCCTGAGTACTGAGCACCGAGCTCCATGAGCACTGAGCACCCTGAGTACTGAGCACCCAGCACCCTGTGTACTGAGCACTGAGCACCCTGAGTACTAACCACCCAGCACCACAAGCACTGAGCACCCAGGACCCAGAGCACTGAGCACCGAGCACCCCGAGCACTGAGCACACAGCACCCTGAGCACTCAGCACCCAGCACCCCGAGCACTGAGCACCCAGCACCCTGAGCTCTGAGCACCCAGCACCCTGAGCACTGAGCACCCAGCACCCAGAGCACTCAGCACCCAGCACCCTGAGCACTGAGCACCCAGCACCCTGAGTACTGAGCACCCAGCACCCTGAGTACTGAGCACCCAGACCCCGAGCATTGAGCACCAAGTACCCCTAGCACTGTGCACCCAGCACCCTGAGTACTGAGAACCCAGCAACCTGAGTACTGAGCACCCAGCACCCTGAGCACTGAGCACCCAGCAGCCCGAGCACTGAGCACCCAGCATCCTGAGCACTGAGTAATGAGCACCCAGCACCCTGAGCACTGAGCACCCAGCACCCTGAGCACTGAGCACCCAGCACCCTGAGCACTGAGCACCCAGCACCCTGAGCACTGAGCACCCAGCACCCTGAGTACTGAGCACCCAACGTACTGAGCACCGAGCACCCCGAGCACTGAGCACCCAGCACCCTGAGTACTGAGCACCCAGCACCCCGAGCAATGTGCACCCAGCACTGAGCACCCAGCACCCTGAGTATTGAGCATCCAGCACCCTGAGTACTGAGAACCCAGCACCCTGAGTACTGAGCACCGAGCACCCCGAGTACTGAGCACCCAGCACCCTGAGCACTGAGCACCCAGCACCCTGAGTACTGAGCACCCAGCACCCTGACTACTGAGCACCCAGCACCCTGAGCACTGAGCGCCCAGCACCCTGAGCACTGAGCACCCAGCACCCCAAGCACTGAACACCCAGCACCCTGAGTACTGAGTACTGAGCACCCTGAGTACTGAGCACCCAGGACCCTCAGCAATGAGCACCCAGCACCCTGAGTACTGAGCACAAAGCACCCAGAGCGCTGAGCACCCAGCACCCCAAGCACGGAGCACCCAGGACCCCGAGCACTGATTACTGAGCACCCAGCACCCTGATTACTGAGCACCGAGCTCCCCGAGCACTGAGCACCCTGAGTACTGAGCACCCAGGACCCTCAGCACTGAGCACCCAGCACCCCGAGCACTGAGCACCCAGCACCCTGAGTACTGAGCACCCTGAGGACTGAGCACCGATCACCCTGAGCACTGAGCACCCAGCACCCTGAGTACTGAGCACCCAGCACCCTGAGCACTGAGCACCGTGCAACCCGAGCACTGAGCACCCAGCACCCTGAGCACTGAGCACCCAGGACCCTCAGCACTGAGCACCCAGCACCCCAAGCACTGAACAATCAGCACCCTGAGTACTGAGTACTGAGCACCCTGAGCACTGAGCACCCAGCACCCCGAGCACTGAGCACCCAGCACCCTGAGTACTGAGCACCCAGCACCCTGAGTACTGAGCACTCAGCACCCTGAGTACTGAGCACCCAGCATCCTGAGTACTGAGCACCCAGCACCCTGAGTACTGAGCACCCAGCACCCTGAGTACTGAGCACCCAGCATCCTGAGTACTGAGGACCCAGCACCCTGAGTACTGAGCACCGAGCAGCCCGAGTACTGAGCACCCAGCACCCCGAGCACTGAGCGCTGAGCACCCTGAGTACTGAGCACCAAGCACCCCGAGCACTGAGCACCCAGCACCCTCAGCACTGAGCACCCTGAGGACTGAGCACCCAGCACCCTGAGTACTGAGCACCCAGCATCCTGAGTACTGAACAACGATCACCCTGAGCACTGAGCACCCAGCAACCCGAGCACTGAGCACCCAGCACCCTGAGTACTGAGCACCCTGAGTACTGAGCACCCAGCACCCCGAGCACTGAGCACCCAGCACCCTGAATACTGAGCACCCTGAGTACTGAGCACCCAGCACCCTGAGTACTGAGCACCCTGAGTACTGAGCACCCAGCACCCTGAGCACTGAGCACCCAGCACCCTGAGTACTGAGCACCCAGCACCCTGAGCACTGAGCACCCAGCACCCTGAGTACTGAGCACCCAGCACCCTGAGTACTTAGCACCCAGCACCCTGAGCACTGAGCACCCAGCACCCTGAGTACTGAGCACCGAGCACCCTGAGTACTGAGCACCCAGCATCCTGAGTACTGAGCACCCAGCACCCTGAGTACTGAGCACCGAGCACCCCGAGTACTGAGCACCCAGCACCCTGAGCACTGAGCACCCAGCACCCTGAGTACTGAGCACCCAGCACCCTGAGTACTGAGCACCCAGCACCCCGAGCACTGAGCACCCTGAGTACTGAGCACTAAGCACCCAGAGCGCTGAGCACCCAGCACCCCAAGCACGGAGCACCCAGGACCCCGAGCACTGAGTACTGAGCACCCAGCACCCTGAGTACTGAGCACCGAGCTCCCAGAGCACTGAGCACCCTCAGCACTGAGCACCCAGCACCCCGAGCACCGAGCACCCAGCGCCCTGAGTACTGAGCACCCAGCACCGTGAGTACTGAGCACCCAGCACCCTGAGTACTGAGCACCCAGCACCCTGAGCACTGAGCACAAAGCACGCTGAGTACTGAGCACTGAGCACCCTGAGTACTGAGCACCAAGGACCCTGAGCACTGAGCACCCAGCACCCTGAGTACTGAGCACCCAGCACCCTGAGCACTGAGCACCCAGCACCCTGAGTACTGAGCACCGAGCACCCTGAGTACTGAGCACCCAGCACCCTGAGCACTGAGCAGCCAGCACCCTGAGCACAGAGCACCCAGCACCCCGAGCACAGAGCACCCAGCACCCTGAGTACTGAGCACCCAGCACCCTGAGTACTGAGCACTCAGCACCCTGAGTACTGATCACCGAGCACCCCGAGCACTGAGCACCCAGCACCCTGAGTACTGAGCACCCAGCACCCTGAGTACTGAGCACCCAGCACCCTGAGTACTGAGCAATCAGCACCCTGAGCACTGAGCACAAAGCACGCTGAGTACTGAGCACCCAGCACCCTGAGTACTGAGCACCCATCACCCTGAGTACTGAGCACCCTGCACCCCGAGCACTGAGCACCCAGCACCCCGAGCACTGAGCACCCAGCACCCCGAGCACCGAGCACCCAGCGCCCTGAGTACTGAGCACCCAGCACCGTGAGTACTGAGCACCCAGCACCCTGAGTACTGAGCACCCAGCACCCTGAGCACTGAGCACAAAGCACGCTGAGTACTGAGCACTGAGCACCCTGAGTACTGAGCACCAAGGACCCTGAGCACTGAGCACCCAGCACCCTGAGTACTGAGCACCCAGCACCCTGAGCACTGAGCACCCAGCACCCTGAGTACTGAGCACCGAGCACCCTGAGTACTGAGCACCCAGCACCCTGAGCACTGAGCAGCCAGCACCCTGAGCACAGAGCACCCAGCACCCCGAGCACAGAGCACCCAGCACCCTGAGTACTGAGCACCCAGCACCCTGAGTACTGAGCACTCAGCACCCTGAGTACTGATCACCGAGTACCCCGAGCACTGAGCACCCAGCACCCTGAGTACTGAGCACCCAGCACCCTGAGTACTGAGCACCCAGCACCCTGAGTACTGAGCAATCAGCACCCTGAGCACTGAGCACAAAGCACGCTGAGTACTGAGCACCCAGCACCCTGAGTACTGAGCACCCATCACCCTGAGGACTGAGCACCCTGCACCCCGAGCACTGAGCACCCAGCACCCCGAGCACTGAGCACCCAGCACCCTGAGCACTGAGCACCGAGGACCCCGAGCACTGAGCACCCAGCACCCTGAGCACTGAGCACCCAGCACCCTGAGTACTGAGCACCGAGCACCCCGAGCACTGAGCACCCAGCACCCTGAGTACTGAGCACCCAGCACCCTGAGTACTGAGCACTGAGCACCCCGAGTACTGAGCACCCAGCACCCCGAGCACTGAGCACCCAGCACCCTGAGTACTGAGAACAGATCACCCTGAGTACTGAGCACCCAGCACCCTGAGTACTGAGCCCCCAGCAACCTGAGTACTGAGCACCCAGCACCCCGAGCACTGAGCACCCAGCACCCTGAGTACTGAGAACAGATCACCCTGAGTACTGAGCACCCAGCACCCTGAGTACTGAGCCCCCAGCACCCTGAGTACTGAGCACCCAGCACCCCGAGCACTGAGCACCCAGCACCCTGAGAATGAGCAACCAGCACCCTGAGTACTGAGAACCGAGCACCCTGAGTACTGAGCACCCAGCACCCTGAGTACTGAGCCCCCAGTACCATGAGTACTGAGCTCCCTGCACCCCGAGCACTGAGCACCCATCACCCCGAGAATGAGCACCCAGCACCCTGAGTACTGAGCACCCAGCACCCTGAGTACTGAGCACCGAGCTCCATGAGCACTGAGCACCCTGAGTACTGAGCACCCAGCACCCTGTGTACTGAGCACTGAGCACCCTGAGTACTAAGCACCCAGCACCACAAGCACTGAGCACCCAGGACCCAGAGCACTGAGCACCGAGCACCCCGAGCACTGAGCACACAGCACCCTGAGCACTCAGCACCCAGCACCCCGAGCACTGAGCACCCAGCACCCTGAGCTCTGAGCACCCAGCACCCTGAGCACTGAGCACCCAGCATCCAGAGCACTCAGCACCCAGCACCCTGAGCACTGAGCACCCAGCACCCTGAGTACTGAGCACCCAGCACCCTGAGTACTGAGCACCCAGACCCCGAGCATTGAGCACCCAGTACCCCTAGCACTGTGCACCCAGCACCCTGAGTACTGAGAACCCAGCAACCTGAGTACTGAGCACCCAGCACCCTGAGCACTGAGCACCCAGCAGCCCGAGCACTGAGCACCCAGCATCCTGAGCACTGAGTAATGAGCACCCAGCACCCTGAGCACTGAGCACCCAGCACCCTGAGCACTGAGCACCCAGCACCCTGAGCACTGAGCACCCAGCACCCTGAGCACTGAGCACCCAGCACCCTGAGTACTGAGCACCCAACGTACTGAGCACCGAGCACCCCGAGCACTGAGCACCCAGCACCCTGAGTACTGAGCACCCAGCACCCCGAGCAATGTGCACCCAGCACTGAGCACCCAGCACCCTGAGTATTGAGCATCCAGCACCCTGAGTACTGAGAACCCAGCACCCTGAGTACTGAGCACCGAGCACCCCGAGTACTGAGCACCCAGCACCCTGAGCACTGAGCACCCAGCACCCTGAGTACTGAGCACCCAGCACCCTGACTACTGAGCACCCAGCACCCTGAGCACTGAGCGCCCAGCACCCTGAGCACTGAGCACCCAGCACACCAAGCACTGAACACCCAGCACCCTGAGTACTGAGTACTGAGCACCCTGAGTACTGAGCACCCAGGACCCTCAGCAATGAGCACCCAGCACCCTGAGTACTGAGCACAAAGCACCCAGAGCGCTGAGCACCCAGCACCCCAAGCACGGAGCACCCAGGACCCCGAGCACTGATTACTGAGCACCCAGCACCCTGATTACTGAGCACCGAGCTCCCCGAGCACTGAGCACCCTGAGTACTGAGCACCCAGGACCCTCAGCACTGAGCACCCAGCACCCCGAGCACTGAGCACCCAGCACCCTGAGTACTGAGCACCCTGAGGACTGAGCACCGATCACCCTGAGCACTGAGCACCCAGCACCCTGAGTACTGAGCACCCAGCACCCTGAGCACTGAGCACCGTGCAACCCGAGCACTGAGCACCCAGCACCCTGAGCACTGAGCACCCAGGACCCTCAGCACTGAGCACCCAGCACCCCAAGCACTGAACAATCAGCACCCTGAGTACTGAGTACTGAGCACCCTGAGCACTGAGCACCCAGCACCCCGAGCACTGAGCACCCAGCACCCTGAGTACTGAGCACCCAGCACCCTGAGTACTGAGCACTCAGCACCCTGAGTACTGAGCACCCAGCATCCTGAGTACTGAGCACCCAGCACCCTGAGTACTGAGCACCCAGCACCCTGAGTACTGAGCACCCAGCATCCTGAGTACTGAGGACCCAGCACCCTGAGTACTGAGCACCGAGCAGCCCGAGTACTGAGCACCCAGCACCCCGAGCACTGAGCGCTGAGCACCCTGAGTACTGAGCACCAAGCACCCCGAGCACTGAGCACCCAGCACCCTCAGCACTGAGCACCCTGAGGACTGAGCACCCAGCACCCTGAGTACTGAGCACCCAGCATCCTGAGTACTGAACAACGATCACCCTGAGCACTGAGCACCCAGCAACCCGAGCACTGAGCACCCAGCACCCTGAGTACTGAGCACCCTGAGTACTGAGCACCCAGCACCCCGAGCACTGAGCACCCAGCACCCTGAATACTGAGCACCCTGAGTACTGAGCACCCAGCACCCTGAGTACTGAGCACCCTGAGTACTGAGCACCCAGCACCCTGAGCACTGAGCACCCAGCACCCTGAGTACTGAGCACCCAGCACCCTGAGCACTGAGCACCCAGCACCCTGAGTACTGAGCACCCAGCACCCTGAGTACTTAGCACCCAGCACCCTGAGCACTGAGCACCCAGCACCCTGAGTACTGAGCACCGAGCACCCTGAGTACTGAGCACCCAGCATCCTGAGTACTGAGCACCCAGCACCCTGAGTACTGAGCACCGAGCACCCCGAGTACTGAGCACCCAGCACCCTGAGCACTGAGCACCCAGCACCCTGAGTACTGAGCACCCAGCACCCTGAGTACTGAGCACCCAGCACCCCGAGCACTGAGCACCCTGAGTACTGAGCACTAAGCACCCAGAGCGCTGAGCACCCAGCACCCCAAGCACGGAGCACCCAGGACCCCGAGCACTGAGTACTGAGCACCCAGCACCCTGAGTACTGAGCACCGAGCTCCCAGAGCACTGAGCACCCTCAGCACTGAGCACCCAGCACCCTGAGTACTGAGCACCAAGGACCCTGAGCACTGAGCACCCAGCACCCTGAGTACTGAGCACCCAGCACCCTGAGCACTGAGCACCCAGCACCCTGAGTACTGAGCACCGAGCACCCTGAGTACTGAGCACCCAGCACCCTGAGCACTGAGCAGCCAGCACCCTGAGCACAGAGCACCCAGCACCCCGAGCACAGAGCACCCAGCACCCTGAGTACTGAGCACCCAGCACCCTGAGTACTGAGCACTCAGCACCCTGAGTACTGATCACCGAGCACCCCGAGCACTGAGCACCCAGCACCCTGAGTACTGAGCACCCAGCACCCTGAGTACTGAGCACCCAGCACCCTGAGTACTGAGCAATCAGCACCCTGAGCACTGAGCACAAAGCACGCTGAGTACTGAGCACCCAGCACCCTGAGTACTGAGCACCCATCACCCTGAGTACTGAGCACCCTGCACCCCGAGCACTGAGCACCCAGCACCCCGAGCACTGAGCACCCAGCACCCTGAGCACTGAGCACCGAGGACCCCGAGCATTGAGCACCCAGCACCCTGAGCACTGAGCACCCAGCACCCTGAGTACTGAGCACCGAGCACCCCGAGCACTGAGCACCCAGCACCCTGAGTACTGAGCACCCAGCACCCTGAGTACTGAGCACTGAGCACCCCGAGTACTGAGCACCCAGCACCCCGAGCACTGAGCACCCAGCACCCTGAGTACTGAGAACAGATCACCCTGAGTACTGAGCACCCAGCACCCTGAGTACTGAGCCCCCAGCAACCTGAGTACTGAGCACCCAGCACCCCGAGCACTGAGCACCCAGCACCCTGAGTACTGAGAACAGATCACCCTGAGTACTGAGCACCCAGCACCCTGAGTACTGAGCCCCCAGCACCCTGAGTACTGAGCACCCAGCACCCCGAGCACTGAGCACCCAGCACCCTGAGAATGAGCAACCAGCACCCTGAGTACTGAGAACCGAGCACCCTGAGTACTGAGCACCCAGCACCCTGAGTACTGAGCCCCCAGTACCATGAGTACTGAGCTCCCTGCACCCCGAGCACTGAGCACCCATCACCCCGAGAATGAGCACCCAGCACCCTGAGTACTGAGCACCCAGCACCCTGAGTACTGAGCACCGAGCTCCTTGAGCACTGAGCACCCTGAGTACTGAGCACCCAGCACCCTGTGTACTGAGCACTGAGCACCCTGAGTACTAAGCACCCAGCACCACAAGCACTGAGCACCCAGGACCCAGAGCACTGAGCACCGAGCACCCCGAGCACTGAGCACACAGCACCCTGAGCACTCAGCACCCAGCACCCCGAGCACTGAGCACCCAGCACCCTGAGCTCTGAGCACCCAGCACCCTGAGCACTGAGCACCCAGCACCCAGAGCACTCAGCACCCAGCACCCTGAGCACTGAGCACCCAACACCCTGAGTACTGAGCACCCAGCACCCTGAGTACTGAGCACCCAGACCCCGAGCATTGAGCACCCAGTACCCCTAGCACTGTGCACCCAGCACCCTGAGTACTGAGAACCCAGCAACCTGAGTACTGAGCACCCAGCACCCTGAGCACTGAGCACCCAGCAGCCCGAGCACTGAGCACCCAGCATCCTGAGCACTGAGTAATGAGCACCCAGCACCCTGAGCACTGAGCACCCAGCACCCTGAGCACTGAGCACCCAGCACCCTGAGCACTGAGCACCCAGCACCCTGAGCACTGAGCACCCAGCACCCTGAGTACTGAGCACCCAACGTACTGAGCACCGAGCACCCCGAGCACTGAGCACCCAGCACCCTGAGTACTGAGCACCCAGCACCCCGAGCAATGTGCACCCAGCACTGAGCACCCAGCACCCTGAGTATTGAGCATCCAGCACCCTGAGTACTGAGCACCGAGCACCCCGAGCACTGAGCACCGGGCACCCCGAGCACTGAGCACCCAGCACCCTGAGTACTGAGCACCGAGCACCCCGAGTACTGAGCACTGAGCACTGAGCACCCAGCATCCTGATCACAGAGCACCCAGCACCCTCAGCACTGAGCACCCAGCACCCCGAGCACTGAGCACCCAGCACCCTGAGTACTGAGCAACCCGAGCACTGAGCACCCAGCACCCTGAGTACTGAGCACCCTGAGGACTGGGCACCGATCACCCTGAGCACTGAGCACCCAGCACCCTGAGTACTGAGCACCCAGCACCCTGAGCACTGAACACCCAGCACCCTGAGTACTGAGCAGCGAGCACCCTGAGTACTGAGCACAGAGCACCCTGAGTACTGGGCACCCAGCACCCTGAGTACTGAGCACCGAGCACCCCGAGTACTGAGCACCCAGCACCCTGGGTACTCGGTGCTCAGTACTCAGGGTGCTGAGTCTCAGTGCTCGGGGTACTGGGTACTCAGTGCTCAGTACACAGGGTGCTGGGTGCTCAGTGCTCGGAGTGCTGGGTGCTCAGTGCTCAGGGTGCTGGGTGCTCAGTACTCAGGGTGCTGGGTGCTCAGTCCTCGTTGTGCTGGGTGCTCAGTACTCAGGGTACTCGGTGCTCAGTACTCAGGGTGCTGGGTGATCAGTGCTCAGGGTGCTGGGTGCTCATTACTCAGTGTGCTGGGTGCTCAGTTCTCAGGGTGCTGGGTGCTCAGTACTCAGGGTACTGGGTGCTCAGTGCTCGGGGTGCTGGGTGCTCAGTGCTCAGTACTCAGGGTGCTGGGTGCTCAGTGCTCGGGGTGCTGGGTGCTCAGTGCTCAGTACTCAGGTTGCTGGGTGCTCAGTGCTCAGGGTGCTGGGTACTCAGTGCTCAGGGTTCTTGGTGCTCAATACTCAGGGTGCTGTGTGTTCAGTGCTCAGGGTGCTGGGTGCTCAGTACTCAGGGTGCTCGGTGTTTAGTACTCAGGGTACTGGGTGCTCAGTACTCCGGGTGCTGGGTGCTCAGTGCTCGGGGTGCTCCATGCTCAGTGCTCAAGGTGCTGGGTGCTCAGTACTCAGGGTGATCATTGCTCAGGGTGCTGGGTGTTCAGTACTCAGGGTGCTCAGTGTTCAGTACTCAGGGTGCTCAGTGCTCAGTACTAAGGGTGCTCAGTGCTCAGGGTTCTGGGTGCTCAGTGCTCGGGGTGCTCGGTGCTCAGTACTCAGGTTGCTGGGTGCTCAGTGCTCAGGGTGCTGGGTGCTCAGTGCTCAGGGTGCTGGGTGCTCAGTACTCAGGGTGCTCGGTGCTCAGGGTGCTGGGTGCTCAGTGCTCGGGGTGCTGGGTGCTCAGTGCTCGGGGTGCTGGGTGCTCAGTGCTCGGGGTGCTTGGTGCTCAGTACTCAGTGTGCTGGGTGCTCAGTGCTCAGGGTCCTGGGTGCTCAGTGCTCATGGTGCTGGGTGCTCAGTACTCAGGGTGCTTGGTGCTCGGGGTGCTGGGTGCTCAGTGCTCAGGGTGCGGGGTGCTCAGTGCTCAGGGTGCTGGGTACTCAGTGCTCAGGGTTCTTGGTGCTCAGTACTCAGGGTGCTGGGTGCTCAGTGCTCGGGGTGCTGGGTGCTCAGTGCTCAGTACTCAGGGTGCTGGGTGCTCAGTGCTCGGGGTGCTGGGTGCTCAGTACTCAGGGTACTCGGTGCTCAGTACTCAGGGTGCTGGGTGATCAGTGCTCAGGGTGCTGGGTGCTCAGTACTCAGTGTGCTGGGTGCTCCTGGGTGCTCAGTGCGCAGTGCTCGGGGTGCTGGATGCTCAGTGCTCAGGGTCCTGGGTGCTCAGTGCTCAGGGTGCTGGGTGCTCAGTGCTCGGGGTGCTGGGTGCTCAGTACTCAGGGTGTGGGGTGCTCAGTACTCAGGGTGCTGGGTGATCAGTACTCGGGTGCTGGGTGCTCAGTGCTCAGGGTGCTGGGTGCTCAGTGCTCAGGGTGCTGGGTTCTCAGTGCTCAGGGTGCTGGGTACTCAGTGCTCGGGGTGCTGGGTGCTCAGTACTCAGGGTGCTGGGTGCTCAGTAATCACGGTGCTGGGTGCTCAGTGCTCGGGGTCCTGGTTGCTCAGTGCTCGGGGTGCTGGGTGCTCAGTGCTCGGGGTGCTCGGTGCTCTGTACTCAGGGTGTTGGGTGCTCAGTGCTCGGGGTGCTCAGTACTCAGGGTGCTGTGTGTTCAGTGCTCAGGGTGCTGGGTGCTCAGTACTCAGGGTGCTCGGTGCTTAGTACTCAGGGTGCTGGGTGCTCAGTACTCCGGGTGCTGGGTGCTCAGTGCTCGGGGTGCTCTGTGCTCAGTGCTCAAGGTGCTGGGTGCTCAGTACTCAGGGTGCTCATTGCTCAGGGTGCTGGGTGCTCAGTACTCAGGGTGCTGGGTGCTCAGTGCTCAGGGTGCTCAGTGCTCAGTACGTTGGGTGCTCAGTACTCAGGGTGCTGGGTGCTCAGTGCACAGGGTGCTGGGTGCTCGGTGCTCGGGGTGCTGGGTGCTCAGTGCTCGGGGTGCTCAGTGCTCAGTACACAGTGTGCTCAGTGCTCAGTACTCAGGGTGCTGGGTGCTCAGTGCTCAGTGTGCTGGGTGCTCAGTACTCAGGTTGCTGGGTTGTCGGTGCTCAGTACGCTGGGTGCTCAGTACTCAGGGTCCTGGGTGCTCAGTCCTCAGGGTGCTCGGTGCTCAGTACTCAGGGTGCTGGGTGCTCAGTGCTCGGGGTGCTCGGTGCTCAGTACGCTGGGTGCTCAGTACTCATGGTGCTGGTTGCTCAGTCCTCAGGGAGCTGGGTGCTCAGTACTCAGGGTGCTGGGTGCTTAGTACTCAGGGTGCTCAGTGCTCAGTACGTAGGGTGCTCAGTGCTCAGTGCTCGAGGTGCTGGGTGCTCAGTGCTCGGGGTGCTGGGTTCTCAGTGCTCGGGGTACTGGGTGCTCAGTGCTCAGGGTGCTGGGTGCTCAGTGCTCAGAGTGCTGGGTGCTCAGTACTCAGGGTGCTCTGTGCTCAGTACTCAGGGTGCTCAGTGCGCAGTACTCAGCGTGCTGGGTGTTCAGTGCTCTGGGTGCTCGGTGCTCAGTACTCACCGTGCTCAGTGCTCAGTACTCAGCGTGCTGGGTGCTCAGTGCTCAGGGTGCTGGGTGCTCAGTACTCAGGGTGCTGGGTGCTTAGTACTCAGGGTGCTCGGTCCTCAGTGCTCAGGGTGCTGAGTGCTCAGTACTCAGTACTCAGGGTGCTGGGTGCTCAGTGCTCAGTGTGCTCAGTGCTCAGTACTCAGGGTGCTCGGTGCTCAGTGCTCAGGGTGCTCAGTACTCAGGGTGCTCAGTGCTCAGTGCTCTGGGTGCTGGGTGCTCAGTGCACAGGGTGCTGGGTGCTCAGTACTCAGGGTGCTCAGTGCTCAGGGTGCTGGGTGCTCAGTGCTCGGGGTGCTGGGTACTCAGTGCTCAGTACACAGGGTGCTGAGTGATCAGTGCTCGGGGTGCTGGGTGCTCAGTGCTCAGTACTCAGGGTGCTGACTGCTCAGTGCTCGGGGTGCTGGATGCTCAGTACTCAGGGTGCTGCCTGCTCAGTGCTCAGGGTGCTGTGTGCTCAGTACTCAGGGTGCTGGGTGCTCAGTGCTCAGGGTGCTGGGAGCTCAGTACTCAGGGTGCTGGGTCCTCAGTGCTCAGGGTGCTGGGTGCTCAGTGCTCGGGGTGCTCAGTACTCAGGGTGCTGTGTGTTCAGTGCTCAGGGTGCTGGGTGCTCAGTACTCCGGGTGCTGGGTGCTCAGTGCTCGGGGTGCTCGGTGCTCAGCGCTCAGTGTGCTGGGTGCTCAGTACTCAGGGTGCTCATTGCTCAGGGTGCTGGGTGCTCAGTACTCAGGGTGCTGGGTGCTCAGTACTCAGGGTGCTCAGTGCTCAGTACTCAGGGTGCTCAGTGCTCAGTACTCAGGGTGCTCAGTGCTCAGGGTGCTGGGTGCTCAGTGCTCAGGGTGCTGGATGCTCAGTGCTCAGGGTGCTCATTGCTCAGGGTGCTGGGTGCTCAGTACTCAGGGTGCTGGGTGCTCAGTACTCAGGGTGCTCAGTGCTCAGTACTCAGGGTGCTCAGTGCTCAGTACTCAGGGTGCTCAGTGCTCAGGGTGCTGGGTGCTCAGTGCTCAGGGTGCTGGGTGCTCAGTGCTCAGGGTGCTCATTGCTCAGGGTGCTGGGTGCTCAGTACTCAGGGTGCTGGGTGCTCAGTACTCAGGGTGCTCAGTGCTCAGTACTCAGGGTGCTAGGTGCTCAGTACTCAGGGTGCTCAGTGCTCAGGGTGCTGGGTGATCAGTGCTCAGGGTGCTGGGTGCTCATTGCTCAGGGTGCTGGGTGCTCAGTGCTCAGGGTGCTGGGTGCTCAGTGCTCAGGGTGCTCGGTGTTCAGTGCTCAGGTTGCTGGGTGCTCAGTACTCAGGGTGCTGGGTGCTCAGTACTCAGGGTGCTCATTGCTCAGTACTCAGGGTGCTCAGTGCTCAGTACTCAGGGTGCTCGGTGCTCAGTGCTCAGGGTGCTCAGTGCTCAGTACTCAGGGTGCTCGGTGCTCAGTGCTCAGGGTGCTCAGTGCTCAGTACTCAGGGTGCTCAGTGCTCAGTGCTCTGGGTGCTGGGTGATCAGTGCTCAGGGTGCTGGGTGCTCAGTGCTCAGGGTGCTGGGTGCTCAGTGCTCAGGTTGCTGGGTGCTCAGTACTCAGGGTGCTGGGTGCTCAGTACTCAGGGTGATCATTGCTCAGTACTCAGGGTGCTCAGTGCTCAGTACTCAGGGTGCTGGGTGCTCAGTACTCAGGGTGATCATTGCTCAGTACTCAGGGTGCTCAGTGCTCAGTACTCAGGGTGCTCAGTGCTCAGGGTGCTGTGTGCTCAGTGCTCGGGGTGCTGGGTGCTCAGTCCTCAGGGTGCTGGGTGCTCAGTGCTCAGGGTGCTCGGTGCTCAGTGCTCAGGGTGCTGGGTGCTCAGTACTCAGGGTGCTGGGTGCTCAGTGCTCGGGGTGCTGGGTGCTCAGTACTCAGGGTGCTGGGTGCTCAGTACTCGGGTGCTGGGTGCTCAGTGCTCAGGGTGCTGGGTGCTCAGTGCTCGGGGTGCTGGGTGCTTAGTGCTCAGTGCTCAGGTTGCTGGGTGCTCAGTGCTCGGGGTGCTGGGTGCTCAGTTCTCAGTACTCAGGGTGCTGGGTGCTCGGGGTGCTGGGTGCTCAGTACTCGGGGTGCTGCGTGCTCAGTACTCAGGGTACTGGGTGCTCAGTGCTCAGGGTGCTGGGTGCTCAGTGCTCGATGTGCTGGGTGCTCAGTACTCGAGGTGCTGGGTGCTCAGTGCTCAGGGTGCTGGGTCTCAGTGCTCGGGGTACTGGGTACTCAGTGCTCAGTACACAGGGTGCTGGGTGCTCAGTGCTCGGGGTGCTTGGTGCTCAGTGCTCAGTACTCAGGGTGCTGGGTGCTCAGTGCTCGGGGTGCTGGGTGCTCAGTACTCAGGGTACTCGGTGCTAAGTACTCAGGGTGCTGGGTGATCAGTGCTCAGGGTGCTGGGTGCTCTGTACTCAGTGTGCTGGGTGCTGCTGAGTGCTCAGTGCGCAGTGCTCGGGGTGCTGTGTGCTCAGTGCTCAGGGTGCTGGGTGCTCAGTGCTCAGGGTGCTGGGTGCTCAGTACTCAGGGTGTGGGGTGCTCAGTACTCAGGGTGCTGGGTGATCAGTACTCGGGTGCTGGGTGCTCAGTGCTCAGGGTGCTGGGTGCTCAGTGCTCGGGGTGCTGGGTGCTCTGTACTCAGGGTGTGGGGTGCTCAGTACTCAGGGTGCTGGGTGATCAGTACTCGGGTGCTGGGTGCTCAGTGCTCAGGGTGCTGGGTGCTCAGTGCTCAGGGTGCTGGGTTCTCAGTGCTCAGGGTGCTGGGTACTCAGTACTCGGGGTGCTGGGTGCTCAGTACTCAGGGTGCTGGGTGCTCAGTAATCACGGTGCTGGGTGCTCAGTGCTCGGGGTGCTGGTTGCTCAGTGCTCGGGGTGCTGGCTGCTCAGTGCTCGAGGTGCTCGGTGCTCTGTACTCAGGGTGTTGGATGCTCAGTGCTTGGGGTGCTCAGTACTCAGGGTGCTGTGTGTTCAGTGCTCAGGGTGCTGGGTGCTCAGTACTCAGGGTGCTCGGTGCTTAGTACTCAGGGTGCTGGGTGCTCAGTACTCCGGGTGCTGGGTGCTCAGTGCTCGGGGTGCTCGGTGCTCAGTGCTCAAGGTGCTGGGTGCTCAGTACTCAGGGTGCTCATTGCTCAGGGTGCTGGGTGCTCAGTACTCAGGGTGCTGGGTGCTCAGTGCTCAGGGTGCTCGGTGCTCAGTACGTTGGGTGCTCAGTACTCAGGGTGCTGGGTGCTCAGTGCACAGGGTGCTGGGTGCTCGGTGCTCGGGGTGCTGGGTGCTCAGTGCTCGGGGTGCTCAGTGCTCAGTACACAGGGTGCTCAGTGCTCAGTACTCAGGGTGCTGGGTGCTCAGTGCTCAGTGTGCTGGGTGCTCAGTACTCAGGTTGCTGGGTGGTCGGTGCTCAGTACGCTGGGTGCTCAGTGCTCAGGGTGCTGGGTTCTCAGTGCTCGGGGTACTGGGTGCTCAGTGCTCAGGGTGCTGGGTGCTCAGTGCTCAGAGTGCTGGGTGCTCAGTACTCAGGGTGCTCGGTGCTCAGTACTCAGGGTGCTCAGTGCTCAGTACTCAGCGTGCTGGGTGCTCAGTGCTCTGGGTGCTCGGTGCTCAGTACTCACCGTGCTCAGTGCTCAGTACTCAGCGTGCTGGGTGCTCAGTGCTCAGGGTGCTGGGTGCTCAGTGCTCAGGGTGCTCATTGCTCAGGGTGCTGGGTGCTCAGTACTCAGGGTGCTGGGTGCTCAGTACACAGGGTGCTCAGTGCTCAGTACTCAGGGTGCTCAGTGCTCAGTACTCAGGGTGCTCAGTGCTCAGGGTGCTGGGTGCTCAGTGCTCAGGGTGCTGGGTGCTCATTGCTCAGGGTGCTGGGTGCTCAGTGCTCAGGGTGCTGGGTGCTCAGTGCTCAGGGTGCTCGGTGTTCAGTGCTCAGGTTGCTGGGTGCTCAGTACTCAGGGTGCTGGGTGCTCAGTACTCAGGGTGCTCATTGCTCAGTACTCAGGGTGCTCAGTGCTCAGTACTCAGGGTGCTCGGTGCTCAGTGCTCAGGGTGCTCAGTGCTCAGTACTCAGGGTGCTCGGTGCTCAGTGCTCAGGGTGCTCAGTGCTCAGTACTCAGGGTGCTCAGTGCTCAGTGCTCTGGGTGCGGGGTGCTCAGTGCTCAGGGTGCTGGGTGCTCAGTACTCAGGGTGCTGGGTGCTCAGTGCTCAGGGTGCTGGGTGCTCAGTGCTCAGGGTGCTGGGTGCTCAGTGCTCAGGTTGCTGGGTGCTCAGTACTCAGGGTGCTGGGTGCTCAGTACTCAGGGTGATCATTGCTCAGTACTCAGGGTGCTCAGTGCTCAGTACTCAGGGTGCTGGGTGCTCAGTACTCAGGGTGATCATTGCTCAGTACTCAGGGTGCTCAGTGCTCAGTACTCAGGGTGCTCAGTGCTCAGGGTGCTGTGTGCTCAGTGCTCGGGGTGCTGGGTGCTCAGTCCTCAGGGTGCTGGGTGCTCAGTGCTCAGGGTGCTCGGTGCTCAGTGCTCAGGGTGCTGGGTGCTCAGTACTCAGGGTGCTGGGTGCTCAGTGCTCGGGGTGCTGGGTGCTCAGTACTCAGGGTGCTGGGTGCTCAGTGCTCGGGGTGCTGGGTGCTTAGTGCTCAGTGCTCAGGTTGCTGGGTGCTCAGTGCTCGGGGTGCTGGGTGCTCAGTGCTCAGTACTCAGGGTGCTGGGTGCTCGGGTTGCTGGGTGCTCAGTACTCGGGGTGCTGCGTGCTCAGTACTCAGGGTGCTGGGTGCTCTGTGCTCAGGGTGCTGGGTGCTCAGTGCTCGATGTGCTGGGTGCTCAGTACTCGAGGTGCTGGGTGCTCAGTGCTCAGGGTGCTGGGTCTCAGTGCTCGGGGTACTGGGTACTCAGTGCTCAGTACACAGGCTGCTGGGTGCTCAGTGCTCGGGGTGCTGGGTGCTCAGTGCTCAGTACTCAGGGTGCTGGGTGCTCAGTGCTCGGGGTGCTGGGTGCTCAGTACTCAGGGTACTCGGTGCTCAGTACTCAGGGTGCTGGGTGATCAGTGCTCAGGGTGCTGGGTGCTCTGTACTCAGTGTGCTGGGTGCTGCTGGGTGCTCAGTGCGCAGTGCTCGGGGTGCTGTGTGCTTAGTGCTCAGGGTGCGGGGTGCTCAGTACTCAGGGTGTGGGGTGCTCAGTACTCAGGGTGCTGGGTGATCAGTACTCGGGTGCTGGGTGCTCAGTGCTCAGGGTGCTGGGTGCTCAGTGCTCGGGGTGCTGGGTGCTCAGTACTCAGGGTGTGGGGTGCTCAGTACTCAGGGTGCTGGGTGATCAGTACTCGGGTGCTGGGTGCTCAGTGCTCAGGGTGCTGGGTGCTCAGTGCTCAGGGTGCTGGGTGCTCAGTGCTCAGGGTGCTGGGTACTCAGTGCTCGGGGTGCTGGGTGCTCAGTACTCAGGGTGCTGGGTGCTCAGTAATCACGGTGCTGGGTGCTCAGTGCTCGGGGTGCTGGTTGCTCAGTGCTCGGGGTGCTGGCTGCTCAGTGCTCGGGGTGCTCGGTGCTCTGTACTCAGGGTGTTGGGTGCTCAGTGCTCGGGGTGCTCAGTACTCAGGGTGCTGTGTGTTCAGTGCTCAGGGTGCTGGGTGCTCAGTACTCAGGGTGCTCGGTGCTTAGTACTCAGGGTGCTGGGTGCTCAGTACTCCGGGTGCTGGGTGCTCAGTGCTCGGGGTGCTCGGTGCTCAGTGCTCAAGGTGCTGGGTGCTCAGTACTCAGGGTGCTCATTGCTCAGGGTGCTGGGTGCTCAGTACTCAGGGTGCTGGGTGCTCAGTGCTCAGGGTGCTCGGTGCTCAGTACTTTGGGTGCTCAGTACTCAGGGTGCTGTGTGCTCAGTGCACAGGGTGCTGGGTGCTCGGTGCTCGGGGTGCTGGGTGCTCAGTGCTCGGGGTGCTCAGTGCTCAGTACACAGGGTGCTCAGTGCTCAGTGCTCAGGGTGCTGGGTGCTCAGTGCTCAGTGTGCTGGGTGCTCAGTACTCAGGGTGCTGGGTGCTCAGTGCTCGGGGTGCTGGGTGCTCAGTACTCGGGGTGCTATGTGCTCAGTGCTCAGGGTGCTGGGTCTCAGTGCTCGGGGTACTGGGTACTCAGTGCTCAGTACACAGGGTGCTTGGTGCTCAGTGCTCGGGATGCTGGGTGCTCAATAATCAGGGTACTCGGTGCTCAGTACTCAGGGTGCTGGGTGATCAGTGCTCACCGTGCTGGGTGCTCAGTACTCAGGGTGCTGCGTGCTCAGTTCTCAGGGTGCTGGGTGCTCAGTACTCAGGGTGCTGGGTGCTCAGTGCTCAGGGTGCTGGGTGCTCAGTGCTCAGGGTGCTGGGTCCTCAGTGCTCGGGGTGCTGGGTGCTCAGTACTCAGGGTGCTGGGTGCTCAGTACTCGGGGTGCTGGGTGCTCAGTACTCGGGGTGCTGGGTGCACAGTACTCAGGGAGCTGGGTGCTCAGTACTCAGGGTGCTGGTTGCTCAGTACTCGGGTGCTGGGTGCTCAGTGCTCAGGGTGCTGGGTGCTCAGTGCTCGGGGTGCTGGGTGCTCAGTGCTCAGTACTCAGGGTGCTGGGTGCTCAGTGTTCGGGGTGCTGGGTGCTCAGTGCTCAGTACTCAGGGTGCTGGGTACTCAGTACTCAGGGTGCTGTGTGTTCAGTGCTCAGGGTGCTGGCTGCTCAGTACTCAGGGTGCTCGGTGCTTCGTACTCAGGGGGCTGGGTGCTCAGTACTCCGGGTGCTGGGTGCTCAGTGCTCGGGGTGCTCGGTGCTCAGTGCTCAAGGTGCTGGGTGCTCAGTACTCAGGGTGATCATTGCTCAGGGTGCTGGGTGTTCAGTACTCAGGGTGCTGGGTGCTCAGTACTCAGGGTGCTGGTTGCTCAGTACTCAGGGTGCTCGGTGCTCGGGGTGCTGGGTGCTCAGTGCTCGGGGTGCTCGGTGCTCAGTACTCGGGGTGATCAGTGCTCAGTACTCAGGGTGCTGGGTGCTCAGTACTCAGGGTGCTGGGTGCTCGGTGCTCTGTACGCTGGGTGCTCAGTACTCAGGGTGCTGGGTGCTCAGTACTCAGGGTGCTGGGTGCTCAGTACTCAGGGTGCTGGGTGCTCAGTGCTCAGTGTGCTGGGTGCTCAGTGCTCGGGGTGCTCGGTGCTCAGTACGCTGTGTGCTCAGTACTCAGGTTGCTGGGTGCTCAGTGCTCGGGGTGCTGGGTGCTCAGTACTCAGGGTGCTGTGTGCTCAGTGCTCGCTGTGCTGGGTGCTCAGTACTAAGGTTGCTGGATGCTCAGTGCTCAGGGTGCTGTGTGCTCAGTGCTCAGGGTGCTCGGTGCTTAGTACTCAGGGTGCTCGGTGCTCGGGGTGCTGGGTGCTCAGTACTCGGGGTGCTGGGTGCTCAGTACTCAGGGTGCTGGGTGCTCAGTGCTCAGGGTGCTGGGTGCTCAGTGCTCGGGGTGCTGGGTGCTCATTACTCAGGGTGCTGGGTGTCAGTACTCAGGGTGCTCAGTGCTTGGGGTGCTGGGTGCTCAGTACTCAGGGTGCTCAGTGCTTGGGGTGTTGGGTGCTCAGTACTCAGGGTGCTGGGTGCTCAGTGCTCAGGGTGCTGGGTGTTCAGTACTCAGGGTGCTGGGTGCTCAGTACTCACGGCCCTGGATACTCAGTGCTCAGGGTGCTGGGTACTCAGTGCTCGGGGTGCTGGGTGCTCAGTGCTCAGGGTGCTGGGTGCTCAGTACTCAGGGTGCTCAGTGCTCAGTACTCAGGGTGCTCAGTGCTCAGTACTCAGGGTGCTCAATGCTCAGGGTGCTGGGTGCTCAGTGCTCGGGGTGCTGGGTGCTCAGTGCTCAGTACTCAGGGTGCTGGGTGCTCAGTGCTCAGGGTGCTGGGTGCTCAGTGCTCAGGGTGCTGGGTGCTCAGTGCTCAGGGTGCTGGGTGCTCAGTGCTCACGGGGCTGGATACTCAGTGCTCAGGGTGCTGGGTACTCAGTGCTCGGGGTGCTGGGTGCTCAGTACTCGGGGTGCTGGGTGCTCAGTACTCAGGGTGCTCAGTGCTCAGTACTCAGGGTGCTCAGTGCTCAGTACACAGGGTGCTCAGTGCTCAGGGTGCTGGGTGCTCAGTGCTCGGGGTGCTGGGTGCTCAGTCCTCAGGGTGCTGGGTGCTCAGTGCTCAGGGTGCTCGGTGCTCAGTGCTCAGGGTGCTGGGTGCTCAGTACTCAGGGTGCTGGGTGCTCAGTACTCAGGGTGCTGGGTGCTCAGTGCTCAGGGTGCTGGGTGCTCAGTGCTCAGGGTGCTCGGTGCTTAGTACTCAGTGTGCTGGGTGCTCAGTACTCAGTGTGCTGGGTGCTCAGTGCTCGGGTTGCTGGGTGCTCAGTACTCAGGGTGCTCGGTGCACAGTGCTCAGGGTGCTGGGTGCTCAGTGCTCAGGGTGCTCGGTGCTTAGTACTCAGGGTGCTGGGTGCTCAGTACTCCGGGTGCTGGGTGCTCAGTGCTCGGGGTGCTCGGTTCTCAGTGCTCAGTGTGCTGGGTGCTCAGTACTCAGGGTGCTCATTGCTCAGGGTGCTGGGTGCTCAGTACTCAGGGTGCTGGGTGCTCAGTACTCAGGGTGCTCAGTGCTCAGAACTCAGGGTGCTCAGTGCTCAGTTCTCAGGGTGCTCAGTGCTCAGGGTGCTGGGTGCTCAGTGCTCAGGTTCCTGGGTGCTCAGTACTCAGGGTGCTGGGTGCTCAGTGCTCAGGGTGCTGTGTGCTCAGTGCTCAGGGTGCTGGGTGCTCAGTAGTCAGGGTGATCATTGCTCAGGGTGCTGTTTGTTCAGTACTCAGGGTGCTGGGTGCTCAGTACTCAGGGTGCTCGGTGCTCAGTACTCAGGGTGCTGGGTGCTCAGTGCTCGCGGTGCTGTGTGCTCATTACTCAGGGTGCTGGGTGTCAGTACTCAGGGTGCTCAGTGCTTGGGGTGCTGGGTGCTCAGTACTCAGGGTGCTCAGTGCTTGGGGTGTTGGGTGCTCAGTACTCAGCGTGCTGGGTGCTCAGTGCTCGGGGTCCTGGGTGCTCAGTGCTCGGGGTGCTGGGTGCTCAGTGCTCGGGGTGCTGGGTGCTCAGTGCTCGGGGTTCTGGGTGCGCAGTGCTCGGGGCGCTGGGTGCTCAGTGCTCGGGGCGCTGGGTGCTCAGTGCTCGGGGTGCTCGGAGCTCAGGACTCAGGGTGCTGGGTGCTCAGTGCTCTTGGTGCTCGGTGCTCATTACTCAGGGTGCTGGGTGCGCAGTGCTCGGGGTGCTGGGTGCTCAGTGCTCAGGGTGCTGGGTGCTCAGTGCTCAGGGTGCTGGGTGCTCAGTACTCGGGGTGCTGGGTGCTCAGTACTCGGGGTGCTGGGTGCTCAGTACTCAGGGTGCTCAGTGCTCAGTACTCAGGGTGCTCAGTGCTCAGTACTCAGGATGCTCAGTGCTCAGGGTGCTGGGTGCTCAGTGCTTGGGGTGCTGGGTGCTCAGTGCTCGGGGTGCTGGGTGCTCAGTGCTTGGGGTGCTGGGTGCTCAGTACTCAGGGTGCTCAGTGCTCAGGGTGCTGGGTGCTCAGTGCTTGGGGTGCTGGGTGCTCAGTACTCAGGGTGCTCAGTGCTCAGTACTCAGGGTGCTCAGTGCTCAGTACTCAGGATGCTCAGTGCTCAGGGTGCTGGGTGCTCAGTGCTCAGGGTGCTGGGTGCTCAGTGCTCGGGGTGCTGGGTGCTCATTACTCAGGGTGCTGGGTGTCAGTACTCAGGGTGCTCAGTGCTTGGGGTGCTGGGTGCTCAGTACTCAGGGTGCTCAGTGCTTGGGGTGTTGGGTGCTCAGTACTCAGGGTGCTGGGTGCTCAGTGCTCAGGGTGCGGGGTGTTCAGTACTCAGGGTGCTGGGTGCTCAGTACTCAGGGTGCTGGGTGCTCAGTGCTCGGGGTGCTGGGTGCTCAGTGCTCGGGGTGCTGGGTGCTCAGTGCTCGGGGTGCTGGGTGCTCAGTGCTCGGGGTGCTGGGTGCTCAGTACTCAGGGTGCTCAGTGCTCAGTACTCAGGGTGCTCAGTGCTCAGTACTCAGGGTGCTCAGTGCTCAGGGTGCTGGGTGCTCAGTGCTCGGGGTGCTGGGTGCTCAGTGCTCAGTACTCAGGGTGCTGGGTGCTCAGTGCTCAGGGTGCTGGGTGCTCAGTGCTCAGGGTGCTGGGTGCTCAGTGCTCAGGGTGCTGGGTGCTCAGTGCTCACGGGGCTGGATACTCAGTGCTCAGGGTGCTGGGTACTCAGTGCTCGGGGTGCTGGGTGCTCAGTACTCGGGGTGCTGGGTGCTCAGTACTCAGGGTGCTCAGTGCTCAGTACTCAGGGTGCTCAGTGCTCAGTACTCAGGGTGCTCAGTGCTCAGGGTGCTGGGTGCTCAGTGCTCGGGGTGCTGGGTGCTCAGTCCTCAGGGTGCTGGGTGCTCAGTGCTCAGGGTGCTCGGTGCTCAGTGCTCAGGGTGCTGGGTGCTCAGTACTCAGGGTGCTGGGTGCTCAGTACTCAGGGTGCTGGGTGCTCAGTGCTCAGGGTGCTGGGTGCTCAGTGCTCAGGGTGCTCGGTGCTTAGTACTCAGTGTGCTGGGTGCTCAGTACTCAGTGTGCTGGGTGCTCAGTGCTCGGGTTGCTGGGTGCTCAGTACTCAGGGTGCTCGGTGCACAGTGCTCAGGGTGCTGGGTGCTCAGTGCTCAGGGTGCTCAGTGCTTAGTACTCAGGGTGCTGGGTGCTCAGTACTCCGGGTGCTGGGTGCTCAGTGCTCGGGGTGCTCGGTTCTCAGTGCTCAGTGTGCTGGGTGCTCAGTACTCAGGGTGCTCATTGCTCAGGGTGCTGGGTGCTCAGTACTCAGGGTGCTGGGTGCTCAGTACTCAGGGTGCTCAGTGCTCAGAACTCAGGGTGCTCAGTGCTCAGTTCTCAGGGTGCTCAGTGCTCAGGTTGCTGGGTGCTCAGTGCTCAGGTTCCTGGGTGCTCAGTACTCAGGGTGCTGGGTGCTCAGTGCTCAGGGTGCGGTGTGCTCAGTGCTCAGGGTGCTGGGTGCTCAGTGCTCAGGGTGCTCGGTGCTCAGTGCTCAGGTTGCTGGGTGCTCAGTGCTCAGGGTGCTGGGAGCTCAGTGCTCAGGTTCCTGGGTGCTCAGTACTCAGGGTGCTGGGTGCTCAGTGCACAGGGTGCTGGGTGCTCGGTGCTCGGGGTGCTGGGTGCTCAGTGCTCGGGGTGCTCAGTGCTCAGTACACAGGGTGCTCAGTGCTCAGTGCTCAGGGTGCTGGGTGCTCAGTGCTCAGTGTGCTGGGTGCTCAGTACTCAGGGTGCTGGGTGCTCAGTGCTCGGGGTGCTGGGTGCTCAGTACTCGGGGTGCTATGTGCTCAGTGCTCAGGGTGCTGGGTCTCAGAGCTCGGGGTACTGGGTACTCAGTGCTCAGTACACAGGGTGCTTGGTGCTCAGTGCTCGGGATGCTGGGTGCTCAATAATCAGGGTACTCGGTGCTCAGTACTCAGGGTGCTGGGTGATCAGTGCTCACCGTGCTGGGTGCTCAGTACTCAGGGTGCTGCGTGCTCAGTTCTCAGGGTGCTGGGTGCTCAGTACTCAGGGTGCTGGGTGCTCAGTGCTCAGGGTGCTGGGTGCTCAGTGCTCAGGGTGCTGGGTCCTCAGTGCTCGGGGTGCTGGGTGCTCAGTACTCAGGGTGCTGGGTGCTCAGTACTCGGGGTGCTGGGTGCTCAGTACTCGGGGTGCTGGGTGCACAGTACTCAGGGAGCTGGGTGCTCAGTACTCAGGGTGCTGGTTGCTCAGTACTCGGGTGCTGGGTGCTCAGTGCTCAGGGTGCTGGGTGCTCAGTGCTCGGGGTGCTGGGTGCTCAGTGCTCAGTACTCAGGGTGCTGGGTGCTCAGTGTTCGGGGTGCTGGGTGCTCAGTGCTCAGTACTCAGGGTGCTGGGTACTCAGTACTCAGGGTGCTGTGTGTTCAGTGCTCAGGGTGCTGGCTGCTCAGTACTCAGGGTGCTCGGTGCTTCGTACTCAGGGGGCTGGGTGCTCAGTACTCCGGGTGCTGGGTGCTCAGTGCTCGGGGTGCTCGGTGCTCAGTGCTCAAGGTGCTGGGTGCTCAGTACTCAGGGTGATCATTGCTCAGGGTGCTGGGTGTTCAGTACTCAGGGTGCTGGGTGCTCAGTACTCAGGGTGCTGGTTGCTCAGTACTCAGGGTGCTCGGTGCTCGGGGTGCTGGGTGCTCAGTGCTCGGGGTGCTCGGTGCTCAGTACTCGGGGTGATCAGTGCTCAGTACTCAGGGTGCTGGGTGCTCAGTACTCAGGGTGCTGGGTGCTCGGTGCTCTGTACGCTGGGTGCTCAGTACTCAGGGTGCTGGGTGCTCAGTACTCAGGGTGCTGGGTGCTCAGTACTCAGGGTGCTGGGTGCTCAGTGCTCAGTGTGCTGGGTGCTCAGTGCTCGGGGTGCTCGGTGCTCAGTACGCTGTGTGCTCAGTACTCAGGTTGCTGGGTGCTCAGTGCTCGGGGTGCTGGGTGCTCAGTACTCAGGGTGCTGTGTGCTCAGTGCTCGCTGTGCTGGGTGCTCAGTACTAAGGTTGCTGGATGCTCAGTGCTCAGGGTGCTGTGTGCTCAGTGCTCAGGGTGCTCGGTGCTTAGTACTCAGGGTGCTCGGTGCTCGGGGTGCTGGGTGCTCAGTACTCGGGGTGCTGGGTGCTCAGTACTCAGGGTGCTGGGTGCTCAGTGCTCAGGGTGCTGGGTGCTCAGTGCTCGGGGTGCTGGGTGCTCATTACTCAGGGTGCTGGGTGTCAGTACTCAGGGTGCTCAGTGCTTGGGGTGCTGGGTGCTCAGTACTCAGGGTGCTCAGTGCTTGGGGTGTTGGGTGCTCAGTACTCAGGGTGCTGGGTGCTCAGTGCTCAGGGTGCTGGGTGTTCAGTACTCAGGGTGCTGGGTGCTCAGTACTCACGGCCCTGGATACTCAGTGCTCAGGGTGCTGGGTACTCAGTGCTCGGGGTGCTGGGTGCTCAGTGCTCAGGGTGCTGGGTGCTCAGTACTCAGGGTGCTCAGTGCTCAGTACTCAGGGTGCTCAGTGCTCAGTACTCAGGGTGCTCAGTGCTCAGGGTGCTGGGTGCTCAGTGCTCGGGGTGCTGGGTGCTCAGTGCTCAGTACTCAGGGTGCTGGGTGCTCAGTGCTCAGGGTGCTGGGTGCTCAGTGCTCAGGGTGCTGGGTGCTCAGTGCTCAGGGTGCTGGGTGCTCAGTGCTCACGGGGCTGGATACTCAGTGCTCAGGGTGCTGGGTACTCAGTGCTCGGGGTGCTGGGTGCTCAGTACTCGGGGTGCTGGGTGCTCAGTACTCAGGGTGCTCAGTGCTCAGTACTCAGGGTGCTCAGTGCTCAGTACTCAGGGTGCTCAGTGCTCAGGGTGCTGGGTGCTCAGTGCTCGGGGTGCTGGGTGCTCAGTCCTCAGGGTGCTGGGTGCTCAGTGCTCAGGGTGCTCGGTGCTCAGTGCTCAGGGTGCTGGGTGCTCAGTACTCAGGGTGCTGGGTGCTCAGTACTCAGGGTGCTGGGTGCTCAGTGCTCAGGGTGCTGGGTGCTCAGTGCTCAGGGTGCTCGGTGCTTAGTACTCAGTGTGCTGGGTGCTCAGTACTCAGTGTGCTGGGTGCTCAGTGCTCGGGTTGCTGGGTGCTCAGTACTCAGGGTGCTCGGTGCACAGTGCTCAGGGTGCTGGGTGCTCAGTGCTCAGGGTGCTCGGTGCTTAGTACTCAGGGTGCTGGGTGCTCAGTACTCCGGGTGCTGGGTGCTCAGTGCTCGGGGTGCTCGGTTCTCAGTGCTCAGTGTGCTGGGTGCTCAGTACTCAGGGTGCTCATTGCTCAGGGTGCTGGGTGCTCAGTACTCAGGGTGCTGGGTGCTCAGTACTCAGGGTGCTCAGTGCTCAGAACTCAGGGTGCTCAGTGCTCAGTTCTCAGGGTGCTCAGTGCTCAGGGTGCTGGGTGCTCAGTGCTCAGGTTCCTGGGTGCTCAGTGCTCGGGGTGCTGGGTGCTCAGTGCTCGGGGTTCTGGGTGCGCAGTGCTCGGGGCGCTGGGTGCTCAGTGCTCGGGGCGCTGGGTGCTCAGTGCTCGGGGTGCTCGGAGCTCAGGACTCAGGGTGCTGGGTGCTCAGTGCTCTTGGTGCTCGGTGCTCATTACTCAGGGTGCTGGGTGCGCAGTGCTCGGGGTGCTGGGTGCTCAGTGCTCAGGGTGCTGGGTGCTCAGTGCTCAGGGTGCTGGGTGCTCAGTACTCGGGGTGCTGGGTGCTCAGTACTCGGGGTGCTGGGTGCTCAGTACTCAGGGTGCTCAGTGCTCAGTACTCAGGGTGCTCAGTGCTCAGTACTCAGGATGCTCAGTGCTCAGGGTGCTGGGTGCTCAGTGCTTGGGGTGCGGGGTGCTCAGTCCTCAGGGTGCTGGGTGCTCAGTACTCAGGGTGCTGGGTGCTCAGTACTCAGGGTGCTGGGTGCTCAGTGCTCGGGTTGCTGGGTGCTCAGTACTCAGGGTGCTCGGTGCACAGTGCTCAGGGTGCTGGGTGCTCAGTGCTCAGGGTGCTCTGTGCTTAGTACTCAGGGTGCTGGGTGCTCAGTGCTCAGGGTGCTGGGTGCTCAGTACTCAGGGTGCTGGGTGCTCAGTACTCAGGGTGCTCGGTGCTCAGTGCTCAGGGTGCTGGGTGCTCAGTACTCGGGGTGCTGGGTGCTCAGTACTCAGGGTGCTGGGTGCTCAGTGCTCAGGGTGCTGGGTGCTCAGTGCTCGGGGTGCTGGGTGCTCAGTACTCGGGGTGCTATGTGCTCAGTGCTCAGGGTGCTGGGTCTCAGTGCTCGGGGTACTGGGTACTCAGTGCTCAGTACACAGGGTGCTGGGTGCTCAGTGCTCGGGATGCTGGGTGCTCAATAATCAGGGTACTCGGTGCTCAGTACTCAGGGTGCTGGGTGATCAGTGCTCACCGTGCTGGGTGCTCAGTACTCAGGGTGCTGCGTGCTCAGTTCTCAGGGTGCAGGGTGCTCAGTGCTCAGGGTGCTGGGTGCTCAGTGCTCAGGGTGCTGGGTCCTCAGTGCTCGGCGTGCTGGGTGCTCAGTACTCAGGGTGCTGGGTGCTCAGTACTCGGGGTGCTGGGTGCTCAGTACTCGGGGTGCTGGGTGCACAGTACTCAGGGAGCTGGGTGCTCAGTACTCAGGGTGCTGGTTGCTCAGTACTCGGGTGCTGGGTGCTCAGTGCTCAGGGTGCTGGGTGCTCAGTGCTCGGGGTGCTGGGTGCTCAGTGCTCAGTACTCAGGGTGCTGGGTGCTCAGTGTTCGGGGTGCTGGGTGCTCAGTGCTCAGTACTCAGGGTGCTGGGTACTCAGTACTCAGGGTGCTGTGTGTTCAGTGCTCAGGGTGCTGGCTGCTCAGTACTCAGGGTGCTCGGTGCTTCGTACTCAGGGTGCTGGGTGCTCAGTACTCCGGGTGCTGGGTGCTCAGTGCTCGGGGTGCTCGGTGCTCAGTGCTCAAGGTGCCTGGTGCTCAGTACTCAGGGTGATCATTGCTCAGGGTGCTGGGTGTTCAGTACTCAGGGTGCTGGGTGCTCAGTACTCAGGGTGCTGGGTGCTCAGTACTCAGGGTGCTCGGTGCTCGGGGTGCTGGGTGCTCAGTGCTCGGGGTGCTCGGTGCTCAGTACTCGGGGTGATCAGTGCTCAGTACTCAGGGTGCTGGGTGCTCAGTACTCAGGGTGCTGGGTGCTCGGTGCTCTGTACGCTGGGTGCTCAGTACTCAGGGTGCTGGGTGCTCAGTACTCAGGGTGCTGGGTGCTCAGTACTCAGGGTGCTGGGTGCTCAGTGCTCAGTGTGCTGGGTGCTCAGTGCTCGGGGTGCTCGGTGCTCAGTACGCTGTGTGCTCAGTACTCAGGTTGCTGGGTGCTCAGTGCTCGGGGTGCTGGGTGCTCAGTACTCAGGGTGCTGTGTGCTCAGTGCTCGCTGTGCTGGGTGCTCAGTACTAAGGTTGCTGGGTGCTCAGTGCTCAGGGTGCTGTGTGCTCAGTGCTCAGGGTGCTCGGTGCTTAGTACTCAGGGTGCTCGGTGCTCGGGGTGCTGGGTGCTCAGTACTCGGGGTGCTGGGTGCTCAGTACTCAGGGTGCTGGGTGCTCAGTGCTCAGGGTGCTGGGTGCTCAGTGCTCGGGGTGCTGGGTGCTCATTACTCAGGGTGCTGGGTGTCAGTACTCAGGGTGCTCAGTGCTTGGGGTGCTGGGTGCTCAGTACTCAGGGTGCTCAGTGCTTGGGGTGTTGGGTGCTCAGTACTCAGGGTGCTGGGTGCTCAGTGCTCAGGGTGCGGGGTGTTCAGTACTCAGGGTGCTGGGTGCTCAGTACTCAGGGTGCTGGGTGCTCAGTGCTCGGGGTGCTGGGTGCTCAGTGCTCGGGGTGCTGGGTGCTCAGTGCTCGGGGTGCTGGGTGCTCAGTGCTCGGGGTGCTGGGTGCTCAGTACTCAGGGTGCTCAGTGCTCAGTACTCAGGGTGCTCAGTGCTCAGTACTCAGGGTGCTCAGTGCTCAGGGTGCTGGGTGCTCAGTGCTCGGGGTGCTGGGTGCTCAGTGCTCAGTACTCAGGGTGCTGGGTGCTCAGTGCTCAGGGTGCTGGGTGCTCAGTGCTCAGGGTGCTGGGTGCTCAGTGCTCAGGGTGCTGGGTGCTCAGTGCTCACGGGGCTGGATACTCAGTGCTCAGGGTGCTGGGTACTCAGTGCTCGGGGTGCTGGGTGCTCAGTACTCGGGGTGCTGGGTGATCAGTACTCAGGGTGCTCAGTGCTCAGTACTCAGGGTGCTCAGTGCTCAGTACTCAGGGTGCTCAGTGCTCAGGGTGCTGGGTGCTCAGTGCTCGGGGTGCTGGGTGCTCAGTCCTCAGGGTGCTGGGTGCTCAGTGCTCAGGGTGCTCGGTGCTCAGTGCTCAGGGTGCTGGGTGCTCAGTACTCAGGGTGCTGGGTGCTCAGTACTCAGGGTGCTGGGTGCTCAGTGCTCAGGGTGCTGGGTGCTCAGTGCTCAGGGTGCTCGGTGCTTAGTACTCAGTGTGATGGGTGATCAGTACTCAGTGTGCTGGGTGCTCAGTGCTCGGGTTGCTGGGTGCTCAGTACTCAGGGTGCTCGGTGCACAGTGCTCAGGGTGCTGGGTGCTCAGTGCTCAGGGTGCTCAGTGCTTAGTACTCAGGGTGCTGGGTGCTCAGTACTCCGGGTGCTGGGTGCTCAGTGCTCGGGGTGCTCGGTTCTCAGTGCTCAGTGTGCTGGGTGCTCAGTACTCAGGGTGCTCATTGCTCAGGGTGCTGGGTGCTCAGTACTCAGGGTGCTGGGTGCTCAGTACTCAGGGTGCTCAGTGCTCAGAACTCAGGGTGCTCAGTGCTCAGTTCTCAGGGTGCTCAGTGCTCAGGGTGCTGGGTGCTCAGTGCTCAGGTTCCTGGGTGCTCAGTACTCAGGGTGCTGGGTGCTCAGTGCTCAGGGTGCTGTGTGCTCAGTGCTCAGGGTGCTGGGTGCTCAGTGCTCAGGGTGCTCGGTGCTCAGTGCTCAGGTTGCTCGGTGCTCAGTACTCAGGGTGCTGGGTGCTCAGTACTCAGGGTGCTCATTGCTCAGTACTCAGGGTGCTCAGTGCTCAGTACTCAGGGTGCTCGGTGCTCAGTGCTCAGGGTGCTCAGTGCTCAGTACTCAGGGTGCTCGGTGCTCAGTGCTCAGGGTGCTCAGTGCTCAGTACTCAGGGTGCTCAGTGTTCAGTGCTCTGGGTGCTGGGTGCTCAGTGCTCAGGGTGCTGGGTGCTCAGTACTCAGGGTGCTGGGTGCTCAGTGCTCAGGGTGCTGGGTGCTAAGTGCTCAGAGTGCTGGGTGCTCAGTGCTCAGGGTGCTCGGTGCTCAGTGCTCAGGTTGCTGGGTGCTAAGTACTCAGGGTGCTGGGTGCTCAGTACTCACGGTGCTCATTGCTCAGTACTCAGGGTGCTCAGTGCTCAGTACTCAATGTGCTCAGTGCTCAGGGTGCTGTGTGCTCAGTGCTCGGGGTGCTGGGTGCTCAGTCCTCAGTGTGCTGGGTGCTCAGTGCTCAGGGTGCACGGTGCTCAGTGCTCAGGGTGCTTTGTGCTCAGTACTCAGCGTGCTGGGTGCTCAGTGCTCGGGGTGCTGGGTGCTCAGTGCGCAGGGTGATGGGTGCTCAGTGCTCGGGGTGCTGGGTGCTTAGTGCACAGTTCTCAGGTTGCTGGGTGCTCAGTGCTCGGGGTGCTGGGTGCTCAGTGCACAGTACTCAGGGTGCTGGGTGCTCACTGCTCAGGGTGCTGCGTGCTCAGTGCTCAGGGTGCTGGGTGCTCAGTGCTCAGGGTGCGGGGTACTCAGTGCTCGGGGTGCTGGGTGCTCAGTACTCAGGGTGCTGGGTGCTCAGTACTCAGGGTGCTGGGTGCTCAGTGCTCGGGGTGCTGGGTGCTCAGTGCTCGTGGTGCTCGCTGCTCAGTACTCAGGGTGCTGGGTGCTCAGTGCTCGGGGTGCTCAGTACTCAGGGTGCTGTGTGTTCAGTGCTCAGGGTGCTGGTTGCTCAGTACTCAGGGTGCTCGGTGCTTAGTATTCAGGGTGCTGGGTGCTCAGTACTCCGGGTGCTTGGTGCTCAGTGCTCAGTGTGCTCGGTGCTCAGTGCTCAAGGTGCTGGCTGCTCAGTACTCAGGGTGCTCATTGCTCAGGGTGCTGGGTGCTCAGTACTCAGGGTGCTGGGTGCTCAGTGCTCAGGGTGCTCGGTGCTGAGTACGTTGGGTGCTCAGGACTCAGGGTGCTGGGTGCTCAGTGCTCAGGGTGCTGGGTGCTCAGTGCTCAGGGTGCTGGGTGCTCAGTGCTCAGGGTGCTGGGTGCTCGGTGCTCGGGGTGCTGGGTGCTCAGTGCGCGGGGTGCTCGGTGCTCAGTACTCAGGGTGCTCAGTGCTCAGTACTCAGGGTGCTGGGTGATCAGTGCTCAGGGTGCTGGGTGCTCAGTACTCAGGGTGCTGGGTGCTCGGTGCTCTGTACGCTGGGTGCTCAGTACTCAGGGTGCTGGGTGCTCAGTACTCAGGGTGCTGGGTGCTCAGTACTCAGGGTGCTGGGTGCTCAGTGCTCAGTGTGCTGGGTGCTCAGTGCTCGGGGTGCTCGGTGCTCAGTACGCTGTGTGCTCAGTACTCAGGTTGCTGGGTGCTCAGTGCTCGGGGTGCTGGGTGCTCAGTACTCAGGGTGCTGTGTGCTCAGTGCTCGCTGTGCTGGGTGCTCAGTACTAAGGTTGCTGGGTGCTCAGTTCTCAGGGTGCTGTGTGCTCAGTGCTCAGGGTGCTCGGTGCTTAGTACTCAGGGTGCTCGGTGCTCGGGGTGCTGGGTGCTCAGTACTCGGGGTGCTGGGTGCTCAGTACTCAGGGTGCTGGGTGCTCAGTGCTCAGGGTGCTGGGTGCTCAGTGCTCGGGGTGCTGGGTGCTCATTACTCAGGGTGCTGGGTGTCAGTACTCAGGGTGCTCAGTGCTTGGGGTGCTGGGTGCTCAGTACTCAGGGTGCTCAGTGCTTGGGGTGTTGGGTGCTCAGTACTCAGGGTGCTGGGTGCTCAGTGCTCAGGGTGCTGGGTGTTCAGTACTCAGGGTGCTGGGTGCTCAGTACTCACGGCCCTGGATACTCGGTGCTCAGGGTGCTGGGTACTCAGTGCTCGGGGTGCTGGGTGCTCAGTGCTCAGGGTGCTGGGTGCTCAGTACTCAGGGTGCTCAGTGCTCAGTACTCAGGGTGCTCAGTGCTCAGTACTCAGGGTGCTCAGTGCTCAGGGTGCTGGGTGCTCAGTGCTCGGGGTGCTGGGTGCTCAGTGCTCAGTACTCAGGGTGCTGGATGCTCTTTGCTCAGGGTGCTGGGTGCTCAGTACTCACGGCCCTGGATACTCGGTGCTCAGGGTGCTGGGTGCTCAGTGCTCGGGGCGCTGGGTGCTCAGTGCTCGGGGTGCTCGGAGCTCAGGACTCAGGGTGCTGGGTGCTCAGTGCTCTTGGTGCTCGGTGCTCATTACTCAGGGTGCTGGGTGCGCAGTGCTCGGGGTGCTGGGTGCTCAGTGCTCAGGGTGCTGGGTGCTCAGTGCTCAGGGTGCTGGGTGCTCAGTACTCGGGGTGCTGGGTGCTCAGTACTCGGGGTGCTGGGTGCTCAGTACTCAGGGTGCTCAGTGCTCAGTACTCAGGGTGCTCAGTGATCAGTACTCAGGATGCTCAGTGCTCAGGGTGCTGGGTGCTCAGTGCTTGGGGTGCGGGGTGCTCAGTCCTCAGGGTGCTGGGTGATCAGTGCTCAGGGTGCTCGGTGCTCAGTTCTCAGGGTGCTGGGTGCTCAGTACTCAGGGTGCTGGGTGCTCAGTATTCAGGGTGCTGGGTGCTCAGTGCTCGGGTTGCTGGGTGCTCAGTACTCAGGGTGCTCGGTGCACAGTGCTCAGGGTGCTGGGTGCTCAGTGCTCAGGGTGCTCTGTGCTTAGTACTCAGGGTGCTGGGTGCTCAGTGCTCAGGGTGCTGGGTGCTCAGTACTCAGGGTGCTGGGTGCTCAGTACTCAGGGTGCTCGGTGCTCAGTGCTCAGGGTGCTGGGTGCTCAGTACTCGGGGTGCTGGGTGCTCAGTACTCAGGGTGCTGGGTGCTCAGTGCTCAGGGTGCTGGGTGCTCAGTGCTCGGGGTGCTGGGTGCTCAGTACTCGGGGTGCTATGTGCTCAGTGCTCAGGGTGCTGGGTCTCAGTGCTCGGGGTACTGGGTACTCAGTGCTCAGTACACAGGGTGCTGGGTGCTCAGTGCTCGGGTGCTGGGTGCTCAATAATCAGGGTACTCGGTGCTCAGTACTCAGGGTGCTGGGTGATCAGTGCTCACCGTGCTGGGTGCTCAGTACTCAGGGTGCTGCGTGCTCAGTTCTCAGGGTGCAGGGTGCTCAGTGCTCAGGGTGCTGGGTGCTCAGTGCTCAGGGTGCTGGGTCCTCAGTGCTCGGCGTGCTGGGTGCTCAGTACTCAGGGTGCTGGGTGCTCAGTACTCGGGGTGCTGGGTGCTCAGTACTCGGGGTGCTGGGTGCACAGTACTCAGGGAGCTGGGTGCTCAGTACTCAGGGTGCTGGTTGCTCAGTACTCGGGTGCTGGGTGCTCAGTGCTCAGGGTGCTGGGTGCTCAGTGCTCGGGGTGCTGGGGGCTCAGTGCTCAGTACTCAGGGTGCTGGGTGCTCAGTGTTCGGGGTGCTGGGTGCTCAGTGCTCAGTACTCAGGGTGCTGGGTACTCAGTACTCAGGGTGCTGTGTGTTCAGTGCTCAGGGTGCTGGCTGCTCAGTACTCAGGGTGCTCGGTGCTTCGTACTCAGGGTGCTGGGTGCTCAGTACTCCGGGTGCTGGGTGCTCAGTGCTCGGGGTGCTCGGTGCTCAGTGCTCAAGGTGCCTGGTGCTCAGTACTCAGGGTGATCATTGCTCAGGGTGCTGGGTGTTCAGTACTCAGGGTGCTGGGTGCTCAGTACTCAGGGTGCTGGGTGCTCAGTACTCAGGGTGCTCGGTGCTCGGGGTGCTGGGTGCTCAGTGCTCGGGGTGCTCGGTGCTCAGTACTCGGGGTGATCAGTGCTCAGTACTCAGGGTGCTGGGTGCTCAGTACTCAGGGTGCTGGGTGCTCGGTGCTCTGTACGCTGGGTGCTCAGTACTCAGGGTGCTGGGTGCTCAGTACTAAGGGTGCTGGGTGCTCAGTACTCAGGGTGCTGGGTGCTCAGTGCTCAGTGTGCTGGGTGCTCAGTGCTCGGGGTGCTCGGTGCTCAATACGCTGTGTGCTCAGTACTCAGGTTGCTGGGTGCTCAGTGCTCGGGGTGCTGGGTGCTCAGTACTCAGGGTGCTGTGTGCTCAGTGCTCGCTGTGCTGGGTGCTCAGTACTAAGGTTGCTGGGTGCTCAGTGCTCAGGGTGCTGTGTGCTCAGTGCTCAGGGTGCTCGGTGCTTAGTACTCAGGGTGCTCGGTGCTCGGGGTGCTGGGTGCTCAGTACTCGGGGTGCTGGGTGCTCAGTACTCAGGGTGCTGGGTGCTCAGTGCTCAGGGTGCTGGGTGCTCAGTGCTCGGGGTGCTGGGTGCTCATTACTCAGGGTGCTGGGTGTCAGTACTCAGGGTGCTCAGTGCTTGGGGTGCTGGGTGCTCAGTACTCAGGGTGCTCAGTGCTTGGGGTGTTGGGTGCTCAGTACTCAGGGTGCTGGGTGCTCAGTGCTCAGGGTGCGGGGTGTACAGTACTCAGGGTGCTGGGTGCTCAGTACTCAGGGTGCTGGGTGCTCAGTGCTCGGGGTGCTGGGTGCTCAGTGCTCGGGGTGCTGGGTGCTCAGTGCTCGGGGTGCTGGGTGCTCAGTGCTCGGGGTGCTGGGTGCTCAGTACTCAGGGTGCTCAGTGCTCAGTACTCAGGGTGCTCAGTGCTCAGTACTCAGGGTGCTCAGTGCTCAGGGTGCTGGGTGCTCAGTGCTCGGGGTGCTGGGTGCTCAGTGCTCAGTACTCAGGGTGCTGGGTGCTCAGTGCTCAGGGTGCTGGGTGCTCAGTGCTCAGGGTACTGGGTGCTCAGTGCTCAGGGTGCTGGGTGCTCAGTGCTCACGGGGCTGGATACTCAGTGCTCAGGGTGCTGGGTACTCAGTGCTCGGGGTGCTGGGTGCTCAGTACTCGGGGTGCTGGGTGCTCAGTACTCAGGGTGCTCAGTGCTCAGTACTCAGGGTGCTCAGTGCTCAGTACTCAGGGTGCTCAGTGCTCAGGGTGCTGGGTGCTCAGTGCTCGGGGTGCTGGGTGCTCAGTCCTCAGGGTGCTGGGTGCTCAGTGCTCAGGGTGCTCGGTGCTCAGTGCTCAGGGTGCTGGGTGCTCAGTACTCAGGGTGCTGGGTGCTCAGTACTCAGGGTGCTGGGTGCTCAGTGCTCAGGGTGCTGGGTGCTCAGTGCTCAGGGTGCTCGGTGCTTAGTACTCAGTGTGCTGGGTGCTCAGTACTCAGTGTGCTGGGTGCTCAGTGCTCGGGTTGCTGGGTGCTCAGTACTCAGGGTGCTCGGTGCACAGTGCTCAGGGTGCTGGGTGCTCAGTGCTCAGGGTGCTCAGTGCTTAGTACTCAGGGTGCTGGGTGCTCAGTACTCCGGGTGCTGGGTGCTCAGTGCTCGGGGTGCTCGGTTCTCAGTGCTCAGTGTGCTGGGTGCTCAGTACTCAGGGTGCTCATTGCTCAGGGTGCTGGGTGCTCAGTACTCAGGGTGCTGGGTGCTCAGTACTCAGGGTGCTCAGTGCTCAGAACTCAGGGTGCTCAGTGCTCAGTTCTCAGGGTGCTCAGTGCTCAGGGTGCTGGGTGCTCAGTGCTCAGGTTCCTGGGTGCTCAGTACTCAGGGTGCTGGGTGCTCAGTGCTCAGGGTGCTGTGTGCTCAGTGCTCAGGGTGCTGGGTGCTCAGTGCTCAGGGTGCTCGGTGCTCAGTGCTCAGGTTGCTGGGTGCTCAGTACTCAGGGTGCTGGGTGCTCAGTACTCAGGGTGCTCATTGCTCAGTACTCAGGGTGCTCAGTGCTCAGTACTCAGGGTGCTCGGTGCTCAGTGCTCAGGGTGCTCAGTGCTCAGTACTCAGGGTGCTCGGTGCTCAGTGCTCAGGGTGCTCAGTGCTCAGTACTCAGGGTGCTCAGTGTTCAGTGCTCTGGGTGCTGGGTGCTCAGTGCTCAGGGTGCTGGGTGCTCAGTACTCAGGGTGCTGGGTGCTCAGTGCTCAGGGTGCTGGGTGCTAAGTGCTCAGAGTGCTGGGTGCTCAGTGCTCAGGGTGCTCGGTGCTCAGTGCTCAGGTTGCTGGGTGCTAAGTACTCAGGGTGCTGGGTGCTCAGTACTCACGGTGCTCATTGCTCAGTACTCAGGGTGCTCAGTGCTCAGTACTCAATGTGCTCAGTGCTCAGGGTGCTGTGTGCTCAGTGCTCGGGGTGCTGGGTGCTCAGTCCTCAGTGTGCTGGGTGCTCAGTGCTCAGGGTGCACGGTGCTCAGTGCTCAGGGTGCTTTGTGCTCAGTACTCAGCGTGCTGGGTGCTCAGTGCTCGGGGTGCTGGGTGCTCAGTGCGCAGGGTGATGGGTGCTCAGTGCTCGGGGTGCTGGGTGCTTAGTGCACAGTTCTCAGGTTGCTGGGTGCTCAGTGCTCGGGGTGCTGGGTGCTCAGTGCTCAGTACTCAGGGTGCTGGGTGCTCACTGCTCAGGGTGCTGCGTGCTCAGTGCTCAGGGTGCTGGGTGCTCAGTGCTCAGGGTGCGGGGTACTCA
Source organism: Microtus oregoni (assembly GCF_018167655.1). Classification (NCBI taxonomy): domain Eukaryota; kingdom Metazoa; phylum Chordata; class Mammalia; order Rodentia; family Cricetidae; genus Microtus; species Microtus oregoni. Next base: position 1,761,976 of record NW_024544706.1, read on the forward strand.
GTGCTCGGGGTGCTGGGTGCTCAGTACTCAGGGTGCTGGGTGCTCAGTACTCAGGGTGCTGGGTGCTCAGTGCTCGGGGTGCTGGGTGCTCAGTGCTCGGGGTGCTCGCTGCTCAGTACTCAGGGTGCTGGGTGCTCAGTGCTCGGGGTGCTCAGTACTCAGGGTGCTGTGTGTTCAGTGCTCAGGGTGCTGGTTGCTCAGTACTCAGGGTGCTCGGTGCTTAGTATTCAGGGTGCTGGGTGCTCAGTACTCCGGGTGCTTGGTGCTCAGTGCTCAGTGTGCTCGGTGCTCAGTGCTCAAGGTGCTGGCTGCTCAGTACTCAGGGTGCTCATTGCTCAGGGTGCTGGGTGCTCAGTACACAGGGTGCTGGGTGCTCAGTGCTCAGGGTGCTCGGTGCTGAGTACGTTGGGTGCTCAGGACTCAGGGTGCTGGGTGCTCAGTGCTCAGGGTGCTGGGTGCTCAGTGCTCAGGGTGCTGGGTGCTCAGTGCTCAGGGTGCTGGGTGCTCGGTGCTCGGGGTGCTGGGTGCTCAGTGCGCGGGGTGCTCGGTGCTCAGTACTCAGGGTGCTCAGTGCTCAGTACTCAGGGTGCTGGGTGATCAGTGCTCAGGGTGCTGGGTGCTCAGTACTCAGGGTGCTGGGTGCTTGGTGCTCAGTACGCTGGGTGCTCAGTACTCAGGGTGCTTGGTGCTCTGTACTCAGGGTGCTCGGTGCTTAGTACTCAGGGTGCTGGGTGCTCAGTACTCCGGGTGCTGGGTGCTCAGTGCTTGGGATGCTCGGTGCTCAGTGCTCAAGGTGCTGGGTGCTCAGTAGTCAGGGTGATCATTGCTCAGGGTGCTGGGTGTTCAGTACTCAGGGTGCTGGGTGCTCAGTACTCAGGGTGCTCGGTGCTCAGTACTCAGGGTGCTGGGTGCTCAGTGCTCGCGGTGCTGTGTGCTCATTACTCAGGGTGCTGGGTGTCAGTACTCAGGGTGCTCAGTGCTTGCGGTGCTGGGTGCTCAGTACTCAGGGTGCTCAGTGCTTGGGGTGTTGGGTGCTCAGTACTCAGCGTGCTGGGTGCTCAGTGCTCGGGGTCCTGGGTGCTCAGTGCTCGGGGTGCTGGGTGCTCAGTGCTCGGGGTGCTGGGTGCTCAGTGCTCGGGGTTCTGGGTGCGCAGTGCTCGGGGCGCTGGGTGCTCAGTGCTCGGGGCGCTGGGTGCTCAGTGCTCGGGGTGCTCGGAGCTCAGGACTCAGGGTGCTGGGTGCTCAGTGCTCTTGGTGCTCGGTGCTCAGTACTCAGGGTGCTGGGTGCGCAGTGCTCGGGGTGCTGGGTGCTCAGTGCTCAGGGTGCTGGGTGCTCAGTGCTCAGGGTGCTGGGTGCTCAGTACTCGGGGTGCTGGGTGCTCAGTACTCGGGGTGCTGGGTGCTCAGTACTCAGGGTGCTCAGTGCTCAGTACTCAGGGTGCTCAGTGCTCAGTACTCAGGATGCTCAGTGCTCAGGGTGCTGGGTGCTCAATGCTTGGGGTGCGGGGTGCTCAGTCCTCAGGGTGCTGGGTGATCAGTGCTCAGGGTGCTCGGTGCTCAGTTCTCAGGGTGCTGGGTGCTCAGTACTCAGGGTGCTGGGTGCTCAGTACTCAGGGTGCTGGGTGCTCAGTGCTCGGGTTGCTGGGTGCTCAGTACTCAGGGTGCTCGGTGCACAGTGCTCAGGGTGCTGGGTGCTCAGTGCTCAGGGTGCTCTGTGCTTAGTACTCAGGGTGCTGGGTGCTCAGTGCTCAGGGTGCTGGGTGCTCAGTACTAAGGGTGCTGGGTGCTCAGTACTCAGGGTGCTCGGTGCTCAGTGCTCAGGGTGCTGGGTGCTCAGTACTCGGGGTGCTGGGTGCTCAGTACTCAGGGTGCTGGGTGCTCAGTGCTCAGGGTGCTGGGTGCTCAGTGCTCGGGGTGCTGGGTGCTCAGTACTCGGGGTGCTATGTGCTCAGTGCTCAGGGTGCTGGGTCTCAGTGCTCGGGGTACTAAGTACTAAGTGCTCAGTACACAGGGTGCTGGGTGCTCAGTGCTCGGGATGCTGGGTGCTCAATAATCAGGGTACTCGGTGCTCAGTACTCAGGGTGCTGGGTGATCAGTGCTCACCGTGCTGGGTGCTCAGTACTCAGGGTGCTGCGTGCTCAGTTCTCAGGGTGCTGGGTGCTCAGTGCTCAGGGTGCTGGGTGCTCAGTGCTCAGGGTGCTGGGTCCTCAGTGCTCGGCGTGCTGGGTGCTCAGTACTCAGGGTGCTGGGTGCTCAGTACTCGGGGTGCTGGGTGCTCAGTACTCGGGGTGCTGGGTGCACAGTACTCAGGGAGCTGGGTGCTCAGTACTCAGGGTGCTGGTTGCTCAGTACTCGGGTGCTGGGTGCTCAGTGCTCAGGGTGCTGGGTGCTCAGTGCTCGGGGTGCTGGGTGCTCAGTGCTCAGTACTCAGGGTGCTGGGTGCTCAGTGTTCGGGGTGCTGGGTGCTCAGTGCTCAGTACTCAGGGTGCTGGGTACTCAGTACTCAGGGTGCTGTGTGTTCAGTGCTCAGGGTGCTGGCTGCTCAGTACTCAGGGTGCTCGGTGCTTCGTAATCAGGGTGCTGGGTGCTCAGTACTCCGGGTGCTGGGTGCTCAGTGCTCGGGGTGCTCGGTGCTCAGTGCTCAAGGTGCCTGGTGCTCAGTACTCAGGGTGATCATTGCTCAGGGTGCTGGGTATTCAGTACTCAGGGTGCTGGGTGCTCAGTACTCAGGGTGCTGGGTGCTCAGTACTCAGGGTGCTCGGTGCTCGGGGTGCTGGGTGCTCAGTGCTCGGGGTGCTCGGTGCTCAGTACTCGGGGTGATCAGTGCTAAGTACTCAGGGTGCTGGGTGCTCAGTACTCAGGGTGCTGGGTGCTCGGTGCTCTGTACGCTGGGTGCTCAGTACTCAGGGTGCTGGGTGCTCAGTACTCAGGGTGCTGGGTGCTCAGTACTCAGGGTGCTGGGTGCTCAGTGCTCAGTGTGCTGGGTGCTCAGTGCTCGGGGTGCTCGGTGCTCAGTACGCTGTGTGCTCAGTACTCAGGTTGCTGGGTGCTCAGTGCTCGGGGTGCTGTGTGCTCAGTGCTCAGGGTGCTGGGTGCTCAGTGCTCAGGGTGCTCGGTGCTCAGTGCTCAGGTTGCTGGGTGCTCAGTACTCAGGGTGCTGGGTGCTCAGTACTCAGGGTGCTCATTGCTCAGTACTCAGGGTGCTCAGTGCTCAGTACTCAGGGTGCTCGGTGCTCAGTGCTCAGGGTGCTCAGTGCTCAGTACTCAGGGTGCTCGGTGCTCAGTGCTCAGGGTGCTCAGTGCTCAGTACTCAGGGTGCTCAGTGTTCAGTGCTCTGGGTGCTGGGTGCTCAGTGCTCAGGGTGCTGGGTGCTCAGTACTCAGGGTGCTGGGTGCTCAGTGCTCAGGGTGCTGGGTGCTAAGTGCTCAGAGTGCTGGGTGCTCAGTGCTCAGGGTGCTCGGTGCTCAGTGCTCAGGTTGCTGGGTGCTAAGTACTCAGGGTGCTGGGTGCTCAGTACTCACGGTGCTCATTGCTCAGTACTCAGGGTGCTCAGTGCTCAGTACTCAATGTGCTCAGTGCTCAGGGTGCTGTGTGCTCAGTGCTCGGGGTGCTGGGTGCTCAGTCCTCAGTGTGCTGGGTGCTCAGTGCTCAGGGTGCACGGTGCTCAGTGCTCAGGGTGCTTTGTGCTCAGTACTCAGCGTGCTGGGTGCTCAGTGCTCGGGGTGCTGGGTGCTCAGTGCGCAGGGTGATGGGTGCTCAGTGCTCGGGGTGCTGGGTGCTTAGTGCACAGTTCTCAGGTTGCTGGGTGCTCAGTGCTCGGGGTGCTGGGTGCTCAGTGCTCAGTACTCAGGGTGCTGGGTGCTCACTGCTCAGGGTGCTGCGTGCTCAGTGCTCAGGGTGCTGGGTGCTCAGTGCTCAGGGTGCGGGGTACTCAGTGCTCGGGGTGCTGGGTGCTCAGTACTCAGGGTGCTGGGTGCTCAGTACTCAGGGTGCTGGGTGCTCAGTGCTCGGGGTGCTGGGTGCTCAGTGCTCGGGGTGCTCGCTGCTCAGTACTCAGTGTGCTGGGTGCTCAGTGCTCGGGGTGCTCAGTACTCAGGGTGCTGTGTGTTCAGTGCTCAGGGTGCTGGTTGCTCAGTACTCAGGGTGCTCGGTGCTTAGTATTCAGGGTGCTGGGTGCTCAGTACTCCGGGTGCTTGGTGCTCAGTGCTCAGTGTGCTCGGTGCTCAGTGCTCAAGGTGCTGGCTGCTCAGTACTCAGGGTGCTCATTGCTCAGGGTGCTGGGTGCTCAGTACACAGGGTGCTGGGTGCTCAGTGCTCAGGGTGCTCGGTGCTGAGTACGTTGGGTGCTCAGGACTCAGGGTGCTGGGTGCTCAGTGCTCAGGGTGCTGGGTGCTCAGTGCTCAGGGTGCTGGGTGCTCAGTGCTCAGGGTGCTGGGTGCTCGGTGCTCGGGGTGCTGGGTGCTCAGTGCGCGGGGTGCTCGGTGCTCAGTACTCAGGGTGCTCAGTGCTCAGTACTCAGGGTGCTGGGTGATCAGTGCTCAGGGTGCTGGGTGCTCAGTACTCAGGGTGCTGGGTGCTTGGTGCTCAGTACGCTGGGTGCTCAGTACTCAGGGTGCTTGGTGCTCTGTACTCAGGGTGCTCGGTGCTTAGTACTCAGGGTGCTGGGTGCTCAGTACTCCGGGTGCTGGGTGCTCAGTGCTTGGGATGCTCGGTGCTCAGTGCTCAAGGTGCTGGGTGCTCAGTAGTCAGGGTGATCATTGCTCAGGGTGCTGGGTGTTCAGTACTCAGGGTGCTGGGTGCTCAGTACTCAGGGTGCTCGGTGCTCAGTACTCAGGGTGCTGGGTGCTCAGTGCTCGCGGTGCTGTGTGCTCATTACTCAGGGTGCTGGGTGTCAGTACTCAGGGTGCTCAGTGCTTGCGGTGCTGGGAGCTCAGTACTCAGGGTGCTCAGTGCTTGGGGTGTTGGGTGCTCAGTACTCAGCGTGCTGGGTGCTCAGTGCTCGGGGTCCTGGGTGCTCAGTGCTCGGGGTGCTGGGTGCTCAGTGCTCGGGGTGCTGGGTGCTCAGTGCTCGGGGTTCTGGGTGCGCAGTGCTCGGGGCGCTGGGTGCTCAGTGCTCGGGGCGCTGGGTGCTCAGTGCTCGGGGTGCTCGGAGCTCAGGACTCAGGGTGCTGGGTGCTCAGTGCTCTTGGTGCTCGGTGCTCAGTACTCAGGGTGCTGGGTGCGCAGTGCTCGGGGTGCTGGGTGCTCAGTGCTCAGGGTGCTGGGTGCTCAGTGCTCAGGGTGCTGGGTGCTCAGTACTCGGGGTGCTGGGTGCTCAGTACTCGGGGTGCTGGGTGCTCAGTACTCAGGGTGCTCAGTGCTCAGTACTCAGGGTGCTCAGTGCTCAGTACTCAGGATGCTCAGTGCTCAGGGTGCTGGGTGCTCAATGCTTGGGGTGCGGGGTGCTCAGTCCTCAGGGTGCTGGGTGATCAGTGCTCAGGGTGCTCGGTGCTCAGTTCTCAGGGTGCTGGGTGCTCAGTACTCAGGGTGCTGGGTGCTCAGTACTCAGGGTGCTGGGTGCTCAGTGCTCGGGTTGCTGGGTGCTCAGTACTCAGGGTGCTCGGTGCACAGTGCTCAGGGTGCTGGGTGCTCAGTGCTCAGGGTGCTCTGTGCTTAGTACTCAGGGTGCTGGGTGCTCAGTGCTCAGGGTGCTGGGTGCTCAGTACTAAGGGTGCTGGGTGCTCAGTACTCAGGGTGCTCGGTGCTCAGTGCTCAGGGTGCTGGGTGCTCAGTACTCGGGGTGCTGGGTGCTCAGTACTCAGGGTGCTGGGTGCTCAGTGCTCAGGGTGCTGGGTGCTCAGTGCTCGGGGTGCTGGGTGCTCAGTACTCGGGGTGCTATGTGCTCAGTGCTCAGGGTGCTGGGTCTCAGTGCTCGGGGTACTGGGTACTCAGTGCTCAGTACACAGGGTGCTGGGTGCTCAGTGCTCGGGATGCTGGGTGCTCAATAATCAGGGTACTCGGTGCTCAGTACTCAGGGTGCTGGGTGATCAGTGCTCACCGTGCTGGGTGCTCAGTACTCAGGGTGCTGCGTGCTCAGTTCTCAGGGTGCTGGGTGCTCAGTGCTCAGGGTGCTGGGTGCTCAGTGCTCAGGGTGCTGGGTCCTCAGTGCTCGGCGTGCTGGGTGCTCAGTACTCAGGGTGCTGGGTGCTCAGTACTCGGGGTGCTGGGTGCTCAGTACTCGGGGTGCTGGGTGCACAGTACTCAGGGAGCTGGGTGCTCAGTACTCAGGGTGCTGGTTGCTCAGTACTCGGGTGCTGGGTGCTCAGTGCTCAGGGTGCTGGGTGCTCAGTGCTCGGGGTGCTGGGTGCTCAGTGCTCAGTACTCAGGGTGCTGGGTGCTCAGTGTTCGGGGTGCTGGGTGCTCAGTGCTCAGTACTCAGGGTGCTGGGTACTCAGTACTCAGGGTGCTGTGTGTTCAGTGCTCAGGGTGCTGGCTGCTCAGTACTCAGGGTGCTCGGTGCTTCGTAATCAGGGTGCTGGGTGCTCAGTACTCCGGGTGCTGGGTGCTCAGTGCTCGGGGTGCTCGGTGCTCAGTGCTCAAGGTGCCTGGTGCTCAGTACTCAGGGTGATCATTGCTCAGGGTGCTGGGTATTCAGTACTCAGGGTGCTGGGTGCTCAGTACTCAGGGTGCTGGGTGCTCAGTACTCAGGGTGCTCGGTGCTCGGGGTGCTGGGTGCTCAGTGCTCGGGGTGCTCGGTGCTCAGTACTCGGGGTGATCAGTGCTAAGTACTCAGGGTGCTGGGTGCTCAGTACTCAGGGTGCTGGGTGCTCGGTGCTCTGTACGCTGGGTGCTCAGTACTCAGGGTGCTGGGTGCTCAGTACTCAGGGTGCTGGGTGCTCAGTACTCAGGGTGCTGGGTGCTCAGTGCTCAGTGTGCTGGGTGCTCAGTGCTCGGGGTGCTCGGTGCTCAGTACGCTGTGTGCTCAGTACTCAGGTTGCTGGGTGCTCAGTGCTCGGGGTGCTGGGTGCTCAGTACTCAGGGTGCTGTGTGCTCAGTGCTCGCTGTGCTGGGTGCTCAGTACTAAGGTTGCTGGGTGCTCAGTGCTCAGGGTGCTGTGTGCTCAGTGCTCAGGGTGCTCGGTGCTTAGTACTCAGGGTGCTCGGTGCTCGGGGTGCTGGGTGCTCAGTACTCGGGGTGCTTTGTGCTCAGTACTCAGGGTGCTGGGTGCTCAGTGCTCAGGGTGCTGGGTGCTCAGTGCTCGGGGTGCTGGGTGCTCATTACTCAGGGTGCTGGGTGTCAGTACTCAGGGTGCTCAGTGCTTGGGGTGCTGGGTGCTCAGTACTCAGGGTGCTCAGTGCTTGGGGTGTTGGGTGCTCAGTACTCAGGGTGCTGGGTGCTCAGTGCTCAGGGTGCGGGGTGTTCAGTACTCAGGGTGCTGGGTGCTCAGTACTCAGGGTGCTGGGTGCTCAGTGCTCGGGGTGCTGGGTGCTCAGTGCTCGGGGTGCTGGGTGCTCAGTGCTCGGGGTGCTGGGTGCTCAGTGCTCGGGGTTCTGGGTGCGCAGTGCTCGGGGCGCTGGGTGCTCAGTGCTCGGGGTACTCGGTGCTCAGTACTCAGGGTGCTGGGTGCGCAGTGCTCGGGGTGCTGGGTGCTCAGTGCTCAGGGTGCTGGGTGCTCAGTGCTCAGGGTGTTGGGTGCTCAGTACTCGGGGTGCTGGGTGCTCAGTACTCGGGGTGCTGGGTGCTCAGTACTCAGGGTGCTCAGTGCTCAGTACTCAGGGTGCTCAGTGCTCAGTACTCAGGGTGCTCAATGCTCAGGGTGCTGGGTGCTCAGTGCTCGGGGTGCTCGGTGCTCAGTTCTCAGGGTGCTGGGTGCTCAGTACTCAGGGTGCTGGGTGCTCAGTACTCAGGGTGCTGGGTGCTCACTGCTCGGGTTGCTGGGTGCTCAGTACTCAGGGTGCTCGGTGCACAGTGCTCAGGGTGCTGGGTGCTCAGTGCTCAGGGTGCTCGGTGCTTAGTACTCAGGGTGCTGGGTGCTCAGTGCTCAGGGTGCTGGGTGCTCAGTACTCAGGGTGCTGGGTGCTCAGTACTCAGGGTGCTCGGTGCTCAGTGCTCAGGGTGCTGGGTACTCAGTACTCGGGGTGCTGGGTGCTCAGTACTCAGGGTGCTGGGTGCTCAGTGCTCAGGGTGCTGGGTGCTCAGTGCTCGGGGTGCTGGGTGCTCAGTACTCGGGGTGCTATGTGCTCAGTGCTCAGGGTGCTGGGTCTCAGTGCTCGGGGTACTGGGTACTCAGTGCTCAGTACACAGGGTGCTGGGTGCTCAGTGCTCGGGATGCTGGGTGCTCAATAATCAGGGTACTCAGTGCTCAGTACTCAGGGTGCTGGGTGATCAGTGCTCAGGGTGCTGGGTGCTCAGTACTCAGGGTGCTGCGTGCTCAGTTCTCAGGGTGCTGGGTGCTCAGTACTCAGAGTGCTGGGTGCTCAGTGCTCAGGGTGCTGGGTGCTCAGTGCTCAGGGTGCTGGGTCCTCAGTGCTCGGGGTGCTGGGTGCTCAGTACTCAGGGTGCTGGGTGCTCAGTACTCGGGGTGCTGGGTGCTCAGTACTCGGGGTGCTGGGTGCACAGTACTCAGGGAGCTGGGTGCTCAGTACTCAGGGTGCTGGTTGCTCAGTACTCGGGTGCTGGGTGCTCAGTGCTCAGGGTGCTGGGTGCTCAGTGCTCGGGGTGCTGGGTGCTCAGTGCTCAGTACTCAGGGTGCTGCGTGCTCAGTGTTCGGGGTGCTGGGTGCTCAGTGCTCAGTACTCAGGGTGCTGGGTACTCAGTACTCAGGGTGCTGTGTGTTCAGTGCTCAGGGTGCTGGCTGCTCAGTACTCAGGGTGCTCGGTGCTTCGTACTCAGGGTGCTGGGTGCTCAGTACTCCGGGTGCTGGGTGCTCAGTGCTCGGGGTGCTCGGTGCTCAGTGCTCAAGGTGCTGGGTGCTCAGTACTCAGGGTGATCATTGCTCAGGGTGCTGGGTGTTCAGTACACAGGGTGCTGGGTGCTCAGTACTCAGGGTGCTGGGTGCTCAGTACTCAGGGTGCTCGGTGCTCGGGGTGCTGGGTGCTCAGTGCTCGGGGGGCTCGGTGCTCAGTACTCGGGGTGATCAGTGCTCAGTACTCAGGGTGCTGGGTGCTCAGTACTCAGGGTGCTGGGTGCTCGGAGCTCTGTACGCTGGGTGCTCAGTACTCAGTGTGCTGGGTGCTCAGTACTCAGGGTGCTGGGTGCTCAGTACTCAGGGTGCTGGGTGCTCAGTGCTCAGTGTGCTGGGTGCTCAGTACTCAGGGTGCTGGGTGCACAGTGCTCGGGGTGCTGGGTGCTCAGTGCTCAGGGTGCTGGGTGCTCAGTGCTCAGGGTGTTGGGTGCTCAGTACTCGGGGTGCTGGGTGCTCAGTACTCGGGATGCTGGGTGCTCAGTACTCAGGGTGCTCAGTGCTCAGTACTCAGGGTGCTCAGTGCTCAGTACTCAGGGTGCTCAATGCTCAGGGTGCTGGGTGCTCAGTGCTCGGGGTGCGGGGTGCTCATTCCTCAGGGTGCTGGGTGCTCAGTGCTCAGGGTGCTCGGTGCTCAGTTCTCAGGGTGCTGGGTGCTCAGTACTCAGGGTGCTGCGTGCTCAGTACTCAGGGTGCTGGGTGCTCAGTGCTCGGGTTGCTGGGTGCTCAGTACTCAGGGTGCTCGGTGCACAGTGCTCAGGGTGCTGGGTGCTCAGTGCTCAGGGTGCTCGGTGCTTAGTACTCAGGGTGCTGGGTGCTCAGTGCTCAGGGTGCTGGGTGCTCAGTACTCAGGGTGCTGGGTGCTCAGTACTCAGGGTGCTCGGTGCTCAGTGCTCAGGGTGCTGGGTGCTCAGTACTCAGGGTGCTGCGTGCTCAGTACTCAGGGTGCTGGGTGCTCAGTACTCAGGGTGCTGGGTGCTCAGTACTCAGGGTGCTCGGTGCTCAGTGCTCAGGGTGCTGGGTGCTCAGTACTCGGGGTGCTGGGTGCTCAGTACTCAGGGTGCTGTGTGCTCAGTGCTCAGGGTGCTGGGTGCTCAGTGCTCGGGGTGCTGGGTGCACAGTACTCGGGGTGCTGGGTGCTCAGTGCTCAGGGTGCTGGGTCTCAGTGCTCGGGGTACTGGGTACTCAGTGCTCAGTACACAGGGTGCTGGGTGCTCAGTGCTTGGGGTGCTGGGTGCTCAATAATCAGGGTACTCGGTGCTCAGTACTCAGGGTGCTGGGTGATCAGTGCTCAGGGTGCTGGGTGCTCAGTACTCAGGGTGCTGCGTGCTCAGTTCTCAGGGTGCTGGGTGCTCAGTACTCAGGGTGCTGGGTGCTCAGTGCTCAGGGTGCTGCGTGCTCAGTGCTCAGGGTGCTGGGTCCTCAGTGCTCGGGGTGCTGGGTGCTCAGTACTCAGGGTGCTGGGTGCTCAGTACTCAGGGTGCTGGGTGCTCAGTGCTCGGGGTGCTGGGTGCTCAGTGCTCAGTACTAAGGGTGCTGGGTGCTCAGTGCTCAGTACTCAGGGTCCTGGGTGCTCAGTGCTCGGGGTGCTGGGTGCTCAGTACTCAGGGTACTCGGTGCTCAGTACTCAGGGTGCTGGGTGATCAGTGCTCAGTGTGCTGGGTGCTCAGTACTCAGTGTGCTGGGTGCTGCTGGGTGCTCAGTGCGCAGTGCTCGGGGTGCTGGGTGCTCAGTTCTCAGAGTGCTGGGTGCTCAGTGCTCAGGGTGCTCGGTGCTCAGTACGTTGGGTGCTCAGTACTCAGGGTGCTGGGTGCTCAGTGCTCAGGGTGCTGGGTGCTCAGTGCTCAGGGTGCTGGGTGCTCAGTGCTCAGGGTTCTGGGTGCTCGGTGCTCGGGGTGATGGGTGCTCAGTGCTCGGGGTGCTCGGTGCTCAGTACTCAGGGTGCTCAGTGCTCAGTACTCAGGGTGCTGGGTGCTCAGTGCTCAGGGTGCTGGGTGCTCAGTACTCAGGGTGCTGGGTGCTCGGTGCTCAGTACGCTGGGTGCTCAGTGCTCAAGGTGCTGGGTGCTCAGTAGTCAGGGTGATCATTGCTCAGGGTGCTGGGTGTACAGTACTCAGGGTGCTGGGTGCTCAGTACTCAGGGTGCTCGGTGCTCAGTACTCAGGGTGCTGGGTGTTCAGTGCTCGGGGTGCTGTGTGCTCATTACTCAGGGTGCTGGGTGCTCAGTACTCAGGGTGCTCAGTGCTTGGGGTGCTGGGTGCTCAGTACTCAGGGTGCTCAGTGCTTGGGGTGTTGGGTGCTCAGTACTCAGGGTGCTGGGTGCTCACTACTAAGGGTGCTGGGTGCTCAGTGCTCGGGGTGCTGGGTGCTCAGTGCTCGGGGTGCTGGGTGCTCAGTGCTCGGGGCGCTGGGTGCTCAGTGCTCGGGGCGCTGGGTGCTCAGTGCTCGGGGTGCTCGGAGCTCAGTACTCAGGGTGCTGGGTGCTCAGTGCTCGGGGTGCTCGGTGCTCAGTACTCAGGGTGCTGGGTGCTCAGTGCTCGGGGTGCTCGGTGCTCAGTACGTTGGGTGCTCACTACTCAGGGTGCTGGGTGCTCAGTGCTCAGGGTGCTGGGTGCTCAGTACTCAGTGTGCTGGGTGCTCAGTTCTCAGGGTGCTGGGTGCTCAGTACTCAGGGTGCTCGGTGCTCAGTACTCAGGGTGCAGGGTGCTCAGTGCTCAGGGTGCTGGGTCCTCAGTGCTTGGGGTACTGGGTGCTCAGTGCTCAGGGTGCTGGGTGCTCAGTACTCAGGGTGCTGGGTGCTCAGTACTCGGGGTGCTGGGTGCTCAGTACTCAGGGAGCTGGGTGCTCAGTACTCAGGGTGCTGGGTGCTCAGTACTCGGGTGCTGGGTGCTCAGTGCTCAGGGTGCTGGGTGCTCAGTGCTCGGGGTGCTGGGTGCTCAGTGCTCAGTACTCAGGGTGCTGGGTGCTCAGTGCTCGGGGTGCTGGGTGATCAGTACTCGGGTGCTGGGTGCTCAGTGCTCAGGGTGCTGGGTGCTCAGTGCTCGGGGTGCTGGGTGCTCAGTGCTCAGTACTCAGGGTGCTGGGTGCTCAGTGCTCGGGGTGCTGGATGCTCAGTGCTCAGTACTCAGGGTGCTGGGTGCTCAGTGCTCAGGGTGCTGGGTGCTCAGTGCTCAGGGTGCTGGGTTCTCAGTGCTCAGGGTGCTGGGTACTCAGTGCTCAGGGTGCTGGGTACTCAGTGCTCGGGGTGCTGGGTGCTCAGTACTCAGGGTGCTGGGTGCTCAGTAATCAGGGTGCTCAGTGCTCAGTACACAGGGTGCTCAGTGCTCAGTACTCAGGGTGCTCAGTGCTCAGGGTGCTGGGTGCTCAGTGCTCGGGGTGCTGGGTGCTCAGTACTCAGGGTGCTGGTTGCTCAGTACTCGGGTGCTGGGTGCTCAGTGCTCAGGGTGCTGGGTGCTAGGTGCTCGGGGTGCTGGGTGCTCAGTGCTCAGTACTCAGGGTGCTGGGTGCTCAGTGTTCGGGGTGCTGGGTGCTCAGTGCTCAGTACTCAGGGTGCTGGGTACTCAGTACTCAGGGTGCTGTGTGTTCAGTGCTCAGGGTGCTGGCTGCTCTGTACTCAGGGTGCTCGGTGCTTCGTACTCAGGGTGCTGGGTGCTCAGTACTCCGGGTGCTGGGTGCTCAGTGCTCGGGGTGCTCGGTGCTCAGTGCTCAAGGTGCTGGGTGCTCAGTACTCAGGGTGATCATTGCTCAGGGTGCTGGGTGTTCAGTACTCAGGGTGCTGGGTGCTCAGTACTCAGGGTGCTGCTTGCTCAGTACTCAGGGTGCTCGGTGCTCGGGGTGCTGGGTGCTCAGTGCTCGGGGTGCTCGGTGCTCAGTACTCGGGGTGATCAGTGCTCAGTACTCAGGGTGCTGGGTGCTCAGTACTCAGGGTGCTGGGTGCTCGGTTCTCTGTACGCTGGGTGCTCAGTACTCAGGGTGCTGGGTGCTCAGTACTCAGGGTGCTGTGTGCTCAGTACTCAGGGTGCTGGGTGCTCAGTGCTCAGTGTGCTGGGTGCTCAGTGCTCGGGGTGCTCGGTGCTCAGTACGCTGTGTGCTCAGTACTCAGGTTGCTGGGTGCTCAGTGCTCGGGGTGCTGGGTGCTCAGTACTCAGGGTGCTGTGTGCTCAGTGCTCGCTGTGCTGGGTGCTCAGTACTATGGTTGCTGGGTGCTCAGTGCTCAGGGTGCTGTGTGCTCAGTGCTCAGGGTGCTCGGTGCTTAGTACTCAGGGTGCTCGGTGCTCGGGGTGCTGGGTGCTCAGTACTCGGGGTGCTGGGTGCTCAGTACTCAGGGTGCTGGGTTCTCAGTGCTCAGGGTGCTGGGTGCTCAGTGCTCGGGGTGCTGGGTGCTCATTACTCAGGGTGCTGGGTGTCAGTACTCAGGGTGCTCTGTGCTTGGGGTGCTGGGTGCTCAGTACTCAGGGTGCTCAGTGCTTGGGGTGTTGGGTGCTCAGTACTCAGGGTGCTGGGTGCTCAGTGCTCAGGGTGCTGGGTGTTCAGTACTCAGGGTGCTGGGTGCTCAGTACTCAGGGTGCTGGGTGCTCAGTGCTCGGGGTGCTGGGTGCTCAGTGCTCGGGGTGCTGGGTGCTCAGTGCTCGGGGTGCTGGGTGCTCAGTGCTCGGGGTTCTGGGTGCGCAGTGCTCGGGGCGCTGGGTGCTCAGTGCTCGGGGTACTCGGTGCTCAGTACTCAGGGTGCTGGGTGCGCAGTGCTCGGGGTGCTGGGTGCTCAGTGCTCAGGGTGCTGGGTGCTCAGTGCTCAGGGTGTTGGGTGCTCAGTACTCGGGGTGCTGGGTGCTCAGTACTCGGGGTGCTGGGTGCTCAGTACTCAGGGTGCTCAGTGCTCAGTACTCAGGGTGCTCAGTGCTCAGTACTCAGGGTGCTCAATGCTCAGGGTGCTGGGTGCTCAGTGCTCAGGGTGCTCGGTGCTTAGTACTCAGGGTGCTGGGTGCTCAGTGCTCAGGGTGCTGGGTGCTCAGTACTCAGGGTGCTGGGTGCTCAGTACTCAGGGTGCTCGGTGCTCAATGCTCAGGGTGCTGGGTGCTCAGTACTCGGGGTGCTGGGTGCTCAGTACTCAGGGTGCTGGGTGCTCAGTGCTCAGGGTGCTGGGTGCTCAGTGCTCGGGGTGCTGGGTGCTCAGTACTCGGGGTGCTATGTGCTCAGTGCTCAGGGTGCTGGGTCTCAGTGCTCGGGGTACTGGGTACTCAGTGCTCAGTACACAGGGTGCTGGGTGCTCAGTGCTCGGGATGCTGGGTGCTCAATAATCAGGGTACTCGGTGCTCAGTACTCAGGGTGCTGGGTGATTAGTGCTCAGGGTGCTGGGTGCTCAGTACTCAGGGTGCTGCGTGCTCAGTTCTCAGGGTGCTGGGTGCTCAGTACTCAGGGTGCTGGGTGCTCAGTGCTCAGGGTGCTGGGTGCTCAGTGCTCAGGGTGCTGGGTCCTCAGTGCTCGGGGTGCTGGGTGCTCAGTACTCAGGGTGCTGGGTGCTCAGTACTCGGGGTGCTGGGTGCTCAGTACTCGGGGTGCTGGGTGCACAGTACTCAGGGAGCTGGGTGCTCAGTACTCAGGGTGCTGGTTGCTCAGTACTCGGGTGCTGGGTGCTCAGTGCTCAGGGTGCTGGGTGCTCAGTGCTCGGGGTGCTGGGTGCTCAGTGCTCAGTACTCAGGGTGCTGGGTGCTCAGTGTTCGGGGTGCTGGGTGCTCAGTGCTCAGTACTCAGGGTGCTGGGTACTCAGTACTCAGGGTGCTGTGTGTTCAGTGCTCAGTGTGCTGGCTGCTCAGTACTCAGGGTGCTCGGTGCTTCGTACTCAGGGTGCTGGGTGCTCAGTACTCCGGGTGCTGGGTGCTCAGTGCTCGGGGTGCTCGGTGCTCAGTGCTCAAGGTGCTGGGTGCTCAGTACTCAGGGTGATCATTGCTCAGGGTGCTGGGTGTTCAGTACTCAGGGTGCTGGGTGCTCAGTACTCAGGGTGCTGGGTGCTCAGTACTCAGGGTGCTCGGTGCTCGGGGTGCTGGGTGCTCAGTGCTCGGGGTGCTCGGTGCTCAGTACTCAGGGTGATCAGTGCTCAGTACTCAGGGTGCTGGGTGCTCAGTACTCAGGGTGCTGGGTGCTCGGTGCTCTGTACGCTGGGTGCTCAGTACTCAGGGTGCTGGGTGCTCAGTACTCAGGGTGCTGGGTGCTCAGTACTCAGGGTGCTGGGTGATCAGTGCTCAGTGTGCTGGGTGCTCAGTGCTCGGGGTGCTCGGTGCACAGTACGCTGTGTGCTCAGTACTCAGGTTGCTGGGGGCTCAGTGCTCGGGGTGCTGGGTGCTCAGTACTCAGGGTGCTGTGTGCTCAGTGCTCGCTGTGCTGGGTGCTCAGTACTAAGGTTGCTGGGTGCTCAGTGCTCAGGGTGCTGTGTGCTCAGTGCTCAGGGTGCTCGGTGCTTAGTACTCAGGGTGCTCGGTGCTCGGGGTGCTGGGTGCTCAGTACTCGGGGTGCTGGGTGCTCAGTACTCAGGGTGCTGGGTGCTCAGTGCTCAGGGTGCTGGGTGCTCAGTGCTCGGGGTGCTGGGTGCTCATTACTCAGGGTGCTGGGTGTCAGTACTCAGGGTTCTCAGTGCTTGGGGTGCTGGGTGCTCAGTACTCAGGGTGCTCAGTGCTTGGGGTGTTGGGTGCTCAGTACTCAGGGTGCTGGGTGCTCAGTGCTCAGGGTGCTGGGTGTTCAGTACTCAGGGTGCTGGGTGCTCAGTACTCAGGGTGCTGGGTGCTCAGTGCTCGGGGTGCTGGGTGCTCAGTGCTCGGGGTGCTGGGTGCTCAGTGCTCGGGGTGCTGGGTGCTCAGTGCTCGGGGTTCTGGGTGCGCAGTGCTCGGGGCGCTGGGTGCTCAGTGCTCGGGGTACTCGGAGCTCAGTACTCAGGGTGCTGGGTGCACAGTGCTCGGGGTGCTGGGTGCTCAGTGCTCAGGGTGCTGGGTGCTCAGTGCTCAGGGTGTTGGGTGCTCAGTACTCGGGGTGCTGGGTGCTCAGTACTCGGGGTGCTGGGTGCTCAGTACTCAGGGTGCTCAGTGCTCAGTACTCAGGGTGCTCAGTGCTCAGTACTCAGGGTGCTCAATGCTCAGGGTGCTGGGTGCTCAGTGCTCGGGGTGCGGGGTGCTCAGTCCTCAGGGTGCTGGGTGCTCAGTGCTCAGGGTGCTCGGTGCTCAGTTCTCAGGGTGCTGGGTGCTCAGTACTCAGGGTGCTGCGTGCTCAGTACTCAGGGTGCTGGGTGCTCAGTGCTCGGGTTGCTGGGTGCTCAGTACTCAGGGTGCTCGGTGCACAGTGCTCAGGGTGCTGGGTGCTCAGTGCTCAGGGTGCTCGGTGCTTAGTACTCAGGGTGCTGGGTGCTCAGTGCTCAGGGTGCTGGGTGCTCAGTACTCAGGGTGCTGGGTGCTCAGTACTCAGGGTGCTCGGTGCTCAGTGCTCAGGGTGCTGGGTGCTCAGTACTCGGGGTGCTGGGTGCTCAGTACTCAGGGTGCTGTGTGCTCAGTGCTCAGGGTGCTGGGTCTCAGTGCTCGGGGTACTGGGTACTCAGTGCTCAGTACACAGGGTGCTGGGTGCTCAGTGCTCGGGGTGCTGGGTGCTCAATAATCAGGGTACTCGGTGCTCAGTACTCAGGGTGCTGGGTGATCAGTGCTCAGGGTGCTGGGTGCTCAGTACTCAGGGTGCTGCGTGCTCAGTTCTCAGGGTGCTGGGTGCTCAGTACTCAGGGTGCTGGGTGCTCAGTGCTCAGGGTGCTGCGTGCTCAGTGCTCAGGGTGCTGGGTCCTCAGTGCTCGGGGTGCTGGGTGCTCAGTACTCAGGGTGCTGGGTGCTCAGTACTCAGGGTGCTGGGTGCTCAGTGCTCGGGGTGCTGGGTGCTCAGTGCTCAGTACTAAGGGTGCTGGGTGCTCAGTGCTCAGTACTCAGGGTGCTGGGTGCTCAGTGCTCGGGGTGCTGGGTGCTCAGTACTCAGGGTACTCGGTGCTCAGTACTCAGGGTGCTGGGTGATCAGTGCTCAGTGTGCTGGGTGCTCAGTACTCAGTGTGCTGGGTGCTGCTGGGTGCTCAGTGCGCAGTGCTCGGGGTGCTGGGTGCTCAGTTCTCAGGGTGCTGGGTGCTCAGTGCTCAGGGTGCTCGGTGCTCAGTACGTTGGGTGCTCAGTACTCAGGGTGCTGGGTGCTCAGTGCTCAGGGTGCTGGGTGCTCAGTGCTCAGGGTGCTGGGTGCTCAGTGCTCAGGGTTCTGGGTGCTCGGTGCTCGGGGTGATGGGTGCTCAGTGCTCGGGGTGCTCGGTGCTCAGTACTCAGGGTGCTCAGTGCTCAGTACTCAGGGTGCTGGGTGCTCAGTGCTCAGGGTGCTGGGTGCTCAGTACTCAGGGTGCTGGGTGCTCGGTGCTCAGTACGCTGGGTGCTCAGTGCTCAAGGTGCTGGGTGCTCAGTAGTCAGGGTGATCATTGCTCAGGGTGCTGGGTGTACAGTACTCAGGGTGCTGGGTGCTCAGTACTCAGGGTGCTCGGTGCTCAGTACTCAGGGTGCTGGGTGTTCAGTGCTCGGGGTGCTGTGTGCTCATTACTCAGGGTGCTGGGTGCTCAGTACTCAGGGTGCTCAGTGCTTGGGGTGCTGGGTGCTCAGTACTCAGGGTGCTCTGTGCTTGGGGTGTTGGGTGCTCAGTACTCAGGGTGCTGGGTGCTCACTACTAAGGGTGCTGGGTGCTCAGTGCTCCGGGTGCTGGGTGCTCAGTGCTCGGGGTGCTGGGTGCTCAGTGCTCGGGGCGCTGGGTGCTCAGTGCTCGGGGCGCTGGGTGCTCAGTGCTCGGGGTGCTCGGAGCTCAGTACTCAGGGTGCTGGGTGCTCAGTGCTCGGGGTGCTCGGTGCTCAGTACTCAGGGTGCTGGGTGCTCAGTGCTCCGGGTGCTCGGTGCTCAGTACGTTGGGTGCTCACTACTCAGGGTGCTGGGTGCTCAGTTCTCAGGGTGCTGGGTGCTCAGTACTCAGGGTGCTCGGTGCTCAGTACTCAGGGTGCAGGGTGCTCAGTGCTCAGGGTGCTGGGTCCTCAGTGCTTGGGGTACTGGGTGCTCAGTGCTCAGGGTGCTGGGTGCTCAGTACTCAGGGTGCTGGGTGCTCAGTACTCGGGGTGCTGGGTGCTCAGTACTCAGGGAGCTGGGTGCTCAGTACTCAGGGTGCTGGGTGCTCAGTACTCGGGTGCTGGGTGCTCAGTGCTCAGGGTGCTGGGTGCTCAGTGCTCGGGGTGCTGGGTGCTCAGTGCTCAGTACTCAGGGTGCTGGGTGCTCAGTGCTCGGGGTGCTGGGTGATCAGTACTCGGGTGCTGGGTGCTCAGTGCTCAGGGTGCTGGGTGCTCAGTGCTCGGGGTGCTGGGTGCTCAGTGCTCAGTTCTCAGGGTGCTGGGTGCTCAGTGCTCGGGGTGCTGGATGCTCAGTGCTCAGTACTCAGTGTGCTGGGTGCTCAGTTCTCAGGGTGCTGGGTGCTCAGTACTCAGGGTGCTCGGTGCTAAGTACTCAGGGTGCAGGGTGCTCAGTGCTCAGGGTGCTGGGTCCTCAGTGCTTGGGGTACTGGGTGCTCAGTGCTCAGGGTGCTGGGTGCTCAGTACTCAGGGTGCTGGGTGCTCAGTACTCGGGGTGCTGGGTGCTCAGTACTCAGGGAGCTGGGTGCTCAGTACTCAGGGTGCTGGGTGCTCAGTACTCGGGTGCTGGGTGCTCAGTGCTCAGGGTGCTGGGTGCTCAGTGCTCGGGGTGCTGGGTGCTCAGTGCTCAGTACTCAGGGTGCTGGGTGCTCAGTGCTCGGGGTGCTGGGTGATCAGTACTCGGGTGCTGGGTGCTCAGTGCTCAGGGTGCTGGGTGCTCAGTGCTCGGGGTGCTGGGTGCTCAGTGCTCAGGGTGCTGGGTGCTCAGTGCTCAGGGTGCTCGGTGCTCAGTGCTCAGGGTGCTGGGTGCTCAGTGCTCAGGGTGCTCGGTGCTCAGTACTCAGGGTGCTGGGTGCTCAGTGCTCAGGGTGCTGGGTGCTCAGTACTCAGGGTGCTGGGTGCTCAGTACTCAGGGTGCTCGGTGCTCAGTGCTCAGGGTGCTGGGTGCACAGTGCTCGGGGTGCTGGGTGCTCAGTACTCGGGGTGCTGGGTGCTCAGTACTCAGGGTGATGGGTGCTCAGTGCTCAGGGTGCTGGGTGCTCAGTGCTCGGGGTGCTGGGTGCTCAGTACTCAGGGTGCTCATTGCTCAGTACTCGGGGTGCTTAGTGGTCAGTACTCAGGGTGCTCAGTGCTCAGTACTCGGAGTGCTGGGTCCTCAGTGCTCAGGGTGCTCAGTGCTCAGTGCTCGGGGTGTTGGGTGCTCAGTGCTCAGGGTGCTGGGTGTTCAGTACTCAGGGTGCAGGGTGCTCAGTACTCAGGGTGCTTGGTGCTCAGTGCTCAGGGTGCTGGTTTCTTAGTCCTCAGGGTCCTGGGTGCTTAGTACTCAGGGTGCTCAGTGCTCAGTACACAGGGTGCTGGGTGCTCAGTGCTCAGTACTCAGGGTGCTGGGTGCTCAGTGCTCGGGGTGCTGGGTGCTCAGTACTCAGGGTGCTGGGTGCTCAGTGCTCAGGGTGCTGGGTGCTCAGTGCTCAGGGTGCTGGGTGCTCAGTGATCGGGGTGCTGTGTGCTCAGTACTCAGGGTGCTCAGTGCTCGGGGAGCTCGGTGCTCAGTACTCAGTACTCGGGGTGCTGGGTGCTCAGTGCTCAGGGTGCTCAGTGCTCAGTACTCAGTGCTCAGGGTGCTCAGTGCTCAGTGCTCAGGGTGCTGGGTGTTCAGTACTCAGGGTGCTGGGTGCTCAGTACTCAGGGTGCTGGGTGCTCAGTACTCAGGGTGCTGGGTGCTCATTCTCGGGGTGCTGGGTGCTCAGTGCTCGGGGTGCTGGGTGCTCAGTACTCAGGGTGCTGGGGGCTCAGTACTCAGGGTGCTGGGTGCCAAGGACTCAGGGTGCTCGGTTCTCAGTACTCAGGGTGCTGGGTGCTCATTCTCGGGGTGCTGGGTGCTCAGTACTCAGGGTGCTGGGGGCTCAGTACTCAGGGTGCTGGGTGCTCAGTACTCAGGGTGATCTGTTCTCAGTACTCAGGTTGCTGGGTGCTCAGTGCTCGGGGTGCTGGGTGCTCAGTACTCGGGGTGCTCAGTGCTCAGTACTCAGGGTGCTGGGTGCTCAGTACTCAGGGTGCTGGGTGCTCAGTGCTCAGGGTGCTGGGTGCTCAGTACTAAGGGTGCTGGGTGCTCAGTACTCAGGGTGCTCAGTGCTCAGTACTCAGGGTGCTGGGTGCTCAGTGCTCAGGGTGCTGGGTACTCAGTACTCAGGGTGCTGGGTGCTCAGTACTCAGGGTGCTGGGTGATCAGTGCTCAGGGTGCTGGGTGCTCAGTGCTCAGGGTGCTGGGTGCTCAGTACTCAGGGTGCTGGGTGCTCAGTGCTCAGGTTGATCGGTGCTCAGTACTCAGGGTGCTCAGTACTCAGGGTGCTGGGTGCTCAGTGCTCAGGGTGCTGGGTGCTCAGTACTCGGGGTGCTGGGTGCTCTGTACTCAGGGTGCTGGGTGCTCAGTGCTCGGGGTCCTGGGTGCTCAGTGCTCAATGTGATCGGTGCTCAGTACTCAGGGTGTTAGGTGCTCAGTGCTCAGGGTGCTGGGTGCTCAGTACTCAGGGTGCTCAGTGCTCAGGGTGCTGGGTGCTCAGTCCTCGGGGTGCTCGGTGCTCAGTACTCAGGGGGCTGAGTGCTCAGTACTCAAGGTGCTGGGTGCTCAGTACTCATGGTTCTGGGTGCTCAGTACTCAGGGGGCTTGGTGCTCAGTGCTCAGGGTGCTGGGTGCTCAGTGCTCAGGGTGCTGGGTGCTCAGTGCTCAGGGTGCTGGGTGCTCAGTGCTAGGGGTGCTGGGTGCTCAGTGCTCAGTGCTCAGGGTGTTGGGTGCTCAGTGCTCAGTGCTCAGGGTGCTGGGTGCTCAGTACTCAGGGTGCTCAGTGCTCAGCACTCGGGATGCTGGGTGCTCAGTGCTCAGGGTGCTCAGTGCTCAGTGCTCGGGGTGCTGGGTGCTCAGTGCTCGGGGAGCTGGGTGCTCAGTGCTCGGAGTTCTGCGTGCTCAGTACTCAGGGTGCTTTGTGCTCAGTGCTCAGTACTCAGCGTGCTGGGTGCTCAGTGCTCAGAGTGTTGGGTGCTCAGTACTCAGGGTGCTGGGTGCTCAGTGCTCAGTGCTCAGGGTGCTCAGTGCTCAGGGTACTGGGAGCTCAGGGTGCTGGGTGCTCAGTGCTCGGGGTGCTGGGTGCTCAGTGCTCAGGGTGCTGGGTGCTCAGTGCTCAGTGCTCAGGGTGCTGGGTGCTCAGTGCTCAGTGCTCAGGGTGCTGGGTGTTCAGTACTCAGGGTGTTGGGTGCTCAGTACTCAGGGTGCTTGGTGCTCAGTGCTCAGGGTGCTGGTTTCTTAGTCCTCAGGGTGCTGGGTGCTCAGTACTCAGGGTGCTGGGTGCTCAGTACTCAGGTTGCTCGGTGTACAGTACTCAGGGTGCTGGGTGCTCAGTGCCCAGGGTGCTGGGTGCTCAGTACTCAGGGTGCTGGGTGCGCAGTACTCAGGGTGCTGGGTGCTCAGTGCTCGGTGTGCTGGGTGCGCAGTACTCAGGGTGCTGGGTGCTCAGTGCTCGGTGTTCTGGGTGCTCAGTGCTCAGGGTGATCAGTGGTCAGTACTCAGGGTGCTGGGTGCTCAGTGCTCAGTGTGCTGGGTGCTCAATCCTCAGGGTGCTCAGTACTCAGGGTGCTCAGTGCTCAGTGCCCAGTACTCAGGGTGTTCAGTACTCAGGGTGCTGGGTGCTCAGTGCTCGGGGTGCTGGGTGCTCAGTACCCAGGGTGCTGGGTGCTCAGTACTCGCGGTGCTGGGTGCTCAGTACTCAGGGTGCTGGGTGCTCAGTGCTCGGGGTGCTGGGTGCTCAGTGCTCAGGGTGATCGGTGCTCAGTGCTCAGGGTGCTGGGTGCTCAGTACTCAGGGTGCTCAGTGCTCAAGGTGCTGGGTGCTCAGTGCTCGGGGTGCTCGGTGCTCAGTACTCAGGGTGCTGAGTGCTCAGTACTCAGGGTGCTGGGTGCTCAGTACTCAGGGTGCTGGGTGCTCAGTACTCAGGGTGCTGGGTGATCAGTGCTCCAGGGTGCTGGGTGCTCAGTGCTCGGGGTGCTGGGTGCTCAGTGCTCAGGGTGCTGGGTGCTCAGTGCTCATGGTGCTGGGTGCTCACTTCTCAGGGTGCTGGGTGCTCAGTGCTCGGGGTGCTCGGTGCTCAGTATTCAAGGTGCTGGGTGCTCAGTGCTCAGGGTGCTGGGTGCTCAGTCCTCGGGGTGCACCGTGCTCAGTGATCAGGGTGCTGGGTGCTCAGTACTCAGGGTGCTCGGTGCTCAGTACTCAGGGTTCTCAGTGCTCAGTACTCAGGGTGCTGGGTGCTCAGTGCTCAGGGTGGTGGGTGCTCAGTACTCAGGGTGCTCGGTGCTCAGTACTCGGGGTGCTTGGTGCACAGTACTCAGGGTGCTCAGTGCTCAGTACTCGGGGTGCTGGGTGCTCATTGCTCAGGGTGCTCAGTGCTCAGTGCTCGGTGTGTTGTGTGCTCAGTGCTCAGGGTGCTGGGTGCTCAGTGCTCAGTACTCAGTGCTCAGGGTGCTGGGTGCTCAGTACTCAGGGTGCTGGGTGCTGAGTGCTCGGGTTGCTGGGTGCTCAGTACTCAGGGTGCTCGGTGCACAGTGCTCAGGGTACTGGGTGCTCAGTGCTCAGGGTGCTCGGTGCTCAGGACTCAGGGTGCTGGGTGCTCAGTGCTCAGGGTGCTGGGTGCTCAGTACTCAGGGTGCTGGGTGCTCAGTACTCAGGGTGCTCGGTGCTCAGTGCTCAGGGTGCTGGGTGCTCAGTACTCGGGGTGCTGGGTGCTCAGTACTCAGGGTGCTGGGTGCTCAGTGCTCAGGGTGCTGGGTGCTCAGTGCTCGGGGTGCTGGGTGCTCAGTACTCGGGGTGCTGGGTGCTCAGTGCTCAGGGTGCTGGGTCTCAGTGCTCGGGGTACTGGGTACTCAGTGCTCAGTACATAGGGTGCTGGGTCTCAGTGCTCGGGGTACTGGGTACTCAGTGCTCAGTGCTCAGGGTGCTCTGTCCTCAGTGCTCGGGGTGCTGGGTGCTCAGTACTCAGGGTGCTGGGTGCTCAGTGCTCAGGGTGCTGGGTTCTCAGTACTCAGTGTGCTGGGTGCTCAGTTCTCAGGGTGCTGGGTGCTCAGTACTCAGGGTGCTCGGTGCTCAGTACTCAGGGTGCAGGGTGCTCAGTGCTCAGGGTGCTGGGTCCTCAGTGCTTGGGGTACTGGGTGCTCAGTGCTCAGGGTGCTGGGTGCTCAGTACTCAGGGTGCTGGGTGCTCAGTACTCGGGGTGCTGGGTGCTCAGTACTCAGGGAGCTGGGTGCTCAGTACTCATGGTGCTGGGTGCTCAGTACTCGGGTGCTGGGTGCTCAGTGCTCAGGGTGCTGGGTGCTCAGTGCTCGGGGTGCTGGGTGCTCAGTGCTCAGTACTCAGGGTGCTGGGTGCTCAGTGCTCGGGGTGCTGGGTGCTCAGTTCTCAGTACTCAGGGTGCTGGGTGCTCAGTGCTCAGGGTGCTGGGTGCTCAGTGCTCAGGGTGCTGGGTGCTCAGTGCTCAGGGTGCTGGGTACTCAGTGCGCAGGGTGCTGGGTGCTCAGTACTCGGGTGCTGGGTGCTCAGTGCTCAGGGTGCTCCGTGCTCAGTACTCAGGGTGCTGGGTGCTCAGTGCTCAGGGTGCTGGGTACTCAGTACTCATGGTGCTGGGTGCTCAGTACTCAGGGTGCTGGGTGCTCAGTGCTCAGGGTGCTGGGTACTCAGTACTCATGGTGCTGGGTGCTCAGTACTCAGGGTGCTGGGTGCTCAGTGCTCAGGGTGCTGGGTGCTCAGTGTTCAGGGTGCTCCGTGCTCAGTACTCAGGGTGCTGGGTGCTCAGTGCTCAGGGTGCTGGGTACTCAGTACTCATGGTGCTGGGTGCTCAGTACTCAGGGTGCTGGGTGCTCAGTGCTCAGGGTGCTGGGTGCTCAGTGTTCAGGGTGCTGGGTGCTCAGTACTCAGGGTGCTGGCTGCTCAGTGCTAAGGTGATCGGTGCTCAGTACTCAGGGTGCTCAGTACTCAGGGTGCTGGGTGCTCAGTGCTCAGGGTGCTGGGTGCTCAGTCCTCAGGGTGCTCACTGCTCAGGGTGCTGGGTGCTCAGTGCTCGGGGTGCTGGGTGCTCAGTACTCAGGGTGCTCAATTCTCAGGGTGCTGGGTGCTCAGTGCTCGGGATGATGGGTGCTCAGTGCTCAGGGTGATCGGTGCTCAGTACTCAGGGTGCTGGGTGCTCAGTACTCGGGGTGCTGGGTGCTCAGTACTCAGGGTGCTGGGTGCTCAGTCCTCAGGGTGCTCAGTGCTCAGGGTGCTGGGTGCTCAGTACTCAGGGTGCTGAGTGCTCAGTACTCACGGTGCTGGGTGCTCAGTACTCAGGGTGCTGGGTGCTCAGTGCTCGGGGTGTTGGGTGCTCAGTGTTCACGGTGCTCAGTGCTCATTACTCAGGGTGCTGGGTGCTCAGTACTCAGTGCTCAGGATGCTGGGTGCTCAGTGCTCAGGGTGCTGGGTGCTCAATGCTCAGGGTGCTCAGTGCTCAGTACTCAGGGTGCTTGGTGCTCAGTACTCAGGGTGCTGGGTGCTCAGTGCTCGGAGTACCTGGTGCTCAGTGCTCGGGGAGCTCGGTGCTCAGTACTCAGGGTGCTGAGTGCTCAGTGCTCAGGGTGCTGGGTGCTCAGTGCTCAGGGTGCTGGGTGCTCAGTACTCAGGGTGCTGGGTGCTCAGTGCTCAGCGTGCTTGATGCTCAGTACTAAGGGTGCTGGGTGCTCAGTGCTCAGGGTGCTGGGTGCTCAGTGCTCGGGGTGCTGGGTGCTCCGTACTCAGGGTGCTGGGTGCTCAGTACTCGGGGTGCTGGGTGCTCAGTGCTCAGCGTGCTGGGTGCTCAGTACTCAGGGTGCTCGGTGCTCAGTACTCAGGGTGCTGGGTTCTCAGTACTCAGGGTGCTGGGTGCACAGTGCTAGGGGTGCTGGGTGCTCAGTGCTCGGGGTCTGGGTGCTCAGTACTCAGGGTGCTGGGTGCTCAGTACTCAGGGTGCTCTGTGCTCAGTGCTCAGGGTGCTGGGTGCTCAGTGCTCTGGGTGCTGGGTGCTCCGTGCTCAGGGTGCTGGGTGCTCAGTCCTCAGGGTGCTGGGTGCTCAGTGATCGGGGTGATGGGTGCTGAGTGCTCAGGGTGGTGGGTGCTCAGTGCTCGGGGTGCTCGGTGCTCAGTGCTCAGGGTCCTGGGTGCTCAGTACTCAGGGTGCTGGGTGCTTAGTACTCAGGGTGCTCAGTGCTCAGTACACAGGGTGCTGGGTGCTCAGTGCTCGGGGTGCTGGGTGCTCAGTGCTCAGTACTCAGGGTGATTGGGTGCTCAGTGCTCAGGGTGCTGGGTGCTCAGTACTCAGCGTGCTGGGTGCTCAGTACTCAGGGTGCTGGGTGCTCAGTGCTCAGGGTGCTGGGTGCTCAGTGCTCAGGGTGCTGGGTGCCCAGTGCTCGGGGAGCTCGGTGCTCAGAACTCAGGGTGCTGGGTGCTCAGTACTCAGGGTGCTGGGTGCTCATTCTCGGGGTGCTGGGTGCTCAGTGCTCGGGGTGCTGGGTGCTCAGTACTCAGGGTGCAGGGGGCTCAGTACTCAGGGTGCTCAGTACTCAGGGTGCTGGGTGCTCAGTGCTCGGGGTGCTCGGAGCTCAGTACTCAGGGTGCTGGGTGCTCAGTGCTCGGGGTGCTCGGTGCTCAGTACTCAGGGTGCTGGGTGCTCAGTGCTCGGGGTGCTGGGTGCTCAGTGCTCAGTACTCAGGGTGCTGGGTGCTCAGTGCTCAGGGTGCTGTGTGCTCAGTGCTCACGGTGCTGGGTTCTCAGTACTCAGGGTGCTGGGGGCTCAGTACTCAGGTTGCTGGGTGCTCAGTACTCAGGGTGATGTGTTCTCAGTACTCAGGGTGCTGGGTGCTCAGTGCTCGTGGTGATGTGTGCTCAGTTCTCGGGGTGCTCAGTACTCAGGGTGCTGGGTGCTCAGTACTCAGGGTTCTGGGTGCTCAGTGCTCGGGGTGCTCGGTGCTCAGTACTCGGGGTGCTGGGTGCTCAGTACTCAGGGTGCTGGGTGCTCAGTGCTCAGGGTGCTGGGTGCTCAGTGCTCGGGGTGCTGGGTGCTCAGTGCTGAGCGTGCTGGCTACTCAGTGCTCAGGGTGCTGGGTGCTCAGTACTCAGGGTGCTAGGTGCTCAGTACTCAGGGTGCTCAGTGCTCAGTACTCAGCGTGCTGGGTGCTCAGTGCTCAGGGTCCTCGGTGCTCAGTACTCAGGGTGCTCAGTGCTCAGTACTCAGCGTGCTTTGTGCTCAGTGCTCAGGGTGCTGGGTGCTCAGTACTCAGGGTGCTGGGTGCTCAGTACTCATGGTGCTGGGTGCTCAGTACTCAGGGTGCTGTGTGCTCAGTGCTCGGGGTGCTCGGTGATCAGTACTCAGGGTGCTGGGTGCTCAGTGCTCAGGGTGCTGGGTACTCAGTGCTCAGGATGCTGGGTGCTCAGTGCTCAGGGTGCTGGGTGCTCAGTGCTCAGGGTGCTGGGTGATCAGTGCTCGGGGTCCTGGGTACTCAGTGCTTGGGGTGCTGGGTGCTCAGTACTCAGGGTGTTCGGTACTCAGTTCTCAGGGTGCTCAGTGCTCAATACTCAGGGTGCTGGTTGCTCAGTGCTCGGGGTGCTCGGTGCTCAGTACTCAGGGTGCTGGGTGCTCAGTACTCAGGGTGCTGGGTGCTCAGTACTCAGGGTGCTGGGTGCTCAGTACTCAGGGTGCTGTGTTCTCAGTGCTCAGGGTGCTGGGTGCTCAGTACTCAGGGTGCTTTGTGCTCAGTACTCAGGGTGCTCCGTGCTCAGTACTCAGGGTGCTGGGTGCTCAGTGCTCAGGGTGCTGGGTACTCAGTACTCAGGGTGCTGGGTGCTCAGTACTCAGGGTGCTGTGTGCTCAGTGCTCAGGGTGCTGGGTGCTCAGTGCTCAGGGTGCTGGGTGCTCAGTACTCAGGGTGCTGGGTGCTCAGTGCTAAGGTGATCGGTGCTCAGTACTAAGGGTGCTCAGTACTCAGGGTGCTGGGTGCTCAGTGCTCAGGGTGCTGGGTGCTCAGTCCTCAGGGTGCTCAGTGCTCAGGGTGCTGGGTGCTCAGTGCTCGGGGTGCTGGGTGCTCAGTACTCAGGGTGCTCAGTACTCAGGGTGCTGGGTGCTCAGTGCTCGGGATGCTGGGTGCTCAGTGCTCAGGGTGATCGGTGCTCAGTACTCAGGATGCTGGGTGCTCAGTACTCAGGGTGCTGGGTGCTCAGTCCTCAGGGTGCTCAGTGCTCTGGGTGCTGGGTGCTCAGTACTCAGGGTGCTGTGTTCTCAGTACTCAGGGTGCTGGGTGCACAGTGCTAGGGGTGCTGGGTGCTCAGTGCTCGGGGTCTGGGTGCTCAGTACTCAGGGTGCTGGGTGCTCAGTACTCAGGGTGCTCTGTGCTCAGTGCTCAGGGTGCTGGGTGCTCAGCGCTCTGGGTGCTGGGTGCTCCGTGCTCAGGGTGCTGGGTGCTCAGTGCTCAGGGTGCTGGGTGCTCAGTGATCGGGGTGATGGGTGCTGAGTGCTCAGGGTGCTGGGTGCTCAGTGCTCGGGGTGCTCGGTGCTCAGTGCTCAGGGTCCTGGGTGCTCAGTACTCAGGGTGCTGGGTGCTTAGTACTCAGGGTGCTCAGTGCTCAGTACACAGGGTGCTGGGTGCTCAGTGCTCGGGGTGCTGGGTGCTCAGTGCTCAGTACTCAGGGTGATTGGGTGCTCAGTGCTCAGGGTGCTCGGTGCTCAGTACTCAGCGTGCTGGGTGCTCAGTACTCAGGGTGCTGGGTGCTCAGTGCTCAGGGTGCTGGGTGCTCAGTGCTCAGGGTGCTGGGTGCCCAGTGCTCGGGGAGCTCGGTGCTCAGAACTCAGGGTGCTGGGTGCTCAGTACTCAGGGTGCTGGGTGCTCATTCTCGGGGTGCTGGGTGCTCAGTGCTCGGGGTGCTGGGTGCTCAGTACTCAGGGTGCTGGGGGCTCAGTACTCAGGGTTCTGGGTGCTCAGTACTCAGGGTGCTCGGTTCTCAGTACTCAGGGTGCTGGGTGCTCATTCTCGGGGTCCTGGGTGCTCAGTGCTCGGGGTGCTGGGTGCTCAGTACTCAGGGTGCTGGGGGCTCAGTACTCAGGTTGCTGGGTGCTCAGTACTCAGGGTGATGTGTTCTCAGTACTCAGGGTGCTGGGTGCTCAGTGCTCGGGGTGCTGTGTGCTCAGTTCTCGGGGTGCTCAGTACTCAGGGTGCTGGGTGCTCAGTGCTCGGGGTGCTCGGTGCTCAGTACTCGGGGTGCTGGGTGCTCAGTACTCGGGGTGCTGGGTGCTCAGTGCTCAGGGTGCTGGGTGCTCAGTGCTAGGTGTGCTGGGTGCTCAGTGCTGAGGGTGCTGGCTACTCAGTGCTCAGGGTGCTGGGTGCTCAGTACTCAGGGTGCTAGGTGCTCAGTACTCAGGGTGCTCAGTGCTCAGTACTCAGCGTGCTGGGTGCTCAGTGCTCAGGGTCCTCGGTGCTCAGTACTCAGGGTGCTCAGTGCTCAGTACTCAGCGTTCTTTGTGCTCAGTGCTCAGGGTGCTGGGTGCTCAGTACTCAGGGTGCTGGGTGCTCAGTACTCATGCTGCTGGGTTCTCAGTACTCAGGGTGCTGTGTGCTCAGTGCTCGGGGTGCTCGGTGATCAGTACTCAGGGTGCTGTGTGCTCAGTGCTCAGGGTGCTGGGTACTCAGTGCTCAGGGTGCTGGGTGCTCAGTGCTCAGGGTGCTGGGGGCTCAGTGCTCAGGGTGCTGGGTGATCAGTGCTCGGGGTCCTGGGTACTCAGTGCTTGGGGTGCTGGGTGCTCAGTACTCAGGGTGTTCGGTACTCAGTTCTCAGGGTGCTCAGTGCTCAATACTCAGGGTGCTGGTTGCTCAGTGCTCGGGGTGCTCGGTGCTCAGTACTCAGGGTGCTGGGTGCTCAGTACTCAGGGTGCTGGGTGCTCAGTACTCAGGGTGCTGGGTGCTCAGTACTCAGGGTGCTGGGTTCTCAGTGCTCAAGGTGCTGCGTGCTCAGTACTCAGGGTGCTGGGTGCGCAGTACTCAGGGTGCTCCGTGCTCAGTACTCAGGGTGCTGGGTGCTCAGTGCTCAGGGTGCTGGGTACTCAGTACTCAGGGTGCTGGGTGCTCAGTACTCAGGGTGCTGGGTGCTCAGTGCTCAGGGTGCTGGGTGCTCAGTGCTCAGGGTGCTGTGTACTCAGTACTCAGGGTGCTGGGTGCTCAGTGCTCAGGGTGCTGGGTGCTCAGTGCTCAGGGTGCTCAGTGCTCAGTGCTCAGTACTCAGGGTGCTTGGTGCTCAGTACTCAGGGTGCTGGGTGCTCAGTGCTCGGGGTACCTGGTGCTCAGTGCTCGGGGTGCTCGGTGCTCAGTACTCAGGGTGCTGAGTGCTCAGTGCTCAGGGTGCTGGGTGCTCAGTGCTCAGGGTGCTGGGTGCTCAGTACTCAGGGTGCTGGGTGCTCAGTGCTCAGCGTGCTTGATGCTCAGTACTAAGGGTGCTGGGTGCTCAGTGCTCAGGGTGCTGGGTGCTCAGTGCTCGGGGTGCTGGGTGCTCCGTACTCAGGGTGCTGGGTGCTCAGTACTCGGGGTGCTGGGTGCTCAGTGCTCAGCGTGCTGGGTGCTCAGTACTCAGGGTGCTCGGTGCTCAGTACTCAGGGTGCTGGGTTCTCAGTACTCAGGGTGCTGGGTGCACAGTGCTAGGGGTGCTGGGTGCTCAGTGCTCGGGGTCTGGGTGCTCAGTACTCAGGGTGCTGGGTGCTCAGTACTCAGGGTGCTCTGTGCTCAGGGCTCAGGATGCTGGGTGCTCAGTGCTCTGGGTGCTGGGTGCTCCGTTCTCAGGGTGCTGGGTGCTCAGTGCTCAGAGTGCTGGGTGCTCAGTGATCGGGGTGATGGGTGCTGAGTGCTCAGGGTGCTGGGTGCTCAGTGCTCGGGGTGCTCGGTGCTCAGTGCTCAGGGTCCTGGGTGCTCAGTACTCAGGGTGCTGGGTGCTTAGTACTCAGGGTGCTCAGTGCTCAGTACACAGGGTGCTGGGTGCTCAGTGCTCGGGGTGCTGGGTGCTCAGTGCTCAGTACTCAGGGTGCTGGGTGCTCAGTGCTCAGGGTGCTGGGTGCTCAGTGCTCAGGGTGCTGGGTGCCCAGTGCTCGGGGAGCTCGGTGCTCAGAACTCAGGGTGCTGGGTGCTCAGTACTCAGGGTGCTGGGTGCTCATTCTCGGGGTGCTGGGTGCTCAGTGCTCGGGGTGCTGGGTGCTCAGTACCCAGGGTGCTGGGGGCTCAGTACTCAGGGTGCTGGGTGCTCAGTACTCAGGGTGCTCGGTTCTCAGTACTCAGGGTGCTGGGTGCTCATTCTCGAGGTGCTGGGTGCTCAGTGCTCGGGGTGCTGGGTGCTCAGTACTCAGGGTGCTGGGGGCTCAGTACTCAGGTTGCTGGGTGCTCAGTACTCAGGGTGATGTGTTCTCAGTACTCAGGGTGCTGGGTGCTCAGTGCTCGGGGTGCTGTGTGCTCAGTTCTCGGGGTGCTCAGTACTCAGGGTGCTGGGTGCTCAGTACTCAGGGTGCTCAGTACTCAGGGTGCTGGGTTCTCAGTGCTCAGGGTGCTGGGTGCTCAGTACTCAGGGTGCTGGGTGCTCAGTACTCAGGGTGCTCCGTGCTCAGTACTCAGGGTGCTGGGTGCTCAGTGCTCAGGGAGCTGGGTACTCAGTACTCAGGGTGCTGGGTGCTCAGTACTCAGGGTGCTGGGTGCTCAGTGCTCAGGGTGCTGGGTGCTCAGTGCTCAGGGTGCTGGGTGCTCAGTACTCAGGGTGCTGGGTGCTCAGTGCTAAGGTGATCGGTGCTCAGTACTCAGGGTGCTCAGTACTCAGGGTGCTGGGTGCTCAGTGCTCAGGGTGCTGGGTGCTCAGTCCTCAGGGTGCTCCGTGCTCAGGGTGCTGGGTGCTCAGTGCTCGGGGTGCTGGGTGCTCAGTACTCAGGGTGCTCAGTACTCAGGGTGCTGGGTGCTCAGTGCTCGGGATGCTGGGTGCTCAGTGCTCAGGGTGATCGGTGCTCAGTACTCAGGGTTCTGGGTGCTCAGTACTCAGGGTGCTGGGTGCTCAGTGCTCAGGGTGCTGGGTGCTCAGTGCTCAGGGTGCTGGGTGCTCAGTACTCAGGGTGCTGGGTGCTCAGTGCTAAGGTGATCGGTGCTCAGTACTCAGGGTGCTCAGTACTCAGGGTGCTGGGTGCTCAGTGCTCAGGGTGCTGGGTGCTCAGTCCTCAGGGTGCTCCGTGCTCAGGGTGCTGGGTGCTCAGTGCTCGGGGTGCTGGGTGCTCAGTACTCAGGGTGCTCAGTACTCAGGGTGCTGGGTGCTCAGTGCTCGGGATGCTGGGTGCTCAGTGCTCAGGGTGATCGGTGCTCAGTACTCAGGGTTCTGGGTGCTCAGTACTCGGGGTGCTGGGTGCTCAGTACTCAGGGTGCTGGGTGCTCAGTCCTCAGGGTGCTCAGTGCTCAGGGTGCTGGGTGCTCAGTACTCAGGGTGCTGGGTTCTCAGTACTCAGGTTGCTGGGTGCACAGTGCTAGGGGTGCTGGGTGCTCAGTGCTCGGGGTCTGGGTGCTCAGTACTCAGGGTGCTGGGTGCTCAGTACTCAGGATGCTCTGTGCTCAGTGCTCAGGGTGCTGGGTGCTCAGTGCTCTGGGTGCTGGGTGCTCCGTGCTCAGGGTGCTGGGTGCTCAGTGCTCAGGGAGCTGGGTGCTCAGTGATCGGGGTGATGGGTGCTGAGTGCTCAGGGTGCTGGGTGCTCAGTGCTCGGGGTGCTCGGTGCTCAGTGCTCAGGGTCCTGGGTGCTCAATACTCAGGGTGCTGGGTGCTCAGTGCTCGGGGTACCTGGTGCTCAGTGCTCGGGGTGCTCGGTGCTCAGTACTCAGGGTGCTGAGTGCTCAGTGCTCAGGGTGCTGGGTGCTCAGTGCTCAGGGTGCTGGGTGCTCAGTACTCAGGGTGCTGGGTGCTCAGTGCTCAGCGTGCTTGATGCTCAGTACTAAGGGTGTTGGGTGCTCAGTGCTCAGGGTGCTGGGTGCTCAGTGCTCGGGGTGCTGGGTGCTCCGTACTCAGGGTGCTGGGTGCTCAGTACTCGGGGTGCTGGGTGCTCAGTGCTCAGCGTGCTGGGTGCTCAGTACTCAGGGTGCTCGGTGCTCAGTACTCAGGGTGCTGGGTTCTCAGTACTCAGGGTGCTGGGTGCACAGTGCTAGGGGTGCTGGGTGCTCAGTGCTCGGGGTCTGGGTGCTCAGTACTCAGGGTGCTGGGTGCTCAGTACTCACGGTGCTCTGTGCTCAGGGCTCAGGATGCTGGGTGATCAGTGCTCTGGGTGCTGGGTGCTCCGTTCTCAGGGTGCTGGGTGCTCAGTGCTCAGAGTGCTGGGTGCTCAGTGATCGGGGTGATGGGTGCTGAGTGCTCAGGGTGCTGGGTGCTCAGTGCTCGGGGTGCTCGGTGCTCAGTGCTCAGG
Organism: Microtus oregoni; assembly: GCF_018167655.1. Taxonomy (NCBI): domain Eukaryota; kingdom Metazoa; phylum Chordata; class Mammalia; order Rodentia; family Cricetidae; genus Microtus; species Microtus oregoni. The sequence goes on from NW_024544706.1 coordinate 1,794,568, forward strand.
GTCCTGGGTGCTCAGTACTCAGGGTGCTGGGTGCTTAGTACTCAGGGTGCTCAGTGCTCAGTACACAGGGTGCTGGGTGCTCAGTGCTCGGGGTGCTGGATGCTCAGTGCTCAGTACTCAGGGTGCTGGGTGCTCAGTGCTCAGGGTGCTGGGTGCTCAGGGTGCTGGGTGCCCAGTGCTCGGGGAGCTCGGTGCTCAGAACTCAGGGTGCTGGGTGCTCAGTACTCAGGGTGCTGGGTGCTCATTCTCGGGGTGCTGGGTGCTCAGTGCTCCGGGTGCTGGGTGCTCAGTACTCAGGGTGCTGGGGGCTCAGTACTCAGGGTGCTGGGTGCTCAGTACTCAGGGTGCTCGGTTCTCAGTACTCAGGGTGCTGGGTGCTCATTCTCGAGGTGCTGGGTGCTCAGTGCTCGGGGTGCTGGGTGCTCAGTACTCAGGGTGCTGGGGGCTCAGTACTCAGGTTGCTGGGTGCTCAGTACTCAGGGTGATGTGTTCTCAGTACTCAGGGTGCTGGGTGCTCAGTGCTCGGGGTGCTGTGTGCTCAGTTCTCGGGGTGCTCAGTACTCAGGGTGCTGGGTGCTCAGTACTCAGGGTGCTGGGTGCTCAGTGCTCGGGGTGCTCGGTGCTCAGTACTCGGGGTGCTGGGTGCTCAGCACTCGGGGTGCTGTGTGCTCAGTGCTCAGGGTGCTGGGTGCTCAGTGCTCGGGGTGCTGGGTGCTCAGTGCTGAGGGTGCTGGCTACTCAGTGCTCAGGGTGCTGGGTGCTCAGTACTCAGGGTGCTAGGTGCTCAGTACTCAGGGTGCTCAGTGCTCAGTACTCAGCGTGCTGGGTGCTCAGTGCTCAGGGTCCTCGGTGCTCAGTACTCAGGGTGCTCAGTGCTCAGTACTCAGCGTGCTTTGTGCTCAGTGCTAAGGGTACTGGGTGCTCAGTACTCAGGGTGCTGGGTGCTCAGTACTCATGGTGCTGGGTGCGCAGTACTCAGGGTGCTGTGTGCTCAGTGCTCGGGGTGCTCGGTGCTCAGTACTCAGGGTGCTGGGTGCTCAGTACTCAGGGTGCTGGGTGCTCAGTACTCGGGGTGCTGGGTGCTCAGTGCTCAGCGTTCTGGGTGCTCAGTACTCAGGGTGCTCGGTGCTCAGTACTCAGGGTGCTGGGTTCTCAGTACTCAGGGTGCTGGGTGCACAGTGCTAGGGGTGCTGGGTGCTCAGTGCTCGGGGTCTGGGTGCTCAGTACTCAGGGTGCTGGGTGCTCAGTACTCAGGGTGCTCTGTGCTCAGGGCTCAGGATGCTGGGTGCTCAGTGCTCTGGGTGCTGGGTGCTCCGTTCTCAGGGTGCTGGGTGCTCAGTGCTCAGAGTGCTGGGTGCTCAGTGATCGGGGTGATGGGTGCTGAGTGCTCAGGGTGCTGGTTGCTCAGTGCTCGGTGTGCTCGGTGCTCAGTGCTCAGGGTCCTGGGTGCTCAGTACTCAGGGTGCTGGGTGCTTAGTACTCAGGGTGCTCAGTGCTCAGTACACAGGGTGCTGGGTGCTCAGTGCTCGGGGTGCTGGGTGCTCAGTGCTCAGTACTCAGGGTGCTGGGTGCTCAGTGCTCAGGGTGCTGGGTGCTCAGTGCTCAGGGTGCTGGGTGCCCAGTGCTCGGGGAGCTCGGTGCTCAGAACTCAGGGTGCTGGGTGCTCAGTACTCAGGGTGCTGGGTGCTCATTCTCGGGGTGCTGGGTGCTCAGTGCTCGGGGTGCTGGGTGCTCAGTACTCAGGGTGCTGGGGGCTCAGTACTCAGGGTGCTGGGTGCTCAGTACTCAGGGTGCTCGGTTCTCAGTACTCAGGGTGCTGGGTGCTCATTCTCGAGGTGCTGGGTGCTCAGTGCTCGGGGTGCTGGGTGCTCAGTACTCAGGGTGCTGGGGGCTCAGTACTCAGGATGCTGGGTGCTCAGTACTCAGGGTGATGTGTTCTCAGTACTCAGGGTGCTGGGTGCTCAGTGCTCGGGGTGCTGTGTGCTCAGTTCTCGGGGTGCTCAGTACTCAGGGTGCTGGGTGCTCAGTACTCAGGGTGCTGGGTGCTCAGTGCTCGGGGTGCTCGGTGCTCAGTACTCGGGGTGCTGGGTGCTCAGTACTCGGGGTGCTGGGTGCTCAGTGCTCAGGGTGCTGGGTGCTCAGTGCTCGGGGTGCTGGGTGCTCAGTGCTGAGGGTGCTGGCTACTCAGTGCTCAGGGTGCTGGGTGCTCAGTACTCAGGGTGCTAGGTGCTCAGTACTCAGGGTGCTCAGTGCTCAGTACTCAGCGTGCTGGGTGCTCAGTGCTCAGGGTCCTCGGTGCTCAGTACTCAGGGTGCTCAGTGCTCAGTACTCAGCGTGCTTTGTGCTCAGTGCTAAGGGTACTGGGTGCTCAGTACTCAGGGTGCTGGGTGCTCAGTACTCATGGTGCTGGGTGCGCAGTACTCAGGGTGCTGTGTGCTCAGTGCTCAGGGTGCTCGGTGCTCAGTACTCAGGGTGCTGGGTGCTCAGTACTCAGGGTGCTGGGTGCTCAGTACTCAGGGTGCTGGGTGCTCAGTACTCAGGGTGCTGGGTTCTCAGTGCTCAGGGTGCTGGGTGCTCAGTACTCATGCTGCTGGGTTCTCAGTACTCAGGGTGCTGTGTGCTCAGTGCTCGGGGTGCTCGGTGCTCAGTACTCAGGGTGCTGGGTGCTCAGTACTCATGCTGCTGGGTTCTCAGTACTCAGGGTGCTGTGTGCTCAGTGCTCGGGGTGCTCGGTGATCAGTACTCAGGGTGCTGTGTGCTCAGTGCTCGGGGTGCTCGGTGCTCAGTACTCAGGGTGCTGGGTGCTCAGTACTCATGCTGCTGGGTTCTCAGTACTCAGGGTGCTGTGTGCTCAGTGCTCGGGGTGCTCGGTGATCAGTACTCAGGGTGCTGTGTGCTCAGTGCTCAGGGTGCTGGGTACTCAGTGCTCAGGGTGCTGGGTGCTCAGTGCTCAGGGTGCTGGGGGCTCAGTGCTCAGGGTGCTGGGTGATCAGTGCTCGGGGTCCTGGGTACTCAGTGCTTGGGGTGCTGGGTGCTCAGTACTCAGGGTGTTCGGTACTCAGTTCTCAGGGTGCTCAGTGCTCAATACTCAGGGTGCTGGTTGCTCAGTGCTCGGGGTGCTCGGTGCTCAGTACTCAGGGTGCTGGGTGCTCAGTACTCAGGGTGCTGGGTGCTCAGTACTCAGGGTGCTGGGTGCTCAGTACTCAGGGTGCTGGGTTCTCAGTGCTCAAGGTGCTGCGTGCTCAGTACTCAGGGTGCTGGGTGCGCAGTACTCAGGGTGCTCCGTGCTCAGTACTCAGGGTGCTGGGTGCTCAGTGCTCAGGGTGCTGGGTACTCAGTACTCAGGGTGCTGGGTGCTCAGTACTCAGGGTGCTGGGTGCTCAGTGCTCAGGGTGCTGGGTGCTCAGTGCTCAGGGTGCTGTGTACTCAGTACTCAGGGTGCTGGGTGCTCAGTGCTCAGGGTGCTGGGTGCTCAGTGCTCAGGGTGCTCAGTGCTCAGTGCTCAGTACTCAGGGTGCTTGGTGCTCAGTACTCAGGGTGCTGGGTGCTCAGTGCTCGGGGTACCTGGTGCTCAGTGCTCGGGGTGCTCGGTGCTCAGTACTCAGGGTGCTGAGTGCTCAGTGCTCAGGGTGCTGGGTGCTCAGTGCTCAGGGTGCTGGGTGCTCAGTACTCAGGGTGCTGGGTGCTCAGTGCTCAGCGTGCTTGATGCTCAGTACTAAGGGTGCTGGGTGCTCAGTGCTCAGGGTGCTGGGTGCTCAGTGCTCGGGGTGCTGGGTGCTCCGTACTCAGGGTGCTGGGTGCTCAGTACTCGGGGTGCTGGGTGCTCAGTGCTCAGCGTGCTGGGTGCTCAGTACTCAGGGTGCTCGGTGCTCAGTACTCAGGGTGCTGGGTTCTCAGTACTCAGGGTGCTGGGTGCACAGTGCTAGGGGTGCTGGGTGCTCAGTGCTCGGGGTCTGGGTGCTCAGTACTCAGGGTGCTGGGTGCTCAGTACTCAGGGTGCTCTGTGCTCAGGGCTCAGGATGCTGGGTGCTCAGTGCTCTGGGTGCTGGGTGCTCCGTTCTCAGGGTGCTGGGTGCTCAGTGCTCAGAGTGCTGGGTGCTCAGTGATCGGGGTGATGGGTGCTGAGTGCTCAGGGTGCTGGGTGCTCAGTGCTCGGGGTGCTCGGTGCTCAGTGCTCAGGGTCCTGGGTGCTCAGTACTCAGGGTGCTGGGTGCTTAGTACTCAGGGTGCTCAGTGCTCAGTACACAGGGTGCTGGGTGCTCAGTGCTCGGGGTGCTGGGTGCTCAGTGCTCAGTACTCAGGGTGCTGGGTGCTCAGTGCTCAGGGTGCTGGGTGCTCAGTGCTCAGGGTGCTGGGTGCCCAGTGCTCGGGGAGCTCGGTGCTCAGAACTCAGGGTGCTGGGTGCTCAGTACTCAGGGTGCTGGGTGCTCATTCTCGGGGTGCTGGGTGCTCAGTGCTCGGGGTGCTGGGTGCTCAGTACCCAGGGTGCTGGGGGCTCAGTACTCAGGGTGCTGGGTGCTCAGTACTCAGGGTGCTCGGTTCTCAGTACTCAGGGTGCTGGGTGCTCATTCTCGAGGTGCTGGGTGCTCAGTGCTCGGGGTGCTGGGTGCTCAGTACTCAGGGTGCTGGGGGCTCAGTACTCAGGTTGCTGGGTGCTCAGTACTCAGGGTGATGTGTTCTCAGTACTCAGGGTGCTGGGTGCTCAGTGCTCGGGGTGCTGTGTGCTCAGTTCTCGGGGTGCTCAGTACTCAGGGTGCTGGGTGCTCAGTACTCAGGGTGCTCAGTACTCAGGGTGCTGGGTTCTCAGTGCTCAGGGTGCTGGGTGCTCAGTACTCAGGGTGCTGGGTGCTCAGTACTCAGGGTGCTCCGTGCTCAGTACTCAGGGTGCTGGGTGCTCAGTGCTCAGGGAGCTGGGTACTCAGTACTCAGGGTGCTGGGTGCTCAGTACTCAGGGTGCTGGGTGCTCAGTGCTCAGGGTGCTGGGTGCTCAGTGCTCAGGGTGCTGGGTGCTCAGTACTCAGGGTGCTGGGTGCTCAGTGCTAAGGTGATCGGTGCTCAGTACTCAGGGTGCTCAGTACTCAGGGTGCTGGGTGCTCAGTGCTCAGGGTGCTGGGTGCTCAGTCCTCAGGGTGCTCCGTGCTCAGGGTGCTGGGTGCTCAGTGCTCGGGGTGCTGGGTGCTCAGTACTCAGGGTGCTCAGTACTCAGGGTGCTGGGTGCTCAGTGCTCGGGATGCTGGGTGCTCAGTGCTCAGGGTGATCGGTGCTCAGTACTCAGGGTTCTGGGTGCTCAGTACTCGGGGTGCTGGGTGCTCAGTACTCAGGGTGCTGGGTGCTCAGTCCTCAGGGTGCTCAGTGCTCAGGGTGCTGGGTGCTCAGTACTCAGGGTGCTGGGTTCTCAGTACTCAGGGTGCTGGGTGCACAGTGCTAGGGGTGCTGGGTGCTCAGTGCTCGGGGTCTGGGTGCTCAGTACTCAGGGTGCTGGGTGCTCAGTACTCAGGATGCTCTGTGCTCAGTGCTCAGGGTGCTGGGTGCTCAGTGCTCTGGGTGCTGGGTGCTCCGTGCTCAGGGTGCTGGGTGCTCAGTGCTCAGGGAGCTGGGTGCTCAGTGATCGGGGTGATGGGTGCTGAGTGCTCAGGGTGCTGGGTGCTCAGTGCTCGGGGTGCTCGGTGCTCAGTGCTCAGGGTCCTGGGTGCTCAGTACTCAGGGTGCTGGGTGCTCAGTGCTCGGGGTACCTGGTGCTCAGTGCTCGGGGTGCTCGGTGCTCAGTACTCAGGGTGCTGAGTGCTCAGTGCTCAGGGTGCTGGGTGCTCAGTGCTCAGGGTGCTGGGTGCTCAGTACTCAGGGTGCTGGGTGCTCAGTGCTCAGCGTGCTTGATGCTCAGTACTAAGGGTGCTGGGTGCTCAGTGCTCAGGGTGCTGGGTGCTCAGTGCTCGGGGTGCTGGGTGCTCCGTACTCAGGGTGCTGGGTGCTCAGTACTCGGGGTGCTGGGTGCTCAGTGCTCAGCGTGCTGGGTGCTCAGTACTCAGGGTGCTCGGTGCTCAGTACTCAGGGTGCTGGGTTCTCAGTACTCAGGGTGCTGGGTGCACAGTGCTAGGGGTGCTGGGTGCTCAGTGCTCGGGGTCAGGGTGCTCAGTACTCAGGGTGCTGGGTGCTCAGTACTCACGGTGCTCTGTGCTCAGGGCTCAGGATGCTGGGTGATCAGTGCTCTGGGTGCTGGGTGCTCCGTTCTCAGGGTGCTGGGTGCTCAGTGCTCAGAGTGCTGGGTGCTCAGTGATCGGGGTGATGGGTGCTGAGTGCTCAGGGTGCTGGGTGCTCAGTGCTCGGGGTGCTCGGTGCTCAGTGCTCAGGGTCCTGGGTGCTCAGTACTCAGGGTGCTGGGTGCTTAGTACTCAGGGTGCTCAGTGCTCAGTACACAGGGTGCTGGGTGCTCAGTGCTCGGGGTGCTGGATGCTCAGTGCTCAGTACTCAGGGTGCTGGGTGCTCAGTGCTCAGGGTGCTGGGTGCTCAGGGTGCTGGGTGCCCAGTGCTCGGGGAGCTCGGTGCTCAGAACTCAGGGTGCTGGGTGCTCAGTACTCAGGGTGCTGGGTGCTCATTCTCGGGGTGCTGGGTGCTCAGTGCTCCGGGTGCTGGGTGCTCAGTACTCAGGGTGCTGGGGGCTCAGTACTCAGGGTGCTGGGTGCTCAGTACTCAGGGTGCTCGGTTCTCAGTACTCAGGGTGCTGGGTGCTCATTCTCGAGGTGCTGGGTGCTCAGTGCTCGGGGTGCTGGGTGCTCAGTACTCAGGGTGCTGGGGGCTCAGTACTCAGGTTGCTGGGTGCTCAGTACTCAGGGTGATGTGTTCTCAGTACTCAGGGTGCTGGGTGCTCAGTGCTCGGGGTGCTGTGTGCTCAGTTCTCGGGGTGCTCAGTACTCAGGGTGCTGGGTGCTCAGTACTCAGGGTGCTGGGTGCTCAGTGCTCGGGGTGCTCGGTGCTCAGTACTCGGGGTGCTGGGTGCTCAGCACTCGGGGTGCTGTGTGCTCAGTGCTCAGGGTGCTGGGTGCTCAGTGCTCGGGGTGCTGGGTGCTCAGTGCTGAGGGTGCTGGCTACTCAGTGCTCAGGGTGCTGGGTGCTCAGTACTCAGGGTGCTAGGTGCTCAGTACTCAGGGTGCTCAGTGCTCAGTACTCAGCGTGCTGGGTGCTCAGTGCTCAGGGTCCTCGGTGCTCAGTACTCAGGGTGCTCAGTGCTCAGTACTCAGCGTGCTTTGTGCTCAGTGCTAAGGGTACTGGGTGCTCAGTACTCAGGGTGCTGGGTGCTCAGTACTCATGGTGCTGGGTGCGCAGTACTCAGGGTGCTGTGTGCTCAGTGCTCGGGGTGCTCGGTGCTCAGTACTCAGGGTGCTGGGTGCTCAGTACTCAGGGTGCTGGGTGCTCAGTACTCGGGGTGCTGGGTGCTCAGTGCTCAGCGTTCTGGGTGCTCAGTACTCAGGGTGCTCGGTGCTCAGTACTCAGGGTGCTGGGTTCTCAGTACTCAGGGTGCTGGGTGCACAGTGCTAGGGGTGCTGGGTGCTCAGTGCTCGGGGTCTGGGTGCTCAGTACTCAGGGTGCTGGGTGCTCAGTACTCAGGGTGCTCTGTGCTCAGGGCTCAGGATGCTGGGTGCTCAGTGCTCTGGGTGCTGGGTGCTCCGTTCTCAGGGTGCTGGGTGCTCAGTGCTCAGAGTGCTGGGTGCTCAGTGATCGGGGTGATGGGTGCTGAGTGCTCAGGGTGCTGGTTGCTCAGTGCTCGGTGTGCTCGGTGCTCAGTGCTCAGGGTCCTGGGTGCTCAGTACTCAGGGTGCTGGGTGCTTAGTACTCAGGGTGCTCAGTGCTCAGTACACAGGGTGCTGGGTGCTCAGTGCTCGGGGTGCTGGGTGCTCAGTGCTCAGTACTCAGGGTGCTGGGTGCTCAGTGCTCAGGGTGCTGGGTGCTCAGTGCTCAGGGTGCTGGGTGCCCAGTGCTCGGGGAGCTCGGTGCTCAGAACTCAGGGTGCTGGGTGCTCAGTACTCAGGGTGCTGGGTGCTCATTCTCGGGGTGCTGGGTGCTCAGTGCTCGGGGTGCTGGGTGCTCAGTACTCAGGGTGCTGGGGGCTCAGTACTCAGGGTGCTGGGTGCTCAGTACTCAGGGTGCTCGGTTCTCAGTACTCAGGGTGCTGGGTGCTCATTCTCGAGGTGCTGGGTGCTCAGTGCTCGGGGTGCTGGGTGCTCAGTACTCAGGGTGCTGGGGGCTCAGTACTCAGGATGCTGGGTGCTCAGTACTCAGGGTGATGTGTTCTCAGTACTCAGGGTGCTGGGTGCTCAGTGCTCGGGGTGCTGTGTGCTCAGTTCTCGGGGTGCTCAGTACTCAGGGTGCTGGGTGCTCAGTACTCAGGGTGCTGGGTGCTCAGTGCTCGGGGTGCTCGGTGCTCAGTACTCGGGGTGCTGGGTGCTCAGTACTCGGGGTGCTGGGTGCTCAGTGCTCAGGGTGCTGGGTGCTCAGTGCTCGGGGTGCTGGGTGCTCAGTGCTGAGGGTGCTGGCTACTCAGTGCTCAGGGTGCTGGGTGCTCAGTACTCAGGGTGCTAGGTGCTCAGTACTCAGGGTGCTCAGTGCTCAGTACTCAGCGTGCTGGGTGCTCAGTGCTCAGGGTCCTCGGTGCTCAGTACTCAGGGTGCTCAGTGCTCAGTACTCAGCGTGCTTTGTGCTCAGTGCTAAGGGTACTGGGTGCTCAGTACTCAGGGTGCTGGGTGCTCAGTACTCATGGTGCTGGGTGCGCAGTACTCAGGGTGCTGTGTGCTCAGTGCTCAGGGTGCTCGGTGCTCAGTACTCAGGGTGCTGGGTGCTCAGTACTCAGGGTGCTGGGTGCTCAGTACTCAGGGTGCTGGGTGCTCAGTACTCAGGGTGCTGGGTTCTCAGTGCTCAGGGTGCTGGGTGCTCAGTACTCAGGGTGCTGGGTGCTCAGTACTCAGGGTGCTCCGTGCTCAGTACTCAGGGTGCTGGGTGCTCAGTACTCAGGGTGCTGGGTACTCAGTACTCAGGGTGCTGGGTGCTCAGTACTCAGGGTGCTGGGTGCTCAGTGCTCAGGGTGCTGGGTGCTCAGTGCTCAGGGTGCTGGGTGCTCAGTACTCAGGGTGCTCGGTGCTCAGTGCTAAGGTGATCGGTGCTCAGTACTCAGGGTGCTCAGTACTCAGGGTGCTGGGTGCTCAGTGCTCAGGGTGCTGGGTGCTCAGTCCTCAGGGTGCTCAGTGCTCAGGGTGCTGGGTGCTCAGTGCTCGGGGTGCTGGGTGCTCAGTACTCAGGGTGCTCAGTACTCAGGGTGCTGGGTGCTCAGTGCTCGGGATGCTGTGTGCTCAGTGCTCAGGGTGATCGGTGCTCAGTACTCAGGGTTCTGGGTGCTCAGTACTCGGGGTGCTGGGTGCTCAGTACTCAGGGTGCTGGGTGCTCAGTCCTCAGGGTGCTCAGTGCTCAGGGTGCTGGGTGCTCAGTACTCAGGGTGCTGGGTTCTCAGTACTCAGGGTGCTGGGTGCACAGTGCTAGGGGTGCTGGGTGCTCAGTGCTCGGGGTCTGGGTGCTCAGTACTCAGGGTGCTGGGTGCTCAGTACTCAGGATGCTCTGTGCTCAGTGCTCAGGGTGCTGGGTGCTCAGTGCTCTGGGTGCTGGGTGCTCCGTGGTCAGGGTGCTGGGTGCTCAGTGCTCAGGGAGCTGGGTGCTCAGTGATCGGGGTGATGGGTGCTGAGTGCTCAGGGTGCTGGGTGCTCAGTGCTCGGGGTGCTCGGTGCTCAGTGCTCAGGGTCCTGGGTGCTCAGTACTCAGGGTGCTGGGTGCTTAGTACTCAGGGTGCTCAGTGCTCAGTACACAGGGTGCTGGGTGCTCAGTGCTCGGGTTGCTGGGTGCTCAGTGCTCAGTACTCAGGGTGATTGGGTGCTCAGTGCTCAGGGTGCTGGGTGCTCAGTACTCAGCGTGCTGGGTGCTCAGTCCTCAGGGTGCTGGGTGCTCAGTGCTCAGGGTGCTGGGTGCTCAGTGCTCAGTGTGCTGGGTGCCCAGTGCTCGGGGAGCTCGGTGCTCAGAACTCAGGGTGCTGGGTGCTCAGTACTCAGGGTGCTGGGTGCTCATTCTCGGGGTGCTGGGTGCTCAGTGCTCGGGGTGCTGGGTGCTCAGTACTCAGGGTGCTGGGGGCCCAGTACTCAGGGTTCTGGGTGTTCAGTACTCAGGGTGCTCGGTTCTCAGTACTCAGGGTGCTGGGTGCTCATTCTCGGGGTGCTGGGTGCTCAGTGCTCGGGGTGCTGGGTGCTCAGTACTCAGGGTGCTGGGGGCTCAGTACTCAGGTTGCTGGGTGCTCAGTACTCAGGGTGATGTGTTCTCAGTACTCAGGGTGCTGGGTGCTCAGTGCTCGGGGTGCTGTGTGCTCAGTTCTCGGGGTGCTCAGTACTCAGGGTGCTGGGTGCTCAGTACTCAGGGTGCTGGGTGCTCAGTGCTTGGGGTGCTCGGTGCTCAGTACTCGGGGTGCTGGGTGCTCAGTACTCGGGGTGCTGGGTGCTCAGTGCTCAGGGTGCTGGGTGCTCAGTGCTCGGGGTGCTGGGTGCTCAGTGCTGAGGGTGATGGCTACTCAGTGCTCAGGGTGCTGGGTGCTCAGTACTCAGGGTGCTAGGTGCTCAGTACTCAGGGTGCTCAGTGCTCAGTACTCAGCGTGCTGGGTGCTCAGTGCTCAGGGTCCTCGGTGCTCAGTACTCAGGGTGCTCAGTGCTCAGTACTCAGCGTTCTTTGTGCTCAGTGCTCAGGGTGCTGGGTGCTCAGTACTCAGGGTGCTGGGTGCTCAGTACTCATGCTGCTGGGTTCTCAGTACTCAGGGTGCTGTGTGCTCAGTGCTCGGGGTGCTCGGTGATCAGTACTCAGGGTGCTGGGTGCTCAGTACTCATGCTGCTGGGTTCTCAGTACTCAGGGTGCTGTGTGCTCAGTGCTCGGGGTGCTCGGTGCTCAGTACTCAGGGTGCTGGGTGCTCAGTACTCATGCTGCTGGGTTCTCAGTACTCAGGGTGCTGTGTGCTCAGTGCTCGGGGTGCTCGGTGATCAGTACTCAGGGTGCTGTGTGCTCAGTGCTCAGGGTGCTGGGTACTCAGTGCTCAGGGTGCTGGGTGCTCAGTGCTCAGGGTGCTGGGGGCTCAGTGCTCAGGGTGCTGGGTGATCAGTGCTCGGGGTCCTGGGTACTCAGTGCTTGGGGTGCTGGGTGCTCAGTACTCAGGGTGTTCGGTACTCAGTTCTCAGGGTGCTCAGTGCTCAATACTCAGGGTGCTGGTTGCTCAGTGCTCGGGGTGCTCGGTGCTCAGTACTCAGGGTGCTGGGTGCTCAGTACTCAGGGTGCTGGGTGCTCAGTACTCAGGGTGCTGGGTTCTCAGTGCTCAAGGTGCTGCGTGCTCAGTACTCAGGGTGCTGGGTGCGCAGTACTCAGGGTGCTCCGTGCTCAGTACTCAGGGTGCTGGGTGCTCAGTGCTCAGGGTGCTGGGTACTCAGTACTCAGGGTGCTGGGTGCTCAGTACTCAGGGTGCTGGGTGCTCAGTGCTCAGGGTGCTGGGTGCTCAGTGCTCAGGGTGCTGTGTACTCAGTACTCAGGGTGCTGGGTGCTCAGTGCTCAGGGTGCTGGGTGCTCAGTGCTCAGGGTGCTCAGTGCTCAGTGCTCAGTACTCAGGGTGCTTGGTGCTCAGTACTCAGGGTGCTGGGTGCTCAGTGCTCGGGGTACCTGGTGCTCAGTGCTCGGGGTGCTCGGTGCTCAGTACTCAGGGTGCTGAGTGCTCAGTGCTCAGGGTGCTGGGTGCTCAGTGCTCAGGGTGCTGGGTGCTCAGTACTCAGGGTGCTGGGTGCTCAGTGCTCAGCGTGCTTGATGCTCAGTACTAAGGGTGCTGGGTGCTCAGTGCTCAGGGTGCTGGGTGCTCAGTGCTCGGGGTGCTGGGTGCTCCGTACTCAGGGTGCTGGGTGCTCAGTACTCGGGTTGCTGGGTGCTCAGTGCTCAGCGTGCTGGGTGCTCAGTACTCAGGGTGCTCGGTGCTCAGTACTCAGGGTGCTGGGTTCTCAGTACTCAGGGTGCTGGGTGCACAGTGCTAGGGGTGCTGGGTGCTCAGTGCTCGGGGTCTGGGTGCTCAGTACTCAGGGTGCTGGGTGCTCAGTACTCAGGGTGCTCTGTGCTCAGGGCTCAGGATGCTGGGTGCTCAGTGCTCTGGGTGCTGGGTGCTCCGTTCTCAGGGTGCTGGGTGCTCAGTGCTCAGAGTGCTGGGTGCTCAGTGATCGGGGTGATGGGTGCTGAGTGCTCAGGGTGCTGGGTGCTCAGTGCTCGGGGTGCTCGGTGCTCAGTGCTCAGGGTCCTGGGTGCTCAGTACTCAGGGTGCTGGGTGCTTAGTACTCAGGGTGCTCAGTGCTCAGTACACAGGGTGCTGGGTGCTCAGTGCTCGGGGTGCTGGGTGCTCAGTGCTCAGTACTCAGGGTGCTGGGTGCTCAGTGCTCAGGGTGCTGGGTGCTCAGTGCTCAGGGTGCTGGGTGCCCAGTGCTCGGGGAGCTCGGTGCTCAGAACTCAGGGTGCTGGGTGCTCAGTACTCAGGGTGCTGGGTGCTCATTCTCGGGGTGCTGGGTGCTCAGTGCTCGGGGTGCTGGGTGCTCAGTACCCAGGGTGCTGGGGGCTCAGTACTCAGGGTGCTGGGTGCTCAGTACTCAGGGTGCTCGGTTCTCAGTACTCAGGGTGCTGGGTGCTCATTCTCGAGGTGCTGGGTGCTCAGTGCTCGGGGTGCTGGGTGCTCAGTACTCAGGGTGCTGGGGGCTCAGTACTCAGGTTGCTGGGTGCTCAGTACTCAGGGTGATGTGTTCTCAGTACTCAGGGTGCTGGGTGCTCAGTGCTCGGGGTGCTGTGTGCTCAGTTCTCGGGGTGCTCAGTACTCAGGGTGCTGGGTGCTCAGTACTCAGGGTGCTCAGTACTCAGGGTGCTGGGTTCTCAGTGCTCAGGGTGCTGGGTGCTCAGTACTCAGGGTGCTGGGTGCTCAGTACTCAGGGTGCTCCGTGCTCAGTACTCAGGGTGCTGGGTGCTCAGTGCTCAGGGAGCTGGGTACTCAGTACTCAGGGTGCTGGGTGCTCAGTACTCAGGGTGCTGGGTGCTCAGTGCTCAGGGTGCTGGGTGCTCAGTGCTCAGGGTGCTGGGTGCTCAGTACTCAGGGTGCTGGGTGCTCAGTGCTAAGGTGATCGGTGCTCAGTACTCAGGGTGCTCAGTACTCAGGGTGCTGGGTGCTCAGTGCTCAGGGTGCTGGGTGCTCAGTCCTCAGGGTGCTCCGTGCTCAGGGTGCTGGGTGCTCAGTGCTCGGGGTGCTGGGTGCTCAGTACTCAGGGTGCTCAGTACTCAGGGTGCTGGGTGCTCAGTGCTCGGGATGCTGGGTGCTCAGTGCTCAGGGTGATCGGTGCTCAGTACTCATGGTTCTGGGTGCTCAGTACTCGGGGTTCTGGGTGCTCAGTACTCAGGGTGCTGGGTGCTCAGTCCTCAGGGTACTCAGTGCTCAGGGTGCTGGGTGCTCAGTACTCAGGGTGCTGGGTTCTCAGTACTCAGGGTGCTGGGTGCACAGTGCTAGGGGTGCTGGGTGCTCAGTGCTCGGGGTCTGGGTGCTCAGTACTCAGGGTGCTGGGTGCTCAGTACTCAGGATGCTCTGTGCTCAGTGCTCAGGGTGCTGGGTGCTCAGTGCTCTGGGTGCTGGGTGCTCCGTGCTCAGGGTGCTGGGTGCTCAGTGCTCAGGGAGCTGGGTGCTCAGTGATCGGGGTGATGGGTGCTGAGTGCTCAGGGTGCTGGGTGCTCAGTGCTCGGGGTGCTCGGTGCTCAGTGCTCAGGGTCCTGGGTGCTCAGTACTCAGGGTGCTGGGTGCTCAGTGCTCGGGGTACCTGGTGCTCAGTGCTCGGGGTGCTCGGTGCTCAGTACTCAGGGTGCTGAGTGCTCAGTGCTCAGGGTGCTGGGTGCTCAGTGCTCAGGGTGCTGGGTGCTCAGTACTCAGGGTGCTGGGTGCTCAGTGCTCAGCGTGCTTGATGCTCAGTACTAAGGGTGCTGGGTGCTCAGTGCTCAGGGTGCTGGGTGCTCAGTGCTCGGGGTGCTGGGTGCTCCGTACTCAGGGTGCTGGGTGCTCAGTACTCGGGGTGCTGGGTGCTCAGTGCTCAGCGTGCTGGGTGCTCAGTACTCAGGGTGCTCGGTGCTCAGTACTCAGGGTGCTGGGTTCTCAGTACTCAGGGTGCTGGGTGCACAGTGCTAGGGGTGCTGGGTGCTCAGTGCTCGGGGTCTGGGTGCTCAGTACTCAGGGTGCTGGGTGCTCAGTACTCACGGTGCTCTGTGCTCAGGGCTCAGGATGCTGGGTGATCAGTGCTCTGGGTGCTGGGTGCTCCGTTCTCAGGGTGCTGGGTGCTCAGTGCTCAGAGTGCTGGGTGCTCAGTGATCGGGGTGATGGGTGCTGAGTGCTCAGGGTGCTGGGTGCTCAGTGCTCGGGGTGCTCGGTGCTCAGTGCTCAGGGTCCTGGGTGCTCAGTACTCAGGGTGCTGGGTGCTTAGTACTCAGGGTGCTCAGTGCTCAGTACACAGGGTGCTGGGTGCTCAGTGCTCGGGGTGCTGGGTGCTCAGTGCTCAGTACTCAGGGTGCTGGGTGCTCAGTGCTCAGGGTGCTGGGTGCTCAGGGTGCTGGGTGCCCAGTGCTCGGGGAGCTCGGTGCTCAGAACTCAGGGTGCTGGGTGCTCAGTACTCAGGGTGCTGGGTGCTCATTCTCGGGGTGCTGGGTGCTCAGTGCTCGGGGTGCTGGGTGCTCAGTACTCAGGGTGCTGGGGGCTCAGTACTCAGGGTGCTGGGTGCTCAGTACTCAGGGTGCTCGGTTCTCAGTACTCAGGGTGCTGGGTGCTCATTCTCGAGGTGCTGGGTGCTCAGTGCTCGGGGTGCTGGGTGCTCAGTACTCAGGGTGCTGGGGGCTCAGTACTCAGGTTGCTGGGTGCTCAGTACTCAGGGTGATGTGTTCTCAGTACTCAGGGTGCTGGGTGCTCAGTGCTCGGGGTGCTGTGTGCTCAGTTCTCGGGGTGCTCAGTACTCAGGGTGCTGGGTGCTCAGTACTCAGGGTGCTGGGTGCTCAGTGCTCGGGGTGCTCGGTGCTCAGTACTCGGGGTGCTGGGTGCTCAGCACTCGGGGTGCTGTGTGCTCAGTGCTCAGTGTGCTGGGTGCTCAGTGTTCGGGGTGCTGGGTGCTCAGTGCTGAGGGTGCTGGCTACTCAGTGCTCAGGGTGCTGGGTGCTCAGTACTCAGGGTGCTAGGTGCTCAGTACTCAGGGTGCTCAGTGCTCAGTACTCAGCGTGCTGGGTGCTCAGTGCTCAGGGTCCTCGGTGCTCAGTACTCAGGGTGCTCAGTGCTCAGTACTCAGCGTGCTTTGTGCTCAGTGCTAAGGGTACTGGGTGCTCAGTACTCAGGGTGCTGGGTGCTCAGTACTCATGGTGCTGGGTGCGCAGTACTCAGGGTGCTGTGTGCTCAGTGCTCGGGGTGCTCGGTGCTCAGTACTCAGGGTGCTGGGTGCTCAGTACTCAGGGTGCTGGGTGCTCAGTACTCGGGGTGCTGGGTGCTCAGTGCTCAGCGTTCTGGGTGCTCAGTACTCAGGGTGCTCGGTGCTCAGTACTCAGGGTGCTGGGTTCTCAGTACTCAGGGTGCTGGGTGCACAGTGCTAGGGGTGCTGGGTGCTCAGTGCTCGGGGTCTGGGTGCTCAGTACTCAGGGTGCTGGGTGCTCAGTACTCAGGGTGCTCTGTGCTCAGGGCTCAGGATGCTGGGTGCTCAGTGCTCTGGGTGCTGGGTGCTCCGTTCTCAGGGTGCTGGGTGCTCAGTGCTCAGAGTGCTGGGTGCTCAGTGATCGGGGTGATGGGTGCTGAGTGCTCAGGGTGCTGGTTGCTCAGTGCTCGGTGTGCTCGGTGCTCAGTGCTCAGGGTCCTGGGTGCTCAGTACTCAGGGTGCTGGGTGCTTAGTACTCAGGGTGCTCAGTGCTCAGTACACAGGGTGCTGGGTGCTCAGTGCTCGGGGTGCTGGGTGCTCAGTGCTCAGTACTCAGGGTGCTGGGTGCTCAGTGTTCAGGGTGCTGGGTGCTCAGTGCTCAGGGTGCTGGGTGCCCAGTGCTCGGGGAGCTCGGTGCTCAGAACTCAGGGTGCTGGGTGCTCAGTACTCAGGGTGCTGGGTGCTCATTCTCGGGGTGCTGGGTGCTCAGTGCTCGGGGTGCTGGGTGCTCAGTACTCAGGGTGCTGGGGGCTCAGTACTCAGGGTGCTGGGTGCTCAGTACTCAGGGTGCTCGGTTCTCAGTACTCAGGGTGCTGGGTGCTCATTCTCGAGGTGCTGGGTGCTCAGTGCTCGGGGTGCTGGGTGCTCAGTACTCAGGGTGCTGGGGGCTCAGTACTCAGGATGCTGGGTGCTCAGTACTCAGGGTGATGTGTTCTCAGTACTCAGGGTGCTGGGTGCTCAGTGCTCGGGGTGCTGTGTGCTCAGTTCTCGGGGTGCTCAGTACTCAGGGTGCTGGGTGCTCAGTACTCAGGGTGCTGGGTGCTCAGTGCTCGGGGTGCTCGGTGCTCAGTACTCGGGGTGCTGGGTGCTCAGTACTCGGGGTGCTGGGTGCTCAGTGCTCAGGGTGCTGGGTGCTCAGTGCTCGGGGTGCTGGGTGCTCAGTACTGAGGGTGCTGGCTACTCAGTGCTCAGGGTGCTGGGTGCTCAGTACTCAGGGTGCTAGGTGCTCAGTACTCAGGGTGCTCAGTGCTCAGTACTCAGCGTGCTGGGTGCTCAGTGCTCAGGGTCCTCGGTGCTCAGTACTCAGGGTGCTCAGTGCTCAGTACTCAGCGTGCTTTGTGCTCAGTGCTAAGGGTACTGGGTGCTCAGTACTCAGGGTGCTGGGTGCTCAGTACTCATGGTGCTGGGTGCGCAGTACTCAGGGTGCTGTGTGCTCAGTGCTCAGGGTGCTCGGTGCTCAGTACTCAGGGTGCTGGGTGCTCAGTACTCAGGGTGCTGGGTGCTCAGTACTCAGGGTGCTGGGTGCTCAGTACTCAGGGTGCTGGGTTCTCAGTGCTCAGGGTGCTGGGTGCTCAGTACTCAGGGTGCTGGGTGCTCAGTACTCAGGGTGCTCCGTGCTCAGTACTCAGGGTGCTGGGTGCTCAGTACTCAGGGTGCTGGGTACTCAGTACTCAGGGTGCTGGGTGCTCAGTACTCAGGGTGCTGGGTGCTCAGTGCTCAGGGTGCTGGGTGCTCAGTGCTCAGGGTGCTGGGTGCTCAGTACTCAGGGTGCTCGGTGCTCAGTGCTAAGGTGATCGGTGCTCAGTACTCAGGGTGCTCAGTACTCAGGGTGCTGGGTGCTCAGTGCTCAGGGTGCTGGGTGCTCAGTCCTCAGGGTGCTCAGTGCTCAGGGTGCTGGGTGCTCAGTGCTCGGGGTGCTGGGTGCTCAGTACTCAGGGTGCTCAGTACTCAGGGTGCTGGGTGCTCAGTGCTCGGGATGCTGTGTGCTCAGTGCTCAGGGTGATCGGTGCTCAGTACTCAGGGTTCTGGGTGCTCAGTACTCGGGGTGTTGGGTGCTCAGTACTCAGGGTGCTGGGTGCTCAGTCCTCAGGGTGCTCAGTGCTCAGGGTGCTGGGTGCTCAGTACTCAGGGTGCTGGGTTCTCAGTACTCAGGGTGCTGGGTGCACAGTGCTAGGGGTGCTGGGTGCTCAGTGCTCGGGGTCTGGGTGCTCAGTACTCAGGGTGCTGGGTGCTCAGTACTCAGGATGCTCTGTGCTCAGTGCTCAGGGTGCTGGGTGCTCAGTGCTCTGGGTGCTGGGTGCTCCGTGGTCAGGGTGCTGGGTGCTCAGTGCTCAGGGAGCTGGGTGCTCAGTGATCGGGGTGATGGGTGCTGAGTGCTCAGGGTGCTGGGTGCTCAGTGCTCGGGGTGCTCGGTGCTCAGTGCTCAGGGTCCTGGGTGCTCAGTACTCAGGGTGCTGGGTGCTTAGTACTCAGGGTGCTCAGTGCTCAGTACACAGTGTGCTGGGTGCTCAGTGCTCGGGTTGCTGGGTGCTCAGTGCTCAGTACTCAGGGTGATTGGGTGCTCAGTGCTCAGGGTGCTGGGTGCTCAGTACTCAGCGTGCTGGGTGCTCAGTCCTCAGGGTGCTGGGTGCTCAGTGCTCAGGGTGCTGGGTGCTCAGTGCTCAGTGTGCTGGGTGCCCAGTGCTCGGGGAGCTCGGTGCTCAGAACTCAGGGTGCTGGGTGCTCAGTACTCAGGGTGCTGGGTGCTCATTCTCGGGGTGCTGGGTGCTCAGTGCTCGGGGTGCTGGGTGCTCAGTACTCAGGGTGCTGGGGGCCCAGTACTCAGGGTTCTGGGTGCTCAGTACTCAGGGTGCTCGGTTCTCAGTACTCAGGGTGCTGGGTGCTCATTCTCGGGGTGCTGGGTGCTCAGTGCTCGGGGTGCTGGGTGCTCAGTACTCAGGGTGCTGGGGGCTCAGTACTCAGGTTGCTGGGTGCTCAGTACTCAGGGTGATGTGTTCTCAGTACTCAGGGTGCTGGGTGCTCAGTGCTCGGGGTGCTGTGTGCTCAGTTCTCGGGGTGCTCAGTACTCAGGGTGCTGGGTGCTCAGTACTCAGGGTGCTGGGTGCTCAGTGCTTGGGGTGCTCGGTGCTCAGTACTCGGGGTGCTGGGTGCTCAGTACTCGGGGTGCTGGGTGCTCAGTGCTCAGGGTGCTGGGTGCTCAGTGCTCGGGGTGCTGGGTGCTCAGTGCTGAGGGTGATGGCTACTCAGTGCTCAGGGTGCTGGGTGCTCAGTACTCAGGGTGCTAGGTGCTCAGTACTCAGGGTGCTCAGTGCTCAGTACTTAGCGTGCTGGGTGCTCAGTGCTCAGGGTCCTCGGTGCTCAGTACTCAGGGTGCTCAGTGCTCAGTACTCAGCGTTCTTTGTGCTCAGTGCTCAGGGTGCTGGGTGCTCAGTACTCAGGGTGCTGGGTGCTCAGTACTCATGGTGCTGGGTGTTCAGTACTCAGGGTGCTGTGTGCTCAGTGCTCGGGGTGCTCGGTGATCAGTACTCAGGGTGCTGGGTGCTCAGTGCTCAGGGTGCTGGGTGCTCAGTGCTCAGGGTGCTGGGTGCTCAGTGCTCAGGGTGCTCAGTGCTCAGTGCTCAGGGTGCTGGGTGCTCAGTGCTCTGGGTGCTGGGTGCTCCGTGCTCAGGGTGCTGGGTGCTGAGTGCTCAGGATGCTGGGTGCTCAGTGCTCGGGGTGCTCAGTGCTCAGTGCTCAGGGTCCTGGGTGCTCAGTACTCAGGGTGATGGGTGCTTAGTACTCAGGGTGCTCAGTGCTCAGTACACAGGTTGCTGGGTGCTCAGTGCTCGGGGTGCTGGGTGCTCAGTGCTCAGTACTCAGGGTGATTGGGTGCTCAGTGCTCAGGGTGCTGGGTGCTCAGTACTCAGCGTGCTGGGTGCTCAGTACTCAGGGTGCTGGGTGCTCAGTACTCACGGTGCTGTGTGCTCAGTGCTCAGGGTGCTGGGTGCCCAGTGCTAGGGGAGCTCGGTGCTCAGAACTCAGGGTGCTGGGTGCTCAGTACTCAGGGTGCTGGGTGCTCATTCTCAGGGTGCTGGGTGCTCAGTGCTCGGGGTGCTGGGTGCTCAGTACTCAGGGTGCTGGGGGCTCAGTACTCAGGGTTCTGGGTGCTCAGTACTCAGGGTGCTCGGTTCTCAGTACTCAGGGTGCTGGGTGCTCATTCTCGGGGTGCTGGGTGCTCAGTGCTCGGGGTGCTGGGTGCTCAGTACTCAGGGTGCTGGGGGCTCAGTACTCAGGTTGCTGGGTGCTCAGTACTCAGGGTGATGTGTTCTCAGTACTCAGGGTGCTGGGTGCTCAGTGCTCGGGGTGCTCGGTGCTCAGTACTCGGGGTGCTGGGTGCTCAGTACTCGGGGTGCTGGGTGCTCAGTGCTCAGGGTGCTGGGTGCTCAGTGCTCGGGGTGCTGGGTGCTCAGTGCTGAGGGTGCTGGCTACTCAGTGCTCAGGGTGCTGGGTGCTCAGTACTCAGGGTGCTAGGTGCTCAGTACTCAGGGTGCTCAGTGCTCAGTACTCAGCGTGCTGGGTGCTCAGTGCTCAGGGTCCTCAGTGCTCAGTACTCAGGGTGCTCAGTGCTCAGTACTCAGCGTGCTTTGTGCTCAGTGCTCAGGGTGCTGGGTGCTCAGTACTCAGGGTGCTGGGTGCTCAGTACTCATGGTGCTGGGTGCTCAGTACTCAGGGTGCGGTGTGCTCAGTGCTCGGGGTGCTCGGTGATCAGTACTCAGGGTGCTGGGTGCTCAGTGCTCAGGGTGCTGGGTACTCAGTGCTCAGGGTGCTGGGTGCTCAGTGCTCACGCTGCTGGGTGCTCAGTGCTCAGGGTGCTGGGTGATCAGTGCTCGGGGTCCTGGGTACTCAGTGCTCGGGGTGCTGGGTGCTCAGTACTCAGGGTGCTCAGTACTCAGGGTGCTGGGTGCTCAGTGCTCGGGATGCTGTGTGCTCAGTGCTCAGGGTGATCGGTGCTCAGTACTCAGGGTTCTGGGTGCTCAGTACTCGGGGTGCTGGGTGCTCAGTACTCAGGGTGCTGGGTGCTCAGTCCTCAGGGTGCTCAGTGCTCAGGGTGCTGGGTGCTCAGTACTCAGGGTGCTGGGTTCTCAGTACTCAGGGTGCTGGGTGCACAGTGCTAGGGGTGCTGGGTGCTCAGTGCTCGGGGTCTGGGTGCTCAGTACTCAGGGTGCTGGGTGCTCAGTACTCAGGATGCTCTGTGCTCAGTGCTCAGGGTGCTGGGTGCTCAGTGCTCTGGGTGCTGGGTGCTCCGTGGTCAGGGTGCTGGGTGCTCAGTGCTCAGGGAGCTGGGTGCTCAGTGATCGGGGTGATGGGTGCTGAGTGCTCAGGGTGCTGGGTGCTCAGTGCTCGGGGTGCTCGGTGCTCAGTGCTCAGGGTCCTGGGTGCTCAGTACTCAGGGTGCTGGGTGCTTAGTACTCAGGGTGCTCAGTGCTCAGTACACAGGGTGCTGGGTGCTCAGTGCTCGGGTTGCTGGGTGCTCAGTGCTCAGTACTCAGGGTGATTGGGTGCTCAGTGCTCAGGGTGCTGGGTGCTCAGTACTCAGCGTGCTGGGTGCTCAGTCCTCAGGGTGCTGGGTGCTCAGTGCTCAGGGTGCTGGGTGCTCAGTGCTCAGTGTGCTGGGTGCCCAGTGCTCGGGGAGCTCGGTGCTCAGAACTCAGGGTGCTGGGTGCTCAGTACTCAGGGTGCTGGGTGCTCATTCTCGGGGTGCTGGGTGCTCAGTGCTCGGGGTGCTGGGTGCTCAGTACTCAGGGTGCTGGGGGCCCAGTACTCAGGGTTCTGGGTGCTCAGTACTCAGGGTGCTCGGTTCTCAGTACTCAGGGTGCTGGGTGCTCATTCTCGGGGTGCTGGGTGCTCAGTGCTCGGGGTGCTGGGTGCTCAGTACTCAGGGTGCTGGGGGCTCAGTACTCAGGTTGCTGGGTGCTCAGTACTCAGGGTGATGTGTTCTCAGTACTCAGGGTGCTGGGTGCTCAGTGCTCGGGGTGCTGTGTGCTCAGTTCTCGGGGTGCTCAGTACTCAGGGTGCTGGGTGCTCAGTACTCAGGGTGCTGGGTGCTCAGTGCTTGGGGTGCTCGGTGCTCAGTACTCGGGGTGCTGGGTGCTCAGTACTCGGGGTGCTGGGTGCTCAGTGCTCAGGGTGCTGGGTGCTCAGTGCTCGGGGTGCTGGGTGCTCAGTGCTGAGGGTGATGGCTACTCAGTGCTCAGGGTGCTGGGTGCTCAGTACTCAGGGTGCTAGGTGCTCAGTACTCAGGGTGCTCAGTGCTCAGTACTCAGCGTGCTGGGTGCTCAGTGCTCAGGGTCCTCGGTGCTCAGTACTCAGGGTGCTCAGTGCTCAGTACTCAGCGTTCTTTGTGCTCAGTGCTCAGGGTGCTGGGTGCTCAGTACTCAGGGTGCTGGGTGCTCAGTACTCATGGTGCTGGGTGTTCAGTACTCAGGGTGCTGTGTGCTCAGTGCTCGGGGTGCTCGGTGATCAGTACTCAGGGTGCTGGGTGCTCAGTGCTCAGGGTGCTGGGTGCTCAGTGCTCAGGGTGCTGGGTGCTCAGTGCTCAGGGTGCTCAGTGCTCAGTGCTCAGGGTGCTGGGTGCTCAGTGCTCTGGGTGCTGGGTGCTCCGTGCTCAGGGTGCTGGGTGCTGAGTGCTCAGGATGCTGGGTGCTCAGTGCTCGGGGTGCTCAGTGCTCAGTGCTCAGGGTCCTGGGTGCTCAGTACTCAGGGTGATGGGTGCTTAGTACTCAGGGTGCTCAGTGCTCAGTACACAGGTTGCTGGGTGCTCAGTGCTCGGGGTGCTGGGTGCTCAGTGCTCAGTACTCAGGGTGATTGGGTGCTCAGTGCTCAGGGTGCTGGGTGCTCAGTACTCAGCGTGCTGGGTGCTCAGTACTCAGGGTGCTGGGTGCTCAGTACTCAGGGTGCTGGGTGCTCAGTGCTCAGGGTGCTGGGTGCCCAGTGCTAGGGGAGCTCGGTGCTCAGAACTCAGGGTGCTGGGTGCTCAGTACTCAGGGTGCTGGGTGCTCATTCTCAGGGTGCTGGGTGCTCAGTGCTCGGGGTGCTGGGTGCTCAGTACTCAGGGTGCTGGGGGCTCAGTACTCAGGGTTCTGGGTGCTCAGTACTCAGGGTGCTCGGTTCTCAGTACTCAGGGTGCTGGGTGCTCATTCTCGGGGTGCTGGGTGCTCAGTGCTCGGGGTGCTGGGTGCTCAGTACTCAGGGTGCTGGGGGCTCAGTACTCAGGTTGCTGGGTGCTCAGTACTCAGGGTGATGTGTTCTCAGTACTCAGGGTGCTGGGTGCTCAGTGCTCGGGGTGCTCGGTGCTCAGTACTCGGGGTGCTGGGTGCTCAGTACTCGGGGTGCTGGGTGCTCAGTGCTCAGGGTGCTGGGTGCTCAGTGCTCGGGGTGCTGGGTGCTCAGTGCTGAGGGTGCTGGCTACTCAGTGCTCAGGGTGCTGGGTGCTCAGTACTCAGGGTGCTAGGTGCTCTGTACTCAGGGTGCTCAGTGCTCAGTACTCAGCGTGCTGGGTGCTCAGTGCTCAGGGTCCTCGGTGCTCAGTACTCAGGGTGCTCAGTGCTCAGTACTCAGCGTGCTTTGTGCTCAGTGCTCAGGGTGCTGGGTGCTCAGTACTCAGGGTGCTGGGTGCTCAGTACTCATGGTGCTGGGTGCTCAGTACTCAGGGTGCGGTGTGCTCAGTGCTCGGGGTGCTCGGTGATCAGTACTCAGGGTGCTGGGTGCTCAGTGCTCAGGGTGCTGGGTACTCAGTGCTCAGGGTGCTGGGTGCTCAGTGCTCACGCTGCTGGGTGCTCAGTGCTCAGGGTGCTGGGTGATCAGTGCTCGGGGTCCTGGGTACTCAGTGCTTGGGGTGCTGGGTGCTCAGTACTCAGGGTGTTCGGTACTCAGTTCTCAGGGTGCTCAGTGCTCAATACTCAGGGTGCTGGTTGCTCAGTGCTCGGGGTGCTCGGTGCTCAGTACTCAGGGTGCTGGGTGCTCAGTACTCAGGGTGCTGGGTGCTCAGTACTCAGGGTGCTGGGTGCTCAGTACTCAGGGTGCTGGGTTCTCAGTGCTCAAGGTGCTGGCTGCTCAGTACTCAGGGTGCTGGGTGCTCAGTACTCAGGGTGCTCCGTGCTCAGTACTCAGGGTGCTGGGTGCTCAGTGCTCAGGGTGCTGGGTACTCAGTACTCAGGGTGCTGGGTGCTCAGTACTCAGGGTGCTGGGTGCTCAGTGCTCAGGGTGCTGGGTGCTCAGTGCTCAGGGTGCTGGGTGCTCAGTACTCAGGGTGCTGGGTGCTCAGTGCTAAGGTGATCGGTGCTCAGTACTCAGGGTGCTCAGTACTCAGGGTGCTGGGTGCTCAGTGCTCAGGGTGCTGGGTGCTCAGTCCTCAGGGTGCTCAGTGCTCAGGGTGCTGGGTGCTCAGTGCTCGGGGTGCTGGGTGCTCAGTACTCAGGGTGCTCAGTACTCAGGGTGCTGGGTGCTCAGTGCTCGGGATGCTGGGTGCTCAGTGCTCAGGGTGATCGGTGCTCAGTACTCAGGGTGCTGGGTGCTCAGTACTCGGGGTGCTGGGTGCTCAGTACTCAGGGTGCTGGGTGCTCAGTCCTCAGGGTGCTCAGTGCTCAGGGTGCTGGGTGCTCAGTACTCAGGGTGCTGAGTGCTCAGTACTCAGGGTGCTGGGTGCTCAGTACTCAGGGTCCTGGGTGCTCAGTGCTCGGGGTGTTGGGTGCTCAGTGTTCAGGGTGCTCAGTGCTCATTACTCAGGGTGCTGGGTGCTCAGTACTCAGTGCTCAGGATGCTGGGTGCTCAGTGCTCAGGGTGCTTGGTGCTCAGTGCTCAGGGTGCTCAGTGCTCAGTGCTCAGTACTCAGGGTGCTTGGTGCTCAGTACTCAGGGTGCTGGGTGCTCAGTGCTCGGGGTACCTGGTGCTCAGTGCTCGGGGTGCTCGGTGCTCAGTACTCAGGGTGCTGAGTTCTCAGTGCTCAGGGTGCTGGGTGCTCAGTGCTCAGGGTGCTGGGTGCTCAGTACTCAGGGTGCTGGGTGCTCAGTGCTCAGCGTGCTTGATGCTCAGTACTAAGGGTGCTGGGTGCTCAGTGCTCAGGGTACTGGGTGCTCAGTGATTGGGGTGCTGGGTGCTCCGTACTCAGGGTGCTGGGTGCTCAGTACTCGGGGTGCTGGGTGCTCAGTGCTCAGCGTGCTGGGTGCTCAGTACTCAGGGTGCTCGGTGCTCAGTACTCAGGGTGCTGGGTTCTCAGTACTCAGGGTGCTGGGTGCACAGTGCTAGGGGTGCTGGGTGCTCAGTGCTCGGGGTCTGGGTGCTCAGTACTCAGGGTGCTGGGTGCTCAGTACTCAGGGTGCTCTGTGCTCAGTGCTCAGGGTGCTGGGTGCTCAGTGCTCTGGGTGCTGGGTGCTCCGTGCTCAGGGTGCTGGGTGCTCCGTGCTCAGGGTGCTGGGTGCTCAGTGATCGGGGTGATGGGTGCTCAGTACTCAGGGTGCTCCCTGCTCAGTACTCAGGGTGCTGGGTGCTCAGTGCTCAGGGTGCTGGGTACTCAGTTCTCAGGGTGCTGGGTGCTCAGTACTCAGGGTGCTGGGTGCTCAGTGCTCAGGGTGCTGGGTGCTCAGTGCTCAGGGTGCTGGGTGCTCAGTACTCAAGGTGCTGGGTGCTCAGTGCTAAGGTGATCGGTGCTCAGTACTCAGGGTGCTCAGTACTCAGGGTGCTGGGTGCTCAGTGCTCAGGGTGCTGGGTGCTCAGTCCTCAGGGTGCTCAGTGCTCAGGGTGCTGGGTGCTCAGTGCTCGGGGTGCTGGGTGCTCAGTACTCAGGGTGCTCAGTACTCAGGGTGCTGGGTGCTCAGTGCTCGGGATGCTGGGTGCTCAGTGCTCAGGGTGATCGGTGCTCAGTACTCAGGTTGCTGGGTGCTCAGTACTCGGGGTGCTGGGTGCTCAGTACTCAGGGTGCTGGGTGCTCAGTCCTCAGGGTGCTCAGTGCTCAGGGTGCTGGGTGCTCAGTACTCAGGGTGCTGGGTTCTCAGTACTCAGTGTGCTGGGTGCACAGTGCTAGGGGTGCTGGGTGCTCAGTGCTCGGGGTCTGGGTGCTCAGTACTCAGGGTGCTGGGTGCTCAGTACTCAGGGTGCTCTGTGCTCAGTGCTCAGGGTGCTGGGTGCTCAGTGCTCTGGGTGCTGGGTGCTCCGTGCTCAGGGTGCTGGGTGCTCAGTGCTCAGGGTGCAGGGTGCTCAGTGATCGGGGTGATGGTTGCTGAGTGCTCAGGGTGCTGGGTGCTCAGTGCTCGGGGTGCTCGGTGCTCAGTGCTCAGGGTCCTGGGTGCTCAGTACTCAGGGTGCTGGGTGCTTAGTACTCAGGGTGCTCAGTGCTCAGTACACAGGGTGCTGGATGCTCAGTGCTCGGGGTGCTGGGTGCTCAGTGCTCAGTACTCAGGGTGATTGGGTGCTCAGTGCTCAGGGTGCTGGGTGCTCAGTACTCAGCGTGCTGGGTGCTCAGTACTCAGGGTGCTGGGTGCTCAGTGCTCAGGGTGCTGGGTGCTCAGTGCTCAGGGTGCTGGGTGCCCAGTGCTCGGGGAGCTCGGTGCTCAGAACTCAGGGTGCTGGGTGCTCAGTACTCAGGGTGCTGGGTGCTCATTCTCGGAGTGCTGGGTGCTCAGTGCTCGGGGTGCTGGGTGCTCAGTACTCAGGGTGCTGGGGGCTCAGTACTCAGGGTTCTGGGTGCTCAGTACTCAGGGTGCTCGGTTCTCAGTACTCAGGGTGCTGGGTGCTCATTCTCGGGGTGCTGGGTGCTCAGTGCTCGGGGTGCTGGGTGCTCAGTACTCAGCGTGCTGGGGGCTCAGTACTCAGGTTGCTGGGTGCTCAGTACTCAGGGTGATGTGTTCTCAGTACTCAGGGTGCTGGGTGCTCAGTGCTCGGGGTGCTGTGTGCTCAGTTCTCGGGGTGCTCAGTACTCAGGGTGCTGGGTGCTCAGTACTCAGGGTGCTGGGTGCTCAGTGCTCGGGGTGCTCGGTGCACAGTACTCGGGGTGCTGGGTGCTCAGTACTCGGGGTGCTGGGTGCTCAGTGCTCAGGGTGCTGGGTGCTCAGTGCTCGGGGTGCTGGGTGCTCAGTGCTAAGGGTGATGGCTACTCAGTGCTCAGGGTGCTGGGTGCTCAGTACTCAGGGTGCTAGGTGCTCAGTACTCAGGGTGCTCAGTGCT
The DNA here is from genome assembly GCF_018167655.1 of Microtus oregoni. NCBI lineage: Eukaryota > Metazoa > Chordata > Mammalia > Rodentia > Cricetidae > Microtus > Microtus oregoni. The sequence goes on from NW_024544706.1 coordinate 1,821,273, forward strand.
CAGTACTCAGCGTGCTTGGTGCTCAGTGCTCAGGGTCCTCGGTGCTCAGTACTCAGGGTGCTCAGTGCTCAGTACTCAGCGTTCTTTGTGCTCAGTGCTCAGGGTGCTGGGTGCTCAGTACTCAGGGTGCTGGGTGCTCAGTACTCATGGTGCTGGGTGCTCAGTACTCAGGGTGCTGTGTGCTCAGTGCTCAGGGTGCTGGGTACTCAGTGCTCAGGGTGCTGGGTGCTCAGTGCTCAGGGTGCTGGGTGCTCAGTGCTCAGGGTGCTGGGTGATCAGTACTCAGGGTGCTGGGTGCTCAGTGCTCAGGGTGCTGGGTACTCAGTGCTCAGGGTGCTGGGTGCTCAGTGCTCAGGGTGCTGGGTGCTCAGTGCTCAGGGTGCTGGGTGATCAGTGCTCGGGGTCCTGGGTACTCAGTGCTTGGGGTGCTGGGTGCTCAGTACTCAGGGTGTTCGGTACTCAGTTCTCAGGGTGCTCAGTGCTCAATACTCAGGGTGCTGGTTGCTCAGTGGTCGGGGTGCTCTGTGCTCAGTACTCAGGGTGCTGGGTGCTCAGTACTCAGGGTGCTGGGTGCTCAGTACTCAGGGTGCTGGGTGCTCAGTACTCAGGGTGCTGGGTTCTCAGTGCTCAAGGTGCTGGGTGCTCAGTACTCAGGGTGCTGGGTGCTCAGTACTCAGGGTGCTCCGTGCTCAGTACTCAGGGTGCTGGGTGCTCAGTGCTCAGGGTGCTGGGTACTCAGTACTCAGGGTGCTGGGTGCTCAGTACTCAGGGTGCTGGGTGCTCAGTGCTCAGGGTGCCGGGTGCTCAGTGCTCAGGGTGCTGGGTGCTCAGTACTCAGGGTGCTGGGTGCTCAGTGCTAAGGTGATCGGTGCTCAGTACTCAGGGTGCTCAGTACTCAGGGTGCTGGGTGCTCAGTGCTCAGGGTGCTGGGTGCTCAGTCCTCAGGGTGCTCAGTGCTCAGGGTGCTGGGTGCTCAGTGCTCGGGGTGCTGGGTGCTCAGTACTCAGGGTGCTCAGTACTCAGGGTGCTGTGTGGTCAGTGCTCGGGATGCTGGGTGCTCAGTGCTCAGGGTGATCGGTGCTCAGTACTCAGGGTGCTGGGTGCTCAGTACTCGGGGTGCTGGGTGCTCAGTACTCAGGGTGCTGGGTGCTCAGTCCTCAGGGTGCTCAGTGCTCAGGGTGCTGGGTGCTCAGTACTCAGGGTGCTGAGTGCTCAGTACTCAGGGTGCTGGGTGCTCAGTACTCAGGGTGCTGGGTGCTCAGTGCTCGGGGTGTTGGGTGCTCAGTGTTCAGGGTGCTCAGTGCTCATTACTCAGGGTGCTGGGTGCTCAGTACTCAGTGCTCAGGATGCTGGGTGCTCAGTGCTCAGGGTGCTGGGTGCCCAGTGCTCAGGGTGCTCAGTGCTCAGTGCTCAGTACTCAGGGTGCTTGGTGCTCAGTACTCAGGGTGCTGGGTGCTCAGTGCTCGGGGTACCTGGTGCTCAGTGCTCGGGGTGCTCGGTGCTCAGTACTCAGGGTGCTGAGTGCTCAGTGCTGAGGGTGCTGGGTGCTCAGTGCTCAGGGTGCTGGGTGCTCAGTACTCAGGGTGCTGGGTGCTCAGTGCTCAGCGTGCTTGATGCTCAGTACTAAGGGTGCTGGGTGCTCAGTGCTCAGGGTGCTGGGTGCTCAGTGCTCGGGGTGCTGGGTGCTCCGTACTCAGGGTGCTGGGTGCTCAGTACTCGGGTGCTGGGTGCTCAGTGCTCAGCGTGCTGGGTGCTCAGTACTCAGGGTGCTCGGTGCTCAGTACTCAGGGTGCTGGGTTCTCAGTACTCAGGGTGCTGGGTGCACAGTGCTAGGGGTGCTGGGTGCTCAGTGCTCGGGGTCTGGGTGCTCAGTACTCAGGGTGCTGGGTGCTCAGTACTCAGGGTGCTCTGTGCTCAGTGCTCAGGGTGCTGGGTGCTCAGTGCTCTGGGTGCTGGGTGCTCCGTGCTCAGGGTGCTGGGTGCTCAGTGCTCAGGGTGCTGGGTGCTCAGTCCTCAGGGTGCACAGTGCTCAGGGTGCTGGGTGCTCAGTGCTCGGGGTGCTGGGTGCTCAGTACTCAGGGTGCTCAGTACTCAGGGTGCTGGGTGCTCAGTGCTCGGGATGCTGGGTGCTCAGTGCTCAGGGTGATCGGTGCTCAGTACTCAGGGTGCTGGGTGCTCAGTACTCGGGGTGCTGGATGCTCAGTACTCAGGGTGCTGGGTGCTCAGTCCTCAGGGTGCTCAGTGCTCAGGGTGCTGGGTGCTCAGTACTCAGGGTGCTGGGTTCTCAGTACTCAGGGTGCTGGGTGCACAGTGCTAGGGGTGCTGGGTGCTCAGTGCTCGGGGTCTGGGTGCTCAGTACTCAGGGTGCTGGGTGCTCAGTACTCAGGGTGCTCTGTGCTCAGTGCTCAGGGTGCTGGGTGCTCAGTGCTCTGGGTGCTGGGTGCTCCGTGCTCAGGGTGCTGGGTGCTCAGTGCTCAGGGTGCTGGGTGCTCAGTGATCGGGGTGATGGGTGCTGAGTGCTCAGGGTGCTGGGTGCTCAGTGCTCGGGGTGCTCGGTGCTCAGTGCTCAGGGTCCTGGGTGCTCAGTACTCAGGGTGCTGGGTGCTTAGTACTCAGGGTGCTCAGTGCTCAGTACACAGGGTGCTGGGTGCTCAGTGCTCGGGGTGCTGGGTGCTCAGTGCTCAGTACTCAGGGTGATTGGGTGCTCAGTGCTCAGGGTGCTGGGTGCTCAGTACTCAGCGTGCTGGGTGCTCAGTACTCAGGGTGCTGGGTGCTCAGTGCTCAGGGTGCTGGGTGCTCAGTGCTCAGGTTGCTGGGTGCCCAGTGCTCGGGGAGCTTGGTGCTCAGAACTCAGTGTGCTGGGTGCTCAGTACTCAGGGTGCTGGGTGCTCATTCTCGGGGTGCTGGGTGCTCAGTGCTCGGGGTGCTGGGTGCTCAGTACTCAGGGTGCTGGGGGCTCAGTACTCAGGGTTCTGGGTGCTCAGTACTCAGGGTGCTCGGTTCTCAGTACTCAGGGTGCTGGGTGCTCATTCTCAGGGTGCTGGGTGCTCAGTGCTCGGGGTGCTGGGTGCTCAGTACTCAGGGTGCTGGGGGCTCAGTACTCAGGTTGCTGGGTGCTCAGTACTCAGGGTGATGTGTACTCAGTACTCAGGGTGCTGGGTGCTCAGTGCTCAGGGTGCTGTGTGCTCAGTTCTCGGGGTGCTCAGTACTCAGGGTGCTGGGTGCTCAGTACTCAGGGTGCTGGGTGCTCAGTGCTCGGGGTGCTCGGTGCTCAGTACTCGGGGTGCTGGGTGCTCAGTACTCGGGGTGCTGGGTGCTCAGTGCTCAGGGTGCTGGGTGCTCAGTGCTCGGGGTGCTGGGTGCTCAGTGCTGAGGGTGCTGGCTACTCAGTGCTCAGGGTGCTGGGTGCTCAGTACTCAGGGTGCTAGGTGCTCAGTACTCAGGGTGCTCAGTGCTCATTACTCAGCGTGCTGGGTGCTCAGTGCTCAGGGTCCTCGGTGCTCAGTACTCAGGGTGCTCAGTGCTCAGTACTCAGGGTGCTGGGTACTCAGTGCTCAGGGTCCTGGGTGCTCAGTGCTCAGGGTGCTGGGTGCTCAGTGCTCAGGGTGCTGGGTGATCAGTGCTCGGGGTCCTGGGTACTCAGTGCTTGGGGTGCTGGGTGCTCAGTACTCAGGGTGTTCGGTACTCAGTTCTCAGGGTGCTCAGTGCTCAATACTCAGGGTGCTGGTTGCTCAGTGCTCGGGGTGCTCGGTGCTCAGTACTCAGGGTGCTGGGTGCTCAGTACTCAGGGTGCTGGGTGCTCAGTACTCAGGGTGCTGGGTGCTCAGTACTCAGGGTGCTGGGTTCTCAGTGCTCATGGTGCTGGGTGCTCAGTATTCAGGGTGCTGGGTGCTCAGTACTCAGGGTGCTCCGTGCTCAGTACTCAGGGTGCTGGGTGCTCAGTGCTCAGGGTGCTGGGTACTCAGAACTCAGGGGGCTGGGTGCTCAGTACTCAGGGTGCTGTGTGCTCAGTGCTCAGGGTGCTGGGTGCTCAGTGCTCAGGGTGCTGGGTGCTCAGTACTCAGGGTGCTGGGTGCTCAGTGCTAAGGTGATCGGTGCTCAGTACTCAGGGTGCTCAGTACTCAGGTTGCTGGGTGCTCAGTGCTCAGGGTGCTGGGTGCTCAGTCCTCAGGGTGCTCAGTGCTCAGGGTGCTGGGTGCTCAGTGCTCGGGGTGCTGGGTGCTCAGTACTCAGGGTGCTCAGTACTCAGGGTGCTGGGTGCTCAGTGCTCGGGATGCTGGGTGCTCAGTGCTCAGGGTGATCGGTGCTCAGTACTCAGGGTGCTGGGTGCTCAGTACTCAGGGTGCTGGGTGCTCAGTACTCAGGGTGCTGGGTGCTCAGTCCTCAGGGTGCTCAGTGCTCAGGGTGCTGGGTGCTCAGTACTCAGGGTGCTGAGTGCTCAGTACTCAGGGTGCTGTGTGCTCAGTACTCAGGGTGCTGGGTGCTCAGTGCTCGGGGTGTTGGGTGCTCAGTGTTCAGGGTGCTCAGTGCTCATTACTCAGGGTGCTGGGTGCTCAGTACTCAGTGCTCAGGATGCTGGGTGCTCAGTGCTCAGGGTGCTGGGTGCTCAGTGCTCAGGGTGCTCAGTGCTCAGTGCTCAGTACTCAGGGTGCTTGGTGCTCAGTACTCAGGGTGCTGGGTGCTCAGTGCTCGGGGTACCTGGTGCTCAGTGCTCGGGGTGCTCGGTGCTCAGTACTCAGGGTGCTGAGTGCTCAGTGCTCAGGGTGCTGGGTGCTCAGTGCTCAGGGTGCTGGGTGCTCAGTACTCAGGGTGCTGGGTGCTCAGTGCTCAGCGTGCTTGATGCTCAGTACTTAGGGTGCTGGGTGCTCAGTGCTCAGGGTGCTGGGTGCTCAGTGCTCGGGGTGCTGGGCGCTCCGTACTAAGGGTGCTGGGTGCTCAGTACTCGGGGTGCTGGGTGCTCAGTGCTCAGCGTGCTGGGTGCTCAGTACTCAGGGTGCTCGGTGCTCAGTACTCAGGGTGCTGGGTTCTCAGTACTCAGGGTGCTGGGTGCACAGTGCTACGGGTGCTGGGTGCTCAGTGCTCGGGGTCTGGGTGCTCAGTACTCAGGGTGCTGGGTGCTCAGTACTCAGGGTGCTCTGTGCTCAGTGCTCAGGGTGCTGGGTGCTCAGTGCTCTGGGTGCTGGGTGCTCCGTGCTCAGGGTGCTGGGTGCTCAGTGCTCAGGGTGCTGGGTGCGCAGTGATCGGGGTGATGGGTGCTGAGTGCTCAGGGTGCTGGGTGCTCAGTGCTCGGGGTGCTCGGTGCTCAGTGCTCAGGGTCCTGGGTGCTCAGTACTCAGGGTGCTGGGTGCTTAGTACTCAGGGTGCTCAGTGCTCAGTACACAGGGTGCTGGGTGCTCAGTGCTCAGGGTGCAGGGTGCTCAGTGCTCAGTACTCAGGGTGATTGGGTGCTCAGTGCTCAGGGTGCTGGGTGCTCAGTACTCAGCGTGCTGGGTGCTCAGTACTCAGGGTGCTGGGTGCTCAGTGCTCAGGGTGCTGGGTGCTCAGTGCTCAGGGTGCTGGGTGCCCAGTGCTCGGGGAGCTCGGTGCTCAGAACTCAGGGTGCTGGGTGCTCAGTACTCAGGGTGCTGGGTGCTCATTCTCGGGGTGCTGGGTGCTCAGTGCTCGGGGTGCTGTGTGCTCAGTACTCAGGGTGCTGGTTGCTCAGTACTCAGGGTGCTGGGTGCTCAGTACTCAGGGTGCTCGGTTCTCAGTACTCAGGGTGCTGGGTGCTCATTCTCGGGGTGCAGGGTACTCAGTGCTCGGGGTGCTGGGTGCTCAGTACTCAGGGTGCTGGGGGCTCAGTACTCAGGTTGCTGGGTGCTCAGTACTCAGGGGGATGTGTTCTCAGTACTCAGGGTGCTGGGTGCTCAGTGCTCGGGGTGCAGTGTGCTCAGTTCTCTGGGTGCTCTGTACTCAGGGTGCTGGGTGCTCAGTATTCAGGGTGCTGGGTGCTCAGTGCTCGGGGTGCTCGGTGCTCAGTACTCGGGGTGCTGGGTGCTCAGTATTTGGGGTGCTGGGTGCTCAGTGCTCAGGGTGCTGGGTGCTCAGTGCTCGGGGTGCTGGGTGCTCAGTGCTGAGGGTGCTGGCTACTCAGTGCTCAGGGTGCTGGGTGCTCAGTACTCAGGGTGCTAGGTGCTCAGTACTCAGGGTGCTCAGTGCTCAGTACTCAGCGTGCTGGGTGCTCAGTGCTCAGGGTCCTCGGTGCTCAGTACTCAGGGTGCTCAGTGCTCAGTGCTCGGGGTGCTGGGTGCTCAGTACTCAGGGTGCTGGGTGCTCAGTACTCAGGGTGCTGGGTGCTCAGTACTCATGGTGCTGGGTGCTCAGTACTCAGGGTGCTGTGTGCTCAGTGCTCGGGGTGCTCGGTGATCAGTACTCAGGGTGCTGGGTGCTCAGTGCTCAGGGTGCTGGGTACTCAGTGCTCAGGGTGCTGGGTGCTCAGTGCTCAGGGTGCTCAGTACTCAGGGTGTTCGGTACTCAGTTCTCAGGGTGCTCAGTGCTCAATACTCAGGGTGCTGGTTGCTCAGTGGTCGGGGTGCTCTGTGCTCAGTACTCAGGGTGCTGGGTGCTCAGTACTCAGGGTGCTGGGTGCTCAGTACTCAGGGTGCTGGGTGCTCAGTACTCAGGGTGCTGGGTTCTCAGTGCTCAAGGTGCTGGGTGCTCAGTACTCAGGGTGCTGGGTGCTCAGTACTCAGGGTGCTCCGTGCTCAGTACTCAGGGTGCTGGGTGCTCAGTGCTCAGGGTGCTGGGTACTCAGTACTCAGGGTGCTGGGTGCTCAGTACTCATGGTGCTGGGTGCTCAGTGCTCAGGTTGCCGGGTGCTCAGTGCTCAGGGTGCTGGGTGCTCAGTACTCAGGGTGCTGGGTGCTCAGTGCTAAGGTGATCGGTGCTCAGTACTCAGGGTGCTCAGTACTCAGGGTGCTGGGTGCTCAGTGCTCAGGGTGCTGGGTGCTCAGTCCTCAGGGTGCTCAGTGCTCAGGGTGCTGGGTGCTCAGTGCTCGGGGTGCTGGGTGCTCAGTACTCAGGGTGCTCAGTACTCAGGGTGCTGGGTGCTCAGTGCTCGGGATGCTGGGTGCTCAGTGCTCAGGGTGATCGGTGCTCAGTACTCAGGGTGCTGGGTGCTCAGTACTCAGGGTGCTCCGTGCTCAGTACTCAGGGTGCTGGGTGCTCAGTGCTCAGGGTGCTGGGTACTCAGTACTCAGGGTGCTGGGTGCTCAGTACTCAGGGTGCTGGGTGCTCAGTGCTCAGGTTGCCGGGTGCTCAGTGCTCAGGGTGCTGGGTGCTCAGTACTCAGGGTGCTGGGTGCTCAGTGCTAAGGTGATCGGTGCTCAGTACTCAGGGTGCTCAGTACTCAGGGTGCTGGGTGCTCAGTGCTCAGGGTGCTGGGTGCTCAGTCCTCAGGGTGCTCAGTGCTCAGGGTGCTGGGTGCTCAGTGCTCGGGGTGCTGGGTGCTCAGTACTCAGGGTGCTCAGTACTCAGGGTGCTGGGTGCTTAGTGCTCGGGGTGTTGGGTGCTCAGTGTTCAGGGTGCTCAGTGCTCATTACTCAGGGTGCTGGGTGCTCAGTACTCAGTGCTCAGGATGCTGGGTGCTCAGTGCTCAGGGTGCTGGGTGCCCAGTGCTCAGGGTGCTCAGTGCTCAGTGCTCAGTACTCAGGGTGCTTGGTGCTCAGTACTCAGGGTGCTGGGTGCTCAGTGCTCGGGGTACCTGGTGCTCAGTGCTCGGGGTGCTCGGTGCTCAGTACTCAGGGTGCTGGGTGCTCAGTGCTCGGGGTACCTGGTGCTCAGTGCTCGGGGTACCTGGTGCTCAGTGCTCGGGGTGCTCGGTGCTCAGTACTCAGGGTGCTGAGTGCTCAGTGCTCAGGGTGCTGGGTGCTCAGTGCTCGGGGTGCTGGGTGCTCCGTACTCAGGGTGCTGGGTGCTCAGTACTCGGGGTGCTGGGTGCTCAGTGCTCAGCGTGCTGGGTGCTCAGTACTCAGGGTGGTCGGTGCTCAGTACTGAGGGTGCTGGGTTCTCAGTACTCAGGGTGCTGGGTGCACAGTGCTAGGGGTGCTGGGTGCTCAGTGCTCGGGGCCTGGGTGCTCAGTACTCAGGGTGCTGTGTGCTCAGTACTCAGGGTGCTCTGTGCTCAGTGCTCAGGGTGCTGGGTGCTCAGTGCTCTGGGTGCTGGGTGCTCCGTGCTCAGGGTGCTGGGTGCTCAGTGCTCAGGGTGCTGGGTGCTCAGTCCTCAGGGTGCTCAGTGCTCAGGGTGCTGGGTGCTCAGTGCTCGGGGTGCTGGGTGCTCAGTACTCAGGGTGCTCAGTACTCAGGGTGCTGGGTGCTCAGTGCTCGGGATGCTGGGTGCTCAGTGCTCAGGGTGATCGGTGCTCAGTACTCAGGGTGCTGGGTGCTCAGTACTCGGGGTGCTGGGTGCTCAGTACTCAGGGTGCTGGGTGCTCAGTCCTCAGGGTGCTCAGTGCTCAGGGTGCTGGGTGCTCAGTACTCAGGGTGCTGGGTTCTCAGTACTCAGGGTGCTGGGTGCACAGTGCTAGGGGTGCTGGGTGCTCAGTGCTCGGGGTCTGGGTGCTCAGTACTCAGGGTGCTGGGTGCTCAGTACTCAGGGTGCTCTGTGCTCAGTGCTCAGGGTGCTGGGTGCTCAGTGCTCTGGGTGCTGGGTGCTCCGTGCTCAGGGTGCTGGGTGCTCAGTGCTCAGGGTGCTGGGTGCTCAGTGATCGGGGTGATGGGTGCTCCGTGCTCAGGGTGCTGGGTGCTCAGTGCTCGGGGTGCTCGGTGCTCAGTGCTCGGGGTGCTGGGTGCTCAGTACTCAGGGTCCTGGGTGCTCAGTACTCAGGGTGCTGGGTGCTCAGTACTCAGGGTGCTCAGTGCTCAGTACACCGGGTGCTGGGTGCTCAGTGCTCGGGGTGCTGGGTGCTCAGTGCTCAGTACTCAGGGTGATTGGGTGCTCAGTGCTCAGGGTGCTGGGTGCTCAGTACTCAGCGTGCTGGGTGCTCAGTACTCAGGGTGCTGGGTGCTCAGTGCTCAGGGTGCTGGGTGCTCAGTGCTCAGGTTGCTGGGTGCCCAGTGCTCGGGGAGCTCGGTGCTCAGAACTCAGTGTGCTGGGTGCTCAGTACTCAGGGTGCTTTGTGCTCATTCTCGGGGTGCTGGGTGCTCAGTGCTCGGGGTGCTGGGTGCTCAGTACTCAGGGTGCTGGGGGCTCAGTACTCAGGGTTCTGGGTGCTCAGTACTCAGGGTGCTCGGTTCTCAGTACTCAGGGTGCTGGGTGCTCATTCTCAGGGTGCTGGGTGCTCAGTGCTCGGGGTGCTGGGTGCTCAGTACTCAGGGTGCTGGGGGCTCAGTACTCAGGTTGCTGGGTGCTCAGTACTCAGGGTGATGTGTTCTCAGTACTCAGGGTGCTGGGTGCTCAGTGCTCAGGGTGCTGTGTGCTCAGTTCTCGGGGTGCTCAGTACTCAGTGTGCTGGGTGCTCAGTACTCAGGGTGCTGGGTGCTCAGTGCTCGGGGTGCTCGGTGCTCAGTACTCGGGGTGCTGGGTGCTCAGTACTCGGGGTGCTGGGTGCTCAGTGCTCAGGGTGCTGGGTGCTCAGTGCTCGGGGTGCTGGGTGCTCAGTGCTGAGGGTGCTGGCTACTCAGTGCTCAGGGTGCTGGGTGCTCAGTACTCAGGGTGCTAGGTGCTCAGTACTCAGGGTGCTCAGTGCTCAGTACTCAGCGTACTGGGTGTTCAGTGCTCAGGGTCCTCGGTGCTCAGTACTCAGGGTGCTCAGTGCTCAGTACTCAGGGTGCTGGGTACTCAGTGCTCAGGGTGCTGGGTGCTCAGTGCTCAGGGTGCTGGGTGCTCAGTGCTCAGGGTGCTGGGTGATCAGTGCTCGGGGTCCTGGGTACTCAGTGCTTGGGGTGCTGGGTGCTCAGTACTCAGGGTGCTGAGTTCTCAGTGCTCAAGGTGCTGGGTGCTCAGTACTCAGGGTGCTGGGTGCTCAGTACTCAGGGTGCTGGGTGCTCAGTTCTCAGGGTGCTCAGTGCTCAATACTCAGGGTGCTGGTTGCTCAGTGCTCGGGGTGCTCGGTGCTCAGTACTCAGGGTGCTGGGTGCTCTGTACTCAGGGTGCTGGGTGCTCAGTACTCAGGGTGCTGGGTGCTCAGTACTCAGGGTGCTCCGTGCTCAGTACTCAGGGTGCTGGGTGCTCAGTGCTCAGGGTGCTGGGTACTCAGAATTCAGGGGGCTGGGTGCTCAGTACTCAGGGTGCTGTGTGCTCAGTGCTCAGGGTGCTGGGTGCTCAGTGCTCAGGGTGCTGGGTGCTCAGTACTCAGGGTGCTGGGTGCTCAGTGCTAAGGTGATCGGTGCTCAGTACTCAGGGTGCTCAGTACTCAGGGTGCTGGGTGCTCAGTGCTCAGGGTGCTGGGTGCTCAGTCCTCAGGGTGCTCAGTGCTCAGGGTGCTGGGTGCTCAGTGCTCGGGGTGCTGGGTGCTCAGTACTCAGGGTGCTCAGTACTCAGGGTGCTGGGTGCTCAGTGCTCGGGATGCTGGGTGCTCAGTGCTCAGGGTGATCGGTGCTCAGTACTCAGGGTGCTGGGTGCTCAGTACTCAGGGTGCTGGGTGCTCAGTACTCAGGGTGCTGGGTGCTCAGTCCTCAGGGTGCTCAGTGCTCAGGGTGCTGGGTGCTCAGTACTCAGGGTGCTGAGTGCTCAGTACTCAGGGTGCTGTGTGCTCAGTACTCAGGGTGCTGGGTGCTCAGTGCTCGGGGTGTTGGGTGCTCAGTGTTCAGGGTGCTCAGTGCTCATTACTCAGGGTGCTGGGTGCTCAGTACTCAGTGCTCAGGATGCTGGGTGCTCAGTGCTCAGGGTGCTGGGTGCTCAGTGCTCAGGGTGCTCAGTGCTCAGTGCTCAGTACTCAGGGTGCTTGGTGCTCAGTACTCAGGGTGCTGGGTGCTCAGTGCTCGGGGTACATGGTGCTCAGTGCTCGGGGTGCTCGGTGCTCAGTACTAAGGGTGCTGGGTGCTCAGTGCTCAGGGTGCTGGGTGCTCAGTGCTCGGGGTGCTGGGTGCTCCGTACTCAGGGTGCTGGGTGCTCAGTACTCGGGGTGCTGGGTGCTCAGTGCTCAGCGTGCTGGGTGCTCAGTACTCAGGGTGCTCGGTGCTCAGTACTCAGGGTGCTGGGTTCTCAGTACTCAGGGTGCTGGGTGCACAGTGCTAGGGGTGCTGGGTGCTCAGTGCTCGGGGTCTGGGTGCTCAGTACTCAGGGTGCTGGGTGCTCAGTACTCAGGGTGCTCTGTGCTCAGTGCTCAGGGTGCTGGGTGCTCAGTGCTCTGGGTGCTGGGTGCTCCGTGCTCAGGGTGCTGGGTGCTCAGTGCTCAGGGTGCTGGGTGCGCAGTGATCGGGGTGATGGGTGCTGAGTGCTCAGGGTGCTGGGTGCTCAGTGCTCGCTCTGCTCGGTGCTCAGTGCTCAGGGTCCTGGGTGCTCAGTACTCAGGGTGCTGGGTGCTTAGTACTCAGGGTGCTCAGTGCTCAGTACACAGGGTGCTGGGTGCTCAGTGCTCGGGGTGCTGGGTGCTCAGTGCTCAGTACTCAGGGTGATTGGGTGCTCAGTGCTCAGGGTGCTGGGTGCTCATTCTCGGAATGCAGGGTGCTCAGTGCTCGGGGTGCTGGGTGCTCAGTACTCAGGGTGCTGGGGGCTCAGTACTCAGGTTGCTGGGTGCTCAGTACTCAGGGTGATGTGTTCTCAGTACTCAGGGTGCTGGGTGCTCAGTATTCAGGGTGCTGGGTGCTCAGTGCTCGGGGTGCTTGGTGCTCAGTACTCGGGGTGCTGGGTGCTCAGTACTCGGGGTGCTGGGTGCTCAGTGCTCAGGGTGCTGGGTGCTCAGTGCTCGGGGTGCTGGGTGCTCAGTGCTGAGGGTGCTGGCTACTCAGTGCTCAGGGTGCTGGGTGCTCAGTACTCAGGGTGCTAGGTGCTCAGTACTCAGGGTGCTCAGTGCTCAGTACTCAGCGTGCTGGGTGCTCAGTGCTCAGGGTCCTCGGTGCTCAGTACTCAGGGTGCTCAGTGCTCAGTGCTCGGGGTGCTGGGTGCTCAGTACTCAGGGTGCTGGGTGCTCAGTACTCAGGGTGCTGGGTGCTCAGTACTCATGGTGCTGGGTGCTCAGTACTCAGGGTGCTGTGTGCTCAGTGCTCGGGGTGCTCGGTGATCAGTACTCAGGGTGCTGGGTGCTCAGTGCTCAGGGTGCTGGGTACTCAGTGCTCATGGTGCTGGGTGCTCAGTGCTCAGGGTGCTGGGTGCTCAGTGCTCGGGGTGCTGGGTGATCAGTGCTCGGCGTCCTGGGTACTCAGTGCTTGGGGTGCTGGGTGCTCAGTACTCAGGGTGTTCGGTACTCAGTTCTCATTGTGCTCAGTGCTCAATACACAGGGTGCTGGTTGCTCAGTGCTCAGGGTGCTCGGTGCTCAGTACTCAGGGTGCTGGGTGCTCAGTACTCAGGGTGCTGGGTGCTCAGTACTCAGGGTGCTGGGTGCTCAGTACTCAGGGTGCTGGGTTCTCAGTGCTCAGGGTGCTGTGTGCTCAGTACTCAGGGTGCTGGGTGCTCAGTACTCAGGGTGCTCCGTGCTCAGTACTCAGGGTGCTGGGTGCTCAGTGCTCAGGGTGCTGGGTACTCAGTACTCAGGGTGCTGGGTGCTCAGTACTCATCGTGCTGGGTGCTCAGTGCTCTGGGTGCTGGGTGCTTAGTGCTCAGGGTGCTGGGTGCTCAGTACTCAGGATGCTGGATGCTCAGTGCTAAGGTGATCGGTGCTCAGTACTCAGGGTGCTCAGTACTCAGGGTGCTGGGTGCTCAGTGCTCAGGGTGCTGGGTGCTCAGTCCTCAGGGTGCTCAGTGCTCAGGGTGCTGGGTGCTCAGTGCTCAGGGTGCTCAGTGCTCAGGGTGCTGGGTGCTCAGTGCTCGGGGTGCTGGGTGCTCAGTACTCAGGGTGCTCAGTACTCAGGGTGCTGGGTGCTCAGTGCTCGGGATGCTGGGTGCTCAGTGCTCAGGGTGATCGGTGCTCAGTACTCAGGGTGCTGGGTGCTCAGTACTCGGGGTGCTGGGTGCTCAGTACTCAGGGTGCTGGGTGCTCAGTCCTCAGGGTGCTCAGTGCTCAGGGTGCTCGGTGCTCAGTACTCAGGGTGCTGAGTGCTCAGTACTCTGGGTGCTGGGTGCTCAGTACTCAGGGTGCTGGGTGCTCAGTGCTCGGGGTGTTGGGTGCTCAGTGTTCAGGGTGCTCAGTGCTCATTACTCAGGGTGCTGGGTGCTCAGTACTCAGTGCTCAGGATGCTGGGTGCTCAGTGCTCAGGGTGCTGGGTGCTCAGTGCTCAGGGTGCTCAGTGCTCAGTGCTCAGTACTCAGGGTGCTTGGTGCTCAGTACTCAGTGTGCTGGGTGCTCAGTGCTCGGGGTACCTGGTGCTCAGTGCTCGGGGTGCTCGGTGCTCAGTACTCAGGGTGCTGAGTGCTCAGTGCTCAGGGTGCTGGGTGCTCAGTGCTCAGGGTGCTGGGTGCTCAGTACTCAGGGTCCTGGGTGCTCAGTGCTCAGCGTGCTTGATGCACAGTACTAAGGGTGCTGGGTGCTCAGTGCTCAGGGTGCTGGGTGCTCAGTGCTCGGGGTGCTGGGTGCTCCGTACTCAGGGTGCTGGGTGCTCAGTACTCGGGGTGCTGAGTGCTCAGTGCTCAGCGTGCTGGGTGCTCAGTACTCAGGGTGCTCGGTGCTCAGTACTCAGGGTGCTGGGTTCTCAGTACTCAGGGTGCTGGGTGCACAGTGCTAGGGGTGCTGGGTGCTCAGTGCTCGGGGTCTGGGTGCTCAGTACTCAGGTTGCTGGGTGCTCAGTACTCAGGGTGCTCTGTGCTCAGTGCTCAGGGTGCTGGGTGCTCAGTGCTCTGGGTGCTGGGTGCTCCGTGCTCAGGGTGCTGGGTGCTCAGTGCTCAGGGTGCTGGGTGCTCAGTGATCGGGGTGATGGGTGCTGAGTGCTCAGGGTGCTGGGTGCTCAGTGCTCGGGGTGCTCGGTGCTCAGTGCTCAGCGTCCTGGGTGCTCAGTACTCAGGGTGCTGGGTGCTTAGTACTCAGGGTGCTCAGTGCTCAGTACACAGGGTGCTGGGTGCTCAGTGCTCGGGGTGCTGGGTGCTCAGTGCTCAGTACTCAGGGTGATTGGGTGCTCAGTGCTCGGGGCCTGGGTGCTCAGTACTCAGGGTGCTGTGTGCTCAGTACTCAGGGTGCTCTGTGCTCAGTGCTCAGGGTGCTGGGTGCTCAGTGCTCTGGGTGCTGGGTGCTCCGTGCTCAGGGTGCTGGGTGCTCAGTGCTCAGGGTGCTGGGTGCTCAGTCCTCAGGGTGCTCAGTGCTCAGGGTGCTGGGTGCTCAGTGCTCGGGGTGCTGGGTGCTCAGTACTCAGGGTGCTCAGTACTCAGGGTGCTGGGTGCTCAGTGCTCGGGATGCTGGGTGCTCAGTGCTCAGGGTGATCGGTGCTCAGTACTCAGGGTGCTGGGTGCTCAGTACTCGGGGTGCTGGGTGCTCAGTACTCAGGGTGCTGGGTGCTCAGTCCTCAGGGTGCTCAGTGCTCAGGGTGCTGGGTGCTCAGTACTCAGGGTGCTGGGTTCTCAGTACTCAGGGTGCTGGGTGCACAGTGCTAGGGGTGCTGGGTGCTCAGTGCTCGGGGTCTGGGTGCTCAGTACTCAGGGTGCTGGGTGCTCAGTACTCAGGGTGCTCTGTGCTCAGTGCTCAGGGTGCTGGGTGCTCAGTGCTCTGGGTGCTGGGTGCTCCGTGCTCAGGGTGCTGGGTGCTCAGTGCTCAGGGTGCTGGGTGCTCAGTGATCGGGGTGATGGGTGCTCCGTGCTCAGGGTGCTGGGTGCTCAGTGCTCGGGGTGCTCGGTGCTCAGTGCTCGGGGTGCTGGGTGCTCAGTACTCAGGGTCCTGGGTGCTCAGTACTCAGGGTGCTGGGTGCTCAGTACTCAGGGTGCTCAGTGCTCAGTACACCGGGTGCTGGGTGCTCAGTGCTCGGGGTGCTGGGTGCTCAGTGCTCAGTACTCAGGGTGATTGGGTGCTCAGTGCTCAGGGTGCTGGGTGCTCAGTACTCAGCGTGCTGGGTGCTCAGTACTCAGGGTGCTGGGTGCTCAGTGCTCAGGGTGCTGGGTGCTCAGTGCTCAGGTTGCTGGGTGCCCAGTGCTCGGGGAGCTCGGTGCTCAGAACTCAGTGTGCTGGGTGCTCAGTACTCAGGGTGCTTTGTGCTCATTCTCGGGGTGCTGGGTGCTCAGTGCTCGGGGTGCTGGGTGCTCAGTACTCAGGGTGCTGGGGGCTCAGTACTCAGGGTTCTGGGTGCTCAGTACTCAGGGTGCTCGGTTCTCAGTACTCAGGGTGCTGGGTGCTCATTCTCAGGGTGCTGGGTGCTCAGTGCTCGGGGTGCTGGGTGCTCAGTACTCAGGGTGCTGGGGGCTCAGTACTCAGGTTGCTGGGTGCTCAGTACTCAGGGTGATGTGTTCTCAGTACTCAGGGTGCTGGGTGCTCAGTGCTCAGGGTGCTGTGTGCTCAGTTCTCGGGGTGCTCAGTACTCAGTGTGCTGGGTGCTCAGTACTCAGGGTGCTGGGTGCTCAGTGCTCGGGGTGCTCGGTGCTCAGTACTCGGGGTGCTGGGTGCTCAGTACTCGGGGTGCTGGGTGCTCAGTGCTCAGGGTGCTGGGTGCTCAGTGCTCGGGGTGCTGGGTGCTCAGTGCTGAGGGTGCTGGCTACTCAGTGCTCAGGGTGCTGGGTGCTCAGTACTCAGGGTGCTAGGTGCTCAGTACTCAGGGTGCTCAGTGCTCAGTACTCAGCGTACTGGGTGTTCAGTGCTCAGGGTCCTCGGTGCTCAGTACTCAGGGTGCTCAGTGCTCAGTACTCAGGGTGCTGGGTACTCAGTGCTCAGGGTGCTGGGTGCTCAGTGCTCAGGGTGCTGGGTGCTCAGTGCTCAGGGTGCTGGGTGATCAGTGCTCGGGGTCCTGGGTACTCAGTGCTTGGGGTGCTGGGTGCTCAGTACTCAGGGTGCTGAGTTCTCAGTGCTCAAGGTGCTGGGTGCTCAGTACTCAGGGTGCTGGGTGCTCAGTACTCAGGGTGCTGGGTGCTCAGTTCTCAGGGTGCTCAGTGCTCAATACTCAGGGTGCTGGTTGCTCAGTGCTCGGGGTGCTCGGTGCTCAGTACTCAGGGTGCTGGGTGCTCGGTACTCAGGGTGCTGGGTGCTCAGTACTCAGGGTGCTGGGTGCTCAGTACTCAGGGTGCTCCGTGCTCAGTACTCAGGGTGCTGGGTGCTCAGTGCTCAGGGTGCTGGGTACTCAGAATTCAGGGGGCTGGGTGCTCAGTACTCAGGGTGCTGTGTGCTCAGTGCTCAGGGTGCTGGGTGCTCAGTGCTCAGGGTGCTGGGTGCTCAGTACTCAGGGTGCTGGGTGCTCAGTGCTAAGGTGATCGGTGCTCAGTACTCAGGGTGCTCAGTACTCAGGGTGCTGGGTGCTCAGTGCTCAGGGTGCTGGGTGCTCAGTCCTCAGGGTGCTCAGTGCTCAGGGTGCTGGGTGCTCAGTGCTCGGGGTGCTGGGTGCTCAGTACTCAGGGTGCTCAGTACTCAGGGTGCTGGGTGCTCAGTGCTCGGGATGCTGGGTGCTCAGTGCTCAGGGTGATCGGTGCTCAGTACTCAGGGTGCTGGGTGCTCAGTACTCAGGGTGCTGGGTGCTCAGTACTCAGGGTGCTGGGTGCTCAGTCCTCAGGGTGCTCAGTGCTCAGGGTGCTGGGTGCTCAGTACTCAGGGTGCTGAGTGCTCAGTACTCAGGGTGCTGTGTGCTCAGTACTCAGGGTGCTGGGTGCTCAGTGCTCGGGGTGTTGGGTGCTCAGTGTTCAGGGTGCTCAGTGCTCATTACTCAGGGTGCTGGGTGCTCAGTACTCAGTGCTCAGGATGCTGGGTGCTCAGTGCTCAGGGTGCTGGGTGCTCAGTGCTCAGGGTGCTCAGTGCTCAGTGCTCAGTACTCAGGGTGCTTGGTGCTCAGTACTCAGGGTGCTGGGTGCTCAGTGCTCGGGGTACATGGTGCTCAGTGCTCGGGGTGCTCGGTGCTCAGTACTAAGGGTGCTGGGTGCTCAGTGCTCAGGGTGCTGGGTGCTCAGTGCTCGGGGTGCTGGGTGCTCCGTACTCAGGGTGCTGGGTGCTCAGTACTCGGGGTGCTGGGTGCTCAGTGCTCAGCGTGCTGGGTGCTCAGTACTCAGGGTGCTCGGTGCTCAGTACTCAGGGTGCTGGGTTCTCAGTACTCAGGGTGCTGGGTGCACAGTGCTAGGGGTGCTGGGTGCTCAGTGCTCGGGGTCTGGGTGCTCAGTACTCAGGGTGCTGGGTGCTCAGTACTCAGGGTGCTCTGTGCTCAGTGCTCAGGGTGCTGGGTGCTCAGTGCTCTGGGTGCTGGGTGCTCCGTGCTCAGGGTGCTGGGTGCTCAGTGCTCAGGGTGCTGGGTGCGCAGTGATCGGGGTGATGGGTGCTGAGTGCTCAGGGTGCTGGGTGCTCAGTGCTCGCTCTGCTCGGTGCTCAGTGCTCAGGGTCCTGGGTGCTCAGTACTCAGGGTGCTGGGTGCTTAGTACTCAGGGTGCTCAGTGCTCAGTACACAGGGTGCTGGGTGCTCAGTGCTCGGGGTGCTGGGTGCTCAGTGCTCAGTACTCAGGGTGATTGGGTGCTCAGTGCTCAGGGTGCTGGGTGCTCATTCTCGGAATGCAGGGTGCTCAGTGCTCGGGGTGCTGGGTGCTCAGTACTCAGGGTGCTGGGGGCTCAGTACTCAGGTTGCTGGGTGCTCAGTACTCAGGGTGATGTGTTCTCAGTACTCAGGGTGCTGGGTGCTCAGTATTCAGGGTGCTGGGTGCTCAGTGCTCGGGGTGCTTGGTGCTCAGTACTCGGGGTGCTGGGTGCTCAGTACTCGGGGTGCTGGGTGCTCAGTGCTCAGGGTGCTGGGTGCTCAGTGCTCGGGGTGCTGGGTGCTCAGTGCTGAGGGTGCTGGCTACTCAGTGCTCAGGGTGCTGGGTGCTCAGTACTCAGGGTGCTAGGTGCTCAGTACTCAGGGTGCTCAGTGCTCAGTACTCAGCGTGCTGGGTGCTCAGTGCTCAGGGTCCTCGGTGCTCAGTACTCAGGGTGCTCAGTGCTCAGTGCTCGGGGTGCTGGGTGCTCAGTACTCAGGGTGCTGGGTGCTCAGTACTCAGGGTGCTGGGTGCTCAGTACTCATGGTGCTGGGTGCTCAGTACTCAGGGTGCTGTGTGCTCAGTGCTCGGGGTGCTCGGTGATCAGTACTCAGGGTGCTGGGTGCTCAGTGCTCAGGGTGCTGGGTACTCAGTGCTCATGGTGCTGGGTGCTCAGTGCCCAGGGTGCTGGGTGCTCAGTGCTCGGGGTGCTGGGTGATCAGTGCTCGGCGTCCTGGGTACTCAGTGCTTGGGGTGCTGGGTGCTCAGTACTCAGGGTGTTCGGTACTCAGTTCTCATTGTGCTCAGTGCTCAATACTCAGGGTGCTGGTTGCTCAGTGCTCAGGGTGCTCGGTGCTCAGTACTCAGGGTGCTGGGTGCTCAGTACTCAGGGTGCTGGGTGCTCAGTACTCAGGGTGCTGGGTGCTCAGTACTCAGGGTGCTGGGTTCTCAGTGCTCAGGGTGCTGTGTGCTCAGTACTCAGGGTGCTGGGTGCTCAGTACTCAGGGTGCTCCGTGCTCAGTACTCAGGGTGCTGGGTGCTCAGTGCTCAGGGTGCTGGGTACTCAGTACTCAGGGTGCTGGGTGCTCAGTACTCATCGTGCTGGGTGCTCAGTGCTCTGGGTGCTGGGTGCTTAGTGCTCAGGGTGCTGGGTGCTCAGTACTCAGGATGCTGGATGCTCAGTGCTAAGGTGATCGGTGCTCAGTACTCAGGGTGCTCAGTACTCAGGGTGCTGGGTGCTCAGTGCTCAGGGTGCTGGGTGCTCAGTCCTCAGGGTGCTCAGTGCTCAGGGTGCTGGGTGCTCAGTGCTCAGGGTGCTCAGTGCTCAGGGTGCTGGGTGCTCAGTGCTCGGGGTGCTGGGTGCTCAGTACTCAGGGTGCTCAGTACTCAGGGTGCTGGGTGCTCAGTGCTCGGGATGCTGGGTGCTCAGTGCTCAGGGTGATCGGTGCTCAGTACTCAGGGTGCTGGGTGCTCAGTACTCGGGGTGCTGGGTGCTCAGTACTCAGGGTGCTGGGTGCTCAGTCCTCAGGGTGCTCAGTGCTCAGGGTGCTCGGTGCTCAGTACTCAGGGTGCTGAGTGCTCAGTACTCTGGGTGCTGGGTGCTCAGTACTCAGGGTGCTGGGTGCTCAGTGCTCGGGGTGTTGGGTGCTCAGTGTTCAGGGTGCTCAGTGCTCATTACTCAGGGTGCTGGGTGCTCAGTACTCAGTGCTCAGGATGCTGGGTGCTCAGTGCTCAGGGTGCTGGGTGCTCAGTGCTCAGGGTGCTCAGTGCTCAGTGCTCAGTACTCAGGGTGCTTGGTGCTCAGTACTCAGTGTGCTGGGTGCTCAGTGCTCGGGGTACCTGGTGCTCAGTGCTCGGGGTGCTCGGTGCTCAGTACTCAGGGTGCTGAGTGCTCAGTGCTCAGGGTGCTGGGTGCTCAGTGCTCAGGGTGCTGGGTGCTCAGTACTCAGGGTCCTGGGTGCTCAGTGCTCAGCGTGCTTGATGCACAGTACTAAGGGTGCTGGGTGCTCAGTGCTCAGGGTGCTGGGTGCTCAGTGCTCGGGGTGCTGGGTGCTCCGTACTCAGGGTGCTGGGTGCTCAGTACTCGGGGTGCTGAGTGCTCAGTGCTCAGCGTGCTGGGTGCTCAGTACTCAGGGTGCTCGGTGCTCAGTACTCAGGGTGCTGGGTTCTCAGTACTCAGGGTGCTGGGTGCACAGTGCTAGGGGTGCTGGGTGCTCAGTGCTCGGGGTCTGGGTGCTCAGTACTCAGGTTGCTGGGTGCTCAGTACTCAGGGTGCTCTGTGCTCAGTGCTCAGGGTGCTGGGTGCTCAGTGCTCTGGGTGCTGGGTGCTCCGTGCTCAGGGTGCTGGGTGCTCAGTGCTCAGGGTGCTGGGTGCTCAGTGATCGGGGTGATGGGTGCTGAGTGCTCAGGGTGCTGGGTGCTCAGTGCTCGGGGTGCTCGGTGCTCAGTGCTCAGCGTCCTGGGTGCTCAGTACTCAGGGTGCTGGGTGCTTAGTACTCAGGGTGCTCAGTGCTCAGTACACAGGGTGCTGGGTGCTCAGTGCTCGGGGTGCTGGGTGCTCAGTGCTCAGTACTCAGGGTGATTGGGTGCTCAGTGCTCAGGGTGCTGGGTGCTCAGTACTCAGGGTGCTGGGTGCTCAGTACTCAGGGTGCTGGGTGCTTAGTACTCAGGGTGCTCAGTGCTCAGTACACAGGGTGCTGGGTGCTCAGTGCTCGGGGTGCTGGGTGCTCAGTGCTCAGTACTCAGGGTGATTGGGTGCTCAGTGCTCAGGGTGCTGGGTGCGCAGTACTCAGGGTGCTGGGTGCTCAGTGCTCAGGGTGCTGGGTGCTCAGTACTCAGGGTGCTGGGTGCCCAGTGCTCGGGGCGCTCGGTGCTCAGAACTCAGGGTGCTGGGTTCTCAGTACTCAGGGTGCTGGGTGCTCATTCTCGGGGTGCTGGGTGCTCAGTGCTCGGGGTGCTGGGTGCTCAGTACTCAGGGTGCTGGGGGCTCAGTACTCAGGGTGCTGGGTGCTCAGTACTCAGGGTGCTCGGTTCTCAGTACTCAGGGTGCTGGGTGCTCATTCTCGGGGTGCTGGGTGCTCAGTGCTCAGGGTGCTGGGTGCTCAGTACTCAGGGTGCTGGGGGCTCAGTACTCAGGTTGCTGGGTGCTCAGTACTCAGGGTGATGTGTTCTCAGTACTCAGGGTGCTGGGTGCTCAGTGCTCGGGGTGCTGTGTGCTCAGTTCTCGGGGTGCTCAGTACTAAGGGTGCTGGGTGCTCAGTACTCAGGGTGCTGGGTGCTCAGTGCTCGGGGTGCTCGGTGCTCAGTACTCGGGGTGCTGGGTGCTCAGTACTCGGGGTGCTGGGTGCTCAGTGCTCAGGGTGCTGGGTGCTCAGTGCTCGGGGTGCTCGGTGCTCAGTGCTGAGGGTGCTGGCTACTCAGTGCTCAGGGTGCTGGGTGCTCAGTACTCAGGGTGCTAGGTGCTCAGTACTCAGGGTGCTCAGTGCTCAGTACTCAGCGTGCTGGGTGCTCAGTGCTCAGGGTCCTCGGTGCTCAGTACTCAGGGTGCTCAGTGCTCAGTACTCAGCGTGCTTTGTGCTCAGTGCTCAGGGTGCTGGGTGCTCAGTACTCAGGGTGCTGGGTGCTCAGTACTCATGGTGCTGGGTGCTCAGTACTCAGGGTGCTGTGTGCTCAGTGCTCGGGGTGCTCGGTGATCAGTACTCAGGGTGCTGGGTGCTCAGTGCTCAGGGTGCTGGGTACTCAGTGCTCAGGGTGCTGGGTGCTCAGTGCTCAGGGTGCTGGGTGATCAGTGCTCGGGGTCCTGGGTACTCAGTACTCAGGGTGCTGGGTGCTCAGTGCTAAGGTGATCGGTGCTCAGTACTCAGGGTGCTCAGTACTCAGGGTGCTGGGTGCTCAGTGCTCAGGGTGCTGGGTGCTCAGTCCTCAGGGTGCTCAGTGCTCAGGGTGCTGGGTGCTCAGTACTCGGGGTGCTGGGTGCTCAGTACTCGGGGTGCTCAGTACTCAGGGTGCTGGGTGCTCAGTGCTAAGGTGATCGGTGCTCAGTACTCAGGGTGCTCAGTACTCAGGGTGCTGGGTGCTCAGTGCTCAGGTTGCTGGGTGCTCAGTCCTCAGGGTGCTCAGTGCTCAGGGTGCTGGGTGCTCAGTACTCAGGGTGCTCTGTGCTCAGTGCTCTGGGTGCTGGGTGCTCCGTGCTCAGGGTGCTGGGTGCTCAGTACTCAGGGTGCTGGGTGCTCAGTCCTCAGGGTGCTCAGTGCTCAGGGTGCTCGGTGCTCAGTACTCAGGGTGCTGAGTGCTCAGTACTCTGGGTGCTGGGTGCTCAGTCCTCAGGGTGCTCAGTGCTCAGGGTTCTCGGTGCTCAGTACTCAGGGTGCTGAGTGCTCAGTACTCTGGGTGCTGGGTGCTCAGTACTCAGGGTGCTGGGTGCTCAGTGCTCGGGGTGTTGGGTGCTCAGTGTTCAGGGTGCTCAGTGCTCATTACTCAGGGTGCTGGGTGCTCAGTACTCAGTGCTCAGGATGCTGGGTGCTCAGTGCTCAGGGTGCTGGGTGCTCAGTGCTCAGGGTGCTCAGTGCTCAGTGCTCAGTACTCAGGGTGCTTGGTGCTCAGTACTCAGTGTGCTGGGTGCTCAGTGCTCGGGGTACCTGGTGCTCAGTGCTCGGGGTGCTCGGTGCTCAGTACTCAGGGTGCTGAGTGCTCAGTGCTCAGGGTGCTGGGTGCTCAGTGCTCAGGGTGCTGGGTGCTCAGTACTCAGGGTGCTGGGTGCTCAGTGCTCAGCGTGCTTGATGCTCAGTACTAAGGGTGCTGGGTGCTCAGTGCTCAGGGTGCTGGGTGCTCAGTGCTCGGGGTGCTGGGTGCTCCGTACTCAGGGTGCTGGGTGCTCAGTACTCGGGGTGCTGAGTGCTCAGTGCTCAGCGTGCTGGGTGCTCAGTACTCAGGGTGCTCGGTGCTCAGTACTCAGGGTGCTGGGTTCTCAGTACTCAGGGTGCTGGGTGCACAGTGCTAGGGGTGCTGGGTGCTCAGTGCTCGGGGTCTGGGTGCTCAGTACTCAGGGTGCTGGGTGCTCAGTACTCAGGGTGCTCTGTGCTCAGTGCTCAGGGTGCTGGGTGCTCAGTGCTCTGGGTGCTGGGTGCTCCGTGCTCAGGGTGCTGGGTGCGCAGTGCTCAGGGTGCTGGGTGCTCAGTGATCGGGGTGATGGGTGCTGAGTGCTCAGGGTGCTTGGTGCTCAGTGCTCGGTGTGCTCGGTGCTCAGTGCTCAGGGTCCTGGGTGCTCAGTACTCAGGGTGCTGGGTGCTTAGTACTCAGGGTGCTCAGTGCTCAGTACACAGGGTGCTGGGTGCTCAGTGCTCGGGGTGCTGGGTGCTCAGTGCTCAGTACTCAGGGTGATTGGGTGCTCAGTGCTCAGGGTGCTGGGTGCTCAGTACTCAGGGTGCTGGGTGCTCAGTACTCAGGGTGCTGGGTGCTTAGTACTCAGGGTGCTCAGTGCTCAGTACACAGGGTGCTGGGTGCTCAGTGCTCGGGGTGCTGGGTGCTCAGTGCTCAGTACTCAGGGTGATTGGGTGCTCAGTGCTCAGGGTGCTGGGTGCGCAGTACTCAGGGTGCTGGGTGCTCAGTGCTCAGGGTGCTGGGTGCTCAGTACTCAGGGTGCTGGGTGCCCAGTGCTCGGGGCGCTCGGTGCTCAGAACTCAGGGTGCTGGGTGCTCAGTACTCAGGGTGCTGGGTGCTCATTCTCGGGGTGCTGGGTGCTCAGTGCTCGGGGTGCTGGGTGCTCAGTACTCAGGGTGCTGGGGGCTCAGTACTCAGGGTGCTGGGTGCTCAGTACTCAGGGTGCTCGGTTCTCAGTACTCAGGGTGCTGGGTGCTCATTCTCGGGGTGCTGGGTGCTCAGTGCTCAGGGTGCTGGGTGCTCAGTACTCAGGGTGCTGGGGGCTCAGTACTCAGGTTGCTGGGTGCTCAGTACTCAGGGTGATGTGTTCTCAGTACTCAGGGTGCTGGGTGCTCAGTGCTCGGGGTGCTGTGTGCTCAGTTCTCGGGGTGCTCAGTACTAAGGGTGCTGGGTGCTCAGTACTCAGGGTGCTGGGTGCTCAGTGCTCGGGGTGCTCGGTGCTCAGTACTCGGGGTGCTGGGTGCTCAGTACTCGGGGTGCTGGGTGCTCAGTGCTCAGGGTGCTGGGTGCTCAGTGCTCGGGGTGCTCGGTGCTCAGTGCTGAGGGTGCTGGCTACTCAGTGCTCAGGGTGCTGGGTGCTCAGTACTCAGGGTGCTAGGTGCTCAGTACTCAGGGTGCTCAGTGCTCAGTACTCAGCGTGCTGGGTGCTCAGTGCTCAGGGTCCTCGGTGCTCAGTACTCAGTGTGCTCAGTGCTCAGTACTCAGCGTGCTTTGTGCTCAGTGCTCAGGGTGCTGGGTGCTCAGTACTCAGGGTGCTGGGTGCTCAGTACTCATGGTGCTGGGTGCTCAGTACTCAGGGTGCTGTGTGCTCAGTGCTCGGGGTGCTCGGTGATCAGTACTCAGGGTGCTGGGTGCTCAGTGCTCAGGGTGCTGGGTACTCAGTGCTCAGGGTGCTGGGTGCTCAGTGCTCAGGGTGCTGGGTGATCAGTGCTCGGGGTCCTGGGTACTCAGTACTCAGGGTGCTGGGTGCTCAGTGCTAAGGTGATCGGTGCTCAGTACTCAGGGTGCTCAGTACTCAGGGTGCTGGGTGCTCAGTGCTCAGGGTGCTGGGTGCTCAGTCCTCAGGGTGCTCAGTGCTCAGGGTGCTGGGTGCTCAGTGCTCGGGGTGCTGGGTGCTCAGTACTCAGGGTGCTCAGTACTCAGGGTGCTGGGTGCTCAGTGCTAAGGTGATCGGTGCTCAGTACTCAGGGTGCTCAGTACTCAGGGTGCTGGGTGCTCAGTGCTCAGGGTGCTGGGTGCTCAGTCCTCAGGGTGCTCAGTGCTCAGGGTGCTGGGTGCTCAGTACTCGGGGTGCTTGGTGCTCAGTACTCGGGGTGCTCAGTACTCAGGGTGCTGGGTGCTCAGTGCTAAGGTGATCGGTGCTCAGTACTCAGGGTGCTCAGTGCTCAGGGTGCTGGGTGCTCAGTACTCGGGGTGCTGGGTGCTCAGTACTCAGGGTGCTAGGTGCTCAGTACTCAGGGTGCTCAGTGCTCAGTACTCAGCGTGCTGGGTGCTCAGTGCTCAGGGTCCTCGGTGCTCAGTACTCAGGGTGCTCAGTGCTCAGTGCTCGGGGTGCTGGGTGCTCAGTACTCAGGGTGCTGGGTGCTCAGTACTCAGGGTGCTGGGAGCTCAGTACTCATGGTGCTGGGTGCTCAGTACTCAGGGTGCTGTGTGCCCAGTGCTCGGGGTGCTCGGTGATCAGTACTCAGGGTGCTGGGTGCTCAGTGCTCAGGGTGCTGGGTACTCAGTGCTCATGGTGCTGGGTGCTCAGTGCTCAGGGTACTGGGTGCTCAGTGCTCAGGGTGCTGGGTGATCAGTGCTCGGGGTCCTGGGTACTCAGTGCTTGGGGTGCTGGATGCTCAGTACTCAGGGTGTTCGGTACTCAGTTCTCAGTGTGCTCAGTGCTCAATACTCAGGGTGCTGGTTGCTCAGTGCTCAGGGTGCTCGGTGCTCAGTACTCAGGGTGCTGGGTGCTCAGTACTCAGGGTGCTGGGTGCTCAGTACTCAGGGTGCTGGGTGCTCAGTACTCAGGGTGCTGGGTTCTCAGTGCTCAGGGTGCTGTGTGCTCAGTACTCAGGGTGCTGGGTGCTCAGTACTCAGGGTGCTCCGTGCTCAGTACTCAGGGTGCTGGGTGCTCAGTGCTCAGGGTGCTGGGTACTCAGTACTCAGGGTGCTGGGTGCTCAGTACTCATCGTGCTGGGTGCTCAGTGCTCAGGGTGCTGGGTGCTTAGTGCTCAGGGTGCTGGGTGCTCAGTACTCAGGGTGCTGGGTGCTCAGTGCTAAGGTGATCGGTGCTCAGTACTCAGGGTGCTCAGTACTCAGGGTGCTGGGTGCTCAGTGCTCAGGGTGCTGGGTGCTCAGTCCTCAGGGTGCTCAGTGCTCAGGGTGCTGGGTGCTCAGTGCTCAGGGTGCTCAGTGCTCAGGGTGCTGGGTGCTCAGTGCTCGGGGTGCTGGGTGCTCAGTACTCAGGGTGCTCAGTACTCAGGGTGCTGGGTGCTCAGTGCTCGGGATGCTGGGTGCTCAGTGCTCAGGGTGATCGGTGCTCAGTACTCAGGGTGCTGGGTGCTCAGTACTCGGGGTGCTGGGTGCTCAGTACTCAGGGTGCTGGGTGCTCAGTCCTCAGGGTGCTCAGTGCTCAGGGTGCTGGGTGCTCAGTACTCAGGGTGCTGAGTGCTCAGTACTCTGGGTGCTGGGTGCTCAGTACTCAGGGTGCTGGGTGCTCAGTGCTCGGGGTGTTGGGTGCTCAGTGTTCAGGGTGCTCAGTGCTCATTACTCAGGGTGCTGGGTGCTCAGTACTCAGTGCTCAGGATGCTGGGTGCTCAGTGCTCAGGGTGCTGGGTGCTCAGTGCTCAGGGTGCTCAGTGCTCAGTGCTCAGTACTCAGGGTGCTTGGTGCTCAGTACTCAGTGTGCTGGGTGCTCAGTGCTCGGGGTACCTGGTGCTCAGTGCTCGGGGTGCTCGGTGCTCAGTACTCAGGGTGCTGAGTGCTCAGTGCTCAGGGTGCTGGGTGCTCAGTGCTCAGGGTGCTGGGTGCTCAGTACTCAGGGTGCTGGGTGCTCAGTGCTCAGCGTGCTTGATGCTCAGTACTAAGGGTGCTGGGTGCTCAGTGCTCAGGGTGCTGGGTGCTCAGTGCTCGGGGTGCTGGGTGCTCCGTACTCAGGGTGCTGGGTGCTCAGTACTCGGGGTGCTGAGTGCTCAGTGCTCAGCGTGCTGGGTGCTCAGTACTCAGGGTGCTCGGTGCTCAGTACTCAGGGTGCTGGGTTCTCAGTACTCAGGGTGCTGGGTGCACAGTGCTAGGGGTGCTGGGTGCTCAGTGCTCGGGGTCTGGGTGCTCAGTACTCAGGGTGCTGGGTGCTCAGTACTCAGGGTGCTCTGTGCTCAGTGCTCAGGGTGCTGGGTGCTCAGTGCTCTGGGTGCTGGGTGCTCCGTGCTCAGGGTGCTGGGTGCTCAGTGCTCAGGGTGCTGGGTGCTCAGTGATCGGGGTGATGGGTGCTGAGTGCTCAGGGTGCTGGGTGCTCAGTGCTCGGGGTGCTCGGTGCTCAGTGCTCAGGGTCCTGGGTGCTCAGTACTCAGGGTGCTGGGTGCTTAGTACTCAGGGTGCTCAGTGCTCAGTACACAGGGTGCTGGGTGCTCAGTGCTCGGGGTGCTGGGTGCTCAGTGCTCAGTACTCAGGGTGATTGGGTGCTCAGTGCTCAGGGTGCTGGGTGCTCAGTACTCAGGGTGCTGGGTGCTCAGTACTCAGGGTGCTGGGTGCTTAGTACTCAGGGTGCTCAGTGCTCAGTACACAGGGTGCTGGGTGCTCAGTGCTCGGGGTGCTGGGTGCTCAGTGCTCAGTACTCAGGGTGATTGGGTGCTCAGTGCTCAGGGTGCTGGGTGCGCAGTACTCAGGGTGCTGGGTGCTCAGTGCTCAGGGTGCTGGGTGCTCAGTACTCAGGGTGCTGGGTGCCCAGTGCTCGGGGCGCTCGGTGCTCAGAACTCAGGGTGCTGGGTGCTCAGTACTCAGGGTGCTGGGTGCTCATTCTCGGGGTGCTGGGTGCTCAGTGCTCGGGGTGCTGGGTGCTCAGTACTCAGGGTGCTGGGGGCTCAGTACTCAGGGTGCTGGGTGCTCAGTACTCAGGGTGCTCGGTTCTCAGTACTCAGGGTGCTGGGTGCTCATTCTCGGGGTGCTGGGTGCTCAGTGCTCAGGGTGCTGGGTGCTCAGTACTCAGGGTGCTGGGGGCTCAGTACTCAGGTTGCTGGGTGCTCAGTACTCAGGGTGATGTGTTCTCAGTACTCAGGGTGCTGGGTGCTCAGTGCTCGGGGTGCTGTGTGCTCAGTTCTCGGGGTGCTCAGTACTAAGGGTGCTGGGTGCTCAGTACTCAGGGTGCTGGGTGCTCAGTGCTCGGGGTGCTCGGTGCTCAGTACTCGGGGTGCTGGGTGCTCAGTACTCGGGGTGCTGGGTGCTCAGTGCTCAGGGTGCTGGGTGCTCAGTGCTCGGGGTGCTCGGTGCTCAGTGCTGAGGGTGCTGGCTACTCAGTGCTCAGGGTGCTGGGTGCTCAGTACTCAGGGTGCTAGGTGCTCAGTACTCAGGGTGCTCAGTGCTCAGTACTCAGCGTGCTGGGTGCTCAGTGCTCAGGGTCCTCGGTGCTCAGTACTCAGGGTGCTCAGTGCTCAGTACTCAGCGTGCTTTGTGCTCAGTGCTCAGGGTGCTGGGTGCTCAGTACTCAGGGTGCTGGGTGCTCAGTACTCATGGTGCTGGGTGCTCAGTACTCAGGGTGCTGTGTGCTCAGTGCTCGGGGTGCTCGGTGATCAGTACTCAGGGTGCTGGGTGCTCAGTGCTCAGGGTGCTGGGTACTCAGTGCTCAGGGTGCTGGGTGCTCAGTGCTCAGGGTGCTGGGTGATCAGTGCTCGGGGTCCTGGGTACTCAGTACTCAGGGTGCTGGGTGCTCAGTGCTAAGGTGATCGGTGCTCAGTACTCAGGGTGCTCAGTACTCAGGGTCCTGGGTGCTCAGTGCTCAGGGTGCTGGGTGCTCAGTCCTCAGGGTGCTCAGTGCTCAGGGTGCTGGGTGCTCAGTGCTCGGGGTGCTGGGTGCTCAGTACTCAGGGTGCTCAGTACTCAGGGTGCTGGGTGCTCAGTGCTAAGGTGATCGGTGCTCAGTACTCAGGGTGCTCAGTACTCAGGGTGCTGGGTGCTCAGTGCTCAGGGTGCTGGGTGCTCAGTCCTCAGGGTGCTCAGTGCTCAGGGTGCTGGGTGCTCAGTACTCGGGGTGCTGGGTGCTCAGTACTCGGGGTGCTCAGTACTCAGGGTGCTGGGTGCTCAGTGCTAAGGTGATCGGTGCTCAGTACTCAGGGTGCTCAGTACTCAGGGTGCTGGGTGCTCAGTGCTCAGGGTGCTGGGTGCTCAGTCCTCAGGGTGCTCAGTGCTCAGGGTGCTGGGTGCT
Organism: Microtus oregoni; assembly: GCF_018167655.1. Lineage (NCBI taxonomy): Eukaryota > Metazoa > Chordata > Mammalia > Rodentia > Cricetidae > Microtus > Microtus oregoni. Next base: position 1,850,019 of record NW_024544706.1, read on the forward strand.
CAGTACTCGGGGTGCTGGGTGCTCAGTACTCAGGGTGCTCAGTACTTAGGGTGCTGGGTGCTCAGTGCTAAGGTGATCGGTGCTCAGTACTCAGGGTGCTCAGTACTCAGGGTGCTGGGTGCTCAGTGCTCAGGGTGCTGGGTGCTCAGTCCTCAGGGTGCTCAGTGCTCAGGGTGCTGGGTGCTCAGTACTCGGGGTGCTGGGTGCTCAGTACTCAGGGTGCTAGGTGCTCAGTACTCAGGGTGCTCAGTGCTCAGTACTCAGCGTGCTGGGTGCTCAGTGCTCAGGGTCCTCGGTGCTCAGTACTCAGGGTGCTCAGTGCTCAGTGCTCGGGGTGCTGGGTGCTCAGTACTCAGGGTGCTGGGTGCTCAGTACTCAGGGTGCTGGGTGCTCAGTACTCATGGTGCTGGGTGCTCAGTACTCAGGGTGCTGTGTGCCCAGTGCTCGGGGTGCTCGGTGATCAGTACTCAGGGTGCTGGGTGCTCAGTGCTCAGGGTGCTGGGTACTCAGTGCTCATGGTGCTGGGTGCTCAGTGCTCAGGGTGCTGGGTGCTCAGTGCTCAGGGTGCTGGGTGATCAGTGCTCGGGGTCCTGGGTACTCAGTGCTTGGGGTGCTGGATGCTCAGTACTCAGGGTGTTCGGTACTCAGTTCTCAGTGTGCTCAGTGCTCAATACTCAGGGTGCTGGTTGCTCAGTGCTCAGGGTGCTCGGTGCTCAGTACTCAGGGTGCTGGGTGCTCAGTACTCAGGGTGCTGGGTGCTCAGTACTCAGGGTGCTGGGTGCTCAGTACTCAGGGTGCTGGGTTCTCAGTGCTCAGGGTGCTGTGTGCTCAGTACTCAGGGTGCTGGGTGCTCAGTACTCAGGGTGCTCCGTGCTCAGTACTCAGGGTGCTGGGTGCTCAGTGCTCAGGGTGCTGGGTACTCAGTACTCAGGGTGCTGGGTGCTCAGTACTCATCGTGCTGGGTGCTCAGTGCTCAGGGTGCTGGGTGCTTAGTGCTCAGGGTGCTGGGTGCTCAGTACTCAGGGTGCTGGGTGCTCAGTGCTAAGGTGATCGGTGCTCAGTACTCAGGGTGCTCAGTACTCAGGGTGCTGGGTGCTCAGTGCTCAGGGTGCTGGGTGCTCAGTCCTCAGGGTGCTCAGTGCTCAGGGTGCTGGGTGCTCAGTGCTCAGGGTGCTCAGTGCTCAGGGTGCTGGGTGCTCAGTGCTCGGGGTGCTGGGTGCTCAGTACTCAGGGTGCTCAGTACTCAGGGTGCTGGGTGCTCAGTGCTCGGGATGCTGGGTGCTCAGTGCTCAGGGTGATCGGTGCTCAGTACTCAGGGTGCTGGGTGCTCAGTACTCGGGGTGCTGGGTGCTCAGTACTCAGGGTGCTGGGTGCTCAGTCCTCAGGGTGCTCAGTGCTCAGGGTGCTGGGTGCTCAGTACTCAGGGTGCTGAGTGCTCAGTACTCTGGGTGCTGGGTGCTCAGTACTCAGGGTGCTGGGTGCTCAGTGCTCGGGGTGTTGGGTGCTCAGTGTTCAGGGTGCTCAGTGCTCATTACTCAGGGTGCTGGGTGCTCAGTACTCAGTGCTCAGGATGCTGGGTGCTCAGTGCTCAGGGTGCTGGGTGCTCAGTGCTCAGGGTGCTCAGTGCTCAGTGCTCAGTACTCAGGGTGCTTGGTGCTCAGTACTCAGTGTGCTGGGTGCTCAGTGCTCGGGGTACCTGGTGCTCAGTGCTCGGGGTGCTCGGTGCTCAGTACTCAGGGTGCTGAGTGCTCAGTGCTCAGGGTGCTGGGTGCTCAGTGCTCAGGGTGGTGGGTGCTCAGTACTCAGGGTGTTGGGTGCTCAGTGCTCAGCGTGCTTGATGCTCAGTACTAAGGGTGCTGGGTGCTCAGTGCTCAGGGTGCTGGGTGCTCAGTGCTCGGGGTGCTGGGTGCTCCGTACTCAGGGTGCTGGGTGCTCAGTACTCGGGGTGCTGAGTGCTCAGTGCTCAGCGTGCTGGGTGCTCAGTACTCAGGGTGCTCGGTGCTCAGTACTCAGGGTGCTGGGTTCTCAGTACTCAGGGTGCTGGGTGCACAGTGCTAGGGGTGCTGGGTGCTCAGTGCTCGGGGTCTGGGTGCTCAGTACTCAGGGTGCTGGGTGCTCAGTACTCAGGGTGCTCTGTGCTCAGTGCTCAGGGTGCTGGGTGCTCAGTGCTCTGGGTGCTGGGTGCTCCGTGCTCAGGGTGCTGGGTGCTCAGTGCTCAGGGTGCTGGGTGCTCAGTGATCGGGGTGATGGGTGCTGAGTGCTCAGGGTGCTGGGTGCTCAGTGCTCGGGGTGCTCGGTGCTCAGTGCTCAGGGTCCTGGGTGCTCAGTACTCAGGGTGCTGGGTGCTTAGTACTCAGGGTGCTCAGTGCTCAGTACACAGGGTGCTGGGTGCTCAGTGCTCGGGGTGCTGGGTGCTCAGTGCTCAGTACTCAGGGTGATTGGGTGCTCAGTGCTCAGGGTGCTGGGTGCTCAGTACTCAGGGTGCTGGGTGCTCAGTACTCAGGGTGCTGGGTGCTTAGTACTCAGGGTGCTCAGTGCTCAGTACACAGGGTGCTGGGTGCTCAGTGCTCGGGGTGCTGGGTGCTCAGTGCTCAGTACTCAGGGTGATTGGGTGCTCAGTGCTCAGGGTGCTGGGTGCGCAGTACTCAGGGTGCTGGGTGCTCAGTGCTCAGGGTGCTGGGTGCTCAGTACTCAGGGTGCTGGGTGCCCAGTGCTCGGGGCGCTCGGTGCTCAGAACTCAGGGTGCTGGGTGCTCAGTACTCAGGGTGCTGGGTGCTCATTCTCGGGGTGCTGGGTGCTCAGTGCTCGGGGTGCTGGGTGCTCAGTACTCAGGGTGCTGGAGGCTCAGTACTCAGGGTGCTGGGTGCTCAGTACTCAGGGTGCTCGGTTCTCAGTACTCAGGGTGCTGGGTGCTCATTCTCGGGGTGCTGGGTGCTCAGTGCTCAGGGTGCTGGGTGCTCAGTACTCAGGGTGCTGGGGGCTCAGTACTCAGGTTGCTGGGTGCTCAGTACTCAGGGTGATGTGTTCTCAGTACTCAGGGTGCTGGGTGCTCAGTGCTCGGGGTGCTGTGTGCTCAGTTCTCGGGGTGCTCAGTACTAAGGGTGCTGGGTGCTCAGTACTCAGGGTGCTGGGTGCTCAGTGCTCGGGGTGCTCGGTGCTCAGTACTCGGGGTGCTGGGTGCTCAGTACTCGGGGTGCTGGGTGCTCAGTGCTCAGGGTGCTGGGTGCTCAGTGCTCGGGGTGCTCGGTGCTCAGTGCTGAGGGTGCTGGCTACTCAGTGCTCAGGGTGCTGGGTGCTCAGTACTCAGGGTGCTAGGTGCTCAGTACTCAGGGTGCTCAGTGCTCAGTACTCAGCGTGCTGGGTGCTCAGTGCTCAGGGTCCTCGGTGCTCAGTACTCAGGGTGCTCAGTGCTCAGTACTTAGCGTGCTTTGTGCTCAGTGCTCAGGGTGCTGGGTGCTCAGTACTCAGGGTGCTGGGTGCTCAGTACTCATGGTGCTGGGTGCTCAGTACTCAGGGTGCTGTGTGCTCAGTGCTCGGGGTGCTCGGTGATCAGTACTCAGGGTGCTGGGTGCTCAGTGCTCAGGGTGCTGGGTACTCAGTGCTCAGGGTGCTGGGTGCTCAGTGCTCAGGGTGCTGGGTGATCAGTGCTCGGGGTCCTGGTTACTCAGTACTCAGGGTGCTGGGTGCTCAGTGCTAAGGTGATCGGTGCTCAGTACTCAGGGTGCTCAGTACTCAGGGTGCTGGGTGCTCAGTGCTCAGGGTGCTGGGTGCTCAGTCCTCAGGGTGCTCAGTGCTCAGGGTGCTGGGTGCTCAGTGCTCGGGGTGCTGGGTGCTCAGTACTCAGGGTGCTCAGTACTCAGGGTGCTGGGTGCTCAGTGCTAAGGTGATCGGTGCTCAGTACTCAGGGTGCTCAGTACTCAGGGTGCTGGGTGCTCAGTGCTCAGGGTGCTGGGTGCTCAGTCCTCAGGGTGCTCAGTGCTCAGGGTGCTGGGTGCTCAGTACTCGGGGTGCTGGGTGCTCAGTACTCGGGGTGCTGGGTGCTCAGTGCTCAGGGTGCTGGGTGCTCAGTGCTCGGGGTGCTCGGTGCTCAGTGCTGAGGGTGCTGGCTACTCAGTGCTCAGGGTGCTGGGTGCTCAGTACTCAGGGTGCTAGGTGCTCAGTACTCAGGGTGCTCAGTGCTCAGTACTCAGCGTGCTGGGTGCTCAGTGCTCAGGGTCCTCGGTGCTCAGTACTCAGGGTGCTCAGTGCTCAGTACTCAGCGTGCTTTGTGCTCAGTGCTCAGGGTGCTGGGTGCTGGGTGCTCAGTACTCAGGGTGCTGGGTGCTCAGTACTCGTGGTGCTGGGTGCTCAGTACTCAGGGTGCTGGGTGCTCAGTCCTCAGGGTGCTCAGTGCTCAGGGTGCTGGGTGCTCAGTACTCAGGGTGCTGAGTGCTCAGTACTCTGGGTGCTGGGTGCTCAGTACTCAGGGTGCTGGGTGCTCAGTGCTCGGGGTGTTGGGTGCTCAGTGTTCAGGGTGCTCAGTGCTCATTACTCAGGGTGCTGGGTGCTCAGTACTCAGTGCTCAGGATGCTGGGTGCTCAGTGCTCAGGGTGCTGGGTGCTCAGTGCTCAGGGTGCTCAGTGCTCAGTGCTCAGTACTCAGGGTGCTTGGTGCTCAGTACTCAGTGTGCTGGGTGCTCAGTGCTCGGGGTACCTGGTGCTCAGTGCTCGGGGTGCTCGGTGCTCAGTACTCAGGGTGCTGAGTGCTCAGTGCTCAGGGTGCTGGGTGCTCAGTGCTCAGGGTGCTGGGTGCTCAGTACTCAGGGTGCTGGGTGCTCAGTGCTCAGCGTGCTTGATGCTCAGTACTAAGGGTGCTGGGTGCTCAGTGCTCAGGGTGCTGGGTGCTCAGTGCTCGGGGTGCTGGGTGCTCCGTACTCAGGGTGCTGGGTGCTCAGTACTCGGGGTGCTGAGTGCTCAGTGCTCAGCGTGCTGGGTGCTCAGTACTCAGGGTGCTCGGTGCTCAGTACTCAGGGTGCTGGGTTCTCAGTACTCAGGGTGCTGGGTGCACAGTGCTAGGGGTGCTGGGTGCTCAGTGCTCGTGGTCTGGGTGCTCAGTACTCAGGGTGCTGGGTGCTCAGTACTCAGGGTGCTCTGTGCTCAGTGCTCAGGGTGCTGGGTGCTCAGTGCTCTGGGTGCTGGGTGCTCCGTGCTCAGGGTGCTGGGTGCTCAGTGCTCAGGGTGCTGGGTGCTCAGTGATCGGGGTGATGGGTGCTGAGTGCTCAGGGTGCTGGGTGCTCAGTGCTCGGGGTGCTCGGTGCTCAGTGCTCAGGGTCCTGGGTGCTCAGTACTCAGGGTGCTGGGTGCTTAGTACTCAGGGTGCTCAGTGCTCAGTACACAGGGTGCTGGGTGCTCAGTGCTCGGGGTGCTGGGTGCTCAGTGCTCAGTACTCAGGGTGATTGGGTGCTCAGTGCTCAGGGTGCTGGGTGCTCAGTACTCAGGGTGCTGGGTGCTCAGTACTCAGGGTGCTGGGTGCTTAGTACTCAGGGTGCTCAGTGCTCAGTACACAGGGTGCTGGGTGCTCAGTGCTCGGGGTGCTGGGTGCTCAGTGCTCAGTACTCAGGGTGATTGGGTGCTCAGTGCTCAGGGTGCTGGGTGCGCAGTACTCAGGGTGCTGGGTGCTCAGTGCTCAGGGTGCTGGGTGCTCAGTACTCAGGGTGCTGGGTGCCCAGTGCTCGGGGCGCTCGGTGCACAGAACTCAGGGTGCTGGGTGCTCAGTACTCAGGGTGCTGGGTGCTCATTCTCGGGGTGCTGGGTGCTCAGTGCTCGGGGTGCTGGGTGCTCAGTACTCAGGGTGCTGGGGGCTCAGTACTCAGGGTGCTGGGTGCTCAGTACTCAGGGTGCTCGGTTCTCAGTACTCAGGGTGCTGGGTGCTCATTCTCGGGGTGCTGGGTGCTCAGTGCTCAGGGTGCTGGGTGCTCAGTACTCAGGGTGCTGGGGGCTCAGTACTCAGGTTGCTGGGTGCTCAGTGCTCGGGGTGCTGTGTGCTCAGTTCTCGGGGTGCTCAGTACTAAGGGTGCTGGGTGCTCAGTACTCAGGGTGCTGGGTGCTCAGTGCTCGGGGTGCTCGGTGCTCAGTACTCGGGGTGCTGGGTGCTCAGTACTCGGGGTGCTGGGTGCTCAGTGCTCAGGGTGCTGGGTGCTCAGTGCTCGGGGTGCTCGGTGCTCAGTGCTGAGGGTGCTGGCTACTCAGTGCTCAGGGTGCTGGGTGCTCAGTACTCAGGGTGCTAGGTGCTCAGTACTCAGGGTGCTCAGTGCTCAGTACTCAGCGTGCTGGGTGCTCAGTGCTCAGGGTCCTCGGTGCTCAGTACTCAGGGTGCTCAGTGCTCAGTACTCAGCGTGCTTTGTGCTCAGTGCTCAGGGTGCTGGGTGCTCAGTACTCAGGGTGCTGGGTGCTCAGTACTCATGGTGCTGGGTGCTCAGTACTCAGGGTGCTGTGTGCTCAGTGCTCGGGGTGCTCGGTGATCAGTACTCAGGGTGCTGGGTGCTCAGTGCTCAGGGTGCTGGGTACTCAGTGCTCAGGGTGCTGGGTGCTCAGTGCTCAGGGTGCTGGGTGATCAGTGCTCGTGGTCCTGGGTACTCAGTACTCAGGGTGCTGGGTGCTCAGTGCTCAGGGTGCTGGGTGATCAGTGCTCGTGGTCCTGGGTACTCAGTACTCAGGGTGCTGGGTGCTCAGTGCTAAGGTGATCGGTGCTCAGTACTCAGGGTGCTCAGTACTCAGGGTGCTGGGTGCTCAGTGCTCAGGGTGCTGGGTGCTCAGTCCTCAGGGTGCTTAGTGCTCAGGGTGCTGGGTGCTCAGTGCTCGGGGTGCTGGGTGCTCAGTACTCAGGGTGCTCAGTACTCAGGGTGCTGGGTGCTCAGTGCTCGGGATGCTGGGTGCTCAGTGCTCAGGGTGATCGGTGCTCAGTACTCAGGGTGCTGGGTGCTCAGTACTCAGGGTGCTGGGTGCTCAGTACTCAGGGTGCTGGGTGCTCAGTCCTCAGGGTGCTCAGTGCTCAGGGTGCTGGGTGCTCAGTACTCAGGGTGCTGAGTGCTCAGTACTCAGGGTGCTGTGTGCTCAGTACTCAGGGTGCTGGGTGCTCAGTGCTCGGGGTGTTGGGTGCTCAGTGTTCAGGGTGCTCAGTGCTCATTACTCAGGGTGCTGGGTGCTCAGTACTCAGTGCTCAGGATGCTGGGTGCTCAGTGCTCAGGGTGCTGGGTGCTCAGTGCTCAGGGTGCTCAGTGCTCAGTGCTCAGTACTCAGGGTGCTTGGTGCTCAGTACTCAGGGTGCTGGGTGCTCAGTGCTCGGGTACCTGGTGCTCAGTGCTCGGGGTGCTCGGTGCTCAGTACTCAGGGTGCTGAGTGCTCAGTGCTCAGGGTGCTGGGTGCTCAGTGCTCAGGGTGCTGGGTGCTCAGTACTCAGGGTGCTGGGTGCTCAGTGCTCAGCGTGCTTGATGCTCAGTACTAAGGGTGCTGGGTGCTCAGTGCTCAGGGTGCTGGGTGCACAGTGCTCGGGGTGCTGGGTGCTCCGTACTCAGGGTGCTGGGTGCTCAGTACTCGGGGTGCTGGGTGCTCAGTGCTCAGCGTGCTGGGTGCTCAGTACTCAGGGTGCTCGGTGCTCAGTACTCAGGGTGCTGGGTTCTCAGTACTCAGGGTGCTGGGGGCACAGTGCTAGGGGTGCTGGGTGCTCAGTGCTCGGGGTCTGGGTGCTCAGTACTCAGGGTGCTGGGTGCTCAGTACTCAGGGCGCTCTGTGCTCAGTGCTCAGGGTGCTGGGTGCTCAGTGCTCTGGGTGCTGGGTGCTCCGTGCTCAGGGTGCTGGGTGCTCAGTGCTCAGGGTGCTGGGTGCTCAGTGATCGGGGTGATGGGTGCTGAGTGCTCAGGGTGCTGGGTGCTCAGTGCTCGGGGTGCTCGGTGCTCAGTGCTCAGGGTCCTGGGTGCTCAGTACTCAGGGTGCTGGGTGCTTAGTACTCAGGGTGCTCAGTGCTCAGTACACAGGGTGCTGGGTGCTCAGTGCTCGGGGTGCTGGGTGCTCAGTGCTCAGTACTCAGGGTGATTGGTTGCTCAGTGCTCAGGGTGCTGGGTGCTCAGTACTCAGCGTGCTGGGTGCTCAGTACTCAGGGTGCTGGGTGCTCAGTGCTCAGGGGGCTGGGTGCTCAGTGCTCAGGGTGCTGGGTGCCCAGTGCTCGGGGAGCTCGGTGCTCAGAACTCAGGGTGCTGGGTGCTCAGTACTCAGGGTGCTGGGTGCTCATTCTCGGGGTGCTGGGTGCTCAGTGCTCGGGGTGCTGTGTGCTCAGTACTCAGGGTGCTGTTGGCTCAGTACTCAGGGTGCTGGGTGCTCAGTACTCAGGGTGCTCGGTTCTCAGTACTCAGGGTGCTGGGTGCTCATTCTCGGGGTGCAGGGTGCTCAGTGCTCGGGGTGCTGGGTGCTCAGTACTCAGGGTGCTGGGGGCTCAGTACTCAGGTTGCTGGGTGCTCAGTACTCAGGGTGATGTGTTCTCAGTACTCAGGGTGCTGGGTGCTCAGTGCTCGGGGTGCTGTGTGCTCAGTTCTCGGGGTGCTCAGTACTCAGGGTGCTGGGTGCTCAGTACTCAGGGTGCTGGGTGCTCAGTGCTCGGGGTGCTCGGTGCTCAGTACTCGGGGTGCTGGGTGCTCAGTACTCGGGGTGCTGGGTGCTCAGTGCTCAGGGTGCTGGGTGCTCAGTGCTCGGGGTGCTGGGTGCTCAGTGCTGAGGGTGCTGGCTACTCAGTGCTCAGGGTGCTGGGTGCTCAGTACTCAGGGTGCTAGGTGCTCAGTACTCAGGGTGCTCAGTGCTCAGTACTCAGCGTGCTGGGTGCTCAGTGCTCAGGGTCCTCGGTGCTCAGTACTCAGGGTGCTCAGTGCTCAGTATTCAGCGTGCTTTGTGCTCAGTGCTCAGGGTGCTGGGTGCTCAGTACTCAGGGTGCTGGGTGCTTAGTACTCAGGGTGCTCAGTGCTCAGTACACAGGGTGCTGGGTGCTCAGTGCTCGGGGTGCTGGGTGCTCAGTGCTCAGTACTCAGGGTGATTGGGTGCTCAGTGCTCAGGGTGCTGGGTGCGCAGTACTCAGGGTGCTGGGTGCTCAGTGCTCAGGGTGCTGGGTGCTCAGTGCTCAGGGTGCTGGGTGCTCAGTACTCAGGGTGCTGGGTGCACAGTGCTCGGGGCGCTCGGTGCTCAGAACTCAGGGTGCTGGGTGCTCAGTACTCAGGGTGCTGGGTGCTCATTCTCGGGGTGCTGGGTGCTCAGTGCTCGGGGTGCTGGGTGCTCAGTACTCAGGGTGCTGGGGGCTCAGTACTCAGGGTGCTGGGTGCTCAGTACTCAGGGTGCTCGGTTCTCAGTACTCAGGGTGCTGGGTGCTCATTCTCGGGGTGCTGGGTGCTCAGTGCTCAGGGTGCTGGGTGCTCAGTACTCAGGGTGCTGGGGGCTCAGTACTCAGGTTGCTGGGTGCTCAGTACTCAGGGTGATGTGTTCTCTGTACTCAGGGTGCTGGGTGCTCAGTGCTCGGGGTGCTGTGTGCTCAGTTCTCGGGGTGCTCAGTACTAAGGGTGCTGGGTGCTCAGTACTCAGGGTGCTGGGTGCTCAGTGCTCGGGGTGCTCGGTGCTCAGTACTCGGGGTGCTGGGTGCTCAGTACTCGGGGTGCTGGGTGCTCAGTGCTCAGGGTGCTGGGTGCTCAGTGCTCGGGGTGCTCGGTGCTCAGTGCTGAGGGTGCTGGCTACTCAGTGCTCAGGGTGCTGGGTGCTCAGTACTCAGGGTGCTTGGTGCTCAGTACTCAGGGTGCTCAGTGCTCAGTACTCAGCGTGCTGGGTGCTCAGTGCTCAGGGTCCTCGGTGCTCAGTACTCAGGGTGCTCAGTGCTCAGTACTCAGCGTGCTTTGTGCTCAGTGCTCAGGGTGCTGGGTGCTCAGTACTCAGGGTGCTGGGTGCTCAGTACTCATGGTGCTGGGTGCTCAGTACTCAGGGTGCTGTGTGCTCAGTGCTCGGGGTGCTCGGTGATCAGTACTCAGGGTGCTGGGTGCTCAGTGCTCAGGGTGCTGGGTACTCAGTGCTCAGGGTGCTGGGTGCTCAGTGCTCAGGGTGCTGGGTGATCAGTGCTCGGGGTCCTGGGTACTCAGTACTCAGGGTGCTGGGTGCTCAGTGCTAAGGTGATCGGTGCTCAGTACTCAGGGTGCTCAGTACTCAGGGTGCTGGGTGCTCAGTGCTCAGGGTGCTGGGTGCTCAGTCCTCAGGGTGCTCAGTGCTCAGGGTGCTGGGTGCTCAGTGCTCGGGGTGCTGGGTGCTCAGTACTCAGGGTGCTCAGTACTCAGGGTGCTGGGTGCTCAGTGCTAAGGTGATCGGTGCTCAGTACTCAGGGTGCTCAGTACTCAGGGTGCTGGGTGCTCAGTGCTCAGGGTGCTGGGTGCTCAGTCCTCAGGGTGCTCAGTGCTCAGGGTGCTGGGTGCTCAGTACTCGGGGTGCTGGGTGCTCAGTACTCGGGGTGCTGGGTGCTCAGTGCTCAGGGTGCTGGGTGCTCAGTGCTCGGGGTGCTCGGTGCTCAGTGCTGAGGGTGCTGGCTACTCAGTGCTCAGGGTGCTGGGTGCTCAGTACTCAGGGTGCTAGGTGCTCAGTACTCAGGGTGCTCAGTGCTCAGTACTCAGCGTGCTGGGTGCTCAGTGCTCAGGGTCCTCGGTGCTCAGTACTCAGGGTGCTCAGTGCTCAGTACTCAGCGTGCTTTGTGCTCAGTGCTCAGGGTGCTGGGTGCTCAGTACTCAGGGTGCTGGGTGCTCAGTACTCATGGTGCTGGGTGCTCAGTACTCAGGGTGCTGGGTGTTCAGTCCTCAGGGTGCTCAGTGCTCAGGGTGCTGGGTGCTCAGTACTCAGGGTGCTGAGTGCTCAGTACTCTGGGTGCTGGGTGCTCAGTACTCAGGGTGCTGGGTGCTCAGTGCTCGGGGTGTTGGGTGCTCAGTGTTCAGGGTGCTCAGTGCTCATTACTCAGGGTGCTGGGTGCTCAGTACTCATTACTCAGGGTGCTGGGTGCTCAGTACTCAGTGCTCAGGATGCTGGGTGCTCAGTGCTCAGGGTGCTGGGTGCTCAGTGCTCAGGGTGCTCAGTGCTCAGTGCTCAGTACTCAGGGTGCTTGGTGCTCAGTACTCAGTGTGCTGGGTGCTCAGTGCTCGGGGTACCTGGTGCTCAGTGCTCGGGGTGCTCGGTGCTCAGTACTCAGGGTGCTGAGTGCTCAGTGCTCAGGGTGCTGGGTGCTCAGTGCTCAGGGTGCTGGGTGCTCAGTACTCAGGGTGCTGGGTGCTCAGTGCTCAGCGTGCTTGATGCTCAGTACTAAGGGTGCTGGGTGCTCAGTGCTCAGGGTGCTGGGTGCTCAGTGCTCGGGGTGCTGGGTGCTCCGTACTCAGGGTGCTGGGTGCTCAGTACTCGGGGTGCTGAGTGCTCAGTGCTCAGCGTGCTGGGTGCTCAGTACTCAGGGTGCTCGGTGCTCAGTACTCAGGGTGCTGGGTTCTCAGTACTCAGGGTGCTGGGTGCACAGTGCTAGGGGTGCTGGGTGCTCAGTGCTCGGGGTCTGAGTGCTCAGTACTCAGGGTGCTGGGTGCTCAGTACTCAGGGTGCTCTGTGCTCAGTGCTCAGGGTGCTGGGTGCTCAGTGCTCTGGGTGCTGGGTGCTCCGTGCTCAGGGTGCTGGGTGCTCAGTGCTCAGGGTGCTGGGTGCTCAGTGATCGGGGTGATGGGTGCTGAGTGCTCAGGGTGCTGGGTGCTCAGTGCTCGGGGTGCTCGGTGCTCAGTGCTCAGGGTCCTGGGTGCTCAGTACTCAGGGTGCTGGGTGCTTAGTACTCAGGGTGCTCAGTGCTCAGTACACAGGGTGCTGGGTGCTCAGTGCTCGGGGTGCTGGGTGCTCAGTGCTCAGTACTCAGGGTGATTGGGTGCTCAGTGCTCAGGGTGCTGGGTGCTCAGTACTCAGGGTGCTGGGTGCTCAGTACTCAGGGTGCTGGGTGCTTAGTACTCAGGGTGCTCAGTGCTCATTACACAGGGTGCTGGGTGCTCAGTGCTCGAGGTGCTGGGTGCTCAGTGCTCAGTACTCAGGGTGATTGGGTGCTCAGTGCTCAGGGTGCTGGGTGCGCAGTACTCAGGGTGCTGGGTGCTCAGTGCTCAGGGTGCTGGGTGCTCAGTGCTCGGGGTGCTGTGTGCTCAGTTCTCGGGGTGCTCAGTACTAAGGGTGCTGGGTGCTCAGTACTCAGGGTGCTGGGTGCTCAGTGCTCGGGGTGCTCGGTGCTCAGAACTCGGGGTGCTGGGTGCTCAGTACTCGGGGTGCTGGGTGCTCAGTGCTCAGGGTGCTGGGTGCTCAGTGCTCGGGGTGCTCGGTGCTCAGTGCTGAGGGTGCTGGCTACTCAGTGCTCAGGGTGCTGGGTGCTCAGTACTCAGGGTGCTAGGTGCTCAGTACTCAGGGTGCTCAGTGCTCAGTACTCAGCGTGCTGGGTGCTCAGTGCTCAGGGTCCTCGGTGCTCAGTACTCAGGGTGCTCAGTGCTCAGTACTCAGCGTGCTTTGTGCTCAGTGCTCAGGGTGCTGGGTGCTCAGTACTCAGGGTGCTGGGTGCTCAGTACTCATGGTGCTGGGTGCTCAGTACTCAGGGTGCTGTGTGCTCAGTGCTCGGGGTGCTCGGTGATCAGTACTCAGGGTGCTGGGTGCTCAGTGCTCAGGGTGCTGGGTACTCAGTGCTCAGGGTGCTGGGTGCTCAGTGCTCAGGGTGCTGGGTGATCAGTGCTCGGGGTCCTGGGTACTCAGTACTCAGGGTGCTGGGTGCTCAGTGCTAAGGTGATCGGTGCTCAGTACTCAGGGTGCTCAGTACTCAGGGTGCTGGGTGCTCAGTGCTCAGGGTGCTGGGTGCTCAGTCCTCAGGGTGCTCAGTGCTCAGGGTGCTGGGTGCTCAGTGCTCGGGGTGCTGGGTGCTCAGTACTCAGGGTGCTCAGTACTCAGGGTGCTGGGTGCTCAGTGCTAAGGTGATCGGTGCTCAGTACTCAGGGTGCTCAGTACTCAGGGTGCTGGGTGCTCAGTGCTCAGGGTGCTGGGTGCTCAGTCCTCAGGGTGCTCAGTGCTCAGGGTGCTGGGTGCTCAGTACTCGGGGTGCTGGGTGCTCAGTACTCGGGGTGCTGGGTGCTCAGTGCTCAGGGTGCTGGGTGCTCAGTGCTCGGGGTGCTCGGTGCTCAGTGCTGAGGGTGCTGGCTATTCAGTGCTCAGGGTGCTGGGTGCTCAGTACTCAGGGTGCTAGGTGCTCAGTACTCAGGGTGCTCAGTGCTCAGTACTCAGCGTGCTGGGTGCTCAGTGCTCAGGGTCCTCGGTGCTCAGTACTCAGGGTGCTCAGTGCTCAGTACTCAGCATGCTTTGTGCTCAGTGCTCAGGGTGCTGGGTGCTCAGTACTCAGGGTGCTGGGTGCTCAGTACTCATGGTGCTGGGTGCTCAGTACTCAGGGTGCTGGGTGCTCAGTCCTCAGGGTGCTCAGTGCTCAGGGTGCTGGGTGCTCAGTACTCAGGGTGCTGAGTGCTCAGTACTCTGGGTGCTGGGTGCTCAGTACTCAGGGTGCTGGGTGCTCAGTGCTCGGGGTGTTGGGTGCTCAGTGTTCAGGGTGCTCAGTGCTCATTACTCAGGTTGCTGGGTGCTCAGTACTCAGTGCTCAGGATGCTGGGTGCTCAGTGCTCAGGGTGCTGGGTGCTCAGTGCTCAGGGTGCTCAGTGCTCAGTGCTCAGTACTCAGGGTGCTTGGTGCTCAGTACTCAGTGTGCTGGGTGCTCAGTGCTCGGGGTACCTGGTGCTCAGTGCTCGGGGTGCTCGGTGCTCAGTACTCAGGGTGCTGAGTGCTCAGTGCTCAGGGTGCTGGGTGCTCAGCGCTCAGGGTGCTGGGTGCTCAGTACTCAGGGTGCTGGGTGCTCAGTGCTCAGCGTGCTTGATGCTCAGTACTAAGGGTGCTGGGTGCTCAGTGCTCAGGGTGCAGGGTGCTCAGTGCTCGGGGTGCTGGGTGCTCCGTACTCAGGGTGCTGGGTGCTCAGTACTCGGGGTGCTGAGTGCTCAGTGCTCAGCGTGCTGGGTGCTCAGTACTCAGGGTGCTCGGTGCTCAGTACTCAGGGTGCTGGGTTCTCAGTACTCAGGGTGCTGGGTGCACAGTGCTAGGGGTGCTGGGTGCTCAGTGCTTGGGGTCTGGGTGCTCAGTACTCAGGGTGCTGGGTGCTCAGTACTCAGGGTGCTCTGTGCTCAGTGCTCAGGGTGCTGGGTGCTCAGTGCTCTGGGTGCTGGGTGCTCCGTGCTCAGGGTGCTGGGTGCTCAGTGCTCAGGGTGCTGGGTGCTCAGTGATCGGGGTGATGGGTGCTGAGTGCTCAGGGTGCTGGGTGCTCAGTGCTCGGGGTGCTCGGTGCTCAGTGCTCAGGGTCCTGGGTGCTCAGTACTCAGGGTACTGGGTGCTTAGTACTCAGGGTGCTCAGTGCTCAGTACACAGGGTGCTGGGTGCTCAGTGCTCAGGGTGCTGGGTGCTCAGTGCTCAGTACTCAGGGTGATTGGGTGCTCAGTGCTCAGGGTGCTGGGTGCTCAGTACTCAGGGTGCTGGGTGCTCAGTACTCAGGGTGCAGGGTGCTTAGTACTCAGGGTGCTCAGTGCTCAGTACTCAGGGTGCTGGGTGCTCAGTGCTCAGGGTGCTGGGTGCTCAGTACTCAGGGTGCTGGGTGCCCAGTGCTCGGGGCGCTCGGTGCACAGAACTCAGGGTGCTGGGTGCTCAGTACTCAGGGTGCTGGGTGCTCATTCTCGGGGTGCTGGGTGCTCAGTGCTCAGGGTGCTGGGTGCTCAGTCCTCAGGGTGCTCAGTGCTCAGGGTGCTGGGTGCTCAGTGCTCGGGGTGCTGGGTGCTCAGTACTCAGGGTGCTCAGTACTCAGGGTGCTGGGTGCTCAGTGCTAAGGTGATCGGTGCTCAGTACTCAGGGTGCTCAGTACTCAGGGTGCTGGGTGCTCAGTGCTCAGGGTGCTGGGTGCTCAGTCCTCAGGGTGCTCAGTGCTCAGGGTGCTGGGTGCTCAGTACTCGGGGTGCTGGGTGCTCAGTACTCGGGGTGCTGGGTGCTCAGTGCTCAGGGTGCTGGGTGCTCAGTGCTCGGGGTGCTCGGTGCTCAGTGCTGAGGGTGCTGGCTACTCAGTGCTCAGGGTGCTGGGTGCTCAGTACTCAGGGTGCTAGGTGCTCAGTACTCAGGGTGCTCAGTGCTCAGTACTCAGCGTGCTGGGTGCTCAGTGCTCAGGGTCCTCGGTGCTCAGTACTCAGGGTGCTCAGTGCTCAGTACTCAGCGTGCTTTGTGCTCAGTGCTCAGGGTGCTGGGTGCTCAGTACTCAGGGTGCTGGGTGCTCAGTACTCATGGTGCTGGGTGCTCAGTACTCAGGGTGCTGGGTGTTCAGTCCTCAGGGTGCTCAGTGCTCAGGGTGCTGGGTGCTCAGTACTCAGGGTGCTGAGTGCTCAGTACTCTGGGTGCTGGGTGCTCAGTACTCAGGGTGCTGGGTGCTCAGTGCTCGGGGTGTTGGGTGCTCAGTGTTCAGGGTGCTCAGTGCTCATTACTCAGGGTGCTGGGTGCTCAGTACTCATTACTCAGGGTGCTGGGTGCTCAGTACTCAGTGCTCAGGATGCTGGGTGCTCAGTGCTCAGGGTGCTGGGTGCTCAGTGCTCAGGGTGCTCAGTGCTCAGTGCTCAGTACTCAGGGTGCTTGGTGCTCAGTACTCAGTGTGCTGGGTGCTCAGTGCTCGGGGTACCTGGTGCTCAGTGCTCGGGGTGCTCGGTGCTCAGTACTCAGGGTGCTGAGTGCTCAGTGCTCAGGGTGCTGGGTGCTCAGTGCTCAGGGTGCTGGGTGCTCAGTACTCAGGGTGCTGGGTGCTCAGTGCTCAGCGTGCTTGATGCTCAGTACTAAGGGTGCTGGGTGCTCAGTGCTCAGGGTGCTGGGTGCTCAGTGCTCGGGGTGCTGGGTGCTCCGTACTCAGGGTGCTGGGTGCTCAGTACTCGGGGTGCTGAGTGCTCAGTGCTCAGCGTGCTGGGTGCTCAGTACTCAGGGTGCTCGGTGCTCAGTACTCAGGGTGCTGGGTTCTCAGTACTCAGGGTGCTGGGTGCACAGTGCTAGGGGTGCTGGGTGCTCAGTGCTCGGGGTCTGAGTGCTCAGTACTCAGGGTGCTGGGTGCTCAGTACTCAGGGTGCTCTGTGCTCAGTGCTCAGGGTGCTGGGTGCTCAGTGCTCTGGGTGCTGGGTGCTCCGTGCTCAGGGTGCTGGGTGCTCAGTGCTCAGGGTGCTGGGTGCTCAGTGATCGGGGTGATGGGTGCTGAGTGCTCAGGGTGCTGGGTGCTCAGTGCTCGGGGTGCTCGGTGCTCAGTGCTCAGGGTCCTGGGTGCTCAGTACTCAGGGTGCTGGGTGCTTAGTACTCAGGGTGCTCAGTGCTCAGTACACAGGGTGCTGGGTGCTCAGTGCTCGGGGTGCTGGGTGCTCAGTGCTCAGTACTCAGGGTGATTGGGTGCTCAGTGCTCAGGGTGCTGGGTGCTCAGTACTCAGGGTGCTGGGTGCTCAGTACTCAGGGTGCTGGGTGCTTAGTACTCAGGGTGCTCAGTGCTCATTACACAGGGTGCTGGGTGCTCAGTGCTCGGGGTGCTGGGTGCTCAGTGCTCAGTACTCAGGGTGATTGGGTGCTCAGTGCTCAGGGTGCTGGGTGCGCAGTACTCAGGGTGCTGGGTGCTCAGTGCTCAGGGTGCTGGGTGCTCAGTGCTCGGGGTGCTGTGTGCTCAGTTCTCGGGGTGCTCAGTACTAAGGGTGCTGGGTGCTCAGTACTCAGGGTGCTGGGTGCTCAGTGCTCGGGGTGCTCGGTGCTCAGTACTCGGGGTGCTGGGTGCTCAGTACTCGGGGTGCTGGGTGCTCAGTGCTCAGGGTGCTGGGTGCTCAGTGCTCGGGGTGCTCGGTGCTCAGTGCTGAGGGTGCTGGCTACTCAGTGCTCAGGGTGCTGGGTGCTCAGTACTCAGGGTGCTAGGTGCTCAGTACTCAGGGTGCTCAGTGCTCAGTACTCAGCGTGCTGGGTGCTCAGTGCTCAGGGTCCTCGGTGCTCAGTACTCAGGGTGCTCAGTGCTCAGTACTCAGCGTGCTTTGTGCTCAGTGCTCAGGGTGCTGGGTGCTCAGTACTCAGGGTGCTGGGTGCTCAGTACTCATGGTGCTGGGTGCTCAGTACTCAGGGTGCTGTGTGCTCAGTGCTCGGGGTGCTCGGTGATCAGTACTCAGGGTGCTGGGTGCTCAGTGCTCAGGGTGCTGGGTACTCAGTGCTCAGGGTGCTGGGTGCTCAGTGCTCAGGGTGCTGGGTGATCAGTGCTCGGGGTCCTGGGTACTCAGTACTCAGGGTGCTGGGTGCTCAGTGCTAAGGTGATCGGTGCTCAGTACTCAGGGTGCTCAGTACTCAGGGTGCTGGGTGCTCAGTGCTCAGGGTGCTGGGTGCTCAGTCCTCAGGGTGCTCAGTGCTCAGGGTGCTGGGTGCTCAGTGCTCGGGGTGCTGGGTGCTCAGTACTCAGGGTGCTCAGTACTCAGGGTGCTGGGTGCTCAGTGCTAAGGTGATCGGTGCTCAGTACTCAGGGTGCTCAGTACTCAGGGTGCTGGGTGCTCAGTGCTCAGGGTGCTGGGTGCTCAGTCCTCAGGGTGCTCAGTGCTCAGGGTGCTGGGTGCTCAGTACTCGGGGTGCTGGGTGCTCAGTACTCGGGGTGCTGGGTGCTCAGTGCTCAGGGTGCTGGGTGCTCAGTGCTCGGGGTGCTCGGTGCTCAGTGCTGAGGGTGCTGGCTATTCAGTGCTCAGGGTGCTGGGTGCTCAGTACTCAGGGTGCTAGGTGCTCAGTACTCAGGGTGCTCAGTGCTCAGTACTCAGCGTGCTGGGTGCTCAGTGCTCAGGGTCCTCGGTGCTCAGTACTCAGGGTGCTCAGTGCTCAGTACTCAGCATGCTTTGTGCTCAGTGCTCAGGGTGCTGGGTGCTCAGTACTCAGGGTGCTGGGTGCTCAGTACTCATGGTGCTGGGTGCTCAGTACTCAGGGTGCTGGGTGCTCAGTCCTCAGGGTGCTCAGTGCTCAGGGTGCTGGGTGCTCAGTACTCAGGGTGCTGAGTGCTCAGTACTCTGGGTGCTGGGTGCTCAGTACTCAGGGTGCTGGGTGCTCAGTGCTCGGGGTGTTGGGTGCTCAGTGTTCAGGGTGCTCAGTGCTCATTACTCAGGTTGCTGGGTGCTCAGTACTCAGTGCTCAGGATGCTGGGTGCTCAGTGCTCAGGGTGCTGGGTGCTCTGTGCTCAGGGTGCTCAGTGCTCAGTGCTCAGTACTCAGGGTGCTTGGTGCTCAGTACTCAGTGTGCTGGGTGCTCAGTGCTCGGGGTACCTGGTGCTCAGTGCTCGGGGTGCTCGGTGCTCAGTACTCAGGGTGCTGAGTGCTCAGTGCTCAGGGTGCTGGGTGCTCAGCGCTCAGGGTGCTGGGTGCTCAGTACTCAGGGTGCTGGGTGCTCAGTGCTCAGCGTGCTTGATGCTCAGTACTAAGGGTGCTGGGTGCTCAGTGCTCAGGGTGCTGGGTGCTCAGTGCTCGGGGTGCTGGGTGCTCCGTACTCAGGGTGCTGGGTGCTCAGTACTCGGGGTGCTGAGTGCTCAGTGCTCAGCGTGCTGGGTGCTCAGTACTCAGGGTGCTCGGTGCTCAGTACTCAGGGTGCTGGGTTCTCAGTACTCAGGGTGCTGGGTGCACAGTGCTAGGGGTGCTGGGTGCTCAGTGCTTGGGGTCTGGGTGCTCAGTACTCAGGGTGCTGGGTGCTCAGTACTCAGGGTGCTCTGTGCTCAGTGCTCAGGGTGCTGGGTGCTCAGTGCTCTGGGTGCTGGGTGCTCCGTGCTCAGGGTGCTGGGTGCTCAGTGCTCAGGGTGCTGGGTGCTCAGTGATCGGGGTGATGGGTGCTGAGTGCTCAGGGTGCTGGGTGCTCAGTGCTCGGGGTGCTCGGTGCTCAGTGCTCAGGGTCCTGGGTGCTCAGTACTCAGGGTACTGGGTGCTTAGTACTCAGGGTGCTCAGTGCTCAGTACACAGGGTGCTGGGTGCTCAGTGCTCAGGGTGCTGGGTGCTCAGTGCTCAGTACTCAGGGTGATTGGGTGCTCAGTGCTCAGGGTGCTGGGTGCTCAGTACTCAGGGTGCTGGGTGCTCAGTACTCAGGGTGCAGGGTGCTTAGTACTCAGGGTGCTCAGTGCTCAGTACTCAGGGTGCTGGGTGCTCAGTGCTCAGGGTGCTGGGTGCTCAGTACTCAGGGTGCTGGGTGCCCAGTGCTCGGGGCGCTCGGTGCACAGAACTCAGGGTGCTGGGTGCTCAGTACTCAGGGTGCTGGGTGCTCATTCTCGGGGTGCTGGGTGCTCAGTGCTCGGGGTGCTGGGTGCTCAGTACTCAGGGTGCTGGGGGCTCAGTACTCAGGGTGCTGGGTGCTCAGTACTCAGGGTGCTCGGTTCTCAGTACTCAGGGTGCTGGGTGCTCATTCTCGGGGTGCTGGGTGCTCAGTGCTCAGGGTGCTGGGTGCTCAGTACTCAGGGTGCTGGGGGCTCAGTACTCAGGTTGCTGGGTGCTCAGTGCTCGGGGTGCTGTGTGCTCAGTTCTCGGGGTGCTCAGTACTAAGGGTGCTGGGTGCTCAGTACTCAGGGTGCTGGGTGCTCAGTGCTCGGGGTGCTCGGTGCTCAGTACTCGGGGTGCTGGGTGCTCAGTACTCGGGGTGCTGGGTGCTCAGTGCTCAGGGTGCTGGGTGCTCAGTGCTCGGGGTGCTCGGTGCTCAGTGCTGAGGGTGCTGGCTACTCAGTGCTCAGGGTGCTGGGTGCTCAGTACTCAGGGTGCTAGGTGCTCAGTACTCAGGGTGCTCAGTGCTCAGTACTCAGCGTGCTGGGTGCTCAGTGCTCAGGGTCCTCGGTGCTCAGTACTCAGGGTGCTCAGTGCTCAGTACTCAGCGTGCTTTGTGCTCAGTGCTCAGGGTGCTGGGTCCTCAGTACTCAGGGTGCTGGGTGCTCAGTACTCATGGTGCTGGGTGCTCAGTACTCAGGGTGCTGTGTGCTCAGTGCTCGGGGTGCTCGGTGATCAGTACTCAGGGTGCTGGGTGCTCAGTGCTCAGGGTGCTGGGTACTCAGTGCTCAGGGTGCTGGGTGCTCAGTGCTCAGGGTGCTGGGTGATCAGTGCTCGGGGTCCTGGGTACTCAGTACTCAGGGTGCTGGGTGCTCAGTGCTAAGGTGATCGGTGCTCAGTACTCAGGGTGCTCAGTACTCAGGGTGCTGGGTGCTCATTCTCGGGGTGCTGGGTGCTCAGTGCTCAGGGTGCTGGGTGCTCAGTCCTCAGGGTGCTCAGTGCTCAGGGTGCTGGGTGCTCAGTGCTCGGGGTGCTGGGTGCTCAGTACTCAGGGTGCTCAGTACTCAGGGTGCTGGGTGCTCAGTGCTAAGGTGATCGGTGCTCAGTACTCAGGGTGCTCAGTACTCAGGGTGCTGGGTGCTCAGTGCTCAGGGTGCTGGGTGCTCAGTCCTCAGGGTGCTCAGTGCTCAGGGTGCTGGGTGCTCAGTACTCGGGGTGCTGGGTGCTCAGTACTCGGGGTGCTGGGTGCTCAGTGCTCAGGGTGCTGGGTGCTCAGTGCTCGGGGTCCTCGGTGCTCAGTGCTGAGGGTGCTGGCTACTCAGTGCTCAGGGTGCTGGGTGCTCAGTACTCAGGGTGCTAGGTGCTCAGTACTCAGGGTGCTCAGTGCTCAGTACTCAGCGTGCTGGGTGCTCAGTGCTCAGGGTCCTCGGTGCTCAGTACTCAGGGTGCTCAGTGCTCAGTACTCAGCGTGCTTTGTGCTCAGTGCTCAGGGTGCTGGGTGCTCAGTACTCAGGGTGCTGGGTGCTCAGTACTCATGGTGCTGGGTGCTCAGTACTCAGGGTGCTGGGTGTTCAGTCCTCAGGGTGCTCAGTGCTCAGGGTGCTGGGTGCTCAGTACTCAGGGTGCTGAGTGCTCAGTACTCTGGGTGCTGGGTGCTCAGTACTCAGGGTGCTGGGTGCTCAGTGCTCGGGGTGTTGGGTGCTCAGTGTTCAGGGTGCTCAGTGCTCATTACTCAGGGTGCTGGGTGCTCAGTACTCATTACTCAGGGTGCTGGGTGCTCAGTACTCAGTGCTCAGGATGCTGGGTGCTCAGTGCTCAGGGTGCTGGGTGCTCAGTGCTCAGGGTGCTCAGTGCTCAGTGCTCAGTACTCAGGGTGCTTGGTGCTCAGTACTCAGTGTGCTGGGTGCTCAGTGCTCGGGGTACCTGGTGCTCAGTGCTCGGGGTGCTCGGTGCTCAGTACTCAGGGTGCTGAGTGCTCAGTGCTCAGGGTGCTGGGTGCTCAGTGCTCAGGGTGCTGGGTGCTCAGTACTCAGGGTGCTGGGTGCTCAGTGCTCAGCGTGCTTGATGCTCAGTACTAAGGGTGCTGGGTGCTCAGTGCTCAGGGTGCTGGGTGCTCAGTGCTCGGGGTGCTGGGTGCTCCGTACTCAGGGTGCTGGGTGCTCAGTACTCGGGGTGCTGAGTGCTCAGTGCTCAGCGTGCTGGGTGCTCAGTACTCAGGGTGCTCGGTGCTCAGTACTCAGGGTGCTGGGTTCTCAGTACTCAGGGTGCTGGGTGCACAGTAATAGGGGTGCTGGGTGCTCAGTGCTCGGGGTCTGAGTGCTCAGTACTCAGGGTGCTGGGTGCTCAGTACTCAGGGTGCTCTGTGCTCAGTGCTCAGGGTGCTGTTTGCTCAGTGCTCTGGGTGCTGGGTGCTCCGTGCTCAGGGTGCTGGGTGCTCAGTGCTCAGGGTGCTGGGTGCTCAGTGATCGGGGTGATGGGTGCTGAGTGCTCAGGGTGCTGGGTGCTCAGTGCTCGGGGTGCTCGGTGCTCAGTGCTCAGGGTCCTGGGTGCTCAGTACTCAGGGTGCTGGGTGCTTAGTACTCAGGGTGCTCAGTGCTCAGTACACAGGGTGCTGGGTGCTCAGTGCTCGGGGTGCTGGGTGCTCAGTGCTCAGTACTCAGGGTGATTGGGTGCTCAGTGCTCAGGGTGCTGGGTGCTCAGTACTCAGGGTGCTGGGTGCTCAGTACTCAGGGTGCTGGGTGCTTAGTACTCAGGGTGCTCAGTGCTCATTACACAGGGTGCTGGGTGCTCAGTGCTCGGGGTGCTGGGTGCTCAGTGCTCAGTACTCAGGGTGATTGGGTGCTCAGTGCTCAGGGTGCTGGGTGCGCAGTACTCAGGGTGCTGGGTGCTCAGTGCTCAGGGTGCTGGGTGCTCAGTGCTCGGGGTGCTGTGTGCTCAGTTCTCGGGGTGCTCAGTACTAAGGGTGCTGGGTGCTCAGTACTCAGGGTGCTGGGTGCTCAGTGCTCGGGGTGCTCGGTGCTCAGTACTCGGGGTGCTGGGTGCTCAGTACTCGGGGTGCTGGGTGCTCAGTGCTCAGGGTGCTGGGTGCTCAGTGCTCGGGGTGCTCGGTGCTCAGTGCTGAGGGTGCTGGCTACTCAGTGCTCAGGGTGCTGGGTGCTCAGTACTCAGGGTGCTAGGTGCTCAGTACTCAGGGTGCTCAGTGCTCAGTACTCAGCGTGCTGGGTGCTCAGTGCTCAGGGTCCTCGGTGCTCAGTACTCAGGGTGCTCAGTGCTCAGTACTCAGCGTGCTTTGTGCTCAGTGCTCAGGGTGCTGGGTGCTCAGTACTCAGGGTGCTGGGTGCTCAGTACTCATGGTGCTGGGTGCTCAGTACTCAGGGTGCTGTGTGCTCAGTGCTCGGGGTGCTCGGTGATCAGTACTCAGGGTGCTGGGTGCTCAGTGCTCAGGGTGCTGGGTACTCAGTGCTCAGGGTGCTGGGTGCTCAGTGCTCAGGGTGCTGGGTGATCAGTGCTCGGGGTCCTGGGTACTCAGTACTCAGGGTGCTGGGTGCTCAGTGCTAAGGTGATCGGTGCTCAGTACTCAGGGTGCTCAGTACTCAGGGTGCTGGGTGCTCAGTGCTCAGGGTGCTGGGTGCTCAGTCCTCAGGGTGCTCAGTGCTCAGGGTGCTGGGTGCTCAGTGCTCGGGGTGCTGGGTGCTCAGTACTCAGGGTGCTCAGTACTCAGGGTGCTGGGTGCTCAGTGCTAAGGTGATCGGTGCTCAGTACTCAGGGTGCTCAGTACTCAGGGTGCTGGGTGCTCAGTGCTCAGGGTGCTGGGTGCTCAGTCCTCAGGGTGCTCAGTGCTCAGGGTGCTGGGTGCTCAGTACTCGGGGTGCTGGGTGCTCAGTACTCGGGGTGCTGGGTGCTCAGTGCTCAGGGTGCTGGGTGCTCAGTGCTCGGGGTGCTCGGTGCTCAGTGCTGAGGGTGCTGGCTATTCAGTGCTCAGGGTGCTGGGTGCTCAGTACTCAGGGTGCTAGGTGCTCAGTACTCAGGGTGCTCAGTGCTCAGTACTCAGCGTGCTGGGTGCTCAGTGCTCAGGGTCCTCGGTGCTCAGTACTCAGGGTGCTCAGTGCTCAGTACTCAGCATGCTTTGTGCTCAGTGCTCAGGGTGCTGGGTGCTCAGTACTCAGGGTGCTGGGTGCTCAGTACTCATGGTGCTGGGTGCTCAGTACTCAGGGTGCTGGGTGCTCAGTCCTCAGGGTGCTCAGTGCTCAGGGTGCTGGGTGCTCAGTACTCAGGGTGCTGAGTGCTCAGTACTCTGGGTGCTGGGTGCTCAGTACTCAGGGTGCTGGGTGCTCAGTGCTCGGGGTGTTGGGTGCTCAGTGTTCAGGGTGCTCAGTGCTCATTACTCAGGTTGCTGGGTGCTCAGTACTCAGTGCTCAGGATGCTGGGTGCTCAGTGCTCAGGGTGCTGGGTGCTCAGTGCTCAGGGTGCTCAGTGCTCAGTGCTCAGTACTCAGGGTGCTTGGTGCTCAGTACTCAGTGTGCTGGGTGCTCAGTGCTCGGGGTACCTGGTGCTCAGTGCTCGGGGTGCTCGGTGCTCAGTACTCAGGGTGCTGAGTGCTCAGTGCTCAGGGTGCTGGGTGCTCAGCGCTCAGGGTGCTGGGTGCTCAGTACTCAGGGTGCTGGGTGCTCAGTGCTCAGCGTGCTTGATGCTCAGTACTAAGGGTGCTGGGTGCTCAGTGCTCAGGGTGCTGGGTGCTCAGTGCTCGGGGTGCTGGGTGCTCCGTACTCAGGGTGCTGGGTGCTCAGTACTCGGGGTGCTGAGTGCTCAGTGCTCAGCGTGCTGGGTGCTCAGTACTCAGGGTGCTCGGTGCTCAGTACTCAGGGTGCTGGGTTCTCAGTACTCAGGGTGCTGGGTGCACAGTGCTAGGGGTGCTGGGTGCTCAGTGCTTGGGGTCTGGGTGCTCAGTACTCAGGGTGCTGGGTGCTCAGTACTCAGGGTGCTCTGTGCTCAGTGCTCAGGGTGCTGGGTGCTCAGTGCTCTGGGTGCTGGGTGCTCCGTGCTCAGGGTGCTGGGTGCTCAGTGCTCAGGGTGCTGGGTGCTCAGTGATCGGGGTGATGGGTGCTGAGTGCTCAGGGTGCTGGGTGCTCAGTGCTCGGGGTGCTCGGTGCTCAGTGCTCAGGGTCCTGGGTGCTCAGTACTCAGGGTACTGGGTGCTTAGTACTCAGGGTGCTCAGTGCTCAGTACACAGGGTGCTGGGTGCTCAGTGCTCAGGGTGCTGGGTGCTCAGTGCTCAGTACTCAGGGTGATTGGGTGCTCAGTGCTCAGGGTGCTGGGTGCTCAGTACTCAGGGTGCTGGGTGCTCAGTACTCAGGGTGCAGGGTGCTTAGTACTCAGGGTGCTCAGTGCTCAGTACTCAGGGTGCTGGGTGCTCAGTGCTCAGGGTGCTGGGTGCTCAGTACTCAGGGTGCTGGGTGCCCAGTGCTCGGGGCGCTCGGTGCACAGAACTCAGGGTGCTGGGTGCTCAGTACTCAGGGTGCTGGGTGCTCATTCTCGGGGTGCTGGGTGCTCAGTGCTCGGGGTGCTGGGTGCTCAGTACTCAGGGTGCTGGGGGCTCAGTACTCAGGGTGCTGGGTGCTCAGTACTCAGGGTGCTCGGTTCTCAGTACTCAGGGTGCTGGGTGCTCATTCTCGGGGTGCTGGGTGCTCAGTGCTCAGGGTGCTGGGTGCTCAGTACTCAGGGTGCTGGGGGCTCAGTACTCAGGTTGCTGGGTGCTCAGTGCTCGGGGTGCTGTGTGCTCAGTTCTCGGGGTGCTCAGTACTAAGGGTGCTGGGTGCTCAGTACTCAGGGTGCTGGGTGCTCAGTGCTCGGGGTGCTCGGTGCTCAGTACTCGGGGTGCTGGGTGCTCAGTACTCGGGGTGCTGGGTGCTCAGTGCTCAGGGTGCTGGGTGCTCAGTGCTCGGGGTGCTCGGTGCTCAGTGCTGAGGGTGCTGGCTACTCAGTGCTCAGGGTGCTGGGTGCTCAGTACTCAGGGTGCTAGGTGCTCAGTACTCAGGGTGCTCAGTGCTCAGTACTCAGCGTGCTGGGTGCTCAGTGCTCAGGGTCCTCGGTGCTCAGTACTCAGGGTGCTCAGTGCTCAGTACTCAGCGTGCTTTGTGCTCAGTGCTCAGGGTGCTGGGTGCTCAGTACTCAGGGTGCTGGGTGCTCAGTACTCATGGTGCTGGGTGCTCAGTACTCAGGGTGCTGTGTGCTCAGTGCTCGGGGTGCTCGGTGATCAGTACTCAGGGTGCTGGGTGCTCAGTGCTCAGGGTGCTGGGTACTCAGTGCTCAGGGTGCTGGGTGCTCAGTGCTCAGGGTGCTGGGTGATCAGTGCTCGGGGTCCTGGGTACTCAGTACTCAGGGTGCTGGGTGCTCAGTGCTAAGGTGATCGGTGCTCAGTACTCAGGGTGCTCAGTACTCAGGGTGCTGGGTGCTCAGTGCTCAGGGTGCTGGGTGCTCAGTCCTCAGGGTGCTCAGTGCTCAGGGTGCTGGGTGCTCAGTGCTCGGGGTGCTGGGTGCTCAGTACTCAGGGTGCTCAGTACTCAGGGTGCTGGGTGCTCAGTGCTCGGGATGCTGGGTGCTCAGTGCTCAGGGTGATCGGTGCTCAGTACTCAGGGTGCTGGGTGCTCAGTACTCAGGGTGCTGGGTGCTCAGTACTCAGGGTGCTGGGTGCTCAGTCCTCAGGGTGCTCAGTGCTCAGGGTGCTGGGTGCTCAGTACTCAGGGTGCTGAGTGCTCAGTACTCAGGGAGCTGTGTGCTCAGTACTCAGGGTGCTGGGTGCTCAGTGCTCGGGGTGTTGGGTGCTCAGTGTTCAGGGTGCTCAGTGCTCATTACTCAGGGTGCTGGGTGCTCAGTACTCAGTGCTCAGGATGCTGGGTGCTCAGTGCTCAGGGTGCTGGGTGCTCAGTGCTCAGGGTGCTCAGTGCTCAGTGCTCAGTACTCAGGGTGCTTGGTGCTCAGTACTCAGGGTGCTGGGTGCTCAGTGCTCGGGTACCTGGTGCTCAGTGCTCGGGGTGCTCGGTGCTCAGTACTCAGGGTGCTGAGTGCTCAGTGCTCAGGGTGCTGGGTGCTCAGTGCTCAGGGTGCTGGGTGCTCAGTACTCAGGGTGCTGGGTGCTCAGTGCTCAGCGTGCTTGATGCTCAGTACTAAGGGTGCTGGGTGCTCAGTGCTCAGGGTGCTGGGTGCTCAGTGCTCGGGGTGCTGGGTGCTCCGTACTCAGGGTGCTGGGTGCTCAGTACTCGGGGTGCTGGGTGCTCAGTGCTCAGCGTGCTGGGTGCTCAGTACTCAGGGTGCTCGGTGCTCAGTACTCAGGGTGCTGGGTTCTCAGTACTCAGGGTGCTGGGTGCACAGTGCTAGGGGTGCTGGGTGCTCAGTGCTCGGGGTCTGGGTGCTCAGTACTCAGGGTTCTGGGTGCTCAGTACTCAGGGTGCTCTGTGCTCAGTGCTCAGGGTGCTGGGTGCTCAGTGCTCTGGGTGCTGGGTGCTCCGTGCTCAGGGTGCTGGGTGCTCAGTGATCAGGGTGCTGGGTGCTCAGTGATCGGGGTGATGGGTGCTGAGTGCTCAGGGTGCTGGGTGCTCAGTGCTCGGGGTGCTCGGTGCTGAGTGCTCAGGGTGCTGGGTGCTCAGTGCTCTGGGTGCTGGGTGCTCCGTGCTCAGGGTGCTGGGTGCTCAGTGCTCAGGGTGCTGGGTGCTCAGTGATCGGGGTGATGGGTGCAGAGTGCTCAGGGTGCTGGGTGCTCAGTGCTCGGGGTGCTCGGTGCTCAGTGCTCAGGGTCCTGGGTGCTCAGTACTCAGGGTGCTGGGTGCTTAGTACTCAGGGTGCTCAGTGCTCAGTACACAGGGTGCTGGGTGCTCAGTGCTCGGGGTGCTGGGTGCTCAGTGCTCAGTACTCAGGGTGATTGGTTGCTCAGTGCTCAGGGTGCTGGGTGCTCAGTACTCAGCGTGCTGGGTGCTCAGTACTCAGGGTGCTGGGTGCTCAGTGCTCAGGGTGCTGGGTGCCCAGTGCTCGGGGAGCTCGGTGCTCAGAATTCAGGGTGCTGGGTGCTCAGTACTCAGGGTGCTGGGTGCTCATTCTCGGGGTGCTGGGTGCTCAGTGCTCGGGGTGCTGTGTGCTCAGTACTCATGGTGCTGTTGGCTCAGTACTCAGGGTGCTGGGTGCTCAGTACTCAGGGTGCTCGGTTCTCAGTACTCAGGGTGCTGGGTGCTCATTCTCGGGGTGCAGGGTGCTCAGTGCTCGGGGTGCTGGGTGCTCAGTACTCAGGGTGCTGGGGGCTCAGTACTCAGGTTGCTGGGTGCTCAGTACTCAGGGTGATGTGTTCTCAGTACTCAGGGTGCTGGGTGCTCAGTGCTCGGGGTGCTGTGTGCTCAGTTCTCGGGGTGCTCAGTACTCAGGGTGCTGGGTGCTCAGTACTCAGGGTGCTGGGTGCTCAGTGCTCGGGGTGCTCGGTGCTCAGTACTCGGGGTGCTGGGTGCTCAGTACTCGGGGTGCTGGGTGCTCAGTGCTCAGGGTGCTGGGTGCTCAGTGCTCGGGGTGCTGGGTGCTAAGTGCTGAGGGTGCTGGCTACTCAGTGCTCAGGGTGCTGGGTGCTCAGTACTCAGGGTGCTAGGTGCTCAGTACTCAGGGTGCTCAGTGCTCAGTACTCAGCGTGCTGGGTGCTCAGTGCTCAGGGTCCTCGGTGCTCAGTACTCAGGGTGCTCTCAGTGCTCAGTACTCAGCGTGCTTTGTGCTCAGTGCTCAGGGTGCTGGGTTCTCAGTACTCAGGGTGCTGGGTGCTCAGTACTCAGGGTGCTGGGTGCTCAGTGCTCGGGGTGCTGGGTGCTCAGTGCTCAGGGTGCTCGGTGCTCAGTGCTCAGGGTGCTGGGTGCTCAGTGCTCAGGGTGCTGGGTGCTCAGTGCTCAGGGTGCTGGTTGCTTAGTACTCAGTGTGCTCAGTGCTCAGGGTGCTGGGTGCTCAGTGCTCGGGGTGCTGGGTGCTCAGTACTCAGGGTGCTGGGTGCTCAGTACTCAGGGTGCTTGGTGCTCAGTACTCAGGGTGCTGGGTGCTCAGTGCTCAGGGTGCTCGGTGCTCAGTACTCAGGGTGCTGGTGCTCAGTCTCGGGGTGCTGGGTGCTCAGTACTCAGGGTGCTGGGTGCTCAGTACTCAGGGTGCTGGGTGCTCAGTACTCAGGGTGCTGGGTGCTCAGTGCTCAGGGTGCTGGGTGCTCAGTACTCAGGGTGCTCGGTGCTCAGTACTCAGGGTGCTGGGTGCTCAGTGCTCAGGGTGCTGGGTGCTCAGTGCTCAGGGTGCTGGGTGCTCAGTGCTCAGGGTGCTGGGTGCTCAGTGCTCAGGGTGCTGGGTGCTCAGTACTCAGGGTGCTGGGTGCTCAGTACTCAGGGTGCTGGGTGCTCAGTGCTCAGGGTGCTGGGTGCTCAGTACTCAGGGTGCTGGGTGCTCGGTGCTCAGTACATGGGTGCTCAGTACTCAGGGTGCTGGGTGCTCAGTACTCAGGGTGCTGGGTGCTCAGTGCTCAAGGTGCTGGGTGCTCAGTACTCAGGGTGCTGGGTGCTCAGTACTCATGGTGCTGGGTGCTCAGTACTCAGGGTGCTGGGTGCTCAGTGCTCGGGGTGCTCGGTGATCAGTACTCAGGGTGCTGGGTGCTCAGTGCTCAGGGTGCTGGGTGCTCAGTGCTCAGGGTGCTGGGTGCTCAGTACTCAGGGTGCTGGGTGCTCAGTACTCAGGGTGCTGGGTGCTCAGTGCTCAGGGTGCTGGGTGCTCAGTGCTTGGGGTGCTGGGTGCTCAGTACTCAGGGTGCTGGGTGCTCAGTACTCAGGGTGCTGAGTGCTCAGTACTCAGGGTGCTGGGTGCTCAGTGCTCGGGGTGCTGGGTGCTCAGTACTCAGGGTGCTGGGTGCTCAGTACTCAGGGTGCTGGGTGCTCAGTACTCAGGGTGCTGGGTGCTCAGTACTCAGGGTGCTGGGTGCTCAGTGCTCAGGGTGCTGGGTGCTCAGTACTCAGGGTGCTGGGTGCTCAGTACTCAGGGTGCTTGGTGCTCAGTACTCAGGGTGCTGGGTGCTCAGTGCTCAGGGTGCTGGGTGCTCAGTACTCAGGGTGCTGGGTGCTCAGTACTCAGGGTGCTGGGTGCTCAGTGCTCAGGGTGCTGGGTGCTCAGTGCTCAGGGTGCTGGGTGCTCAGTACTCAGGGTGCTGGGTGCTCAGTGCTAAGGTGCTCGGTGCTCAGTACTCAGGGTGCTGGGTACTCAGGGTGCAGGGTGCTCAGTGCTCAGGGTGCTGGGTGCTCAGTCCTCAGGGTGCTCAGTGCTCAGGGTGCTGGGTGCTCAGTACTCGGGGTGCTCGGTGCTCAGTACTCAGGGTGCTGGGTGCTCAGTACTCAGGGTGCTGGGTGCTCAGTACTCAGGGTGCTGGGTGCTCAGTACTCAGGGTGCTGGGTGCTCAGTGCTCGGGGTGCTGGGTGCTCAGTGCTCAGTGCTCAGGGTGCTGGGTGCTCAGTGCTCAGTGCTCAGGGTGCTGGTGCTCAGTACTCAGGGTGCTCAGTGCTCAGTGCTCGGGGTGCTGGGTGCTCAGTGCTCAGGGTGCTGGGTGCTCAGTGCTCAGGGTGCTGGGTGCTCAGTGCTCAGTACTCAGGTGCTGGGTGCTCAGTGCTCGGGGTGCTGGGTGCTCAGTGCTCAGGGTGCTGGGTGCTCAGTACTCAGGGTGCTGGGTGCTCAGTGCTCGGGGTGCTGGGTGCTCAGTGCTCAGGGTGCTGGGTGCTCAGTGCTCGGGGTGCTGGGTGCTCAGTGCTCAGGGTGCTGGGTGCTCAGTACTCAGGGTGCTGGGTGCTCAGTACTCAGTGTGCTCAGTGCTCAGGGTGCTGGGTGCTCAGAACTCAGGGTGCTGGGTGCTCAGTACTCAGGGTGCTGGGTGCTCAGTACTCAGGGTGCTGGGTGCTCAGTACTCAGGGTGCTGGGTGCTCAGTGCTCAGGGTGCTGGGTGCTCAGTACTCAGGGTGCTGGGTGCTCAGTACTCAGGGTGCTGGGTGCTCAGTACTCGGGGTGCTGGGTGCTCAGTACTCAGGGTGCTGGGTGCTCAGTGCTCAGGGTGCTGGGTGCTCAGTGCTCAGGGTGCTCGGTGCTCAGTACTCATGGTGCTCAGTGCTCAGGGGTGCTGGGTGCTCAGTGCTCGGGTGCTGGGTGCTCAGTACTCGGGGTGCTGGGTGCTCAGTACTCAGGGTGCTGGGTGCTCAGTACTCAGGGTGCTGGGTGCTCAGTACTCAGGGTGCTGGGTGCTCAGTGCTCAGGGTGCTCAGTGCTCAGGGTGCTGGGTGCTCAGTACTCAGGGTGCTGGGTGCTCAGTACTCAGGGTGCTGGGTGCTCAGTACTCAGGGTGCTGGGTGCTCAGTGCTCAGGGTGCTGGGTGCTCAGTGCTCAGGGTGCTCAGTGCTCAGTACTCAGGGTGCTGGGTGCTCAGTACTCAGTGCTCAGTGCTGGGTGCTCAGTGCTCAGGGTGCTGGGTGCTCAGTGCTCAGGGTGCTCAGGCTCAGCTCAGTACTCAGGGTGCTTGGTGCTCAGTACTCAGGGTGCTGGGTGCTCAGTGCTCAGGGTGCTGGGTGCTCAGTGCTCAGGGTGCTGGGTGCTCAGTACTCAGGGTGCTGGGTGCTCAGTGCTCAGGGTGCTGGGTGCTCAGTGCTCAGGGTGCTGGGTGATCAGTGCTCAGGGTGCTGGGTGCTCAGTGCTCAGGGTGCTGGGTGCTCAGTACTCAGGGTGCTGGGTGCTCAGTGCTCAGGGTGCTGGGTGCTCAGTGCTCAGGGTGCTGGGTGCTCAGTGCTCGGGGTGCTGGGTTCTCAGTGCTCAGGGTGCTGGGTGCTCAGTACTCAGGGTGCTCGGTGCTCAGTGCTCAGGGTGCTCATGCTCAGTACTCAGGGTGCTGGGTGCTCAGTGCTCAGGGTGCTGGGTGCTCAGTACTCAGGGTGCTGGGTGCTCAGTACTCAGGGTGCTCCGTGCTCAGTACTCAGGGTGCTGGGTGCTCAGTGCTCAGGGTGCTGGGTGCTCAGTGCTCAGGGTGCTGGGTGCTCAGTACTCAGGGTGCTGGGTGCTCAGTACTCAGGGTGCTCTGTGCTCAGTGCTCAGGGTGCTGGGTGCTCAGTGCTCAGGGTGCTGGGTGCTCAGTGCTCAGGGTGCTGGGTGCTCAGTGATCGGGGTGATGGGTGCTGAGTGCTCAGGGTGCTGGGTGCTCAGTGCTCGGGGTGCTCGGTGCTCAGTGCTCAGGGTCCTGGGTGCTCAGTACTCAGGGTGCTGGGTGCTTAGTACTCAGGGTGCTCAGTGCTCAGTACACAGGGTGCTGGGTGCTCAGTGCTCAGTACTCAGGGTGCTGGGTGCTCAGTGCTCAGGGTGCTGGGTGCTCAGTACTCAGCGTGCTGGGTGCTCAGTACTCAGGGTGCTGGGTGCTCAGTGCTCAGGGTGCTGGGTGCTCAGTGCTCAGGGTGCTGGGTGCTCAGTGCTCGGGGAGCTCGGTGCTCAGAACTCAGGGTGCTGGGTGCTCAGTACTCAGTGCTCGGGGTCCTGGGTGCTCCGTGCTTGGGGTGCTGGGTGCTCAGTACTCAGGGTGCTGGGTGCTCAGTCTCAGGGTGCTGGGTGCTCAGTGCTCAGGGTGCTCGGTGCTCAGTACTCAGGGTGCTGGGTGCTCAGTACTCAGGTTGCTGGGTGCTCAGTACTCAGGGTGCTGTTCTCAGTACTCAGGGTGCTGGGTGCTCAGTACTCAGGGTGCTGGGTGCTCAGTACTTGGGGTGCTCAGTACTCAGGGTGCTGGGTGCTCAGTACTCAGGGTGCTGGGTGCTCAGTGCTCGGGGTGCTCGGTGCTCAGTACTCGGGGTGCTGGGTGCTCAGTACTCGGGGTGCTGGGTGCTCAGTGCTCAGGGTGCTGGGTGCTAAGTGCTCGGGGTGCTGGGTGCTCAGTGCTGAGGGTGCTGGCTGCTCAGTGCTCAGGGTGCTGGGTGCTCAGTACTCAGGGTGCTAGGTGCTCAGTACTCAGGGTGCTCAGTGCTCAGTACTCAGCGTGCTGGGTGCTCAGTGCTCAGGGTCCTCGGTGCTCAGTACTCAGGGTGCTCAGTGCTCAGTACTCAGGGTGCTGAGTGCTCAGTGCTCAGGGTGCTGGGTGCTCAGTGCTCAGGGTGCTGGGTGCTCAGTGCTCAGGGTGCTGGGTGCGCAGTGCTCAGCATGCTTGATGTTCAGTACTAAGGGTGCTGGGTGCTCAGTGCTCAGGGTGCTGGGTGCTCAGTGCTCGGGGTGCTGGTTGCTCAGTACTCAGGGTGCTGGGTGCTCCGTACTCAGGGTGCTGGGTGCTCAGTACTCGGGGTGCTGGGTGCTCAGTGCTCAGCATGCTGGGTGCTCAGTACTCAGGGTGCTCGGTGCTCAGTGCTTGGGATGCTGGGTGCTCAGTACTCAGGGTGCTGGGTGCTCAGTGCTCAGGGTGCTGGGTGCTCAGTGCTCAGGGTGCTGGGTGCTCAGTACTCAGTGCTCAGGATGCTGGGTGCTCAGTGCTCAGGGTGCTGGTTGCTTAGTACTCAGTGTGCTCAGTGCTCAGGGTGCTGGGTGCTCAGAACTCAGGGTGCTTGGTGCTCAGTACTCAGGGTGTTGGGTGCTCAGTACTCAGGGTGCTTGGTGCTCAGTACTCAGGGTGCTGGGTGCTCAGTGCTCAGGGTGCTCGGTGCTCAGTACTCATGGTGCTGAGTGCTCATTCTCGGGGTGCTGGGTGCTCAGTGCTCGGGGTGCTGGGGGCTCAGTACTCAGGGTGCTGGGTGCTCAGTGTTCAGGGTGCTGGGTGCTCATTGCTCAGGGTGCTCGGTGCTTAGTACTCATGGTGCTCGGTGCTCGGGGTGCTGGGTGCTCAGTGCTCGGTGTGCTGGGTGCTCAGTGCTCGGGGTGCTGCGTGCTGAGTGCTCGGTGTGCTGGGTGCTCAGTGCTCGGGGTGCTGGGTGCTCAGTACTCGGGGTGCTGGGTGCTCAGTACTCAGGGTGCTCGGTGCTCAGTGCTCAGGGTGCTGGGTGCTCAGTGCTCAGGGTGCTGGGTGCTCAGTACTCAGGTTGCTGGGTGCTCGGTGCTCAGTACACTGGGTGCTCAGTACTCAGGGTGCTGGGTGCTCAGTACTCAGGGTGCTCGGTGCTCAAAACTCAGGGTGCTGGGTGCTCAGTACTCAGGGTGCTGGGTGCTCAGTACTCATGGTGCTGGGTGCTCAGTACTCAGGGTGCTGGGTGCTCAGTGCTCGGGGTGCTCGGTGATCAGTACTCAGGGTGCTGGGTGCTCAGTGCTCAGGGTGCTGGGTACTCAGTGCTCAGGGAGCTGGGTGCTCAGTGCTCAGGGTGCTGGGTGCTCAGTGCTCAGGGTGCTGGGTGATCAGTGCTCGGGGTCCTGGGTACTCAGTGCTTGGGGTGCTGGGTGCTCAGTACTCAGGGTGTTCGGTACTCAGTTCTCAGGGTGCTCAGTGCTCAATTCTCAGGGTGCTGGTTGCTCAGTGCTCGGGGTGCTCGGTGCTCAGTACTCAGGGTGCTGGGTGCTCAGTACTCAGGGTGCTGGGTGCTCAGTACTCAGGGTGCTGGGTGCTCAGTACTCAGGGTGCTGGGTTCTCAGTGCTCAGGGTGCTGGGTGCTCAGTACTCAGGGTGCTGGGTGCTCAGTACTCAGGGTGCTCCGTGCTCAGTACTCAGGGTGCTGGGTGCTCAGTGCTCAGGGTGCTGGGTACTCAGTACTCAGGGTGCTGGGTGCTCAGTACTCAGGGTGCTGGGTGCTCAGTGCTCAGGGTGCTGGTTGCTCAGTGCTCAGGGTGCTGGGTGCTCAGTACTCAGGGTGCTGGGTGCTCAGTGCTAAGGTGATCGGTGCTCAGTACTCAGGGTGCTCAGTACTCAGGGTGCAGGGTGCTCAGTGCTCAGGGTGCTGGGTGCTCAGTCCTCAGGGTGCTCAGTGCTCAGGGTGCTGGGTGCTCAGTGCTCGGGGTGCTCGGTGCTCAGTACTCAGGGTGCTGAGTGCTCAGTACTCAGGGTGCAGGGTGCTCAGTACTCATGGTGCTGGGTGCTCAGTACTCAGGGGGCTGGGTGCTCAGTGCTCAGGGTGCTGGTTGCTCAGTGCTCAGGGCGCTGGTTGCTCAGTGCTCGGGGTGCTGGGTGCTCAGTGCTCGGGGTGCTGGGTGGTCAGTGCTCAGTGCTCAGGGTGCTGGGTGCTCAGTGCTCAGTGCTCAGGGTGCTCAGTGCTCAGTACTCAGGGTGCTCAGTGCTCAGTGCTCGGGGTGCTGGGTGCTCAGTATTCAGGGTGCTGGGTGCTCAGTACTCAGGGTGCTGGGTGCTCAGTGCTCAGTACTCAGCGTGCTGGGTGCTCAGTACTCGGGGTGCTGGGTCCTCAGTGCTAAGGGTGCTGGGTGCTCAATACTCAGGGTGCTGGGTGCTCAGTGCTCGGGGTGCTGGGTCCTCAGTGCTCAGGGTGCTCAGAGCTCAGTGCTCGGGGTGCTGGGTGCTCAGTGCTCGGGGTGCTGGGTGCTCAGTGCTCAGGGTGCTGGTTGCTTAGTACTCAGTGTGCTCAGTGCTCAGGGTGCTGGGTGCTCAGAACTCAGGGTGCTTGGTGCTCAGTACTCAGGTTGCTGGGTGCTCAGTACTCAGGGTGCTTGGTGCTTAGTACTCAGGGTGCTGGGTGCTCAGTGCTCAGGGTGCTCGGTGCTCAGTACTCATGGTGCTGGGTGCTCATTCTCGGGGTGCTGGGTGCTCAGTGCTCGGGGTGCTGGGGGCTCAGTACTCAGGGTGCTGGGTGCGCAGTGCTCAGGGTGCTGGGTGCTCATTGCTCAGGGTGCTCGGTGCTTAGTACTCATGGTGCTCGGTGCTCGGGGTGCTGGGTGCTCAGTGCTCGGTGTGCTGGGTGCTCAGTGCTCGGGGTGCTGGGTGCTGAGTGCTCGGTGTGCTGGGTTCTCAGTGCTCGGGGTGCTGGGTGCTCAGTGCTCGGGGTGCTGGGTGCTCAGTACTCAGGGTGCTCGGTGCTCAGTACTCAGGGTGCTGGGTGCTCAGTGCTCAGGGTGCTGGGTGCTCAGTACTCAGGGTGCTGGGTGCTCAGTACTCAGGGTGCTGGGTGCTCAGTTCTCGGGGTGCTGGGTGCTCATTAATCAGGGTGCTTGGTGCTCAGTACTCAGGGTGCTCAGTGCTTGGGGTGCTGGGTGCTCAGTTCTCAGGGTGCTCAGTGCTTGGGGAGCAGGGTGCTCAGTACTCAGGGTGCTGGTTGCTCAGTGCTCAGGGTGCTGGGTGCTGAGTACTCAGGGTGCTGGGTGCTCAGTACTCAGGGTGCTGGGTGCTCAGTACTCAGGGTGCTGGGTGCTCAGTCCTCAGGGTGCTCAGTGCTCAGGGTGCTGTGTGCTCAGTACTCAGGGTGCTGAGTGCTCAGTACTCAGGGTGCTGGGTGCTCAGTACTCAGGGTGCTGGGTGCTCAGTGCTCGGGGTGCTGGGTGCTCAGTGTTCGGGGTGCTGGGTGCTCAGTACTCAGGGTGCTCGGTGCTCAGTGCTCGCGGTGCTGGGTGCTCAGTGCTCGGGTTGCTGGGTGCTCAGTGCTCGGGGTGCTGGGTGCTCAGTGCTCGGGGTGCTCGGTGCTCAGTGCTCGGGGTGCTGGGTGCTCAGTACTCGGGGTGCTCAGTGCTCAGTACTCATGGTGCTCGGTGCTCAGTACTCAGGGTGCTGGGTGATCAGTGCTCGGGGTGCTGGGTGCTCAGTACTCAGGGTGCTGGGTGCTCAGTGCTCGGGATGCTGGGTGCTCAGTGCTCAGGGTGATCGGTGCTCAGTACTCAGGGTGCTGGGTGCTCAGTACTCAGGGTGCTGGGTGCTCAGTACTCAGGGTGCTGGGTGCTCAGTCCTCAGGGTGCTCAGTGCTCAGGGTGCTGGGTGCTCAGTACTCAGGGTGCTGAGTGCTCAGTACTCAGGGTGCTGGGTGCTCAGTACTCATGGGGCTGGGTGCTCAGTGCTCGGGGTGTTGGGTGCTCAGTGCTCAGGGTGCTCAGTGCTCATTACTCAGGGTGCTGGGTGCTCAGTACTCAGTGCTCAGGATGCTGGGTGCTCAGTGCTCAGGGTGCTGGGTGCTCAGTGCTCAGGGTGCTCAGTGCTCAGTACTCAGGGTGCTTGGTGCTCAGTGCTCAGCGTGCTGGGTGCTCAGTACTCAGGGTGCTCGGTGCTCAGTGCTTGGGGTGCTGGGTGATCAGTACTCAGGGTGCTGGGTGCTCAGTGCTCAGGGTGCTGGGTGCTCAGTGCTCAGGGTGCTGGGTGCTCAGTACTCAGTGCTCAGGATGCTGGGTGCTCAGTGCTCGGGCTGCTGGGTGCTCAGTGCTCAGGGTGCTGGGTGCTCAGTACTCAGGGTGCTGGGTTCTCAGTACTCAGGGTGCTGGGTGCACAGTGCTAGGGGTGCTGGGTGCTCAGTACTCAGGGTGCTGGGGGCTCAGTACTCAGGGTGCTGGGTGCTCAGTACTCAGGGTGCTCGGTTCTCAGTACTCAGGGTGCTGGGTGCTCATTCTCGGGGTGCTGGGTGCACAGTGCTCGGGGTGCTGGGTGCTCAGTACTCAGGGTGCTGGGGGCTCAGTACTCAGGTTGCTGGGTGCTCAGTACTCAGGGTGATCTGTTCTCAGTACTCAGGGTGCTGGGTGCTCAGTGCTCGGGGTGCTGTGTGCTCAGTTCTTGGGATGCTCAGTACTCAGGGTGCTGGGTGCTCAGTACTCAGGGTGCTGGGTGCTCAGTGCTCGGGGTGCTCGGTGCTCAGTACTCGGGGTGCTGGGTTCTCAGTACTCGGGGTGCTGGGTGCTCAGTGCTCAGGGTGCTGGGTGCTCAGTACTCAGCGTGCTGGGTGCTCAGTACTCAGTGTGCTGGGTGCTCAGTGCTCAGGGTGCTGGGTCCTCAGTGCTCAGGGTGCTGGGTGCTCAGTGCTCGGGGAGCTCGGTGCTCAGAACTCAGGGTGCTGGGTGCTCAGTCCTCAGTGCTCGGGGTCCTGGGTGCTCCGTGCTTGGGGTGCTGGGTGCTCAGTACTCAGGGTGCTGGGTGCTCATTCTCGGGGTGCTGGGTGCTCAGTGCTCGGGGTGCTGGGTGCTCAGTACTCAGGGTGCTGGGTGCTCAGTGCTCAGGGTGCTGGGTACTCAGTACTCAGGGTGCTGGGTGCTCAGTACTCAGGGTGCTGGGTGCTCAGTGCTCAGGGTGCTGGTTGCTCAGTGCTCAGGGTGCTGGGTGCTCAGTACTCAGGGTGCTGGGTGCTCAGTGCTAAGGTGATCGGTGCTCAGTACTCAGGGTGCTCAGTACTCAGGGTGCAGGGTGCTCAGTGCTCAGGGTGCTGGGTGCTCAGTCCTCAGGGTGCTCAGTGCTCAGGGTGCTGGGTGCTCAGTGCTCGGGGTGCTCGGTGCTCAGTACTCAGGGTGCTGAGTGCTCAGTACTCAGGGTGCAGGGTGCTCAGTACTCATGGTGCTGGGTGCTCAGTACTCAGGGGGCTGGGTGCTCAGTGCTCAGGGTGCTGGTTGCTCAGTGCTCAGGGCGCTGGTTGCTCAGTGCTCGGGGTGCTGGGTGCTCAGTGCTCGGGGTGCTGGGTGGTCAGTGCTCAGTGCTCAGGGTGCTGGGTGCTCAGTGCTCAGTGCTCAGGGTGCTCAGTGCTCAGTACTCAGGGTGCTCAGTGCTCAGTGCTCGGGGTGCTGGGTGCTCAGTATTCAGGGTGCTGGGTGCTCAGTACTCAGGGTGCTGGGTGCTCAGTGCTCAGTACTCAGCGTGCTGGGTGCTCAGTACTCGGGGTGCTGGGTCCTCAGTGCTAAGGGTGCTGGGTGCTCAATACTCAGGGTGCTGGGTGCTCAGTGCTCGGGGTGCTGGGTCCTCAGTGCTCAGGGTGCTCAGAGCTCAGTGCTCGGGGTGCTGGGTGCTCAGTGCTCGGGGTGCTGGGTGCTCAGTGCTCAGGGTGCTGGTTGCTTAGTACTGGGTGCTCCGTGCTTGGGGTGCTGGGTGCTCAGTACTCAGGGTGCTGGGTGCTCATTCTCGGGGTGCTGGGTGCTCAGTGCTCGGGGTGCTGGGTGCTCAGTACTCAGGGTGCTGGGGGCTCAGTACTCAGGTTGCTGGGTGCTCAGTACTCAGGGTGATCTGTTCTCAGTACTCAGGGTGCTGGGTGCTCAGTGCTCGGGGTGCTGTGTGCTCAGTACTTGGGGTGCTCAGTACTCAGGGTGCTGGGTGCTCAGTACTCAGGGTGCTGGGTGCTCAGTGCTCGGGGTGCTCGGTGCTCAGTACTCGGGGTGCTGGGTGCTCAGTACTCGGGGTGCTGGGTGCTCAGTGCTCAGGGTGCTGGGTGCTAAGTGCTCGGGGTGCTGGGTGCTCAGTGCTGAGGGTGCTGGCTGCTCAGTGCTCAGGGTGCTGGGTGCTCAGTACTCAGGGTGCTAGGTGCTCAGTACTCAGGGTGCTCAGTGCTCAGTACTCAGCGTGCTGGGTGCTCAGTGCTCAGGGTCCTCGGTGCTCAGTACTCAGGGTGCTCAGTGCTCAGTACTCAGGGTGCTGAGTGCTCAGTGCTCAGGGTGCTGGGTGCTCAGTGCTCAGGGTGCTGGGTGCTCAGTGCTCAGGGTGCTGGGTGCGCAGTGCTCAGCATGCTTGATGTTCAGTACTAAGGGTGCTGGGTGCTCAGTGCTCAGGGTGCTGGGTGCTCAGTGCTCGGGGTGCTGGTTGCTCAGTACTCAGGGTGCTGGGTGCTCCGTACTCAGGGTGCTGGGTGCTCAGTACTCGGGGTGCTGGGTGCTCAGTGCTCAGCATGCTGGGTGCTCAGTACTCAGGGTGCTCGGTGCTCAGTGCTTGGGATGCTGGGTGCTCAGTACTCAGGGTGCTGGGTGCTCAGTGCTCAGGGTGCTGGGTGCTCAGTGCTCAGGGTGCTGGGTGCTCAGTACTCAGTGCTCAGGATGCTGGGTGCTCAGTGCTCAGGGTGCTGGTTGCTTAGTACTCAGTGTGCTCAGTGCTCAGGGTGCTGGGTGCTCAGAACTCAGGGTGCTTGGTGCTCAGTACTCAGGGTGTTGGGTGCTCAGTACTCAGGGTGCTTGGTGCTCAGTACTCAGGGTGCTGGGTGCTCAGTGCTCAGGGTGCTCGGTGCTCAGTACTCATGGTGCTGAGTGCTCATTCTCGGGGTGCTGGGTGCTCAGTGCTCGGGGTGCTGGGGGCTCAGTACTCAGGGTGCTGGGTGCTCAGTGTTCAGGGTGCTGGGTGCTCATTGCTCAGGGTGCTCGGTGCTTAGTACTCATGGTGCTCGGTGCTCGGGGTGCTGGGTGCTCAGTGCTCGGTGTGCTGGGTGCTCAGTGCTCGGGGTGCTGCGTGCTGAGTGCTCGGTGTGCTGGGTGCTCAGTGCTCGGGGTGCTGGGTGCTCAGTACTCGGGGTGCTGGGTGCTCAGTACTCAGGGTGCTCGGTGCTCAGTGCTCAGGGTGCTGGGTGCTCAGTGCTCAGGGTGCTGGGTGCTCAGTACTCAGGTTGCTGGGTGCTCGGTTGCTCAGTACACTGGGTGCTCAGTACTCAGGGTGCTGGGTGCTCAGTACTCAGGGTGCTCGGTGCTCAAAACTCAGGGTGCTGGGTGCTCAGTACTCAGGGTGCTGGGTGCTCAGTACTCATGGTGCTGGGTGCTCAGTACTCAGGGTGCTGGGTGCTCAGTGCTCGGGGTGCTCGGTGATCAGTACTCAGGGTGCTGGGTGCTCAGTGCTCAGGGTGCTGGGTACTCAGTGCTCAGGGAGCTGGGTGCTCAGTGCTCAGGGTGCTGGGTGCTCAGTGCTCAGGGTGCTGGGTGATCAGTGCTCGGGGTCCTGGGTACTCAGTGCTTGGGGTGCTGGGTGCTCAGTACTCAGGGTGTTCGGTACTCAGTTCTCAGGGTGCTCAGTGCTCAATTCTCAGGGTGCTGGTTGCTCAGTGCTCGGGGTGCTCGGTGCTCAGTACTCAGGGTGCTGGGTGCTCAGTACTCAGGGTGCTGGGTTCTCAGTACTCAGGGTGCTGGGTGCTCAGTACTCAGGGTGCTGGGTTCTCAGTGCTCAGGGTGCTGGGTGCTCAGTACTCAGGGTGCTGGGT
This sequence comes from Microtus oregoni, assembly GCF_018167655.1. Taxonomy (NCBI): domain Eukaryota; kingdom Metazoa; phylum Chordata; class Mammalia; order Rodentia; family Cricetidae; genus Microtus; species Microtus oregoni. Next base: position 1,890,444 of record NW_024544706.1, read on the forward strand.
GCTCAGTACTCAGGGTGCTCCGTGCTCAGTACTCAGGGTGCTGGGTGCTCAGTGCTCAGGGTGCTGGGTACTCAGTACTCAGGGTGCTGGGTGCTCAGTACTCAGGGTGCTGGGTGCTCAGTGCTCAGGGTGCTGGTTGCTCAGTGCTCAGGGTGCTGGGTGCTCAGTACTCAGGGTGCTGGGTGCTCAGTGCTAAGGTGATCGGTGCTCAGTACTCAGGGTGCTCAGTACTCAGGGTGCAGGGTGCTCAGTGCTCAGGGTGCTGGGTGCTCAGTCCTCAGGGTGCTCAGTGCTCAGGGTGCTGGGTGCTCAGAGCTCGGGGTGCTCGGTGCTCAGTACTCAGGGTGCTGAGTGCTCAGTACTCAGGGTGCAGGGTGCTCAGTACTCATGGTGCTGGGTGCTCAGTACTCAGGGGGCTGGGTGCTCAGTGCTCAGGGTGCTGGTTGCTCAGTGCTCAGGGCGCTGGTGCTCAGTGCTCAGTGCTCGGGTGCTGTGCTCAGGGGTGCTCAGTGCTCGGGGTGCTGGGTGCTCAGTCAGGGTGCTGGGTGCTCAGTGCTCAGGGTGCTGGGTGCTCAGTGCTCAGTACTCAGGGTGCTCAGTGCTCAGTGCTCGGGGTGCTGGGTGCTCAGTGCTCAGGGTGCTGGGTGCTCAGTACTCAGGGTGCTGGGTGCTCAGTGCTCAGGGTGCTGGGTCCTCAGTGCTCAGGGTGCTCACTCAGCTCGGGGTGCTGGGTGCTCAGTGCTCGGGGTGCTGGGTGCTCAGTGCTCAGGGTGCTGGGCTGTACTCAGTGCTCAGTGCTCAGGGTGCTGGGTGCTCAGTGCTCAGGGTGCTGGGTGCTCAGTGCTCAGGGTGCTGGGTGCTCAGTGCTCAGGGTGCTTGGTGCTCAGTGCTCGGGGTGCTGGGTGCTCAGTGCTCAGGGTGCTGGTGCTCAGTACTCAGGTGCTGCTCAGTGCTCTCAGTGGTGCTGGGTGCTCAGAACTCAGGGTGCTTGGTGCTCAGTACTCAGGTTGCTGGGTGCTCAGTACTCAGGGTGCTTGGTGCTTAGTACTCATGGTGCTCGGTGCTCGGGGTGCTGGGTGCTCAGTGCTCGGTGTGCTGGGTGCTCAGTACTCAGGTTGCTGGGTGCTCAGTACTCAGGGTGCTGGGTGCTCAGTACTCAGGGTGCTGGGTGCTCAGTACTCAGGGTGCTGGGTGCTCAGTCCTCAGGGTGCTCAGTGCTCAGGGTGCTGGGTGCTCAGTACTCAGGGTGCTGAGTGCTCAGTACTCAGGTTGCTGGGTGCTCAGTACTCAGGGTGCTGGGTGCTCAGTGCTCGGGGTGTTGGGTGCTCAGTGCTCAGGGTGCTCAGTGCTCATTACTCAGGGTGCTGGGTGCTCAGTACTCAGTGCTCAGGATGCTGGGTGCTCAGTGCTCAGGGTGCTGGGTGCTCAGTGCTCAGGGTGCTCAGTGCTCAGTGCTCAGTACTCAGGGTGCTTGGTGCTCAGTACTCAGGGTGCTGGGTGCTCAGTGCTCGGGGTACCTGGTGCTCAGTGCTCGGGGTGCTCGGTGCTCAGTACTCAGGGTGCTGAGTGCTCAGTGCTCAGGGTGCTGGGTGCTCAGTGCGCAGGGTGCTGGGTGCTCAGTGCTCAGGGTGCTGGGTGCGCAGTGCTCAGCATGCTTGATGCTCAGTACTAAGGGTGCTGGGTGCTCAGTGATCAGGGTGCTGGGTGCTCAGTGCTCAGGGTGCTGGGTGCTCAGTACTCAGGGTGCTGGGTTCTCAGTGCTCAGGGTGCTGGGTGCTCAGTGCTCAGGGTGCTGGGTGCGCAGTGCTCAGCATGCTTGATGCTCAGTACTAAGGGTGCTGGGTGCTCAGTGATCAGGGTGCTGGGTGCTCAGTGCTCAGGGTGCTGGGTGCTCAGTACTCAGGGTGCTGGGTTCTCAGTACTCAGGGTGCTGGGTGCACAGTGCTAGGGGTGCTGGGTGCTCAGTGCTCGGGTTCTGGGTGCTCAGTACTCAGGGTGCTCCGTGCTCAGTACTCAGGGTGCTCTGTGCTCAGTGCTCAGGGTGCTGGGTGCTCAGTGCTCTGGGTGCTGGGTGCTCCGTGCTCAGGGTGCTGGGTGCTCAGTGATCGGGGTGATGGGTGCTGAGTGCTCAGGGTGCTGGGTGCTCAGTGCTCGGGGTGCTCGGTGCTCAGTGCTCAGGGTCCTGGGTGCTCAGTACTCAGGGTGCTGGGTGCTTAGTACTCAGGGTGCTCAGTGCTCAGTACACAGGGTGCTGGGTGCTCAGTGCTCAGTACTCAGGGTGCTGGGTGCTCAGTGCTCAGGGTGCTGGGTGCTCAGTACTCAGCGTGCTGGGTGCTCAGTACTCAGGGTGCTGGGTGCTCAGTGCTCAGGGTGCTGGGTCCTCAGTGCTCAGGGTGCTGGGTGCTCAGTGCTCGGGGAGCTCGGTGCTCAGAACTCAGGGTGCTGGGTGCTCAGTACTCAGTGCTCGGGGTCCTGGGTGCTCCGTGCTTGGGGTGCTGGGTGCTCAGTACTCAGGGTGCTGGGTGCTCATTCTCGGGGTGCTGGGTGCTCAGTGCTCGGGGTGCTGGGTGCTCAGTACTCAGGGTGCTGGGGGCTCAGTACTCAGGTTGCTGGGTGCTCAGTACTCAGGGTGATCTGTTCTCAGTACTCAGGGTGCTGGGTGCTCAGTGCTCGGGGTGCTGTGTGCTCAGTTCTTGGGGTGCTCAGTACTCAGGGTGCTGGGTGCTCAGTACTCAGGGTGCTGGGTGCTCAGTGCTCGGGGTGCTCGGTGCTCAGTACTCGGGGTGCTGGGTGCTCAGTACTCGGGGTGCTGGGTGCTCAGTGCTCAGGGTGCTGGGTGCTAAGTGCTCGGGGTGCTGGGTGCTCAGTGCTGAGGGTGCTGGCTGCTCAGTGCTCAGGGTGCTGGGTGCTCAGTACTCAGGGTGCTAGGTGCTCAGTACTCAGGGTGCTCAGTGCTCAGTACTCAGCGTGCTGGGTGCTCAGTGCTCAGGGTCCTCGGTGCTCAGTACTCAGGGTGCTCAGTGCTCAGTACTCAGGGTGCTGAGTGCTCAGTGCTCAGGGTGCTGGGTGCTCAGTGCTCAGGGTGCTGGGTGCTCAGTGCTCAGGGTGCTGGGTGCGCAGTGCTCAGCATGCTTGATGTTCAGTACTAAGGGTGCTGGGTGCTCAGTGCTCAGGGTGCTGGGTGCTCAGTGCTCGGGGTGCTGGTTGCTCAGTACTCAGGGTGCTGGGTGCTCCGTACTCAGGGTGCTGGGTGCTCAGTACTCGGGGTGCTGGGTGCTCAGTGCTCAGCATGCTGGGTGCTCAGTACTCAGGGTGCTCGGTGCTCAGTGCTTGGGATGCTGGGTGCTCAGTACTCAGGGTGCTGGGTGCTCAGTGCTCAGGGTGCTGGGTGCTCAGTGCTCAGGGTGCTGGGTGCTCAGTACTCAGTGCTCAGGATGCTGGGTGCTCAGTGCTCAGGGTGCTGGTTGCTTAGTACTCAGTGTGCTCAGTGCTCAGGGTGCTGGGTGCTCAGAACTCAGGGTGCTTGGTGCTCAGTACTCAGGGTGTTGGGTGCTCAGTACTCAGGGTGCTTGGTGCTCAGTACTCAGGGTGCTGGGTGCTCAGTGCTCAGGGTGCTCGGTGCTCAGTACTCATGGTGCTGAGTGCTCATTCTCGGGGTGCTGGGTGCTCAGTGCTCGGGGTGCTGGGGGCTCAGTACTCAGGGTGCTGGGTGCTCAGTGTTCAGGGTGCTGGGTGCTCATTGCTCAGGGTGCTCGGTGCTTAGTACTCATGGTGCTCGGTGCTCGGGGTGCTGGGTGCTCAGTGCTCGGTGTGCTGGGTGCTCAGTGCTCGGGGTGCTGCGTGCTGAGTGCTCGGTGTGCTGGGTGCTCAGTGCTCGGGGTGCTGGGTGCTCAGTACTCGGGGTGCTGGGTGCTCAGTACTCAGGGTGCTCGGTGCTCAGTGCTCAGGGTGCTGGGTGCTCAGTGCTCAGGGTGCTGGGTGCTCAGTACTCAGGTTGCTGGGTGCTCGGTGCTCAGTACACTGGGTGCTCAGTACTCAGGGTGCTGGGTGCTCAGTACTCAGGGTGCTCGGTGCTCAAAACTCAGGGTGCTGGGTGCTCAGTACTCAGGGTGCTGGGTGCTCAGTACTCATGGTGCTGGGTGCTCAGTACTCAGGGTGCTGGGTGCTCAGTGCTCGGGGTGCTCGGTGATCAGTACTCAGGGTGCTGGGTGCTCAGTGCTCAGGGTGCTGGGTACTCAGTGCTCAGGGAGCTGGGTGCTCAGTGCTCAGGGTGCTGGGTGCTCAGTGCTCAGGGTGCTGGGTGATCAGTGCTCGGGGTCCTGGGTACTCAGTGCTTGGGGTGCTGGGTGCTCAGTACTCAGGGTGTTCGGTACTCAGTTCTCAGGGTGCTCAGTGCTCAATTCTCAGGGTGCTGGTTGCTCAGTGCTCGGGGTGCTCGGTGCTCAGTACTCAGGGTGCTGGGTGCTCAGTACTCAGGGTGCTGGGTTCTCAGTACTCAGGGTGCTGGGTGCTCAGTACTCAGGGTGCTGGGTTCTCAGTGCTCAGGGTGCTGGGTGCTCAGTACTCAGGGTGCTGGGTGCTCAGTACTCAGGGTGCTCCGTGCTCAGTACTCAGGGTGCTGGGTGCTCAGTGCTCAGGGTGCTGGGTACTCAGTACTCAGGGTGCTGGGTGCTCAGTACTCAGGGTGCTGGGTGCTCAGTGCTCAGGGTGCTGGTTGCTCAGTGCTCAGGGTGCTGGGTGCTCAGTACTCAGGGTGCTGGGTGCTCAGTGCTAAGGTGATCGGTGCTCAGTACTCAGGGTGCTCAGTACTCAGGGTGCAGGGTGCTCAGTGCTCAGGGTGCTGGGTGCTCAGTCCTCAGGGTGCTCAGTGCTCAGGGTGCTGGGTGCTCAGAGCTCGGGGTGCTCGGTGCTCAGTACTCAGGGTGCTGAGTGCTCAGTACTCAGGGTGCAGGGTGCTCAGTACTCATGGTGCTGGGTGCTCAGTACTCAGGGGGCTGGGTGCTCAGTGCTCAGGGTGCTGGTTGCTCAGTGCTCAGGGCGCTGGTTGCTCAGTGCTCGGGGTGCTGGGTGCTCAGTGCTCGGGGTGCTGGGTGGTCAGTGCTCAGTGCTCAGGGTGCTGGGTGCTCAGTGCTCAGTGCTCAGGGTGCTCAGTGCTCAGTACTCAGGGTGCTCAGTGCTCAGTGCTCGGGGTGCTGGGTGCTCAGTATTCAGGGTGCTGGGTGCTCAGTACTCAGGGTGCTGGGTGCTCAGTGCTCAGTACTCAGCGTGCTGGGTGCTCAGTACTCGGGGTGCTGGGTCCTCAGTGCTAAGGGTGCTGGGTGCTCAATACTCAGGGTGCTGGGTGCTCAGTGCTCGGGGTGCTGGGTCCTCAGTGCTCAGGGTGCTCAGAGCTCAGTGCTCGGGGTGCTGGGTGCTCAGTGCTCGGGGTGCTGGGTGCTCAGTGCTCAGGGTGCTGGTTGCTTAGTACTCAGTGTGCTCAGTGCTCAGGGTGCTGGGTGCTCAGAACTCAGGGTGCTTGGTGCTCAGTACTCAGGTTGCTGGGTGCTCAGTACTCAGGGTGCTTGGTGCTTAGTACTCAGGGTGCTGGGTGCTCAGTGCTCAGGGTGCTCGGTGCTCAGTACTCATGGTGCTGGGTGCTCATTCTCGGGGTGCTGGGTGCTCAGTGCTCGGGGTGCTGGGGGCTCAGTACTCAGGGTGCTGGGTGCGCAGTGCTCAGGGTGCTGGGTGCTCATTGCTCAGGGTGCTCGGTGCTTAGTACTCATGGTGCTCGGTGCTCGGGGTGCTGGGTGCTCAGTGCTCGGTGTGCTGGGTGCTCAGTGCTCGGGGTGCTGGGTGCTGAGTGCTCGGTGTGCTGGGTTCTCAGTGCTCGGGGTGCTGGGTGCTCAGTGCTCGGGGTGCTGGGTGCTCAGTACTCAGGGTGCTCGGTGCTCAGTACTCAGGGTGCTGGGTGCTCAGTGCTCAGGGTGCTGGGTGCTCAGTACTCAGGGTGCTGGGTGCTCAGTACTCAGGGTGCTGGGTGCTCAGTTCTCGGGGTGCTGGGTGCTCATTAATCAGGGTGCTGGGTGCTCAGTACTCAGGGTGCTCAGTGCTTGGGGTGCTGGGTGCTCAGTTCTCAGGGTGCTCAGTGCTTGGGGAGCAGGGTGCTCAGTACTCAGGGTGCTGGTTGCTCAGTGCTCAGGGTGCTGGGTGCTGAGTACTCAGGGTGCTGGGTGCTCAGTACTCAGGGTGCTGGGTGCTCAGTACTCAGGGTGCTGGGTGCTCAGTCCTCAGGGTGCTCAGTGCTCAGGGTGCTCGGTGCTCAGTGCTCGCGGTGCTGGGTGCTCAGTACTCAGGGTGCTGGGTGCTTAGTACTCAGGCTGCTGGGTGCTCAGTGCTCAGGGTGCTGGGTGCTCAGTGCTCAGTACTCAGGGTGCTGGGTGCTCAGTGCTCAGGGTGCTGGGTGCTTGGTGCTCGGGGTGCTGGGTGCTTAGTGCTCGGGGTGCTGGGTGCTCAGTACTCAGGGTGCTGGTTGGTCAGTACTCACGATGCTGGGTGCTCAGTACTCGGGGTGCTGGGTGCTCACTACTCAGTGTGCTGGGTGCTCAGTACTCAGGGTGCTCGGTGCTCAGTGCTTGGGGTGCTGGGTGCTCAGTACTCAGGGTGCTGGGTGCTCAGTGCTCAGGGTGCTGCGTTCTCAGTGCTCAGGGTGCTGTGTGATCAGTACTCAGTGCTCAGGATGCTGGGTGCTCAGTGCTCGGGCTGCTGGGTGCTCAGTGCTCAGGGTGCTGGGTGCTCAGTACTCAGGGTGCTGGGTGCTCAGTGCTCAGGGTGCTCGGTGCTCAGTACGTTGGGTGCTCAGTACTCAGGGTGCTCGGTGCTCAGTACTCGGGGTGCTGGGTGCTCATTAATCAGGGTGCTGGGTGCTCAGTACTCAGGGTGCTCATTGCTCAGGGTGCTGGGTGCTCAGTACTCAGGGTGCTGGGTGCTCAGTGCTCAGGGTGCTCGGTGCTCAGTACGTTGGGTGCTCAGTACTCAGGGTGCTCGGTGCTCAGTACTCGGGGTGCTGGGTGCTCATTAATCAGGGTGCTGGGTGCTCAGTACTCAGGGTGCTCAGTGCTTGGGGTGCACGGTGCTCAGTACTCAGGGTGCTCTGTGCTTGGGGTGCTGGGCGCTCAGTACTCAGGGTGCTGGGTCCTCAGTGCTCAGGGTGTTGGGTGCTCAGTACTCAGGGTGCTGGGTGCTCAGTACTCAGGGTGCTGGGTGCTCAGTGCTCGGGGTGCTGGGTGCTCAGTGCTCGGGGTGCTGGGTGCTCAGTGCTCGGGGTGTTCGGTGCTCAGTGCTCGGGGTGCTGGGTGCTCAGTGCTCAGTACTCAGGGTGCTGGGTGCTCAGTGCTCAGGTTGCTGGGTGCTCGGTGCTCAGTACGCTGGGTTCTCAGTACTCAGGGTGCTGGATGCTCAGTACTCAGGGTGCTCGGTGCTCAGTACTCAGGGTGCTGGGTGCTCAGTGCTCGGGGTGCTGGGTGCTCAGTACTCAGGGTGCTGGGTGCTCAGTGCTCAGGGTGCTGGGTGCTCAGTGCTCGGGGTGCTCAGTGCTAAGTACTCAGGGTGCTGGGTGCTCAGTACTCAGGGTGCTGGGTGCTCAGTACTCAGAGTGCTGGGTGCTCAGTGCTCGTAGTGCTGGGTGCTCAGTGCTCAGGGTGCTCAGTGCTCAGTACTCAGGGTGCTGGGTGCTCATTACTCAGGGTGCTGGGTGCTCAGTGCTCGGGGTGCTGGGTGCTCAGTACTCAGGGTGCTGGGTGCTCAGTGCTCAGGGTGCTCGGTGCTCAGTACTCATGTTGCTGGGTGCTCATTCTCAGGGTGCTGGGTGCTCAGTACTCAGGTTGCTCAGTACTCTGGGTGCTCGGTGCTCAGTACTCATGGTGCTGGCTGCTCAGTACTCAGGGTGCTCGGTGCTCAGTTCTCAGGGTGCTCGGTGCTCAGTGTTTGGTGTGCTGGGTGCTCAGTACTCAGGGTGCTGGGTGCTCAGTGCTCATGGTGCTCGGTGCTCAGTGCTCTGGGTGCTGGGTGCTCAGTACTCAGTGCTCAGGTTGCTGGGTGCTCAGTGCTCAGGGTGCTGGGTGCTCAGTGCTCAGGGAGCTCAGTGCTAAGTGCTCAGTACTTAGGGTGCTGGGTGCTCAGTACTCAGGGTGTTGGGTGCTCAGTGCTCGGCGTGCCCGGTGCTCAGTGCTCGGGGTGCTCGGTGCTCAGTACTCAGGGTGCTGGGTGCTCAGTACTCACGGTGCTGGGTGCTCAGTGCTCGGGGTGCTGGGTGCTCAGTGCTCGGGGTGCTGGGTGCTCAGTGCTCGGGGTGCTGGGTGCTCAGTACTCAGGGTGCTCAGCGCTCAGTACTCAGGGTGCTGGGTGCTCAGTGCTCAGGGTGCTCGTTGCTCAGTACGTTGGGTGCTCAGTGCTCAGGGTCCTGGCTGCTCAGTGCTCAGGGTGCTGGGTGCTCAGTGCTCAGGGTGCTTGATGCTCAGTACTCAGGGTGCTGGGTGCTCAGTGCTCAGGGTGCTGGGTGCTCAGTGCTCAGGGTGCTGGGTGCTCAGTGCTCAGGGTGCTGGGTGCTCAGTACTCAGGGTGCTGGGTGCTCAGTACTCGGGGTGCTGGGTGCTCAGTGCTCAGCGTGCTGGGTGCTCAGTACTCAGGGTGCTCGGTGCTCAGTGCTTGGGGTGCTGGGTGCTCAGTACTCAGGGTGCTGGGTGCTCAGTTCTCAGGGTGCTGCGTGCTCAGTGCTCAGGGTGATGGGTGCTCAGTACTCAGTGCTCAGGATGCTGGGTGCTCAGTGCTCGGGCCGCTGGGTGCTCAGTGCTCAGGGTGCTGGGTGCTCAGTACTCAGGGTGCTGGGTTCTCAGTACTCAGGGTGCTGGGTGCACAGTGCTAGGGGTGCTGGGTGCTCAGTGCTCGGGGTCTGGGTGCTCAGTACTCAGGGTGCTGGGTGCTCAGTACTCAGGGTGCTGGGTGCTCAGTGCTCAGGGTGCTGGGTGCTCAGTGCTCTGGGTGCTGGGTGCTCAGTGCTCAGGGTGCTGGGTGCTCAGTGCTCAGGGTGCTGGGTGCTCAGGGCTCGGGGTGCTGGGTGCTGAGTGCTCAGGGTGCTGGGTGCTCAGTGCTCGGGGTGCTCGGTGCTCAGTACACAGGGTGCTAGGTGCTCAGTGCTCGGGGTGCTGGGTGCTCAGTGCTCAGTAGTCAGGGTGCTGGGTGCTCAGTGCTCGGGGTGCTGGGTGCTCAGTACTCAGGGTGCTGGGTGCTCAGTGCTCAGGGTGCTGGGTGCTCAGTGCTCAGGGTGCTGGGTGCTCAGTGATCGGGGTGCTGGGTGCTCAGTACTCAGGGTGCTCAGTGCTCGGGGAGCTCGGTGCTCAGTACTCAGGGTGCTGGGTGCTCAGTACTCAGTGCTCGGGGTCCTGGGTGCTCCGTGCTCGGGGTGCTGGGTGCTCAGTGCTCTGGGTGCTTAGTGCTCAGTACTCAGGGTGCTGGGTGCTCAGTACTCAGGGTGCTCAGTGCTCGGGGTGCTGGGTGCTCAGTACTCAGGGTGCTGGGTGCTCAGTACTCAGGGTGCTCAGTGCTCGGGGTGCTGGGTGCTCAGTGCTCAGGGTGATCGGTGCTCAGTACTCAGGATGCTGGGTGCTCAGTACTCAGGGTGCTGGGTGCTCAGTAATCAGGGTGCTGGTTGCTCAGTCCTCAGGGTGCTCAGTGCTCAGGGTGCTGGGTGATCAGTGCTCGGGGTGCTCGGTGCTCAGTACTCAGGGTGCTGAGTGCCCAGTACTCAGGGTGCTGGGTGCTCAGTACTCAGGGTGCTCATTGCTCAGGGTGCTGGGTGCTCAGTACTCAGGGTGCTGGGTGCTCAGTGCTCAGGGTGCTCGGTGCTCAGTACGTTGGGTGCTCAGTACTCAGGGTGCTCGGTGCTCAGTACTCGGGGTGCTGGGTGCTCATTAATCAGGGTGCTGGGTGCTCAGTACTCAGGGTGCTCAGTGCTTGGGGTGCAGGGTGCTCAGTACTCAGGGTGCTCAGTGCTCAGGGTGCTGGGTGCTCAGTACTCAGGGTGCTGGGTGCTCAGTGCTCAGGGTGTTGGGTGCTCAGTACTCAGGGTGCTGGGTGCTCAGTACTCAGGGTGCTGGGTGCTCAGTGCTCGGGGTGCTGGGTGCTCAGTGCTCGTTGTGCTGGGTGCTCAGTGCTCAGCGTGCTGGGTGCTCAGTGCTCAGGGTGCTGGGTGCTCAGTGCTCGGGGTGCTGGGTGCTCAGTGCTCGGGGTGCTTGGTGCTCAGTGCTCGGGGTGCTGGGTTCTCAGTGCTCGGTGTGCTGGGTGCTCGGTGCTCGGGGTGCTGGGTGCTTAGTGCTCGGGGTGCCCGGTGCTCAGTACTCAGGGTTCTGGGTGCTCAGTGCTCAGGGTACTCGGTGCTCAGTACGTTGGGTGCTCAGTACTCAGGGTGCTGGGTGCTCAGTGCTCAGGGTGCTAGGTGCTCAGTGCTCAGGGTGCTGGGTGCTCAGTGCTCAGGGTGCTGGGTGCTCAGTGCTCAGGGTGCTGGGTGCTCGGTGCTCTGGGTGCTGGGTGCTTAGTGCTCGGGGTGCCCGGTGCTCAGTACTCGGGGTGCTCAGTGCTCAGTACTCAGGGTGCTGGGTGCTCAGTGCTCAGGGTGCTGGGTGCTCAGTACTCAGGGTGCTGGGTGCTCGGTGCTCAGTACGCAGTGTGCTCAGTACTCAGGGTGCTGGGTGCTCAGTACTCAGGGTGCTCGGTGCTCAGTGCTCAGGGTGCTAGGTGCTCGGTGCTCGGGGTGCTGGGTGCTTAGTGCTCGGGTTGCTGGGTGCTCAGTACTCAGGGTGCTGGGTGCTAAGTGCTCAGTACTCAGGGTGCTGGGTGCTCAGTGCTCAGGGTTCTGGGTGCTCAGTGCTCAGGGTGCTGGGTGCTCGGAGCTCGGGGTGCTGGGTGCTTAGTGCTCGGGTTGCTGGGTGCTCAGTACTCAGGGTGCTGGGTGCTCAGTACTCAGGGTGCTGGGTGCTCAGTGCTCAGGGTGCTGGGTGCTCGGTGCTCGGGGTGCAGGGTGCTTAGTGCTCGGGTTGCTGGGTGCTCAGTACTCAGGGTGCTGGGTGCTCAGTGCTCGGGGTGCTGGGTGCTCAGTGCTCAGTACTCAGGGTGCTGTGTGCTCAGTGCTCAGGGTGCTGTGTGTTCAGTTCTCAGGGTGCTGGGTGCTCAGTACTCAGGGTGCTGGGTGCTCAGTGCTCAGGGTGCTGGGTGCTCGGTGCTCGGGGTGCTGGGTGTTTAGTGCTCGGGTTGCTGGGTGCTCAGTACTCAGGGTGCTGGGTGCTCTGTGCTCGGGGTGCTTAGTGTTCAGTACTCAGGGTACTGGGTGCTCAGTACTCAGGGTGCTCAGTGCTCGGGGTGCTGGGTGCTCAGTACTCAGGGTGCTGCGTGCTCAGTACTCAGGGTGCTCAGTGCTCAGGGTGCTGGGTGATCACTGCTCGGGGTGCTCGGTGCTCAGTACTCAGGGTGCTGAGTGCTCAGTACTCAGGTTGCTCAGTACTCTGGGTGCTCGGTGCTCAGTACTCATGGTGCTGGCTGCTCAGTGCTAAGGGTGCTCGGTGCTCAGTTCTCAGGGTGCTCGGTGCTCAGTGTTTGGGGTGCTGGGTGCTCAGTACTCAGGGTGCTGAGTGCTCAGTGCTCAGGGTGCTCGGTGCTCAGTGCTCTGGGTGCTGGGTGCTCAGTACTCAGTGCTCAGGATGCTGGGTGCTCAGTGCTCAGGGTGCTTGGTGCTCAGTGCAAAGGGAGCTCAGTGCTCAGTACTTAGGGTGCTGGGTGCTCAGTACTCAGGGTGCTGGGTGCTCAGTGCTCGGGGTGCCCTGTGCTCAGTGCTCGGTGTGCTCAGTGCTCAGTACTCAGGGTGCTGGGTGCTCAGTATTCACGGTGCTGGGTGCTCAGTGCTCGGGGTGCTGGGTGCTCAGTGCTCGGTGTGCTGGGTGCTCAGTACTCAGGGTGCTGGGTGCTCAGTGCTCAGGGTGCTGGGTGCTCAGTACTCAGGGTGCTGGGTGCTCAGTGCTCGGGGTGCCCTGTGCTCAGTGCTCGGTGTGCTCGGTGCTCAGTACTCAGGGTGCTCAGCGCTCAGTACTCAGGGTGCTGGGTGATCAGTGCTCAGGGTGCTCGTTGCTCAGTACGTTGGGTGCTCAGTGCTCAGGGTGCTGGCTGCTCAGTGCTCAGGGGGCTGGGTGCTCAGTGCTCAGGGTGCTTGATGCTCAGTACTCAGGGTGCTGGGTGCTCAGTGCTCAGGGTGCTGGGTGGTCAGTGCTCGGGGTGCTGGTTGCTCAGTGCTCAGGGTGCTGGGTGCTCAGTACTCAGGGTGCTGGGTGCTCAGTACTCGCGGTGCTGGGTGCTCAGTGCTCAGCGTGCTGGGTGCTCAGTACTCAGGGTGCTCGGTGCTCAGTGCTTGGGGTGCCGGGTGCTCAGTACTCAGGGTGCTGGGTGCTCAGTGCTCAGGGTGCTGCGTGCTCAGTGCTCAGGGTGCTGGGTGCTCAGTACTCAGTGCTCAGGATGCTGGGTGCACAGTGCTCGGGCTGCTTGGTGCTCAGTGCTCAGGGTGCTGGGTGCTCAGTACTCAGGGTGCTCAGTGCTCGGGGAGCTCGGTGCTCAGTACTCAGGGTGCTGGGTGCTCAGTACTCAGTGATCGGGGTCCTGGGTGCTCCGTGCTCGGGGTGCTGGGTGCTCAGTGCTCTGGGTGCTTAGTGTTCAGTACTCAGGGTACTGGGTGCTCAGTACTCAGGGTGCTCAGTGCTCGGGGTGCTGGGTGCTCAGTACTCAGGGTGCTGGGTGCTCAGTACTCAGGGTGCTCAGTGCTCAGGGTGCTGGGTGATCACTGCTCGGGGTGCTCGGTGCTCAGTACTCAGGGTGCTGAGTGCTCAGTACTCAGGGTGCTGGGTGCTCAGTACTCAGGGTGCTGGGTGATCAGTGCTCGGGGTGCTGGGTGCTCAGTGCTCAGGGTGCTCAGTGCTCAGTACTCAGGGTGCTCAGTGCTCAGTACTCAGGGTGCTGGGTGCTCAGTGCTCAGGGTGCTGGGTGCTCAGTACTCAGGGTGCTGGGTGCTCGGTGCTCAGTACGCTGGGTGCTCAGTACTCAGGGTGCTGGGTGCTCAGTGCTCGGGGTGCTCGGTGCTCAGTACGCTGGGTGCTCAGTACTCAGGGTGCTGGGTGCTCAGTACTCAGGGTGCTGGGTGCTTAGTACTCAGGCTGCTGGGTGCTCAGTGCTCAGGGTGCTGGGTGCTCAGTGCTCAGTACTCAGGGTGCTGGGTGCTCAGTGCTCAGGGTGCTGGGTGCTTGGTGCTCGGTGTGCTGGGTGCTTAGTGCTCGGGGTGCTGGGTGCTCAGTACTCAGGGTGCTGGTTGGTCAGTACTCACGATGCTGGGTGCTCAGTACTCGGGGTGCTGGGTGCTCACTACTCAGTGTGCTGGGTGCTCAGTACTCAGGGTGCTCGGTGCTCAGTGCTTGGGGTGCTGGGTGCTCAGTACTCAGGGTGCTGGGTGCTCAGTGCTCAGGGTGCTGCGTTCTCAGTGCTCAGGGTGCTGTGTGATCAGTACTCAGTGCTCAGGATGCTGGGTGCTCAGTGCTCGGGCTGCTGGGTGCTCAGTGCTCAGGGTGCTGGGTGCTCAGTACTCAGGGTGCTGGGTGCTCAGTGCTCAGGGTGCTCGGTGCTCAGTACATTGGGTGCTCAGTACTCAGGGTGCTCGGTGCTCAGTACTCGGGGTGCTGGGTGCTCATTAATCAGGGTGCTGGGTGCTCAGTACTCAGGGTGCTCATTGCTCAGGGTGCTGGGTGCTCAGTACTCAGGGTGCTGGGTGCTCAGTGCTCAGGGTGCTCGGTGCTCAGTACGTTGGGTGCTCAGTACTCAGGGTGCTCGGTGCTCAGTACTCGGGGTGCTGGGTGCTCATTAATCAGGGTGCTGGGTGCTCAGTACTCAGGGTGCTCAGTGCTTGGGGTGCACGGTGCTCAGTACTCAGGGTGCTCTGTGCTTGGGGTGCTGGGCGCTCAGTACTCAGGGTGCTGGGTCCTCAGTGCTCAGGGTGTTGGGTGCTCAGTACTCAGGGTGCTGGGTGCTCAGTACTCAGGGTGCTGGGTGCTCAGTGCTCGGGGTGCTGGGTGCTCAGTGCTCGGGGTGCTGGGTGCTCAGTGCTCGGGGTGTTCGGTGCTCAGTGCTCGGGGTGCTGGGTGCTCAGTGCTCAGTACTCAGGGTGCTGGGTGCTCAGTGCTCAGGTTGCTGGGTGCTCGGTGCTCAGTACGCTGGGTTCTCAGTACTCAGGGTGCTGGATGCTCAGTACTCAGGGTGCTCGGTGCTCAGTACTCAGGGTGCTGGGTGCTCAGTGCTCGGGGTGCTGGGTGCTCAGTACTCAGGGTGCTGGGTGCTCAGTGCTCAGGGTGCTGGGTGCTCAGTGCTCGGGGTGCTCAGTGCTAAGTACTCAGGGTGCTGGGTGCTCAGTACTCAGGGTGCTGGGTGCTCAGTACTCAGAGTGCTGGGTGCTCAGTGCTCGTAGTGCTGGGTGCTCAGTGCTCAGGGTGCTCAGTGCTCAGTACTCAGGGTGCTGGGTGCTCATTACTCAGGGTGCTGGGTGCTCAGTGCTCGGGGTGCTGGGTGCTCAGTACTCAGGGTGCTGGGTGCTCAGTGCTCAGGGTGCTCGGTGCTCAGTACTCATGTTGCTGGGTGCTCATTCTCAGGGTGCTGGGTGCTCAGTATTCAGGTTGCTCAGTACTCTGGGTGCTCGGTGCTCAGTACTCATGGTGCTGGCTGCTCAGTACTCAGGGTGCTCGGTGCTCAGTTCTCAGGGTGCTCGGTGCTCAGTGTTTGGTGTGCTGGGTGCTCAGTACTCAGGGTGCTGGGTGCTCAGTGCTCATGGTGCTCGGTGCTCAGTGCTCTGGGTGCTGGGTGCTCAGTACTCAGTGCTCAGGTTGCTGGGTGCTCAGTGCTCAGGGTGCTGGGTGCTCAGTGCTCAGGGAGCTCAGTGCTAAGTGCTCAGTACTTAGGGTGCTGGGTGCTCAGTACTCAGGGTGTTGGGTGCTCAGTGCTCGGGGTGCCCGGTGCTCAGTGCTCGGGGTGCTCGGTGCTCAGTACTCAGGGTGCTGGGTGCTCAGTACTCACGGTGCTGGGTGCTCAGTGCTCGGGGTGCTGGGTGCTCAGTGCTCGGGGTGCTGGGTGCTCAGTGCTCGGGGTGCTGGGTGCTCAGTACTCAGGGTGCTCAGCGCTCAGTACTCAGGGTGCTGGGTGCTCAGTGCTCAGGGTGCTCGTTGCTCAGTACGTTGGGTGCTCAGTGCTCAGGGTCCTGGCTGCTCAGTGCTCAGGGTGCTGGGTGCTCAGTGCTCAGGGTGCTTGATGCTCAGTACTCAGGGTGCTGGGTGCTCAGTGCTCAGGGTGCTGGGTGCTCAGTGCTCAGGGTGCTGGGTGCTCAGTGCTCAGGGTGCTGGGTGCTCAGTACTCAGGGTGCTGGGTGCTCAGTACTCGGGGTGCTGGGTGCTCAGTGCTCAGCGTGCTGGGTGCTCAGTACTCAGGGTGCTCGGTGCTCAGTGCTTGGGGTGCTGGGTGCTCAGTACTCAGGGTGCTGGGTGCTCAGTTCTCAGGGTGCTGCGTGCTCAGTGCTCAGGGTGATGGGTGCTCAGTACTCAGTGCTCAGGATGCTGGGTGCTCAGTGCTCGGGCCGCTGGGTGCTCAGTGCTCAGGGTGCTGGGTGCTCAGTACTCAGGGTGCTGGGTTCTCAGTACTCAGGGTGCTGGGTGCACAGTGCTAGGGGTGCTGGGTGCTCAGTGCTCGGGGTCTGGGTGCTCAGTACTCAGGGTGCTGGGTGCTCAGTACTCAGGGTGCTGGGTGCTCAGTGCTCAGGGTGCTGGGTGCTCAGTGCTCTGGGTGCTGGGTGCTCAGTGCTCAGGGTGCTGGGTGCTCAGTGCTCAGGGTGCTGGGTGCTCAGGGCTCGGGGTGCTGGGTGCTGAGTGCTCAGGGTGCTGGGTGCTCAGTGCTCGGGGTGCTCGGTGCTCAGTACACAGGGTGCTAGGTGCTCAGTGCTCGGGGTGCTGGGTGCTCAGTGCTCAGTAGTCAGGGTGCTGGGTGCTCAGTGCTCGGGGTGCTGGGTGCTCAGTACTCAGGGTGCTGGGTGCTCAGTGCTCAGGGTGCTGGGTGCTCAGTGCTCAGGGTGCTGGGTGCTCAGTGATCGGGGTGCTGGGTGCTCAGTACTCAGGGTGCTCAGTGCTCGGGGAGCTCGGTGCTCAGTACTCAGGGTGCTGGGTGCTCAGTACTCAGTGCTCGGGGTCCTGGGTGCTCCGTGCTCGGGGTGCTGGGTGCTCAGTGCTCTGGGTGCTTAGTGCTCAGTACTCAGGGTGCTGGGTGCTCAGTACTCAGGGTGCTCAGTGCTCGGGGTGCTGGGTGCTCAGTACTCAGGGTGCTGGGTGCTCAGTAATCAGGGTGCTCAGTGCTCGGGGTGCTGGGTGCTCAGTGCTCAGGGTGATCGGTGCTCAGTACTCAGGATGCTGGGTGCTCAGTACTCAGGGTGCTGGGTGCTCAGTAATCAGGGTGCTGGTTGCTCAGTCCTCAGGGTGCTCAGTGCTCAGGGTGCTGGGTGATCAGTGCTCGGGGTGCTCGGTGCTCAGTACTCAGGGTGCTGAGTGCCCAGTACTCAGGGTGCTGGGTGCTCAGTACTCAGGGTGCTCATTGCTCAGGGTGCTGGGTGCTCAGTACTCAGGGTGCTGGGTGCTCAGTGCTCAGGGTGCTCGGTGCTCAGTACGTTGGGTGCTCAGTACTCAGGGTGCTCGGTGCTCAGTACTCGGGGTGCTGGGTGCTCATTAATCAGGGTGCTGGGTGCTCAGTACTCAGGGTGCTCAGTGCTTGGGGTGCAGGGTGCTCAGTACTCAGGGTGCTCAGTGCTCAGGGTGCTGAGTGCTCAGTACTCAGGGTGCTGGGTGCTCAGTGCTCAGGGTGTTGGGTGCTCAGTACTCAGGGTGCTGGGTGCTCAGTACTCAGGGTGCTGGGTGCTCAGTGCTCGGGGTGCTGGGTGCTCAGTGCTCGTTGTGCTGGGTGCTCAGTGCTCAGCGTGCTGGGTGCTCAGTGCTCAGGGTGCTGGGTGCTCAGTGCTCGGGGTGCTGGGTGCTCAGTGCTCGGGGTGCTTGGTGCTCAGTGCTCGGGGTGCTGGGTTCTCAGTGCTCGGTGTGCTGGGTGCTCGGTGCTCGGGGTGCTGGGTGCTTAGTGCTCGGGGTGCCCGGTGCTCAGTACTCGGGGTTCTGGGTGCTCAGTGCTCAGGGTACTCGGTGCTCAGTACGTTGGGTGCTCAGTACTCAGGGTGCTGGGTGCTCAGTGCTCAGGGTGCTAGGTGCTCAGTGCTCAGGGTGCTGGGTGCTCAGTGCTCAGTGTGCTGGGTGCTCAGTGCTCAGGGTGCTGGGTGCTCGGTGCTCTGGGTGCTGGGTGCTTAGTGCTCGGGGTGCCCGGTGCTCAGTACTCGGGGTGCTCAGTGCTCAGTACTCAGGGTGCTGGGTGCTCAGTGCTCAGGGTGCTGGGTGCTCAGTACTCAGGGTGCTGGGTGCTCGGTGCTCAGTACGCAGTGTGCTCAGTACTCAGGGTGCTGGGTGCTCAGTACTCAGGGTGCTCGGTGCTCAGTGCTCAGGGTGCTCGGTGCTTGGTGCTCGGGGTGCTGGGTGCTTAGTGCTCGGGTTGCTGGGTGCTCAGTACTCAGGGTGCTGGGTGCTAAGTGCTCAGTACTCAGGGTGCTGGGTGCTCAGTGCTCAGGGTTCTGGGTGCTCAGTGCTCAGGGTGCTGGGTGCTCGGAGCTCGGGGTGCTGGGTGCTTAGTGCTCGGGTTGCTGGGTGCTCAGTACTCAGGGTGCTGGGTGCTCAGTACTCAGGGTGCTGGGTGCTCAGTGCTCAGGGTGCTGGGTGCTCGGTGCTCGGGGTGCAGGGTGCTTAGTGCTCGGGTTGCTGGGTGCTCAGTACTCAGGGTGCTGGGTGCTCAGTGCTCGGGGTGCTGGGTGCTCAGTGCTCAGTACTCAGGGTGCTGTGTGCTCAGTTCTCAGGGTGCTGTGTGTTCAGTTCTCAGGGTGCTGGGTGCTCAGTACTCAGGGTGCTGGGTGCTCAGTGCTCAGGGTGCTGGGTGCTCGGTGCTCGGGGTGCTGGGTGTTTAGTGCTCGGGTTGCTGGGTGCTCAGTACTCAGGGTGCTGGGTGCTCTGTGCTCGGGGTGCTTAGTGTTCAGTACTCAGGGTACTGGGTGCTCAGTACTCAGGGTGCTCAGTGCTCGGGGTGCTGGGTGCTCAGTACTCAGGGTGCTGGGTGCTCAGTACTCAGGGTGCTCAGTGCTCAGGGTGCTGGGTGATCACTGCTCGGGGTGCTCGGTGCTCAGTACTCAGGGTGCTGAGTGCTCAGTACTCAGGGTGCTGGGTGCTCAGTACTCAGGGTGCTGGGTGATCAGTGCTCGGGGTGCTGGGTGCTCAGTGCTCAGGGTGCTCAGTGCTCAGTACTCAGGGTGCTCAGTGCTCAGTACTCAGGGTGCTGGGTGCTCAGTGCTCAGGGTGCTGGGTGCTCAGTACTCAGGGTGCTGGGTGCTCGGTGCTCAGTACGCTGGGTGCTCAGTACTCAGGGTGCTGGGTGCTCAGTACTCACGGTGCTGTGTGCTCAGTGCTCGGGGTGCTGGGTGCTCAGTACTCAGGGTGCTGGGTGTTAGTGCTCGGGGTGCTCGGTGCTCAGTACGCTGGGTGCTCAGTACTCAGGGTGCTGGGTGCTCAGTACTCAGGGTGCTGGGTGCTTAGTACTCAGGCTGCTGGGTGCTCAATGCTCAGGGTGCTGGGTGCTCAGTGCTCAGTACTCAGGGTGCTGGGTGCTCAGTGCTCAGGGTGCTGGGTGCTTGGTGCTCGGGGTGCTGGGTGCTTAGTGCTCGGGGTGCTGGGTGCTCAGTACTCAGGGTGCTGGTTGGTCAGTACTCACGATGCTGGGTGCTCAGTACTCGGGGTGCTGGGTGCTAACTACTCAGTGTGCTGGGTGCTCAGTACACAGGGTGCTCGGTGCTCAGTGCTTGGGGTGCTGGGTGCTCAGTACTCAGGGTGCTGGGTGCTCAGTGCTCAGGGTGCTGCGTTCTCAGTGCTCAGGGTGCTGTGTGATCAGTACTCAGTGCTCAGGATGCTGGGTGCTCAGTGCTCGGGCTGCTGGGTGCTCAGTGCTCAGGGTGCTGGGTGCTCAGTACTCAGGGTGCTGGGTGCTCAGTGCTCAGGGTGCTCGGTGCTCAGTACGTTGGGTGCTCAGTACTCAGGGTGCTCGGTGCTCAGTACTCGGGGTGCTGGGTGCTCATTAATCAGGGTGCTGGGTGCTCAGTACTCAGGGTGCTCATTGCTCAGGGTGCTGGGTGCTCAGTACTCAGGGTGCTGGGTGCTCAGTGCTCAGGGTTCTCGGTGCTCAGTACGTTGGGTGCTCAGTACTCAGGGTGCTCGGTGCTCAGTACTCGGGGTGCTGGGTGCTCATTAATCAGGGTGCTGGGTGCTCAGTACTCAGGGTGCTCAGTGCTTGGGGTGCAGGGTGCTCAGTACTCAGGGTGCTCTGTGCTTGGGGTGCTGGGCGCTCAGTACTCAGGGTGCTGGGTGCTCAGTGCTCAGGGTGTTGGGTGCTCAGTACTCAGGGTGCTGGGTGCTCAGTACTCAGGGTGCTGGGTGCTCAGTGCTCGGGGTGCTGGGTGCTCAGTGCTCGGGGTGCTGGGTGCTCAGTGCTCGGGGTGCTCGGTGCTCAGTGCTCGGGGTGCTGGGTGCTCAGTGCTCAGTACTCAGGGTGCTGGGTGCTCAGTGCTCAGGTTGCTGGGTGCTCGGTGCTCAGTACGCTGGGTTCTCAGTACTCAGGGTGCTGGATGCTCAGTACTCAGGGTGCTCGGTGCTCAGTACTCAGGGTGCTGGGTGCTCAGTGCTCGGGGTGCTGGGTGCTCAGTACTCAGGGTGCTGGGTGCTCAGTGCTCAGGGTGCTGGGTGCTCAGTGCTCGGGGTGCTCAGTGCTAAGTACTCAGGGTGCTGGGTGCTCAGTACTCAGGGTGCTCGGTGCTCAGTTCTCAGGGTGCTCGGTGCTCAGTGTTTGGTGTGCTGGGTGCTCAGTACTCAGGGTGCTGGGTGCTCAGTGCTCATGGTGCTCGGTGCTCAGTGCTCTGGGTGCTGGGTGCTCAGTACTCAGTGCTCAGGTTGCTGGGTGCTCAGTGCTCAGGGTGCTGGGTGCTCAGTGCTCAGGGAGCTCAGTGCTCAGTGCTCAGTACTTAGGGTGCTGGGTGCTCAGTACTCAGGGTGTTGGGTGCTCAGTGCTCGGGGTGCCCGGTGCTCAGTGCTCGGGGTGCTCGGTGCTCAGTACTCAGGGTGCTGGGTGCTCAGTACTCACGGTGCTGGGTGCTCAGTGCTCGGGGTGCTGGGTGCTCAGTGCTCGGGGTGCTGGGTGCTCAGTGCTCGGGGTGCTGGGTGCTCAGTACTCAGGGTGCTCAGCGCTCAGTACTCAGGGTGCTGGGTGCTCAGTGCTCGGGGTGCTCGTTGCTCAGTACGTTGGGTGCTCAGTGCTCAGGGTGCTGGCTGCTCAGTGCTCAGGGTGCTGGGTGCTCAGTGCTCAGGGTGCTTGATGCTCAGTACTCAGGGTGCTGGGTGCTCAGTGCTCAGGGTGCTGGGTGCTCAGTGCTCAGGGTGCTGGGTGCTCAGTGCTCAGGGTGCTGGGTGCTCAGTACTCAGGGTGCTGGGTGCTCAGTACTCGGGGTGCTGGGTGCTCAGTGCTCAGCGTGCTGGGTGCTCAGTACTCAGGGTGCTCGGTGCTCAGTGCTTGGGGTGCTGGGTGCTCAGTACTCAGGGTGCTGGGTGCTCAGTTCTCAGGGTGCTGCGTGCTCAGTGCTCAGGGTGATGGGTGCTCAGTACTCAGTGCTCAGGATGCTGGGTGCTCAGTGCTCGGGCCGCTGGGTGCTCAGTGCTCAGGGTGCTGGGTGCTCAGTACTCAGGGTGCTGGGTTCTCAGTACTCAGGGTGCTGGGTGCACAGTGCTAGGGGTGCTGGGTGCTCAGTGCTCGGGGTCTGGGTGCTCAGTACTCAGGGTGCTGGGTGCTCAGTACTCAGGGTGCTGGGTGCTCAGTGCTCAGGGTGCTGGGTGCTCAGTGCTCTGGGTGCTGGGTGCTCAGTGCTCAGGGTGCTGGGTGCTCAGTGCTCAGGGTGCTCGGTGCTCAGTGCTCAGGGTGCTCGGTGCTTGGTGCTCGGGGTGCTGGGTGCTTAGTGCTCGGGTTGCTGGGTGCTCAGTACTCAGGGTGCTGGGTGCTAAGTGCTCAGTACTCAGGGTGCTGGGTGCTCAGTGCTCAGGGTTCTGGGTGCTCAGTGCTCAGGGTGCTGGGTGCTCGGAGCTCGGGGTGCTGGGTGCTTAGTGCTCGGGTTGCTGGGTGCTCAGTACTCAGGGTGCTGGGTGCTCAGTACTCAGGGTGCTGGGTGCTCAGTGCTCAGGGTGCTGGGTGCTCGGTGCTCGGGGTGCAGGGTGCTTAGTGCTCGGGTTGCTGGGTGCTCAGTACTCAGGGTGCTGGGTGCTCAGTGCTCGGGGTGCTGGGTGCTCAGTGCTCAGTACTCAGGGTGCTGTGTGCTCAGTTCTCAGGGTGCTGTGTGTTCAGTTCTCAGGGTGCTGGGTGCTCAGTACTCAGGGTGCTGGGTGCTCAGTGCTCAGGGTGCTGGGTGCTCGGTGCTCGGGGTGCTGGGTGTTTAGTGCTCGGGTTGCTGGGTGCTCAGTACTCAGGGTGCTGGGTGCTCTGTGCTCGGGGTGCTTAGTGTTCAGTACTCAGGGTACTGGGTGCTCAGTACTCAGGGTGCTCAGTGCTCGGGGTGCTGGGTGCTCAGTACTCAGGGTGCTGGGTGCTCAGTACTCAGGGTGCTCAGTGCTCAGGGTGCTGGGTGATCACTGCTCGGGGTGCTCGGTGCTCAGTACTCAGGGTGCTGAGTGCTCAGTACTCAGGGTGCTGGGTGCTCAGTACTCAGGGTGCTGGGTGATCAGTGCTCGGGGTGCTGGGTGCTCAGTGCTCAGGGTGCTCAGTGCTCAGTACTCAGGGTGCTCAGTGCTCAGTACTCAGGGTGCTGGGTGCTCAGTGCTCAGGGTGCTGGGTGCTCAGTACTCAGGGTGCTGGGTGCTCGGTGCTCAGTACGCTGGGTGCTCAGTACTCAGGGTGCTGGGTGCTCAGTACTCACGGTGCTGTGTGCTCAGTGCTCGGGGTGCTGGGTGCTCAGTACTCAGGGTGCTGGGTGTTAGTGCTCGGGGTGCTCGGTGCTCAGTACGCTGGGTGCTCAGTACTCAGGGTGCTGGGTGCTCAGTACTCAGGGTGCTGGGTGCTTAGTACTCAGGCTGCTGGGTGCTCAGTGCTCAGGGTGCTGGGTGCTCAGTGCTCAGTACTCAGGGTGCTGGGTGCTCAGTGCTCAGGGTGCTGGGTGCTTGGTGCTCGGGGTGCTGGGTGCTTAGTGCTCGGGGTGCTGGGTGCTCAGTACTCAGGGTGCTGGTTGGTCAGTACTCACGATGCTGGGTGCTCAGTACTCGGGGTGCTGGGTGCTAACTACTCAGTGTGCTGGGTGCTCAGTACACAGGGTGCTCGGTGCTCAGTGCTTGGGGTGCTGGGTGCTCAGTACTCAGGGTGCTGGGTGCTCAGTGCTCAGGGTGCTGCGTTCTCAGTGCTCAGGGTGCTGTGTGATCAGTACTCAGTGCTCAGGATGCTGGGTGCTCAGTGCTCGGGCTGCTGGGTGCTCAGTGCTCAGGGTGCTGGGTGCTCAGTACTCAGGGTGCTGGGTGCTCAGTGCTCAGGGTGCTCGGTGCTCAGTACGTTGGGTGCTCAGTACTCAGGGTGCTCGGTGCTCAGTACTCGGGGTGCTGGGTGCTCATTAATCAGGGTGCTGGGTGCTCAGTACTCAGGGTGCTCATTGCTCAGGGTGCTGGGTGCTCAGTACTCAGGGTGCTGGGTGCTCAGTGCTCAGGGTTCTCGGTGCTCAGTACGTTGGGTGCTCAGTACTCAGGGTGCTCGGTGCTCAGTACTCGGGGTGCTGGGTGCTCATTAATCAGGGTGCTGGGTGCTCAGTACTCAGGGTGCTCAGTGCTTGGGGTGCAGGGTGCTCAGTACTCAGGGTGCTCTGTGCTTGGGGTGCTGGGCGCTCAGTACTCAGGGTGCTGGGTGCTCAGTGCTCAGGGTGTTGGGTGCTCAGTACTCAGGGTGCTGGGTGCTCAGTACTCAGGGTGCTGGGTGCTCAGTGCTCGGGGTGCTGGGTGCTCAGTGCTCGGGGTGCTGGGTGCTCAGTGCTCGGGGTGCTCGGTGCTCAGTGCTCGGGGTGCTGGGTGCTCAGTGCTCAGTACTCAGGGTGCTGGGTGCTCAGTGCTCAGGTTGCTGGGTGCTCGGTGCTCAGTACGCTGGGTTCTCAGTACTCAGGGTGCTGGATGCTCAGTACTCAGGGTGCTCGGTGCTCAGTACTCAGGGTGCTGGGTGCTCAGTGCTCGGGGTGCTGGGTGCTCAGTACTCAGGGTGCTGGGTGCTCAGTGCTCAGGGTGCTGGGTGCTCAGTGCTCGGGGTGCTCAGTGCTAAGTACTCAGGGTGCTGGGTGCTCAGTACTCAGGGTGCTCGGTGCTCAGTTCTCAGGGTGCTCGGTGCTCAGTGTTTGGTGTGCTGGGTGCTCAGTACTCAGGGTGCTGGGTGCTCAGTGCTCATGGTGCTCGGTGCTCAGTGCTCTGGGTGCTGGGTGCTCAGTACTCAGTGCTCAGGTTGCTGGGTGCTCAGTGCTCAGGGTGCTGGGTGCTCAGTGCTCAGGGAGCTCAGTGCTCAGTGCTCAGTACTTAGGGTGCTGGGTGCTCAGTACTCAGGGTGTTGGGTGCTCAGTGCTCGGGGTGCCCGGTGCTCAGTGCTCGGGGTGCTCGGTGCTCAGTACTCAGGGTGCTGGGTGCTCAGTACTCACGGTGCTGGGTGCTCAGTGCTCGGGGTGCTGGGTGCTCAGTGCTCGGGGTGCTGGGTGCTCAGTGCTCGGGGTGCTGGGTGCTCAGTACTCAGGGTGCTCAGCGCTCAGTACTCAGGGTGCTGGGTGCTCAGTGCTCGGGGTGCTCGTTGCTCAGTACGTTGGGTGCTCAGTGCTCAGGGTGCTGGCTGCTCAGTGCTCAGGGTGCTGGGTGCTCAGTGCTCAGGGTGCTTGATGCTCAGTACTCAGGGTGCTGGGTGCTCAGTGCTCAGGGTGCTGGGTGCTCAGTGCTCAGGGTGCTGGGTGCTCAGTGCTCAGGGTGCTGGGTGCTCAGTACTCAGGGTGCTGGGTGCTCAGTACTCGGGGTGCTGGGTGCTCAGTGCTCAGCGTGCTGGGTGCTCAGTACTCAGGGTGCTCGGTGCTCAGTGCTTGGGGTGCTGGGTGCTCAGTACTCAGGGTGCTGGGTGCTCAGTTCTCAGGGTGCTGCGTGCTCAGTGCTCAGGGTGATGGGTGCTCAGTACTCAGTGCTCAGGATGCTGGGTGCTCAGTGCTCGGGCCGCTGGGTGCTCAGTGCTCAGGGTGCTGGGTGCTCAGTACTCAGGGTGCTGGGTTCTCAGTACTCAGGGTGCTGGGTGCACAGTGCTAGGGGTGCTGGGTGCTCAGTGCTCGGGGTCTGGGTGCTCAGTACTCAGGGTGCTGGGTGCTCAGTACTCAGGGTGCTGGGTGCTCAGTGCTCAGGGTGCTGGGTGCTCAGTGCTCTGGGTGCTGGGTGCTCAGTGCTCAGGGTGCTGGGTGCTCAGTGCTCAGGGTGCTGGGTGCTCAGTGCTCGGGGTGCTGGGTGCTGAGTGCTCAGGGTGCTGGGTGCTCAGTGCTCGGGGTGCTCGGTGCTCAGTACACAGGGTGCTAGGTGCTCAGTGCTCGGGGTGCTGGGTGCTCAGTGCTCAGTACTCAGGGTGCTGGGTGCTCAGTGCTCGGGGTGCTGGGTGCTCAGTACTCAGGGTGCTGGGTGCTCAGTGCTCAGGGTGCTGGGTGCTCAGTGCTCAGGGTGCTGGGTGCTCAGTGATCGGGGTGCTGGGTGCTCAGTACTCAGGGTGCTCAGTGCTCGGGGAGCTCGGTGCTCAGTACTCAGGGTGCTGGGTGCTCAGTACTCAGTGCTCGGGGTCCTGGGTGCTCCGTGCTCGGGGTGCTGGGTGCTCAGTGCTCTGGGTGCTTAGTGCTCAGTACTCAGGGTGCTGGGTGCTCAGTACTCAGGGTGCTCAGTGCTCGGGGTGCTGGGTGCTCAGTACTCAGGGTGCTGGGTGCTCAGTACTCAGGGTGCTCAGTGCTCGGGGTGCTGGGTGCTCAGTGCTCAGGGTGATCGGTGCTCAGTACTCAGGATGCTGGGTGCTCAGTACTCAGGGTGCTGGGTGCTCAGTACTCAGGGTGCTGGTTGCTCAGTCCTCAGGGTGCTCAGTGCTCAGGGTGCTGGGTGATCAGTGCTCGGGGTGCTCGGTGCTCAGTACTCAGGGTGCTGAGTGCCCAGTACTCAGGGTGCTGGGTGCTCAGTACTCAGGGTGCTCATTGCTCAGGGTGCTGGGTGCTCAGTACTCAGGGTGCTGGGTGCTCAGTGCTCAGGGTGCTCGGTGCTCAGTACGTTGGGTGCTCAGTACTCAGGGTGCTCGGTGCTCAGTACTCGGGGTGCTGGGTGCTCATTAATCAGGGTGCTGGGTGCTCAGTACTCAGGGTGCTCAGTGCTTGGGGTGCAGGGTGCTCAGTACTCAGGGTGCTCTGTGCTTCGGGTGCTGGGTGCTCAGTACTCAGGGTGCTGGGTGCTCAGTGCTCAGGGTGTTGGGTGCTCAGTACTCAGGGTGCTGGGTGCTCAGTACTCAGGGTGCTGGGTGCTCAGTGCTCGGGGTGCTGGGTGCTCAGTGCTCGGGGTGCTGGGTGCTCAGTGCTCGGGGTGCTGGGTGCTCAGTGCTCAGGGTGCTGTGTGCTCAGTGCTCGGGGTGCTGGGTGCTCAGTGCTCGGGGTGCTTGGTGCTCAGTGCTCGGGGTGCTGGGTTCTCAGTGCTCGGTGTGCTGGGTGCTCGGTGCTCGGGGTGCTGGGTGCTTAGTGCTCGGGGTGCCCGGTGCTCAGTACTCGGGGTTCTGGGTGCTCAGTGCTCAGGGTACTCGGTGCTCAGTACGTTGGGTGCTCAGTACTCAGGGTGCTGGGTGCTCAGTGCTCTGGGTGCTAGGTGCTCAGTGCTCAGGGTGCTGGGTGCTCAGTGCTCAGGGTGCTGGGTGCTCAGTGCTCAGGGTGCTGGGTGCTCGGTGCTCTGGGTGCTGGGTGCTTAGTGCTCGGGGTGCCCGGTGCTCAGTACTCGGGGTGCTCAGTGCTCAGTACTCAGGGTGCTGGGTGCTCAGTGCTCAGGGTGCTGGGTGCTCAGTACTCAGGGTGCTGGGTTCTCGGTGCTCAGTACGCAGTGTGCTCAGTACTCAGGGTGCTGGGTGCTCAGTACTCAGGGTGCTCGGTGCTCAGTGCTCAGGGTGCTAGGTGCTCGGTGCTCGGGGTGCTGGGTGCTTAGTGCTCGGGTTGCTGGGTGCTCAGTACTCAGGGTGCTGGGTGCTAAGTGCTCAGTACTCAGGGTGCTGGGTGCTCAGTGCTCAGGGTTCTGGGTGCTCAGTGCTCAGGGTGCTGGGTGCTCGGAGCTCGGGGTGCTGGGTGCTTAGTGCTCGGGTTGCTGGGTGCTCAGTACTCAGGGTGCTGGGTGCTCAGTACTCAGGGTGCTGGGTGCTCAGTGCTCAGGGTGCTGGGTGCTCGGTGCTCGGGGTGCAGGGTGCTTAGTGCTCGGGTTGCTGGGTGCTCAGTACTCAGGGTGCTGGGTGCTCAGTGCTCGGGGTGCTGGGTGCTCAGTGCTCAGTACTCAGGGTGCTGTGTGCTCAGTGCTCAGGGTGCTGTGTGTTCAGTTCTCAGGGTGCTGGGTGCTCAGTACTCAGGGTGCTGGGTGCTCAGTACTCAGGGTGCTGGGTGCTCAGTGCTCAGGGTGCTGGGTGCTCGGTGCTCGGGGTGCTGGGTGTTTAGTGCTCGGGTTGCTGGGTGCTCAGTACTCAGGGTGCTGGGTGCTCAGTGCTCGGGGTGCTGGGTGCTCAGTGCTCAGTACTCAGGGTGCTGGGTGCTCAGTGCTCAGGGTGCTGTGTGCTCAGTGCTCAGGGTGCTGGGTACTCAGTGCTCAGGGTGCTGGGTGCTCAGTACTCAGGGTGCTGGGTGCTCAGTACTCAGGGTGCTGGGTGCTCTGTGCTCGGGGTGCTGGGTGCTCAGTGCTCGCGGTGCTGGGTGCTCAGTGCTCAGGGTGCTCGGTGCTCAGTACTCAGGGTGCTGGGTGCTCAGTGCTCGAGGTGCTCAGTACTCAGGGTGCTGTGTGTTCAGTGCTCAGTGTGCTGGGTGCTCAGTACTCAGGGTGCTCGGTGCTTAGTACTCAGGGTGCTGGGTGCTCAGTACTCCGGGTGCTGGGTGCTCAGTGCTCGGGGTTCTCGGTGCTCAGTGTTGAAGGTGCTGGGTGCTCAGTACTCAGCGTGCTCATTGCTCAGGGTGCTGGGTGCTCAGTACTCAGGGTGCTGGGTGCTCAGTGCTCAGGGTGCTCGGTGCTCAGTACGTTGGGTGCTCAGTACTCAGGGTGCTTGGTGCTCAGTACTCGGGGTGCTGGGTGCTCATTAATCAGGGTGATGGGTGCTCAGTAATCAGGGTGCTCAGTGCTTGGGGTTCAGGGTGCTCAGTACTCAGGGTGTTCTGTGCTTGGGGTGCTGGGTGCTCAGTTCTCAGGGTGCTGGGTGCTCAGTGCTCAGGGTGTTGGGTGCTCAGTACTCAGGGTGCTGGGTGCTCAGTACTCAGGGTGCTGGGTGCTCAGTGCTCGGGGTGTTGGGTGCTCAGTGCTCGGGGTGCTGGGTGCTCAGTGCTCGGGGTGCTGGGTGCTCAGTGCTCGGGGTTCTGGGTGCTCAGTGCCCAGGGTGCTGGGTGATCAGTGCTCGGGGTGCTGGGTGCTCAGTGCTCATGGTGCTGGGTGCTCGGTGCTCGGGGTGCTGGGTGCTTAGTGCTCGTGGTGCCCGGTGCTCAGTACTCGGGGTTCTGGGTGCTCAGTGCTCAGGGTACTCGGTGCTCAGTACGTTGGGTGCTCAGTACTCAGGGTGCTGGGTGCTCAGTGCTCAGGGTGCTGGGTGCTCAGTGCTCAGGGTGCTGGGTGCTCAGTGCTCAGGGTGCTGGGTGCTCAGTGCTCAGGGTGCTGGGTGCTCGGTGCTCTGGGTGCTGGGTGCTTAGTGCTCGGGGTGCTCGGTGCTCAGTACTCGGGGTGCTCAGTGCTCAGTACTCAGGGTGGTGGGTGCTCAGTGCTCAGGGTGCTGGGTGCTCAGTACTCAGGGTGCTGGGTGCTCGGTTCTCAGTACGCTGGGTTCTCAGTACTCAGGGTGCTGGGTGCTCAGTACTCAGGGTGCTCGGTGCTCAGTACTCAGGGTGCTGGGTGCTCAGTGCTCGGGGTGCTGGGTGCTCAGTACTCAGGGTGCTGGGTGCTCAGTGCTCGGGGTGCTCGGTGCTCAGTAAGCTGGGTGCTCAGTACTCAGGGTGCTGGGTGCTCAGTACTCAGGGTGCTGGGTGCTTAGTATTCAGGGTGCTGGGTGCTCAGTGCTCCGGGTGCTGGGTGCTCAGTGCTCAGTACTCAGGGTGCTGGGTGCTCAGTGCTCAGGTTGCTGGGTGCTCAGTGCTCAGGGTGCTTCGTGCTCGGTGCTCGGTGCTCGGGGTGCTGGGTGCTTAGTGCTCGGGGTGCTGGGTGCTCAGTACTCAGGGTGCTGGGTGGTCAGTACTCACGGTGCTGGGTGCTCAGTACTCGGGGTGCTGGGTGCTCACTACTCAGGGTGCTGGGTGCTCAGTACTCAGGGTGCTGGGTGCTCAGTGCTCGGGGTGCTCGGTGCTCAGTACTCAGGGTGCTCATTACTCAGGGTGCTCAGTACTCAGGGTGCTGGGTGCTCAGTACTCAGGGTGCTCAGTACTCAGGGTGCTGGGTGCTCAGTGCTCGGGGTGCTGGGTGCTCAGTACCCAGGGTGCTCAGTACTCAGGGTGCTGGGTGCTCAGTGCTCGGGGTGCTGGGTGCTCAGTGCACAGGGTGATCGGTGCTCAGTACTCAGGATGCTGGGTGCTCAGTACTCAGGGTGCTGGGTGCTCAGTACACAGGGTGCTGGTTGCTCAGTCCTCAGGGTGCTCAGTGCTCAGGGTGCTGGGTGCTCAGTGCTCGGGGTGCTCGGTGCTCAGTACTCAGGGTGCTGGGTGCTCAGTACTCAGGGTGCTGGGTGCTCAGTACTCAGGGTGCTGGGTGCTCAGTGCTCGTAGTGCTGGGTGCTCAGTGCTCAGTACTCAGGGTGCTGGGTGCTCATTACTCAGGGTGCTGGGTGCTCAGTGCTCGGGGTGCTGGGTGCTCAGTACTAAGGGTGCTGTGTGCTCAGTGCTCAGGGTGCTCGGTGCTCAGTACTCATGGTGTTGGGTGCTCATTCTCAGGGTGCTGGGTGCTCAGTACTCAGGTTGCTCAGTACACTGGGTGCTCGGTGCTCAGTACTCATGGTGCTGGCTGCTCAGTACTAAGGGTGCTCGGTGCTCAGTTCTCAGGGTGCTCGGTGCTCAGTGTTTGGGGTGCTGGGTGCTCAGTACTCAGGGTGCTGAGTGCTCAGTGCTCAGGGTGCTCGGTGCTCAGTGCTCTGGGTGCTGGGTGCTCAGTACTCAGTGCTCAGGATGCTGGGTGCTCAGTGCTCAGGGTGCTGGGTGCTCAGTGCTCAGGGAGCTCAGTCCTCAGTACTTAGGGTGCTGGGTGCTCAGTACTCAGGGTGCTGGGTGCTCAGTGCTCGGGGTGCCCGGTGCTCAGTGCTCGGGGTGCTGGGTGCTCAGTGCTCGGGGTGCTGGGTGCTCAGTGCTCAGGGTGCTGGGTGCTCAGTATTCAGGGTGCTGGGTGCTCAGTGCTTGGGGTGCTGGGTGCTCAGTACTCAGGGTGCTGGGTGCTCAGTACTCAGGGTGCTCGGTGCTCAGTGCTTGGGGTGCTGGGTGCTCAGTACTCAGGGTGCTGGGTGCTCAGTGCTCAGGGTGCTGCGTGCTCAGTGCTCAGGGTGCTGGGTGCTCAGTACTCAGTGCTCAGGATGCTGGGTGCTCAGTGCTCGGGCTGCTGGGTGCTCAGTGCTCAGGGTGCTGGGTGCTCAGTACTCAGGGTGCTGGGTGCTCAGTTCTCAGGGTGCTGGGTGCTCAGTGCTCTGGGTGCTGGGTGCTCAGTGCTCGGGGTTCTCGGTGCTCAGTGCTCAAGGTGCTGGGTGCTCAGTACTCAGGGTGCTCATTGCTCAGGGTGCTGGGTGCTCAGTACTCAGGGTGCTGGGTGCTCACTGCTCAGGGTGATGGGTGCTCAGTACTCAGGGTGCTCAGTGCTTGGGGTGCAGGGTGCTCAGTACTCAGGGTGCTCTGTGCTTGCTGTGCTGGGTGCTCAGTACTCAGGGTGCTGGGTGCTCAGTACTCAGGGTGCTGGGTGCTCAGTGCTCGGGGTGCTGGGTGCTCAGTGCTCGGGGTGCTGGGTGCACAGTGCTCGGGGTGCTGGGTGCTCAGTGCTCGGGGTTCTGGGTGCTCAGTGCCCGGGGTGCTGGGTGCTCAGTGCTCGGTGTGCTGGGTGCTCAGTGCTCGGGATGCTTGGTGCTCAGTGCTCGGGGTGCTGGGTGCTCAGTGCTCAGGGTGCTGGGTGCTCGGTGCTCGGGGTGCTGGGTGCTTAGTGCTCGGGGTGCCCGGTGCTCAGTACTCCGGGTTCTGGGTGCTCAGTGCTCAGGGTACTCGGTGCTCAGTACGTTGGGTGCTCAGTACTCAGGGTGCTGGGTGCTCAGTGCTCAGGTTGCTGGGTGCTCAGTGCTCAGGGTGCTGGGTGCTCAGTGCTCAGGGTGCTGGGTGCTCAGTGCTCAGGGTGCTTGTTGCTCAGTGCTCAGGGTGCTGGGTGCTCGGTGCTCTGGGTGCTGGGTGCTTAGTGCTCGGGGTGCCCGGTGCTCAGTACTCGGGGTGCTCAGTGCTCAGTACTCAGGGTGGTGGGTGCTCAGTGCTCAGGGTGCTGGGTGCTCAGTACTCAGGGTGCTGGGTGCTCGGTTCTCAGTACGCTGGGTGCTCAGTACTCAGGGTGCTGGGTGCTCAGTACTCAGGGTGCTCGGTGCTCAGTACTCAGGGTGCTGGGTGCTCAGTGCTCGGGGTGCTGGGTGCTCAGTACTCAGGGTGCTGGGTGCTCAGTGCTCGGGGTGCTCGGTGCTCAGTACGCTCTGTGCTCAGTACTCAGGGTGCTGGGTGCTCAGTACTCAGGGTGCTGGGTGCTTAGTACTCAGGGTGCTGGGTGCTCAGTGCTCGGGGTGCTGGGTGCTCAGTGCTCAGTACTCAGGGTGCTGGGTGCTCAGTGCTCAGGTTGCTGGGTGCTCAGTGCTCAGGGTGCTTCGTGTTCGGTGCTCGGGGTGCTGGGTGCTTAGTGCTCGGGGTGCTGGGTGCTCAGTACTCAGGGTGCTGGGTGGTCAGTACTCACGGTGCTGGGTGCTCAGTACTCGGGGTGCTGGGTGCTCACTACTCAGTGTGCTGGGTGCTCAGTACTCAGGGTGCTGGGTGCTCAGTGCTCGGGGTGCTCGGTGCTCAGTACTCAGAGTGCTCATTACTCAGGGTGCTCAGTACTCAGGGTGCTGGGTGCTCAGTACTCAGGGTGCTCAGTACTCAGGGTGCTGGGTGCTCAGTGCTCGGGGTGCTGGGTGCTCAGTACTCAGGGTGCTCAGTACTCTGGGTGCTGGGTGCTCAGTGCTCGGGGTGCTGGGTGCTCAGTGCTCAGGGTGATCGGTGCTCAGTACTCAGGATGCTGGGTGCTCAGTACTCAGGGTGCTGGGTGCTCAGTACTCAGGGTGCTGGTTGCTCAGTCCTCAGGGTGCTCAGTGCTCAGGGTGCTGGGTGCTCAGTGCTCAGGGTGCTCGGTGCTCAGTACTCAGGGTGCTGGGTGCTCAGTACTCAGGGTGCTGGGTGCTCAGTACTCAGGGTGCTGGGTGCTCAGTGCTCGTAGTGCTGGGTGCTCAGTGCTCAGGGTGCTCAGTGCTCAGTACTCAGGGTGCTGGGTGCTCATTACTCAGGGTGCTGGGTGCTCAGTGCTCGGGGTGCTGGGTGCTCAGTACTCAGGGTGCTGGGTGCTCAGTGCTCAGAGTGCTCGGTGCTCAGTACTCATGGTGCTGGGTGCTCATTCTCAGGGTGCTGGGTGCTCAGTACTCAGGTTGCTCAGTACTCTGGGTGCTCGGTGCTCAGTACTCATGGTGCTGGCTGCTCAGTGCTAAGGGTGCTCGGTGCTCAGTTCTCAGGGTGCTCGGTGCTCAGTGTTTGGGGTGCTGGGTGCTCAGTACTCAGGGTGCTGAGTGCTCAGTGCTCAGGGTGCTCGGTGCTCAGTGCTCTGGGTGCTGGGTGCTCAGTACTCAGTGCTCAGGATGCTGGGTGCTCAGTGCTCAGGGTGCTTGGTGCTCAGTGCTCGGCGTGCCCTGTGCTCAGTGCTCGGTGTGCTCGGTGCTCAGTACTCAGGGTGCTGGGTGCTCAGTACTCAGGGTGCTGGGTGCTCAGTGCTCGGGGTGCCCTGTGCTCAGTGCTCGGTGTGCTCGGTGCTCAGTACTCAGGGTGCTGGGTGCTCAGTACTCACGGTGCTGGGTGCTCAGTGCTCGGGGTGCTGGGTGCTCAGTGCTCGGGGTGCTGGGTGCTCAGTACTCAGGGTGCTGGGTGCTCAGTGCTCAGGGTGCTGGGTGCTCAGTACTCAGGGTGCTGGGTGCTCAGTGCTCGGGGTGCCCTGTGCTCAGTGCTCGGTGTGCTCGGTGCTCAGTACTCAGGGTGCTCAGCGCTCAGTACTCAGGGTGCTGGGTGATCAGTGCTCGGGGTGCTCGTTGCTCAGTACGTTGGGTGCTCAGTGCTCAGGGTGCTGGCTGCTCAGTGCTCAGGGTGCTGGGTGCTCAGTGCTCAGGGTGCTTGATGCTCAGTACTCAGGGTGCTGGGTTCTCAGTGCTCAGGGTGCTGGGTGGTCAGTGCTCAGGGTGCTGGGTGCTCAGTACTCAGGGTGCTGGGTGCTCAGTACTCAGGGTGCTCGGTGCTCAGTGCTTGGGGTGCCGGGTGCTCAGTACACAGGGTGCTGGGTGCTCAGTGCTCAGGGTGCTGCGTGCTCAGTGCTCAGGGTGCTGGGTGCTCAGTACTCAGTGCTCAGGATGCTGGGTGCACAGTGCTCGGGCTGCTGGGTGCTCAGTGCTCAGGGTGCTGGGTGCTCAGTACTCAGGGTGCTGGGTGCTCAGTGCTCAGGGTGCTGGGTGCTCAGTGCTCTGGGTGCTGGGTGCTCAGTGCTCAGGGTGCTGGGTGCTCAGATCTCAGTGTGCTGGGTGCTCAGTGCTCGGGGTGCTGGGTGCTGAGTGCTCAGGGTGCTGGGTGCTCAGTGCTCGGGGTGCTCGGTGCTCAGTACGCAGGGTGCTGGGTGCTCAGTGCTCGGGGTGCTGGGTGCTCAGTGCTCAGTACTCAGGGTGGTGGGTGCTCAGTGCTCGGGGTGCTGGGTGCTCAGTACTCAGCGTGCTGGGTGCTCAGTACTCACGGTGCTCAGTGCTCGGGGAGCTCGGTGCTCAGTACTCAGGGTGCTGGGTGCTCAGTACTCAGTGATCGGGGTCCTGGGTGCTCCGTGCTCGGGGTGCTGGGTGCTCAGTGCTCTGGGTGCTTAGTGCTCAGTACTCAGCGTACTGGGTGCTCAGTACTCAGGGTGCTCAGTGCTCGGGGTGCTGGGTGCTCATTACTCAGGGTGCTGGGTGCTCAGTACTCAGGGTGCTCAGTGCTCAGGGTGCTGGGTGATCACTGCTCGGGGTGCTCGGTGCTCAGTACTCAGGGTGCTGAGTGCTCAGTACTCAGGGTGCTGGGTGCTCAGTACTCCGGGTGCTGGGTGATAAGTGCTCGGGGTGCTGGGTGCTCAGTGCTCAGGGTGCTCAGTGCTCAGTACTCAGGGTGCTCAGTGCTCAGTACTCAGGGTGCTGGGTGCTCAGTGCTCAGGGTGCTGGGTGCTCAGTACTCAGGGTGCTGGGTGCTCGGTGCTCAGTACGCTGGGTGCTCAGTACTCAGGGTGCTGGGTGCTCAGTACTCACGGTGCTGTGTGCTCAGTGCTCGGGGTGCTGGGTGCTCAGTGCTCAGGGTGCTGGGTGCTCAGTGCTCAGTACTCAGGGTGCTGGGTGCTCAGTACTCAGGGTGCTGGGTGCTTAGTACTCAGGCTGCTGGGTGCTCAGTGCTCAGGGTGCTGGGTGCTCAGTGCTCAGTACTCAGGGTGCTGGGTGCTCAGTGCTCAGGGTGCTGGGTGCTTGGTGCTCGGGGTGCTGGGTGCTTAGTGCTCGGGGTGCTGGGTGCTCAGTACTCAGGGTGCTGGGTGGTCAGTACTCACGATGCTGGGTGCTCAGTACTCGGGGTGCTGGGTGCTCACTACTCAGTGTGCTGGGTGCTCAGTACTCAGGGTGCTCGGTGCTCAGTGCTTGGGGTGCTGGGTGCTCAGTACTCAGGGTGCTGGGTGCTCAGTGCTCAGGGTGCTGCGTTCTCAGTGCTCAGGGTGCTGGGTGATCAGTACTCAGTGCTCAGGATGCTGGGTGCTCAGTGCTCGGGCTGCTGGGTGCTCAGTGCTCAGGGTGCTGGGTGCTCAGTACTCAGGGTGCTGGGTTCTCCGTACTCAGGGTGCTGGGTGCACAGTGCTAGGGGTGCTGGGTGCTCAGTGCTCGGGGTCTGGTTGCTCAGTACTCAGGGTGCTGGGTGCTCAGTGCTCGGGGTGCTGGGTGCTGAGTGCTCAGGGTGCTGGGTGCTCAGTGCTCGGGGTGCTCGGGGTGCTCGGTGCTCAGTACACAGGGTGCTGGGTGCTCAGTGCTCGGGGTGCTGGGTGCTCAGTGCTCAGTACTCAGGGTGCTGGGTGCTCAGTGCTCGGGGTGCTGGGTGCTCAGTACTCAGCGTGCTAGGTGCTCAGTACTCAGGGTGCTGGGTGCTCAGTGCTCAGGGTGCTGGGTGCTCAGTGCTCAGGGTGCTGGGTGCTCAGTGATCGGGGTGCTGGGTGCTCAGTACTCAGGGTGCTCAGTGCTCGGGGAGCTCGGTGCTCAGTACTCAGGGTGCTGGGTGCTCAGTACTCAGTGCTTGTGGTCCTGGGTGCTCCGTGCTCGGGGTGCTGGGTGCTCAGTGCTCTGGGTGCTTAGTGCTCAGTACTCAGGGTGCCTGGTGCTCAGTACTCAGGGTGCTCAGTGCTCGGGGTGCTGGGTGCTCAGTGCTCAGAGTGATAGGTGCTCAGTACTCAGAATGCTGTGTACTCAGTACTCAGGGTGCTGGGTGCTCAGTGCTCGGGGTGCTCGGTGCTCAGTACTCAGGGTGCTGAGTGCTCAGTACTCAGGGTGCTGGGTGCTCAGTGCTCGGGGTGCTGGGTGCTCAGTGCTCAGGGTGCTCAGTGCTCAGTTATCAGGGTGCTCAGTGATCAGTACTAAGGGTGCTGAGTGCTCAGTGCTCAGGGTGCTGGGTGCTCAGTACTCAGGGTGCTGGGTGCTCGGTGCTCAGTACGCTGGGTGCTCAGTACTCAGGGTGCTGGGTGATCAGTACTCAGGGTGCTCGGTGCTCAGTACTCAGCGTGCTGGGTGCTCAGTGCTCGGGGTGCTGGGTGCTCAGTACTCAGGGTGCTGGGTGCTCAGTGCTCGGGGTGCTCGGTGCTCAGTACGCTGGGTGCTCAGTACTCAGGGTGCTGGGTGCTCAGTACTCAGGGTGCTGGGTGCTTAGTACTCAGGGTGCTGGGTGCTTAGTACTCAGGGTGCTTGGTGCTCAGTGCTCAGGGTGCTGGGTGCTCAGTGCTCAGTGCTCAGGGTGCTGGGTGCTTAGTGCTCGGGGTGCTGGGTGCTCAGTACTCAGGGTGCTGGGTGGTCAGTACTCACGGTGCTGGGTGCTCAGTACTCGGGGTGCTGGGTGCTCACTACTCAGGGTGCTGGGTGCTCAGTACTCAGGGTGCTGGGTGCTCAGTGCTCGGGTTGCTCGGTGCTCAGTACGCAGGGTGCTGGGTGCTCAGTGCTCGGGGTGCTGGGTGCTCAGTGCTCAGTACTCAGGGTGGTGGGTGCTCAGTGCTCGGGGTGCTGGGTGCTCAGTACTCAGCGTGCTGGGTGCTCAGTACTCAGGGTGCTCAGTGCTCGGGGAGCTCGGTGCTCAGTACTCAGGGTGCTGGGTGCTCAGTACTCAGTGATCGGGGTCCTGGGTGCTCCGTGCTCGGGGTGCTGGGTGCTCAGTGCTCTGGGTGCTTAGTGCTCAGTACTCAGGGTACTGGGTGCTCAGTACTCAGGGTGCTCAGTGCTCGGGGTGCTGGGTGCTCATTACTCAGGGTGCTGGGTGCTCAGTACTCAGGGTGCTCAGTGCTCAGGGTGCTGGGTGATCACTGCTCGGGGTGCTCGGTGCTCAGTACTCAGGGTGCTGAGTGCTCAGTACTCAGGGTGCTGGGTGCTCAGTACTCAGGGTGCTGGGTGATCAGTGCTCGGGGTGCTGGGTGCTCAGTGCTCAGGGTGCTCAGTGCTCAGTACTCAGGGTGCTCAGTGCTCAGTACTCAGGGTGCTGGGTGCTCAGTGCTCAGGGTGCTGGGTGCTCAGTACTCAGGGTGCTGGGTGCTCGGTGCTCAGTACGCTGGGTGCTCAGTACTCAGGGTGCTGGGTGCTCAGTACTCACGGTGCTGTGTGCTCAGTGCTCGGGGTGCTGGGTGCTCAGTACTCAGGGTGCTGGGTGCTCAGTTCTCGGGGTGCTCGGTGCTCAGTACGCTGGGTGCTCAGTACTCAGGGTGCTGGGTGCTCAGTACTCAGGGTGCTGGGTGCTTAGTACTCAGGCTGCTGGGTGCTCAGTGCTCAGGGTGCTGGGTGCTCAGTGCTCAGTACTCAGGGTGCTGGGTGCTCAGTGCTCAGGGTGCTGGGTGCTTGGTGCTCGGGGTGCTGGGTGCTTAGTGCTCGGGGTGCTGGGTGCTCAGTACTCAGGGTGCTGGGTGGTCAGTACTCACGATGCTGGGTGCTCAGTACTCGGGGTGCTGGGTGCTCACTACTCAGTGTGCTGGGTGCTCAGTACTCAGGGTGCTCGGTGCTCAGTGCTTGGGGTGCTGGGTGCTCAGTACTCAGGGTGCTGGGTGCTCAGTGCTCAGGGTGCTGCGTTCTCAGTGCTCAGGGTGCTGGGTGATCAGTACTCAGTGCTCAGGATGCTGGGTGCTCAGTGCTCGGGCTGCTGGGTGCTCAGTGCTCAGGGTGCTGGGTGCTCAGTACTCAGGGTGCTGGGTTCTCCGTACTCAGGGTGCTGGGTGCACAGTGCTAGGGGTGCTGGGTGCTCAGTGCTCGGGGTCTGGGTGCTCAGTACTCAGGGTGCTGGGTGCTCAGTGCTCGGGGTGCTGGGTGCTGAGTGCTCAGGGTGCTGGGTGCTCAGTGCTCGGGGTGCTCGGGGTGCTCGGTGCTCAGTACACAGGGTGCTGGGTGCTCAGTGCTCGGGGTGCTGGGTGCTCAGTGCTCAGTACTCAGGGTGCTGGGTGCTCAGTGCTCGGGGTGCTGGGTGCTCAGTACTCAGCGTGCTAGGTGCTCAGTACTCAGGGTGCTGGGTGCTCAGTGCTCAGGGTGCTGGGTGCTCAGTGCTCAGGGTGCTGGGTGCTCAGTACTCAGGGTGCTCAGTGCTCGGGGAGCTCGGTGCTCAGTACTCAGGGTGCTGGGTGCTCAGTACTCAGTGCTCGTGGTCCTGGGTGCTCCGTGCTCGGGGTGCTGGGTGCTCAGTGCTCTGGGTGCTTAGTGCTCAGTACTCAGGGTGCCTGGTGCTCAGTACTCAGGGTGCTCAGTGCTCGGGGTGCTGGGTGCTCAGTGCTCAGGGTGATAGGTGCTCAGTACTCAGAATGCTGTGTACTCAGTACTCAGGGTGCTGGGTGCTCAGTGCTCGGGGTGCTCGGTGCTCAGTACTCAGGGTGCTGAGTGCTCAGTACTCAGGGTGCTGGGTGCTCAGTACTCAGGGTGCTGGGTGCTCAGTGCTCGGGGTGCTGGGTGCTCAGTGCTCAGGGTGCTCAGTGCTCAGTTATCAGGGTGCTCAGTGATCAGTACTAAGGGTGCTGAGTGCTCAGTGCTCAGGGTGCTGGGTGCTCAGTACTCAGGGTGCTGGGTGCTCGGTGCTCAGTACGCTGGGTGCTCAGTACTCAGGGTGCTGGGTGATCAGTACTCAGGGTGCTCGGTGCTCAGTACTCAGCGTGCTGGGTGCTCAGTGCTCGGGGTGCTGGGTGCTCAGTACTCAGGGTGCTGGGTGCTCAGTGCTCGGGGTGCTCGGTGCTCAGTACGCTGGGTGCTCAGTACTCAGGGTGCTGGGTGCTCAGTACTCAGGGTGCTGGGTGCTTATTACTCAGGGTGCTGGGTGCTTAGTACTCAGGGTGCTTGGTGCTCAGTGCTCAGGGTGCTGGGTGCTCAGTGCTCAGTGCTCAGGGTGCTGGGTGCTTAGTGCTCGGGGTGCTGGGTGCTCAGTACTCAGGGTGCTGGGTGGTCAGTACTCACGGTGCTGGGTGCTCAGTACTCGGGGTGCTGGGTGCTCACTACTCAGGGTGCTGGGTGCTCAGTACTCAGGGTGCTGGGTGCTCAGTGCTCGGGGTGCTCGGTGCTCAGTACTCAGGGTGCTGGGTGCTCAGTGCTCAGGGTGCTGGGTGCTCAGTACTCAGTGTGCTGGGTGCTCAGTGCTCAGGGTGCTGGGTGCTCAGTACTCAGGGTGCTCAGTACTCAGGGTGCTGGGTGCTCAGTACTCAGGGTGCTCAGGACTCAGGGTGCTGGGTGCTCAGTGCTCGGGGTGCTGGGTGCTCAGTACTCAGGGTGCTCAGTACTCAGGGTGCTGGGTGCTCAGTGCTCGGGGTGCTGGGTGCTCAGTGCTCAGGGTGATCGGTGCTCAGTACTCAGGATGCTGGGTGCTCAGTACTCAGGGTGCTGGATGCTCAGTACTCAGGGTGCTGGTTGCTCAGTCCTCAGCGTGCTCAGTGCTCAGGGTGCTGGGTGCTCAGTGCTCGGGGTGCTGGGTGCTCAGTGCTCAGGGTGCTGGGTGCTCAGTGCTCAGGGTGCTCAGTGCTCAGTACTCAGGGTGCTGGGTGCTCATTACTCAGGGTGCTTGGTGCTCAGTGCTCGGGGTGCTGGGTGCTCAGTACTCAGGGTACTGGGTGCTCAGTGCTCAGGGTGCTGGGTGCTCAGTGCTCGGGGTGCTGGGTGCTCAGTATTCAGGGTGCTGGGTGCTCAGTACTCAGGGTTCTGGGTGCTCAGTGCTCGGGGGGCTGGGTGCTCAGTGCTCAGGGTGCTGGGTGCTCATTACTTAGGGTGCTGGGTGCTCAGTGCTCGGGGTGCTCGGTGCTCAGTACTCAAGGTGCTGGGTGCTCAGTGCTCACGGTGCTGGGTGCTCAGTCCTCGGGGTGCTCCGTGCTCAGTGCTCAGGGTGCTGGGTGCTCAGTGATCAGGGTGCTCGGTGCTCAGTACTCATGGTGCTGGGTGCTCATTCTCGGGGTGCTGGGTGCTCAGTACTCAGGTTGCTCAGTACTCTGGGTGCTCGGTGCTCAGTACTCATGGTGCTGGGTGCTCAGTACTCAGGGTGCTCGGTGCTCAGTTCTCAGGGTGCTCGCTGCTCAGTGTTTGGGGTGCTGGGTGCTCAGTGCTCAGTGCTCAGGGTGCTGGGTGCTTAGTGCTCGGGGTGCTGGGTGCTCAGTACTCAGCGTGCTGGGTGCTCAGTACTCAGGGTGCTCAGTGCTCGGGGAGCTCGGTGCTCAGTACTCAGGGTGCTGGTTGCTCAGTACTCAGTGATCGGGGTCCTGGGTGCTCCGTGCTCGGGGTGCTGGGTGCTCAGTGCTCTGGGTGCTTAGTGCTCAGTACTCAGGGTACTGGGTGCTCAGTACTCAGGGTGCTCAGTGCTCGGGGTGCTGGGTGCTCAGTACTCAGGGTGCTGGGTGCTCAGTACTCAGGGTGCTCAGTGCTCAGGGTGCTGGGTGATCACTGCTCGGGGTGCTCGGTGCTCAGTACTCAGGGTGCTGAGTGCTCAGTACTCAGGGTGCTGGGTGCTCAGTACTCAGGGTGCTGGGTGATCAGTGCTCGGGGTGCTGGGTGCTCAGTGCTCAGGGTGCTCAGTGCTCAGTACTCAGGGTGCTCAGTGCTCAGTACTCAGGGTGCTGGGTGCTCAGTGCTCAGGGTGCTGGGTGCTCAGTACTCAGGGTGCTTTGTGCTCGGTGCTCAGTACGCTGGGTGCTCAGTATTCAGGGTGCTGGGTGCTCAGTACTCACGGTGCTGTGTGCTCAGTGCTCGGGGTGCTGGGTGCTCAGTACTCAGGGTGCTGGGTGCTCAGTGCTCGGGGTGCTCGGTGCTCAGTACGCTGGGTGCTCAGTACTCAGGGTGCTGGGTGCTCAGTACTCAGGGTGCTGGGTGCTTAGTACTCAGGCTGCTGGGTGCTCAGTGCTCAGGGTGCTGGGTGCTCAGTGCTCAGTACTCAGGGTGCTGGGTGCTCAGTGCTCAGGGTGCTGGGTGCTTGGTGCTCGGGGTGCTGGGTGCTTAGTGCTCGGGGTGCTGGGTGCTCAGTACTCAGGGTGCTGGGTGGTCAGTACTCACGATGCTGGGTGCTCAGTACTCGGGGTGCTGGGTGCTCACTACTCAGTGTGCTGGGTGCTCAGTACTCAGGGTGCTCGGTGCTCAGTGCTTGGGGTGCTGGGTGCTCAGTACTCAGGGTGCTGGGTGCTCAGTGCTCAGGGTGCTGCGTTCTCAGTGCTCAGGGTGCTGGGTGATCAGTACTCAGTGCTCAGGATGCTGGGTGCTCAGTGCTCGGGCTGCTGGGTTCTCAGTGCTCAGGGTGCTGGGTGCTCAGTACTCAGGGTGCTGGGTTCTCCGTACTCAGGGTGCTGGGTGCACAGTGCTAGGGGTGCTGGGTGCTCAGTGCTCGGGGTCTGGGTGCTCAGTACTCAGGGTGCTGGGTGCTCAGTGCTCGGGGTGCTGGGTGCTGAGTGCTCAGGGTGCTGGGTGCTCAGTGCTCGGGGTGCTCGGGGTGCTCGGTGCTCAGTACACAGGGTGCTGGGTGCTCAGTGCTCGGGGTGCTGGGTGCTCAGTGCTCAGTACTCAGGGTGCTGTGTGCTCAGTGCTCGGGGTGCTGGGTGCTCAGTACTCAGCGTGCTAGGTGCTCAGGACTCAGGGTGCTGGGTGCTCAGTGCTCAGGATGCTGGGTGCTCAGTGCTCAGGGTGCTGGGTGCTCAGTGATCGGGGTGCTGGGTGCTCAGTACTCAGGGTGCTCAGTGCTCGGGGAGCTCGGTGCTCAGTACTCAGGGTGCTGGGTGCTCAGTACTCAGTGCTCGGGGTCCTGGGTGCTCCGTGCTCGGGGTGCTGGGTGCTCAGTGCTCAGGGTGCTCAGTGCTCAGTACTCAGGGTGCTCGGTGCTCAGTACTCAGGGTGCTGGGTGCTTAGTGCTCGGGGTGCTGGGTGCTCAGTACTCAGGGTGCTGGGTGGTCAGTACTCACGGTGCTGGGTGCTCAGTACTCGGGGTGCTGGGTGCTCACTACTCAGGGTGCTGGGTGCTCAGTACTCAGGGTGCTGGGTGCTCAGTGCTCGGGGTGCTCGGTGCTCAGTACTCAGGGTGCTGGGTGCTCAGTGCTCAGGGTGCTGGGTGCTCAGTACTCAGTGTGCTGGGTGCTCAGTGCTCAGGGTGCTGGGTGCTCAGTACTCAGGGTGCTCAGTACTCAGGGTGCTGGGTGCTCAGTACTCAGGGTGCTCAGGACTCAGGGTGCTGGGTGCTCAGTGCTCGGGGTGCTGGGTGCTCAGTACTCAGGGTGCTCAGTACTCAGGGTGCTGGGTGCTCAGTGCTCGGGGTGCTGGGTGCTCAGTGCTCAGGGTGATCGGTGCTCAGTACTCAGGATGCTGGGTGCTCAGTACTCAGGGTGCTGGATGCTCAGTACTCAGGGTGCTGGTTGCTCAGTCCTCAGCGTGCTCAGTGCTCAGGGTGCTGGGTGCTCAGTGCTCGGGGTGCTGGGTGCTCAGTGCTCAGGGTGCTGGGTGCTCAGTGCTCAGGGTGCTCAGTGCTCAGTACTCAGGGTGCTGGGTGCTCATTACTCAGGGTGCTTGGTGCTCAGTGCTCGGGGTGCTGGGTGCTCAGTACTCAGGGTACTGGGTGCTCAGTGCTCAGGGTGCTGGGTGCTCAGTGCTCGGGGTGCTGGGTGCTCAGTATTCAGGGTGCTGGGTGCTCAGTACTCAGGGTGCTGGGTGCTCAGTGCTCGGGGGGCTGGGTGCTCAGTGCTCAGGGTGCTGGGTGCTCATTACTTAGGGTGCTGGGTGCTCAGTGCTCGGGGTGCTCGGTGCTCAGTACTCAAGGTGCTGGGTGCTCAGTGCTCACGGTGCTGGGTGCTCAGTCCTCGGGGAGCTCGCTGCTCAGTGTTTGGGGTGCTGGGTGCTCAGTACTCAGGGTGCTGGGTGCTCAGTGTTCAGGGTGCTGGGTGCTCAGTGCTCAGCGTGCTGGGTGCTCAGTACTCAGTGCTCAGGATGCTGGGTGCTCAGTGCTCAGGGTGCTCAGTGCTCGGGGTGCAGGGTGCTCAGTACTCAGGGTGCTGGGTGCTCAGTACTCAGGGTGCTCAGTACTCAGGGTGCTGGGTGCTCAGTACTCAGGGTTCTGGGTGCTCAGTGCTCGGGGGGCTGGGTGCTCAGTGCTCAGGGTGCTGGGTGCTCATTACTTAGGGTGCTGGGTGCTCAGTGCTCGGGGTGCTCGGTGCTCAGTACTCAAGGTGCTGGGTGCTCAGTGCTCACGGTGCTGGTTGCTCAGTCCTCGGGGTGCTCCGTGCTGAGTGCTCAGGGTGCTGGGTGCTCAGTGCTCGGGGTGCTCGGTGCTCAGTACTCATGGTGCTGGGTGCTCATTCTCGGGGTGCTGGGTGCTCAGTACTCAGGTTGCTCAGTACTCTGGGTGCTCGGTGCTCAGTACTCATGGTGCTGGGTGCTCAGTACTCAGGGTGCTCGGTGCTCAGTTCTCAGGGTGCTCGCTGCTCAGTGTTTGGGGTGCTGGGTGCTCAGTGCTCAGTGCTCAGGGTGCTGGGTGCTTAGTGCTCGGGGTGCTGGGTGCTCAGTACTCAGCGTGCTGGGTGCTCAGTACTCAGGGTGCTCAGTGCTCGGGGAGCTCGGTGCTCAGTACTCAGGGTGCTGGTTGCTCAGTACTCAGTGATCGGGGTCCTGGGTGCTCCGTGCTCGGGGTGCTGGGTGCTCAGTGCTCTGGGTGCTTAGTGCTCAGTACTCAGGGTACTGGGTGCTCAGTACTCAGGGTGCTCAGTGCTCGGGGTGCTGGGTGCTCAGTACTCAGGGTGCTGGGTGCTCAGTACTCAGGGTGCTCAGTGCTCAGGGTGCTGGGTGATCACTGCTCGGGGTGCTCGGTGCTCAGTACTCAGGGTGCTGAGTGCTCAGTACTCAGGGTGCTGGGTGCTCAGTACTCAGGGTGCTGGGTGATCAGTGCTCGGGGTGCTGGGTGCTCAGTGCTCAGGGTGCTCAGTGCTCAGTACTCAGGGTGCTCAGTGCTCAGTACTCAGGGTGCTGGGTGCTCAGTGCTCAGGGTGCTGGGTGCTCAGTACTCAGGGTGCTTTGTGCTCGGTGCTCAGTACGCTGGGTGCTCAGTACTCAGGGTGCTGGGTGCTCAGTACTCACGGTGCTGTGTGCTCAGTGCTCGGGGTGCTGGGTGCTCAGTACTCAGGGTGCTGGGTGCTCAGTGCTCGGGGTGCTCGGTGCTCAGTACGCTGGGTGCTCAGTACTCAGGGTGCTGGGTGCTCAGTACTCAGGGTGCTGGGTGCTTAGTACTCAGGCTGCTGGGTGCTCAGTGCTCAGGGTGCTGGGTGCTCAGTGCTCAGTACTCAGGGTGCTGGGTGCTCAGTGCTCAGGGTGCTGGGTGCTTGGTGCTCGGGGTGCTGGGTGCTTAGTGCTCGGGGTGCTGGGTGCTCAGTACTCAGGGTGCTGGGTGGTCAGTACTCACGATGCTGGGTGCTCAGTACTCGGGGTGCTGGGTGCTCACTACTCAGTGTGCTGGGTGCTCAGTACTCAGGGTGCTCGGTGCTCAGTGCTTGGGGTGCTGGGTGCTCAGTACTCAGGGTGCTGGGTGCTCAGTGCTCAGGGTGCTGCGTTCTCAGTGCTCAGGGTGCTGGGTGATCAGTACTCAGTGCTCAGGATGCTGGGTGCTCAGTGCTCGGGCTGCTGGGTTCTCAGTGCTCAGGGTGCTGGGTGCTCAGTACTCAGGGTGCTGGGTTCTCCGTACTCAGGGTGCTGGGTGCACAGTGCTAGGGGTGCTGGGTGCTCAGTGCTCGGGGTCTGGGTGCTCAGTACTCAGGGTGCTGGGTGCTCAGTGCTCGGGGTGCTGGGTGCTGAGTGCTCAGGGTGCTGGGTGCTCAGTGCTCGGGGTGCTCGGGGTGCTCGGTGCTCAGTACACAGGGTGCTGGGTGCTCAGTGCTCGGGGTGCTGGGTGCTCAGTGCTCAGTACTCAGGGTGCTGGGTGCTCAGTGCTCGGGGTGCTGGGTGCTCAGTACTCAGCGTGCTAGGTGCTCAGGACTCAGGGTGCTGGGTGCTCAGTGCTCAGGGTGCTGGGTGCTCAGTGCTCAGGGTGCTGGGTGCTCAGTGATCGGGGTGCTGGGTGCTCAGTACTCAGGGTGCTCAGTGCTCGGGGAGCTCGGTGCTCAGTACTCAGGGTGCTGGGTGCTCAGTACTCAGTGCT
Source organism: Microtus oregoni (assembly GCF_018167655.1). Taxonomy (NCBI): domain Eukaryota; kingdom Metazoa; phylum Chordata; class Mammalia; order Rodentia; family Cricetidae; genus Microtus; species Microtus oregoni. Next base: position 1,935,067 of record NW_024544706.1, read on the forward strand.
CGGGGTCCTGGGTGCTCCGTGCTCGGGGTGCTGGGTGCTCAGTGCTCAGGGTGCTCAGTGCTCAGTACTCAGGGTGCTCGGTGCTCAGTACTCAGGGTGCTGGGTGCTTAGTGCTCGGGGTGCTGGGTGCTCAGTACTCAGGGTGCTGGGTGGTCAGTACTCACGGTGCTGGGTGCTCAGTACTCGGGGTGCTGGGTGCTCACTACTCAGGGTGCTGGGTGCTCAGTACTCAGGGTGCTGGGTGCTCAGTGCTCGGGGTGCTCGGTGCTCAGTACTCAGGGTGCTGGGTGCTCAGTGCTCAGGGTGCTGGGTGCTCAGTACTCAGTGTGCTGGGTGCTCAGTGCTCAGGGTGCTGGGTGCTCAGTACTCAGGGTGCTCAGTACTCAGGGTGCTGGGTGCTCAGTACTCAGGGTGCTCAGGACTCAGGGTGCTGGGTGCTCAGTGCTCGGGGTGCTGGGTGCTCAGTACTCAGGGTGCTCAGTACTCAGGGTGCTGGGTGCTCAGTGCTCGGGGTGCTGGGTGCTCAGTGCTCAGGGTGATCGGTGCTCAGTACTCAGGATGCTGGGTGCTCAGTACTCAGGGTGCTGGATGCTCAGTACTCAGGGTGCTGGTTGCTCAGTCCTCAGCGTGCTCAGTGCTCAGGGTGCTGGGTGCTCAGTGCTCGGGGTGCTGGGTGCTCAGTGCTCAGGGTGCTGGGTGCTCAGTGCTCAGGGTGCTCAGTGCTCAGTACTCAGGGTGCTGGGTGCTCATTACTCAGGGTGCTTGGTGCTCAGTGCTCGGGGTGCTGGGTGCTCAGTACTCAGGGTACTGGGTGCTCAGTGCTCAGGGTGCTGGGTGCTCAGTGCTCGGGGTGCTGGGTGCTCAGTATTCAGGGTGCTTGGTGCTCAGTACTCAGGGTGCTGGGTGCTCAGTGCTCGGGGGGCTGGGTGCTCAGTGCTCAGGGTGCTGGGTGCTCATTACTTAGGGTGCTGGGTGCTCAGTGCTCGGGGTGCTCGGTGCTCAGTACTCAAGGTGCTGGGTGCTCAGTGCTCACGGTGCTGGGTGCTCAGTCCTCGGGGCGCTCGCTGCTCAGTGTTTGGGGTGCTGGGTGCTCAGTACTCAGGGTGCTGGGTGCTCAGTGTTCAGGGTGCTGGGTGCTCAGTGCTCAGCGTGCTGGGTGCTCAGTACTCAGTGCTAAGGATGCTGGGTGCTCAGTGCTCAGGGTGCTCAGTGCTCGGGGTGCAGGGTGCTCAGTACTCAGGGTGCTGGGTGCTCAGTACTCAGGGTGCTCAGTACTCAGGGTGCTGGGTGCTCAGTGCTCAGGGTGCTGGGTGCTCAGTACTCAGGGTGCTGGGTGCTCAGTGCTCAGGGTGCTTGGTGCTTAGTTCTCGGGGTGGTGGGTGCTCAGTGCTCAGGGTGCTGGGTGCTCAGTACTCAGGGTGCTGGGTGCTCGGTTCTCAGTACGCTGGGTTCTCAGTACTCAGGGTGCTGGGTGCTCAGTACTCAGGGTGCTCGGTGCTCAGTACTCAGGGTGCTGGGTGCTCAGTGCTCGGGGTGCTGGGTGCTCAGTACTCAGGGTGCTGGGTGCTCAGTGCTCGGGGTGCTCGGTGCTCAGTACGCTGGGTGCTCAGTACTCAGGGTGCTGGGTGCTCAGTACTCAGGGTGCTGGGTGCTTAGTACTCAGGGTGCTGGGTGCTCAGTGCTCCGGGTGCTGGGTGCTCAGTGCTCAGTACTCAGGGTGCTGGGTGCTCAGTGCTCAGATTGCTGGGTGCTCAGTGCTCAGGGTGCTTCGTGCTCGGTGCTCGGTGCTCGGGGTGCTGGGTGCTTAGTGCTCAGGGTGCTGGGTGCTCAGTACTCAGGGTGCTGGGTGGTCAGTACTCACGGTGCTGGGTGCTCAGTACTCGGGGTGCTGGGTGCTCACTACTCAGGGTGCTGGGTGCTCAGTACTCAGGGTGCTGGGTGCTCAGTGCTCGGGGTGCTCGGTGCTCAGTACTCAGGGTGCTCATTACTCAGGGTGCTCAGTGCTCGGGGTGCTGGGTGCTCAGTACCCAGGGTGCTCAGTACTCAGGGTGCTGGGTGCTCAGTGCTCGGGGTGCTGGGTGCTCCGTGCTCAGGGTGATCGGTGCTCAGTACTCAGGATGCTGGGTGCTCAGTACTCAGGGTGCTGGGTGCTCAGTACACAGGGTGCTGGTTGCTCAGTCCTCAGGGTGCTCAGTGCTCAGGGTGCTGGGTGCTCAGTGCTCGGGGTGCTCGGTGCTCAGTACTCAGGGTGCTGGGTGCTCAGTACTCAGGGTGCTGGGTGCTCAGTACTCAGGGTGCTCAGTGCTCAGTACTCAGGGTGCTGGGTGCTCATTACTCAGGGTACTGGGTGCTCAGTGCTCGGGGTGCTGGGTGCTCAGTACTCAGGGTGCTGTGTGCTCAGTGCTCAGGGTGCTCGGTGCTCAGTACTCATGGTGCTGGGTGCTCATTCTCAGGGTGCTGGGTGCTCAGTACTCAGGTTGCTCAGTACACTGGGTGCTCGGTGCTCAGTACTCATGGTGCTGGCTGCTCAGTACTAAGGGTGCTCGGTGCTCAGTTCTCAGGGTGCTCGGTGCTCAGTGTTTGGGGTGCTGGGTGCTCAGTACTCAGGGTGCTGAGTGCTCAGTGCTCAGGGTGCTCGGTGCTCAGTGCTCTGGGTGCTTGGTGCTCAGTACTCAGTGCTCAGGATGCTGGGTGCTCAGTGCTCAGGGTGCTGGGTGCTCAGTGCTCAGGGAGCTCAGTGCTCAGTACTTAGGGTGCTGGGTGCTCAGTACTCAGGGTGCTGGGTGCTCAGTGCTCGGGGTGCCCGGTGCTCAGTGCTCGGGGTGCTGGGTGCTCAGTGCTCGGGGTGCTGGGTGCTCAGTGCTCAGTGTGCTGGGTGCTCAGTATTCAGGGTGCTGGGTGCTCAGTGCTTGGGGTGCTGGGTGCTCAGTACTCAGGGTGCTGGGTGCTCAGTACTCAGGGTGCTCGGTGCTCAGTGCTTGGGGTGCTGGGTGCTCAGTACTCAGGGTGCTGGGTGCTCAGTGCTCAGGGTGCTGCGTGCTCAGTGCTCAGGGTGCTGGGTGCTCAGTACTCAGTGCTCAGGATGCTGGGTGCTCAGTGCTCGGGCTGCTGGGTGCTCAGTGCTCAGGGTGCTGGGTGCTCAGTACTCAGGGTGCTGGGTGCTCAGTTCTCAGGGTGCTGGGTGCTCAGTGCTCTGGGTGCTGGGTGCTCAGTGCTCGGGGTTCTCGGTGCTCAGTGCTCAAGGTGCTGGGTGCTCAGTACTCAGGGTGCTCATTGCTCAGGGTGCTGGGTGCTCAGTACTCAGGTTGCTGGGTGCTCAGTGCTCAGGGTGATGGGTGCTCAGTACTCAGGGTGCTCAGTGCTTGGGGTGCAGGGTGCTCAGTACTCAGGGTGCTCTGTGCTTGCTGTGCTGGGTGCTCAGTACTCAGGGTGCTGGGTGCTCAGTACTCAGGGTGCTGGGTGCTCAGTGCTCGGGGTGCTGGGTGCTCAGTGCTCGGGGTGCTGGGTGCTCAGTGCTCAGGGTGCTGGGTGCTCGGTGCTCTGGGTGCTGGGTGCTTAGTGCTCGGGGTGCCCGGTGCTCAGTACTCGGGGTGCTCAGTGCTCAGTACTCAGGGTGGTGGGTGCTCAGTGCTCAGGGTGCTGGGTGCTCAGTACTCAGGGTGCTGGGTGCTCGGTTCTCAGTACGCTGGGTGCTCAGTACTCAGGGTGCTGGGTGCTCAGTACTCAGGGTGCTCGGTGCTCAGTACTCAGGGTGCTGGGTGCTCAGTGCTCGGGGTGCTGGGTGCTCAGTACTCAGGGTGCTGGGTGCTCAGTGCTCGGGGTGCTCGGTGCTCAGTACGCTCTGTGCTCAGTACTCAGGGTGCTGGGTGCTCAGTACTCAGGGTGATGGGTGCTTAGTACTCAGGGTGCTGGGTGCTCAGTGCTCGGGGTGCTGGGTGCTCAGTGCTCAGTACTCAGGGTGCTGGGTGCTCAGTGCTCAGGTTGCTGGGTGCTCAGTGCTCAGGGTGCTTCGTGCTCGGTGCTCGGGGTGCTGGGTGCTTAGTGCTCGGGGTGCTGGGTGCTCAGTACTCAGGGTGCTGGGTGGTCAGTACTCACGGTGCTGGGTGCTCAGTACTCGGGGTGCTGGGTGCTCACTACTCAGGGTGCTGGGTGCTCAGTACTCAGGGTGCTGGGTGCTCAGTGCTCGGGGTGCTCGGTGCTCAGTACTCAGGGTGCTCATTACTCAGGGTGCTCAGTACTCAGGGTGCTGGGTGCTCAGTACTCAGGGTGCTCAGTACTCAGGGTGCTGGGTGCTCAGTGCTCGGGGTGCTGGGTGCTCAGTACTCAGGGTGCTCAGTACTCTGGGTGCTGGGTGCTCAGTGCTCGGGGTGCTGGGTGCTCAGTGCTCAGGGTGATCGGTGCTCAGTACTCAGGATGCTGGGTGCTCAGTACTCAGGGTGCTGGGTGCTCAGTACTCAGGGTGCTGGTTGCTCAGTCCTCAGGGTGCTCAGTGCTCAGGGTGCTGGGTGCTCAGTGCTCAGGGTGCTCGGTGCTCAGTACTCAGGGTGCTGGGTGCTCAGTACTCAGGGTGCTGGGTGCTCAGTACTCAGGGTGCTGGGTGCTCAGTGCTCGTAGTGCTGGGTGCTCAGTGCTCAGGGTGCTCAGTGCTCAGTACTCAGGGTGCTGGGTGCTCATTACTCAGGGTGCTGGGTGCTCAGTGCTCGGGGTGCTGGGTGCTCAGTACTCAGGGTGCTGGGTGCTCAGTGCTCAGGGTGCTCGGTGCTCAGTACTCATGGTGCTGGGTGCTCATTCTCAGGGTGCTGGGTGCTCAGTACTCAGGTTGCTCAGTACTCTGGGTGCTCGGTGCTCAGTACTCATGGTGCTGGCTGCTCAGTGCTAAGGGTGCTCGGTGCTCAGTTCTCAGGGTGCTCGGTGCTCAGTGTTTGGGGTGCTGGGTGCTCAGTACTCAGGGTGCTGAGTGCTCAGTGCTCAGGGTGCTCGGTGCTCAGTGCTCTGGGTGCTGGGTGCTCAGTACTCAGTGCTCAGGATGCTGGGTGCTCAGTGCTCAGGGTGCTTGGTGCTCAGTGTTCAGGGAGCTCAGTGCTCAGTACTTAGGGTGCTGGGTGCTCAGTACTCAGGGTGCTGGGTGCTCAGTGCTCGGGGTGCCCTGTGCTCAGTGCTCGGTGTGCTCGGTGCTCAGTACTCAGGGTGCTGGGTGCTCAGTACTCACGGTGCTGGGTGCTCAGTGCTCGGGGTGCTGGGTGCTCAGTGCTCGGGGTGCTGGGTGCTCAGTACTCAGGGTGCTGGGTGCTCAGTGCTCAGGGTGCTGGGTGCTCAGTACTCAGGGTGCTGGGTGCTCAGTGCTCGGGGTGCCCTGTGCTCAGTGCTCGGTGTGCTCGGTGCTCAGTACTCAGGGTGCTCAGCGCTCAGTACTCAGGGTGCTGGGTGATCAGTGCTCGGGGTGCTCGTTGCTCAGTACGTTGGGTGCTCAGTGCTCAGGGTGCTGGCTGCTCAGTGCTCAGGGTGCTGGGTGCTCAGTGCTCAGGGTGCTTGATGCTCAGTACTCAGGGTGCTGGGTGCTCAGTGCTCAGGGTGCTGGGTGGTCAGTGCTCGGGGTGCTGGGTGCTCAGTGCTCAGGGTGCTGGGTGCTCAGTACTCAGGGTGCTGGGTGCTCAGTACTCGCGGTGCTGGGTGCTCAGTGCTCAGCGTGCTGGGTGCTCAGTACTCAGGGTGCTCGGTGCTCAGTGCTTGGGGTGCCGGGTGCTCAGTACTCAGGGTGCTGGGTGCTCAGTGCTCAGGGTGCTGCGTGCTCAGTGCTCAGGGTGCTGGGTGCTCAGTACTCAGTGCTCAGGATGCTGGGTGCACAGTGCTCGGGCTGCTGGGTGCTCAGTGCTCAGGGTGCTGGGTGCTCAGTACTCAGGGTGCTGGGTGCTCAGTGCTCAGGGTGCTGGGTGCTCAGTGCTCTGGTTGCTGGGTGCTCAGTGCTCAGGGTGCTGGGTGCCCAGTGCTCAGTGTGCTGGGTGCTCAGTGCTCGGGGTGCTGGGTGCTGAGTGCTCAGGGTGCTGGGTGCTCAGTGCTCGGGGTGCTCGGTGCTCAGTACACAGGGTGCTGGGTGCTCAGTGCTCGGGGTGCTGGGTGCTCAGTGCTCAGTACTCAGGGTGCTGGGTGCTCAGTGCTCGGGGTGCTGGGTGCTCAGTACTCAGCGTGCTGGGTGCTCAGTACTCAGGGTGCTCAGTGCTCGGGGAGCTCGGTGCTCAGTACTCAGGGTGCTGGGTGCTCAGTACTCAGTGATCGGGGTCCTGGGTGCTCCGTGCTCGGGGTGCTGGGTGCTCAGTGCTCTGGGTGCTTAGTGCTCAGTACTCAGGGTACTGGGTGCTCAGTACTCAGGGTGCTCAGTGCTCGGGGTGCTGGGTGCTCAGTACTCAGGGTGCTGGGTGCTCAGTACTCAGGGTGCTCAGTGCTCAGGGTGCTGGGTGATCACTGCTCGGGGTGCTCGGTGCTCAGTACTCAGGGTGCTGAGTGCTCAGTACTCAGGGTGCTGGGTGATCAGTACTCAGGGTGCTGGGTGATCAGTGCTCGGGGTGCTGGGTGCTCAGTGCTCAGGGTGCTCAGTGCTCAGTACTCAGGGTGCTCAGTGCTCAGTACTCAGGGTGCTGGGTGCTCAGTGCTCAGGGTGCTGGGTGCTCAGTACTCAGGGTGCTGGGTGCTCGGTGCTCAGTACGCTGGGTGCTCAGTACTCAGGGTGCTGGGTGCTCAGTACTCACGGTGCTGTGTGCTCAGTGCTCGGGGTGCTGGGTGCTCAGTACTCAGGGTGCTGGGTGCTCAGTGCTCGGGGTGCTCGGTGCTCAGTACGCTGGGTGCTCAGTACTCAGGGTGCTGGGTGCTCAGTACTCAGGGTGCTGGGTGCTTAGTACTCAGGCTGCTGGGTGCTCAGTGCTCAGGGTGCTGGGTGCTCAGTGCTCAGTACTCAGGGTGCTGGGTGCTCAGTGCTCAGGGTGCTGGGTGCTCAGTACTCACGGTGCTGGGTGCTCAGTGCTCGGGGTGCTGGGTGCTCAGTGCTCGGGGTGCTGGGTGCTCAGTACTCAGGGTGCTGGGTGCTCAGTGCTCAGGGTGCTGGGTGCTCAGTACTCAGGGTGCTGGGTGCTCAGTGCTCGGGGTGCCCTGTGCTCAGTGCTCGGTGTGCTCGGTGCTCAGTACTCAGGGTGCTCAGCGCTCAGTACTCAGGGTGCTGGGTGATCAGTGCTCGGGGTGCTCGTTGCTCAGTACGTTGGGTGCTCAGTGCTCAGGGTGCTGGCTGCTCAGTGCTCAGGGTGCTGGGTGCTCAGTGCTCAGGGTGCTTGATGCTCAGTACTCAGGGTGCTGGGTGCTCAGTGCTCAGGGTGCTGGGTGGTCAGTGCTCGGGGTGCTGGGTGCTCAGTGCTCAGGGTGCTGGGTGCTCAGTACTCAGGGTGCTGGGTGCTCAGTACTCGCGGTGCTGGGTGCTCAGTGCTCAGCGTGCTGGGTGCTCAGTACTCAGGGTGCTCGGTGCTCAGTGCTTGGGGTGCCGGGTGCTCAGTACTCAGGGTGCTGGGTGCTCAGTGCTCAGGGTGCTGCGTGCTCAGTGCTCAGGGTGCTGGGTGCTCAGTACTCAGTGCTCAGGATGCTGGGTGCACAGTGCTCGGGCTGCTGGGTGCTCAGTGCTCAGGGTGCTGGGTGCTCAGTACTCAGGGTGCTGGGTGCTCAGTGCTCAGGGTGCTGGGTGCTCAGTGCTCTGGGTGCTGGGTGCTCAGTGCTCAGGGTGCTGGGTGCTCAGTGCTCAGTGTGCTGGGTGCTCAGTGCTCGGGGTGCTGGGTGCTGAGTGCTCAGGGTGCTGGGTGCTCAGTGCTCGGGGTGCTCGGTGCTCAGTACACAGGGTGCTGGGTGCTCAGTGCTCGGGGTGCTGGGTGCTAAGTGCTCAGTACTCAGGGTACTGGGTGCTCAGTGCTCGGGGTGCTGGGTGCTCAGTACTCAGCGTGCTGGGTGCTCAGTACTCAGGGTGCTCAGTGCTCGGGGAGCTCGGTGCTCAGTACTCAGGGTGCTGGGTGCTCAGTACTCAGTGATCGGGGTCCTGGGTGCTCCGTGCTCGGGGTGCTGGGTGCTCAGTGCTCTGGGTGCTTAGTGCTCAGTACTCAGGGTACTGGGTGCTCAGTACTCAGGGTGCTCAGTGCTCGGGGTGCTGGGTGCTCAGTACTCAGGGTGCTGGGTGCTCAGTACTCAGGGTGCTCAGTGCTCAGGGTGCGGGGTGATCACTGCTCGGGGTGCTCGGTGCTCAGTACTCAGGGTGCTGAATGCTCAGTACTCAGGGTGCTCAGTGCTCAGTACTCAGGGTGCTCAGTGCTCAGTACTCAGGGTGCTGGGTGCTCAGTGCTCAGGGTGCTGGGTGCTCAGTACTCAGGGTGCTGGGTGCTCGGTGCTCAGTACGCTGGGTGCTCAGTACTCAGGGTGCTGGGTGCTCAGTACTCACGGTGCTGTGTGCTCAGTGCTCGGGGTGCTGGGTGCTCAGTACTCAGGGTGCTGGGTGCTCAGTGCTCGGGGTTCTCGGTGCTCAGTACGCTGGGTGCTCAGTACTCAGGGTGCTGGGTGCTCAGTACTCAGGGTGCTGGGTGCTTAGTACTCAGGCTGCTGGGTGCTCAGTGCTCAGGGTGCTGGGTGCTCAGTGCTCAGTACTCAGGGTGCTGGGTGCTCAGTGCTCAGGGTGCTGGGTGCTTGGTGCTCAGGGTGCTGGGTGCTTAGTGCTCGGGGTGCTGGGTGCTCAGTACTCAGGGTGCTGGGTGGTCAGAACTCACGATGCTGGGTGCTCAGTACTCGGGGTGCTGGGTGCTCACTACTCAGTGTGCTGGGTGCTCAGTACTCAGGGTGCTCGGTGCTCAGTGCTTGGGGTGCTGGGTGCTCAGTACTCAGGGTGCTGGGTGCTCAGTGCTCAGGGTGCTGCGTTCTCAGTGCTCAGGGTGCTGGGTGATCAGTACTCAGTGCTCAGGATGCTGGGTGCTCAGTGCTCGGGCTGCTGGGTGCTCAGTGCTCAGGGTGCTGGGTGCTCAGTACTCAGGGTGCTGGGTTCTCCGTACTCAGGGTGCTGGGTGCACAGTGCTTTGGGTGCTGGGTGCTCAGTGCTCGGGGTCTGGGTGCTCAGTACTCAGGGTGCTGGGTGCTCAGTGCTCGGGGTGCTGGGTGCTGAGTGCTCAGGGTGCTGGGTGCTCAGTGCTCGGGGTGCTCGGGGTGCTCGGTGCTCAGTACACAGGGTGCTGGGTGCTCAGTGCTCGGGGTGCTGGGTGCTCAGTGCTCAGTACTCAGGGTGCTGGGTGCTCAGTGCTCGGGGTGCTGGGTGCTCAGTACTCAGCGTGCTGGGTGCTCAGTACTCAGGGTGCTGCGTGCTCAGTGCTCAGGGTGCTGGGTGCTCAGTGCTCAGGGTGCTGGGTGCTCAGTGATCGGGGTGCTGGGTGCTCAGTACTCAGGGTGCTCAGTGCTCGGGGAGCTCGGTGCTCAGTACTCAGGGTGCTGGGTGCTCAGTACTCAGTGCTCGGGGTCCTGGGTGCTCCGTGCTCGGGGTGCTGGGTGCTCAGTGCTCTGGGTGCTTAGTGCTCAGAACTCAGGGTGCCTGGTGCTCAGTACTCAGGGTGCTCAGTGCTCGGGGTGCTGGGTGCTCAGTGCTCAGGGTGATAGGTGCTCAGTACTCAGAATGCTGTGTACTCAGTACTCAGGGTGCTGGGTGCTCAGTGCTCGGGGTGCTCGGTGCTCAGTACTCAGGGTGCTGAGTGCTCAGTACTCAGGGTGCTGGGTGCTCAGTACTCAGGGTGCTGGGTGCTCAGTGCTCGGGGTGCTGGGTCCTCAGTGCTCAGGGTGCTCAGTGCTCAGTTCTCAGGGTGCTCAGTGCTCAGTACTCAGGGTGCTGAGTGCTCAGTGCTCAGGGTGCTGGGTGCTCAGTACTCAGGGTGCTGGGTGCTCGGTGCTCAGTACGCTGGGTGCTCAGTACTCAGGGTGCTGGGTGATCAGTACTCAGGGTGCTCGGTGCTCAGTACTCAGCGTGCTGGGTGCTCAGTGCTCGGGGTGCTGGGTGCTCAGTACTCAGGGTGCTGGGTGCTCAGTGCTCGGGGTGCTCGGTGCTCAGTACGCTGGGTGCTCAGTACTCAGGGTGCTGGGTGCTCAGTACTCAGGGTGCTGGGTGCTTAGTACTCAGGGTGCTGGGTGCTTAGTACTCAGGGTGCTGGGTGCTCAGTGCTCAGGGTGCTGGGTGCTCAGTGCTCAGTGCTCAGGGTGCTGGGTGCTCAGTGCTCAGGGTGCTGGGTGCTCGGCGCTCGGGGTGCTGGGTGCTTAGTGCTCGGGGTGCTGGGTGCTCAGTACTCAGGGTGCTGGGTGGTCAGTACTCACGGTGCTGGGTGCTCAGTACTCGGGGTGCTGGGTGCTCACTACTCAGGGTGCTGGGTGCTCAGTACTCAGGGTGCTGGGTGCTCAGTGCTCGGGGTGCTCGGTGCTCAGTACTCAGGGTGCTGGGTGCTCAGTGCTCAGGGTGCTGGGTGCTCAGTACTCAGTGTGCTGGGTGCTCAGTGCTCAGGGTGCTGGGTGCTCAGTACTCAGGGTGCTCAGTACTCAGGGTGCTGGGTGCTCAGTACTCAGGGTGCTCAGAACTCAGGGTGCTGGGTGCTCAGTGCTCGGGGTGCTGGGTGCTCAGTACTCAGGGTGCTCAGTACTCAGGGTGCTGGGTGCTCAGTGCTCGGGGTGCTGGGTGCTCAGTGCTCAGGGTGATCGGTGCTCAGTACTCAGGATGCTGGGTGCTCAGTACTCAGGGTGCTGGATGCTCAGTACTCAGGGTGCTGGTTGCTCAGTCCTCAGCGTGCTCAGTGCTCAGGGTGCTGGGTGCTCAGTGCTCGGGGTGCTGGGTGCTCAGTGCTCAGGGTGCTGGGTGCTCAGTGCTCAGGGTGCTCAGTGCTCAGTACTCAGGGTGCTGGGTGCTCATTACTCAGGGTGCTTATTGCTCAGTGCTCGGGGTGCTGGGTGCTCAGTACTCAGGGTACTGGGTGCTCAGTGCTCAGGGTGCTGGGTGCTCAGTGCTCGGGGTGCTGGGTGCTCAGTATTCAGGGTGCTGGGTGCTCAGTACTCAGGGTGCTGGGTGCTCAGTGCTCGGGGGGCTGGGTGCTCAGTGCTCAGGGTGCTGGGTGCTCATTACTTAGGGTGCTGGGTGCTCAGTGCTCGGGGTTCTCGGTGCTCAGTACTCAAGGTGCTGGGTGCTCAGTGCTCACGGTGCTGGGTGCTCAGTCCTCGGGGTGCTCCGTGCTTAGTGCTCAGGGTGCTGGGTGCTCAGTGATCAGGGTGCTCGGTGCTCAGTACTCATGGTGCTGGGTGCTCATTCTCGGGGTGCTGGGTGCTCAGTACTCAGGTTGCTCAGTACTCTGGGTGCTCGGTGCTCAGTACTCATGGTGCTGGGTGCTCAGTACTCAGGGTGCTCGGTGCTCAGTTCTCAGGGTGCTCGCTGCTCAGTGTTTGGGGTGCTGGGTGCTCAGTACTCAGGGTGCTGGGTGCTCAGTGTTCAGGGTGCTGGGTGCTCAGTGCTCAGCGTGCTGGGTGCTCAGTACTCAGTGCTCAGGATGCTGGGTGCTCAGTGCTCAGGGTGCTCAGTGCTCGGTGTGCAGGGTGCTCAGTACTCAGGGTGCTGGGTGCTCAGTACTCAGGGTGCTCAGTACTCAGGGTGCTGGGTGCTCAGTGCTCAGGGTGCTGGGTGCTCAGTACTCAGGGTGCTGGGTGCTCAGTGCTCAGGGTGCTTGGTGCTTAGTTCTCGGGGTGCTGGGTGCTCATTCTCGGGGTGCTGGGTGCTCAGTACTCAGGGTGCTGGGTGCTCAATGCTCGGGGTGCTCGGTGCTCAGTACACAGGGTGCTGGGTGCTCAGTGCTCGGGGTGCTGGGTACTCAGTACTCAGGGTGCTGGGTGCTCAGTTCTCAGTACTCAGCATGCTCTGTGCTCAGTGCTCAGAGTGTTTGATGCTCAGTACTCAGGGTGCTGGGTGCTCAGTGCTCAGTGCTCAGGGTGCTCAGTGCTCAGTGTGCTGGGTGCTCAGGGTGCTGGGTGCTCAGTGCTCGGGGTGCTGGGTGCTCAGTGCTCAGGGTGCTGGGTGCTCAGTGCTCAGTGCTCAGGGTGCTGGGTGCTCAGTGCTCAGTGCTCAGGGTGCTGGGTGTTCAGTACTCAGGGTGCTGGGTGCTCAGTACTCAGGGTGCTGGGTGCTCAGTGCTCAGGGTGCTGGGTGCTCAGTGCTCACGATGCTGGGTGCTCAGTACTCAGGGTGCTGGGTGCTCAGTTCTCAGGGTGCTGGGTGCACAGTGTTCGGGGTGCTCGGTGCTCAGTGCTCGGGGTGCTAGGTGCTCAGTACTCAGGGTGCTGGGTGCTCAGTACTCAGGGTGCTGGTTGCTCAGTCCTCAGCGTGCTCAGTGCTCAGGGTGCTGGGTGCTCAGTGCTCGGGGTGCTCGGTGCTCAGTACTCAGGGTGCTGAGTGCTCAGTACTCAGGGTGCTGGGTGCTCAGTGCTCAGGGTGCTGGGTGCTCAGTGCTCAGGTTGCTCAGTGCTCAGTACTCAGGGTGCTGGGTGCTCATTACTAAGGGTGCTTGGTGCTCAGTGCTCGGGGTGCAGGGTGCTCAGTACTCAGGGTGCTGGGTGCTCAGTGCTCAGGGTGCTGGGTGCTCAGTGCTCGGGGTGCTGGGTGCTCAGTACTCAGGGTGCTGGGTGCTCAGTACTCAGGGTGCTGGGTGCTCAGTGCTCGGGGGGCTGGGTGCTCAGTGCTCAGGGTGCTGGGTGCTCATTACTTAGGTGCTGGGTGCTCAGTGCTCGGGGTGCTCGGTGCTCAGTACTCAAGGTACTGGGTGCTCAGTGCTCACGGTGCTGGGTGCTCATTCCTCGGGGTGCTCCGTGCTCAGTGCTCAGGGTGCTGGGTGCTCATTGCTCAGGGTGCTCGTTGCTCAGTACTCATGGTGCTGGGTGTTCATTCTCGGGGTGCTGGGTGCTCAGTACTCAGGTTGCTCAGTACTCTGGGTGCTCGGTGCTCAGTACTCATGGTGCTGGGTGCTCAGTACTCAGGGTGCTCGGTGCTCAGTTCTCAGGGTGCTCGGTGCTCAGTGTTTGGGGTGCTGGGTGCTCAGTACTCAGGGTGCTGGGTGCTCAGTGTTCAGGGTGCTTGGTGCTCAGTGCTCAGCGTGCTGGGTGCTCAGTACTCAGTGCTCAGGATGCTGGGTGCTCAGTGCTCAGGGTGCTCAGTGCTCGGGGTGCAGGGTGCTCAGTACTCAGGGTGCTGGGTGCTCAGTACTCAGGGTGCTCAGTACTCAGGGTGCTGGGTGCTCAGTGCTCGGGGTGCTGGGTGCTCAGTACTCAGGGTGCTGGGTGCTCAGTGCTCAGAGTACTGGATGCTCAGTGCTCGGGGTGCTGGGTGCTCATTCTCGGGGTGCTGGGTGCTCAGTACTCAGGGTGGTGGGTGCTCAGTGCTCGGGGTGCTCGGTGCTCAGTACACAGGGTGCTGGGTGCTCAGTGCTCGGGGTGCTGGGTGCTCAGTACTCAGGGTGCTGGGTGCTCAGTGCTCAGTACTCAGCGTGCTCTGTGCTCAGTGCTCAGAGTGTTGGATGCTCAGTACTCAGGGTGCTGGGTGCTCAGTGCTCAGGGTGCTCAGTGCTCAGGGTGCTGGGTGCTCAGGGTGCTGGGTGCTCAATGCTCGGGGTGCTGGGTGCTCAGTGCTCAGGGTGCTGGGTGCTCAGTGCTCAGTGCTCAGGGTGCTGGGTGCTCAGTGCTCAGTGCTCAGGGTGCTGGGTGTTCAGTACTCAGGGTGCTGGGTTCTCAGTACTCAGGGTGCTGGGTGCTCAGTGCTCAGGGTGCTGGGTGCTCAGTGCTCACGATGCTGGGTGCTCAGTACTCAGGGTGCTGGGTGCTCAGTTCTCAGGGTGCTGGGTGCACAGTGTTCGGGGTGCTCGGTGCTCAGTGCTCAGGGTGCTGGGTGCTCAGTACTCAGGGTGCTGGGTGCTAAGTGCTCGGGGTGCTGGGTGCTCAGTGCTCGGGGTGCTGGGTGCTCAGTACTCAGGGTGCTCGGTGCTCAGTGCTCGGGGTGCTGGGTGCTCAGTGCTCGGGGTGCTGGGTGCTCAGTACTCGGGGTGCTGGGTGCTCAGTGCTCAGGGTGCTGGTTCTCAGTGCTCGGGGGTACTGGGTACTCAGTGCTCAGTACACAGGGTGCTGAGTGCTCAGTGCTCGGGGTGCTGGGTGCTCAGTGCTCAGTACTCAGGGTGCTGGGTGCTCAGTGCTCGGGGTGCTGGGTGCTCAGAGCTCGGCGTGCTCGGTGCTCAGTACTCAGGGTTCTCAGTGCTCAGTGCTCAGGGTGCTGGGTGCTCAGTGCCCAGGGTGCTGCGTTCTCAGTGCTCAGGGTGCTGGGTGCTCAGTACTCAGTGCTCAGGATGCTGGGTGCTCAGTGCTCAGGGTGCTGGGTGCTCAGTACTCATGGTGCTGGGTTCTCCGTACTCAGGGTGCTGGGTGCACAGTGCTAGGGGTGCTGGGTGCTCAGTGCTCGGGGTCTGGGTGCTCAGTACTCAGAGTGCTGGGTGCTCAGTGCTCGGGGTGCTGGGTGCTGAGTGCTCAGGGTGCTGGGTGCTCAGTGCTCGGGGTGCTCGGTGCTCAGTACACAGGGTGCTGGGTGCTCAGTGCTCGGGGTGCTGGGTGCTCAGTGCTCAGTACTCAGGGTGCTGGGTGCTCAGTGCTCGGGGTGCTGGGTGCTCAGTACTCAGCGTGCTGGGTGCTCAGTACTCAGGGTGATGGGTGCTCAGTGCTCAGGGTGCTGGGTGCCCAGTGCTCAGGGTGCTGGGTGCTCAGTGATCGGGGTGCTGGGTGCTCAGTACTCAGGGTGCTCAGTGCTCGGGGAGCTCGGTGCTCAGGACTCAGGGTGCTGGGTGCTCAGTACTCAGTGCTCGGGGTCCTGGGTGCTCCGTGCTCGGGGTGCTGGGTGCTCAGTGCTCTGGGTGCTTAGTGCTCAGTACTCAGGGTGCTGGGTGCTCAGTACTCAGGGTGCTCAGTGCTCGGGGTGCTGGGTGCTCAGTGCTCAGGGTGATAGGTGCTCAGTACTCAGGATGCTGTGTACTCAGTACTCAGGGTGCTGGGTGCTCAGTGCTCGGGGTGCTCGGTGCTCAGTACTCAGGGTGCTGAGTGCTCAGTACTCAGGGTGCTGGGTGCTCAGTACTCAGGGTGCTGGGTGCTCAGTGCTCGGGGTGCTGGGTGCTCAGTGCTCAGGGTGCTCAGTGCTCAGTTCTCAGGGTGCTCAGTGCTCAGTACTCAGGGTGCTGAGTGCTCAGTGCTCAGGGTGCTGGGTGCTCAGTACTCAGGGTGCTGGGTGCTCGGTGCTCAGTACGCTGGGTGCTCAGTACTCAGGGTGCTGGGTGCTCAGTACTCAGGGTGCTCGGTGCTCAGTACTCAGGGTGCTGGGTGCTCAGTGCTCGGGGTGCTGGGTGCTCAGTACTCAGGGTGCTGGGTGCTCAGTGCTCGGGGTGCTCGGTGCTCAGTACGCTGAGTGCTCAGTACTCAGGGTGCTGGGTGCTCAGTACTCAGGGTGCTGGGTGCTTAGTACTCAGGGTGCTGGGTGCTCAGTGCTCAGGTTGCTGGGTGCTCAGTGCTCAGTGCTCAGGGTGCTGGGTGCTCAGTGCTCAGGGTGCTGGGTGCTCGGTGCTCGGGGTGCTGGGTGCTTAGTGTTCGGGGTGCTGGGTGCTCAGTACTCAGGGTGCTGGGTGGTCAGTACTCACGGTGCTGGGTGCTCAGTACTCGGGGTGCTGGGTGCTCACTACTCAGGGTGCTGGGTGCTCAGTACTCAGGGTGCTGGGTGCTCAGTGCTCGGGGTGCTCGGTGCTCAGTACTCAGGGTGCTTTGTGCTCAGTGCTCAGGGTGCTGGGTGCTCAGTACTCAGTGTGCTGGGTGCTCAGTGCTCAGGGTGCTGGGTGCTCAGTACTCAGGGTGCTCAGTACTCAGGGTGCTGGGTGCTCAGTACTCAGGGTGCTCAGGACTCAGGGTGCTGGGTGCTCAGTGCTCGGGGTGCTGGGTGCTCAGTACTCAGGGTGCTCAGTACTCAGGGTGCTGGGTGCTCAGTGCTCGGGGTGCTGGGTGCTCAGTGCTCAGGGTGATCGGTGCTCAGTACTCAGGATGCTGGGTGCTCAGTACTCAGGTTGCTGGATGCTCAGTACTCATGGTGCTGGTTGCTCAGTCCTCAGCGTGCTCAGTGCTCAGGGTGCTGGGTGCTCAGTGCTCGGGGTGCTGGGTGCTCAGTGCTCAGGGTGCTGGGTGCTCAGTGCTCAGGGTGCTCAGTGCTCAGTACTCAGGGTGCTGGGTGCTCATTACTCAGGGTGCTTGGTGCTCAGTGCTCAGGGTGCTGGGTGCTCAGTGCTCGGGGTGCTGGGTGCTCAGTGCTCAGGGTGCTGGGTGCTCAGTGCTCAGGGTGCTCAGTGCTCAGTACTCAGGGTGCTGGGTGCTCAGTACTCAGGGTACTGGGTGCTCAGTGCTCAGGGTGCTGGGTGCTCAGTGCTCGGGGTGCTGGGTGCTCAGTATTCAGGGTGCTGGGTGCTCAGTACTCAGGGTGCTGGGTGCTCAGTGCTCACGGTACTGGGTGCTCAGTCCTCGGGGTGCTCCGTGCTCAGTGCTCAGGGTGCTGGGTGCTCAGTGATCAGGCTGCTCGGTGCTCAGTACTCATGGTGCTGGGTGCTCATTCTCGGGGTGCTGGGTGCTCAGTACTCAGGTTGCTCAGTACTCTGGGTGCTCGGTGCTCAGTACTCATGGTGCTGGGTGCTCAGTACTCAGGGTGCTCGGTGCTCAGTTCTCACGGTGCTCGGTGCTCAGTGTTTGGGGTGCTGGGTGCTCAGTACTCAGGGTGCTGGGTGCTCAGTGTTCAGGGTGCTGGGTGCTCAGTGCTCAGCGTGCTGGGTGCTCAGTACTCAGTGCTCAGGATGCTGGGTGCTCAGTGCTCAGGGTGCTCAGTGCTCGGGGTGCAGGGTGCTCAGTACTCAGGGTGTTGGGTGCTCAGTACTCAGGGTGCTCAGTACTCAGGGTGCTGGGTGCTCAGTGCTCAGGGTGCTGGGTGCTCAGTACTCAGGGTGCTGGGTGCTCAGTGCTCAGGGTGCTTGGTGCTCAGTTCTCGGGGTGCTGGGTGCTCATTCTCGGGGTGCTGGGTGCTCAGTACTCAGGGTGCTGGGTGCTCAGTGCTCGGGGTGCTCGGTGCTCAGTACACAGGGTGCTGGGTGCTCAGTGCATGGGGTGCTGGGTGCTCCGTACTCAGGGTGCTGGGTGCTCAGTTCTCAGTACCCAGCGTGCTCTGTGCTCAGTGCTCTGAGTGTTTGATGCTCAGTACTCAGGGTGCTGGGTGCTCAGTGCTCAGTGCTCAGTGTGCTCAGTGCTCAGGGTGCTGGGTGCTCAGGGTGCTGGGTGCTCAGTGCTCGGGGTGCTGGGTGCTCAGTGCTCAGGGTGCTGGGTGCTCAGTGCTCAGTGCTCGGGGTGCTGGGTGCTCAGTGCTCAGGGTGCTGGGTGCTCAGTGCTCAGTGCTCAGGGTGCTGGGTGCTCAGTGCTCAGTGCTCAGGGTGCTGGGTGTTCAGTACTCAGGGTGCTGGGTGCTCAGTACTCAGGGTGCTGGGTGCTCAGTGCTCAGGGTGCTGGGTGCTCAGTGCTCACGATGCTGGGTGCTCAGTACTCAGGGTGCTGGGTGCTCAGTTCTCAGGGTGCTGGGTGCACAGTGTTCGGGGTGCTCGGTGCTCAGTGCTCGGGGTGCTAGGTGCTCAGTACTCAGGGTGCTGGGTGCTCAGTACTCAGGGTGCTGGTTGCTCAGTCCTCAGCGTGCTCAGTGCTCAGGGTGCTGGGTGCTCAGTGCTCGGGGTGCTCGGTGCTCAGTACTCAGGGTGCTGAGTGCTCAGTACTCAGGGTGCTGGGTGCTCAGTGCTCAGGGTGCTGGGTGCTCAGTGCTCAGGTTGCTCAGTGCTCAGTACTCAGGGTGCTGGGTGCTCATTACTAAGGGTGCTTGGTGCTCAGTGCTCGGGGTGCAGGGTGCTCAGTACTCAGGGTGCTGGGTGCTCAGTGCTCAGGGTGCTGGGTGCTCAGTGCTCGGGGTGCTGGGTGCTCAGTACTCAGGGTGCTGGGTGCTCAGTACTCAGGGTGCTGGGTGCTCAGTGCTCGGGGGGCTGGGTGCTCAGTGCTCAGGGTGCTAGGTGCTCATTACTTAGGTGCTGGGTGCTCAGTGCTCGGGGTGCTCGGTGCTCAGTACTCAAGGTACTGGGTGCTCAGTGCTCACGGTGCTGGGTGCTCATTCCTCGGGGTGCTCCGTGCTCAGTGCTCAGGGTGCTGGGTGCTCATTGCTCAGGGTGCTCGTTGCTCAGTACTCATGGTGCTGGGTGCTCATTCTCGGGGTGCTGGGTGCTCAGTACTCAGGTTGCTCAGTACTCTGGGTGCTCGGTGCTCAGTACTCATGGTGCTGGGTGCTCAGTACTCAGGGTGCTCGGTGCTCAGTTCTCAGGGTGCTCGGTGCTCAGTGTTTGGGGTGCTGGGTGCTCAGTACTCAGGGTGCTGGGTGCTCAGTGTTCAGGGTGCTTGGTGCTCAGTGCTCAGCGTGCTGGGTGCTCAGTACTCAGTGCTCAGGATGCTGGGTGCTCAGTGCTCAGGGTGCTCAGTGCTCGGGGTGCAGGGTGCTCAGTACTCAGGGTGCTGGGTGCTCAGTACTCAGGGTGCTCAGTACTCAGGGTGCTGGGTGCTCAGTGCTCGGGGTGCTGGGTGCTCAGTACTCAGGGTGCTGGGTGCTCAGTGCTCAGAGTACTGGATGCTCAGTGCTCGGGGTGCTGGGTGCTCATTCTCGGGGTGCTGGGTGCTCAGTACTCAGGGTGGTGGGTGCTCAGTGCTCGGGGTGCTCGGTGCTCAGTACACAGGGTGCTGGGTGCTCAGTGCTCGGGGTGCTGGGTGCTCAGTACTCAGGGTGCTGGGTGCTCAGTGCTCAGTACTCAGCGTGCTCTGTGCTCAGTGCTCAGAGTGTTGGATGCTCAGTACTCAGGGTGCTGGGTGCTCAGTGCTCAGGGTGCTCAGTGCTCAGGGTGCTGGGTGCTCAGGGTGCTGGGTGCTCAATGCTCGGGGTGCTGGGTGCTCAGTGCTCAGGGTGCTGGGTGCTCAGTGCTCAGTGCTCAGGGTGCTGGGTGCTCAGTGCTCAGTGCTCAGGGTGCTGGGTGTTCAGTACTCAGGGTGCTGGGTTCTCAGTACTCAGGGTGCTGGGTGCTCAGTGCTCAGGGTGCTGGGTGCTCAGTGCTCACGATGCTGGGTGCTCAGTACTCAGGGTGCTGGGTGCTCAGTTCTCAGGGTGCTGGGTGCACAGTGTTCGGGGTGCTCGGTGCTCAGTGCTCAGGGTGCTGGGTGCTCAGTACTCAGGGTGCTGGGTGCTAAGTGCTCGGGGTGCTGGGTGCTCAGTGCTCGGGGTGCTGGGTGCTCAGTACTCAGGGTGCTCGGTGCTCAGTGCTCGGGGTGCTGGGTGCTCAGTGCTCGGGGTGCTGGGTGCTCAGTACTCGGGGTGCTGGGTGCTCAGTGCTCAGGGTGCTGGTTCTCAGTGCTCGGGGGTACTGGGTACTCAGTGCTCAGTACACAGGGTGCTGAGTGCTCAGTGCTCGGGGTGCTGGGTGCTCAGTGCTCAGTACTCAGGGTGCTGGGTGCTCAGTGCTCGGGGTGCTGGGTGCTCAGAGCTCGGCGTGCTCGGTGCTCAGTACTCAGGGTTCTCAGTGCTCAGTGCTCAGGGTGCTGGGTGCTCAGTGCCCAGGGTGCTGCGTTCTCAGTGCTCAGGGTGCTGGGTGCTCAGTACTCAGTGCTCAGGATGCTGGGTGCTCAGTGCTCAGGGTGCTGGGTGCTCAGTACTCAGGGTGCTGGGTTCTCCGTACTCAGGGTGCTGGGTGCACAGTGCTAGGGGTGCTGGGTGCTCAGTGCTCGGGGTCTGGGTGCTCAGTACTCAGAGTGCTGGGTGCTCAGTGCTCGGGGTGCTGGGTGCTGAGTGCTCAGGGTGCTGGGTGCTCAGTGCTCGGGGTGCTCGGTGCTCAGTACACAGGGTGCTGGGTGCTCAGTGCTCGGGGTGCTGGGTGCTCAGTGCTCAGTACTCAGGGTGCTGGGTGCTCAGTGCTCGGGGTGCTGGGTGCTCAGTACTCAGCGTGCTGGGTGCTCAGTACTCAGGGTGATGGGTGCTCAGTGCTCAGGGTGCTGGGTGCCCAGTGCTCAGGGTGCTGGGTGCTCAGTGATCGGGGTGCTGGGTGCTCAGTACTCAGGGTGCTCAGTGCTCGGGGAGCTCGGTGCTCAGGACTCAGGGTGCTGGGTGCTCAGTACTCAGTGCTCGGGGTCCTGGGTGCTCCGTGCTCGGGGTGCTGGGTGCTCAGTGCTCTGGGTGCTTAGTGCTCAGTACTCAGGGTGCTGGGTGCTCAGTACTCAGGGTGCTCAGTGCTCGGGGTGCTGGGTGCTCAGTGCTCAGGGTGATAGGTGCTCAGTACTCAGGATGCTGTGTACTCAGTACTCAGGGTGCTGGGTGCTCAGTGCTCGGGGTGCTCGGTGCTCAGTACTCAGGGTGCTGAGTGCTCAGTACTCAGGGTGCTGGGTGCTCAGTACTCAGGGTGCTGGGTGCTCAGTGCTCGGGGTGCTGGGTGCTCAGTGCTCAGGGTGCTCAGTGCTCAGTTCTCAGGGTGCTCAGTGCTCAGTACTCAGGGTGCTGAGTGCTCAGTGCTCAGGGTGCTGGGTGCTCAGTACTCAGGGTGCTGGGTGCTCGGTGCTCAGTACGCTGGGTGCTCAGTACTCAGGGTGCTGGGTGCTCAGTACTCAGGGTGCTCGGTGCTCAGTACTCAGGGTGCTGGGTGCTCAGTGCTCGGGGTGCTGGGTGCTCAGTACTCAGGGTGCTGGGTGCTCAGTGCTCGGGGTGCTCGGTGCTCAGTACGCTGAGTGCTCAGTACTCAGGGTGCTGGGTGCTCAGTACTCAGGGTGCTGGGTGCTTAGTACTCAGGGTGCTGGGTGCTTAGTGCTCAGGTTGCTGGGTGCTCAGTGCTCAGTGCTCAGGGTGCTGGGTGCTCAGTGCTCAGGGTGCTGGGTGCTCGGTGCTCGGGGTGCTGGGTGCTTAGTGTTCGGGGTGCTGGGTGCTCAGTACTCAGGGTGCTGGGTGGTCAGTACTCACGGTGCTGGGTGCTCAGTACTCGGGGTGCTGGGTGCTCACTACTCAGGGTGCTGGGTGCTCAGTACTCAGGGTGCTGGGTGCTCAGTGCTCGGGGTGCTCGGTGCTCAGTACTCAGGGTGCTTTGTGCTCAGTGCTCAGGGTGCTGGGTGCTCAGTACTCAGTGTGCTGGGTGCTCAGTGCTCAGGGTGCTGGGTGCTCAGTACTCAGGGTGCTCAGTACTCAGGGTGCTGGGTGCTCAGTACTCAGGGTGCTCAGGACTCAGGGTGCTGGGTGCTCAGTGCTCGGGGTGCTGGGTGCTCAGTACTCAGGGTGCTCAGTACTCAGGGTGCTGGGTGCTCAGTGCTCGGGGTGCTGGGTGCTCAGTGCTCAGGGTGATCGGTGCTCAGTACTCAGGATGCTGGGTGCTCAGTACTCAGGGTGCTGGATGCTCAGTACTCATGGTGCTGGTTGCTCAGTCCTCAGCGTGCTCAGTGCTCAGGGTGCTGGGTGCTCAGTGCTCGGGGTGCTGGGTGCTCAGTGCTCAGGGTGCTGGGTGCTCAGTGCTCAGGGTGCTCAGTGCTCAGTACTCAGGGTGCTGGGTGCTCATTACTCAGGGTGCTTGGTGCTCAGTGCTCAGGGTGCTGGGTGCTCAGTGCTCGGGGTGCTGGGTGCTCAGTGCTCAGGGTGCTGGGTGCTCAGTGCTCAGGGTGCTCAGTGCTCAGTACTCAGGGTGCTGGGTGCTCAGTACTCAGGGTACTGGGTGCTCAGTGCTCAGGGTGCTGGGTGCTCAGTGCTCGGGGTGCTGGGTGCTCAGTATTCAGGGTGCTGGGTGCTCAGTACTCAGGGTGCTGGGTGCTCAGTGCTCACGGTACTGGGTGCTCAGTCCTCGGGGTGCTCCGTGCTCAGTGCTCAGGGTGCTGGGTGCTCAGTGATCAGGCTGCTCGGTGCTCAGTACTCATGGTGCTGGGTGCTCATTCTCGGGGTGCTGGGTGCTCAGTACTCAGGTTGCTCAGTACTCTGGGTGCTCGGTGCTCAGTACTCATGGTGCTGGGTGCTCAGTACTCAGGGTGCTCGGTGCTCAGTTCTCACGGTGCTCGGTGCTCAGTGTTTGGGGTGCTGGGTGCTCAGTACTCAGGGTGCTGGGTGCTCAGTGTTCAGGGTGCTGGGTGCTCAGTGCTCAGCGTGCTGGGTGCTCAGTACTCAGTGCTCAGGATGCTGGGTGCTCAGTGCTCAGGGTGCTCAGTGCTCGGGGTGCAGGGTGCTCAGTACTCAGGGTGTTGGGTGCTCAGTACTCAGGGTGCTCAGTACTCAGGGTGCTGGGTGCTCAGTGCTCAGGGTGCTGGGTGCTCAGTACTCAGGGTGCTGGGTGCTCAGTGCTCAGAGTGCTTGGTGCTCAGTTCTCGGGGTGCTGGGTGCTCATTCTCGGGGTGCTGGGTGCTCAGTACTCAGGGTGCTGGGTGCTCAGTGCTCGGGGTGCTCGGTGCTCAGTACACAGGGTGCTGGGTGCTCAGTGCATGGGGTGCTGGGTGCTCCGTACTCAGGGTGCTGGGTGCTCAGTTCTCAGTACCCAGCGTGCTCTGTGCTCAGTGCTCTGAGTGTTTGATGCTCAGTACTCAGGGTGCTGGGTGCTCAGTGCTCAGTGCTCAGTGTGCTCAGTGCTCAGGGTGCTGGGTGCTCAGGGTGCTGGGTGCTCAGTGCTCGGGGTGCTGGGTGCTCAGTGCTCAGGGTGCTGGGTGCTCAGTGCTCAGTGCTCAGGGTGCTGGGTGTTCAGTACTCAGGGTGCTGGGTGCTCAGTACTCAGGGTGCTGGGTGCTCAGTGCTCAGGGTGCTGGGTGCTCAGTGCTCACGATGCTGGGTGCTCAGTACTCAGGGTGCTGGGTGCTCAGTTCTCAGGGTGCTGGGTGCACAGTGTTCGGGGTGCTCGGTGCTCAGTGCTCGGGGTGCTGGGTGCTCAGTACTCAGGGTGCTGGGTGCTCAGTACTCAGGGTGCTGGTTGCTCAGTCCTCAGCGTGCTCAGTGCTCAGGGTGCTGGGTGCTCAGTGCTCGGGGTGCTCGGTGCTCAGTACTCAGGGTGCTGAGTGCTCAGTACTCAGGGTGCTGGGTGCTCAGCGCTCAGGGTGCTGGGTGCTCAGTGCTCAGCGTGCTCAGTGCTCAGTACTCAGGGTGCTGGGTGCTCATTACTCAGGGTGCTTGGTGCTCAGTGCTCGGGGTGCAGGGTGCTCAGTACTCAGGGTGCTGGGTGCTCAGTGCTCAGGGTGCTGGGTGCTCAGTGCTCGGGGTGCTGGGTGCTCAGTACTCAGGGTGCTGGGTGCTCAGTACTCAGGGTGCTGGGTGCTCAGTGCTCGGGGGGCTGGGTGCTCAGTGCTCAGGGTGCTGGGTGCTCATTACTTAGGGTGCTGGGTGCTCAGTGCTCGGGGTGCTCGGTGCTCAGTACTCAAGGTGCTGGGTGCTCAGTGCTCACGGTGCTGGGTGCTCAGTCCTCGGGGTGCTCCGTGCTCAGTGCTCAGGGTGCTGGGTGCTCAGTGCTCAGGGTGCTCGGTGCTCAGTACTCATGGTGCTGGGTGCTCATTCTCGGGGTGCTGGGTGCTCAGTACTCAGGTTGCTCAGTACTCTGGGTGCTCGGTGCTCAGTACTCATGGTGCTGGGTGCTCAGTACTCAGGGTGCTCGGTGCTCAGTTCTCAGGGTGCTCGGTGCTCAGTGTTTGGGGTGCTGGGTGCTCAGTACTCAGGGTGCTGGGTGCTCACTGTTCAGGGTGCTTGGTGCTCAGTGCTCAGCGTGCTGGGTGCTCAGTACTCAGTGCTCAGGATGCTGGGTGCTCAGTGCTCAGGGTGCTCAGTGCTCGGGGTGCAGGGTGCTCAGTACTCAGGGTGCTGGGTGCTCAGTACTCAGGGTGCTCAGTACTCAGGGTGCTGGGTGCTCAGTGCTCGGGATGCTGGATGGTCTGTACTCAGGGTGATGGGTGCTCAGTGATCAGGGTGCTGGGTGCTCAGTGCTCGGGGTGCTGGGTGCTCATTCTCGGGGTGCTGGGTGCTCAGTACTCAGGGTGGTGGGTGCTCAGTGCTCGGGGTGCTCGGTGCTCAGTACACAGGGTGCTGGGTGCTCAGTGCTCGGGGTGCTGGGTGCTCAGTACTCAGGGTGCTGGGTGCTCAGTGCTCAGTACTCAGCGTGCTCTGTGCTCAGTGCTCAGAGTGTTGGATGCTCAGTACTCAGGGTGCTGGGTGCTCAGTGCTCAGGGTGGTCAGTGCTCAGGGTGCTGGGTGCTCAGGGTGCTGGGTGCTCAATGCTCGGGGTGCTGGGTGCTCAGTGCTCAGGGTGCTGGGTGCTCAGTGCTCAGTGCTCAGGGTGCTGGGTGCTCAGTGCTCAGTGCTCAGGGTGCTGGGTGTTCAGTACTCAGGGTGCTGGGTTCTCAGTACTCAGGGTGCTGGGTGCTCAGTGCTCAGGGTGCTGGGTGCTCAGTGCTCACGATGCTGGGTGCTCAGTACTCAGGGTGCTGGGTGCTCAGTTCTCAGGGTGCTGGGTGCACAGTGTTCGGGGTGCTCATTGCTCAGTGCTCAGGGTGCTGGGTGCTCAGTACTCAGGGTGCTGGGTGCTCAGTGCTCGGGGTGCTGGGTGCTCTGTGCTCGGGGTGCTGGGTGCTCAGTACTCAGGGTGCTCGGTGCTCAGTGATCGGGGTGCTGGGTGCTCAGTGCTCGGGGTGCTGGGTGCTCAGTACTCGGGGTGCTGGGTGCTCAGTGCTCAGGGTGCTGGTTCTCAGTGCTCGGGGGTACTGGGTACTCAGTGCTCAGTACACAGGGTGCTGAGTGCTCAGTGCTCAGTACTCAGGGTGCTGGGTGCTCAGTGCTCGGGGTGCTGGGTGCTCAGTGCTCGGGGTGCTCGGTGCTCAGTACTCAGGGTTCTCAGTGCTCAGTGCTCAGGGTGCTGGGTGCTCAGTACTCAGGGTGCTCAGTGCTCAGTACTCGGGGTACTGGGTGCTCAGTACTCAGGGTGCTCAGTGCTCAGTACTCAGGGTGCTGGGTGCTCAGTACTC